>NW_026136721.1:16958211-18158211 GCF_905237075.1 Dicentrarchus labrax | reverse complement strand
ACAGCTCTGAGCCATTCTGTTGTTAAGCAGTAGTGTGTGTGTGTGTGTGTGTGTGTGTGTGTGTGTGTGTGTGTGTGTGTGTGTGTGTGTACTATAGGTGCAAACATAAGTCTCTGTGATGCACAAGGACTAACCTGCAACAACTCTCTCACATGAATGGGGGGGGGGGTCAAACACAGGTTGAACACGTGCTCAGTGTGCATCTCCAATAATAAAGGGTATTATTAATGCCTTGGATTAGCAAGGAGGGTAGAGCAAGTATAAAGCCAACCACACAAAGAGCTTTACAGACATTGTAACAGTGTATGGTATGTCTGAAGAAGATCACGCATTTCACACTCGCCAATCTTTAGATAAGTGGGTGGGACAAAGTAAACTGACCCACAAATACTGTGGTACATCTGCTGCACAGACAGCAGTTACAGTATATGTTCATCATAATTAGATTACTGGCCATCTCTCTCTTCCTTATGGTGTTATTTATAATTCTACACAGAGATGGTTTGTGACATTCATGAACAAGTTTGCTATGATGCCAGATTATGGAATAACTTTGCAGACTCTGCTTTAGAGCACAGCACTTTCCCACAAATTACTCTCCCAGCCAAACACTCTTCTAATCACCGACAACATAAAGTTATGGAAATTGTTTGCATTTGTTGCAAATACCCTTCAAGAAATTCATTTCAATTTAAGACACCACAATGGTGAATAAATAAATAATAAGTCAGTCCTAACAAATTGTTCAAGTGATATTTGCATATTTTAAAAACAGTTTTTAATTTTAAAAATGCCATTTTATCAAGGTGCAAGACTGTAACAAGATTTAGTCACTCACACTGACAGCTATGCTGTTGACTCCTATGCAATAATCTTAACACATAAATAAAACATGAACTTACACAACAATGCGGCGGTCAAGGAACCAGTATTTGCGGTTGTGTCGGTCATAGCCGACTGGCAGTTGTCGAATAAATGGTCTGCTCCTCTGCGCTTCTGGGATGCAGTCCGTCACGCCGGGTACCTTGTGTGCCACACACACCTCACATTGCCACTCGTCCTCTGGCACTTCCTGCAATGGTGGCTTCACACACTCCAGATGGTACACGGCTGAACATGTCTCACAGCACAGCAGGTCACCGAGGCGATGGCATACCCTGCAGTGGTCGTCGTAGGCAACCACCCCTTCTGACATTAGCTCCTCCCGGGCAATGTTGGTCGCCAGGAACTGGTCCACCAAAAACTGGAGAACTTTGACTTTGCTCTCCAACGGTTCATACGGGTAATCCTCACCCTCCTGGAAAGGCAGAATATGCCGGTACTCTGGGTCACTCTCACAGTATGCCCGCACCACCTCTGGCCAGGTCATACCATCCACAAAATACAGAGTGGAGTTTACAGAGTCCTTCACGTCAGTGGGACCAAATGTGGTGTTGGAAGTGTCCTCCTCTCTGAGAATAGCTTTGAGCAGGGAGATGTGGGTCTCTGCCAGCAGTGTGCACTGCTCCTGGCTGGCCAACGCTGAACAGAAATCCTCAAAGCGAAACGGGGAGAGCCGCAAAACCGAGCCAAAGTTGCGGAGGACTTCGTAGACGGCAGACACATTGAGAAGCTGAGAAGTAGGAACCAGGAGGTCATCCGAAGACTTGGGGGGCTCAAGGGGAGGAATGTCATTTGTCTCAAGGATGGCGGGAGACAGCGGTCGCATTGCTCGACTCTTTCTTCGGCCTGTGAGAAGTGACAGGAAAAGAACCAGGAGTGAGAAGAAGGTGGTATACAAAACAAAGAAATTGAAAAGTAAATGTGTATATAAATAACCGCAAACACTGTGTACTGCCCGTCCAGTCTTTATAATAGTATCTGAAATGCTGATATTTGAAGATAAAACGGATGTCTCTGCAGAATAAAAGGACCATTGTTGCTTTGAGTCAACACAGAAGGTTTAAGTGCGGTGAGTGTGCACTTTGATCAGATGCACTGTATATCACAACAAAGAGAGTTACTGGTATATACTTTATATTCAACATTAGTCAATGCAATATGATGGCAGAACTTATTAGCATCCTTGATGCCTCATTGGACTGTACTCTCTGATTGTGCACTAGTACATTGTCTGCTGTAACAGTGACATTTGAGGATCCCCAAAGCTCCAAATTATGTTCTAATAAAAAAAGATACAAGAACAATTACCAATGCAATTTAAATGACCCAACAGCCTATATATACACCAAATAATACATAGGACGAGGGGAAGATGTAATTTTGGGGAATCACAAGCAAGTGCTAATGGGAATGTGGTTATTCTTAATAGAGTGTGACACTAGAGAAGTCGCATCATAAAATGCTTATAAATCAAGTGAGAACATTAAATGTATTGTCTTGGGACAAGAAAGTGCCTGTCTTTTTTTCTACTGTGTAATACATGCAGATGGTGCAGCATACGTACTGTGGCTGTATATTCCCTCTCCATTATGTGTGTCTGTGTACAATATGCGTTCCTGAACACTGTAATGTGGAATAAGCCCACGTTTGTGGTTGATCTGAATGGTTCAGTACAGGTCATTCAACCTGGCTGGCATCATGACCCTGCACTCGACCAGGTTAAATGCTTAACTGCTTGTAGAAATATGTTTATAATCACTGTAGGATAAGTATACTGTTACTACACCACTTTACCCACACTCTCTGCCATGTTGTATCACAAACCATGTGTGTAAGCTCTGCAGAAACCACTGATAAACTGGAAGTCCATAACTATTTAGCAAATATATGTGTATTAGGTCTAATATAATTCTGTGGTTTAGCATTGATGTAAACAGAGAAACGATGAGAGGACTACACAAATAGTGACATCTAGGGATTACGGGGTTGACCGCCGCAGGTTGATTATTACACAGGGATTGTGTGTAAACGTGTTATGTGTGCGGGGTGTGCAGTGTGTTTTAAAACAGCATGTATGTGTGCCGGTATGTCCGTGACAGCAAAAGCACCATAATGTCCGTCTGCCACCATTGGTGTTATAAAAGACCCCTCACACTCGGCTGCACAGTGCTGCCATGTTCACATGTCTTTGAAAGTTGATAGGCGATGCTTGAACCACTTAAAACTGCATAGCATGACCAGAGTGTAGTGAAGTGATAGGGCGAGCAACTCAAGAAAGACAATCTACGTTCAAATGTTTCTTGCCAAAAGAACATTTTTGTTTTAAAGAAAAATGTATAGTGTATGTAATGTATGTAAGACAAAAGCCTGATGTCACAGAGGTAGCAAAAGAGTGACCTTTTCTGTTGAGGAGATCCTGAAATGCACAGATCACCCATCTCTGGATCACGCTTACAACTATTTGTCCAATCCTATCTAGAATTACCTCCAGTGGCTGGCACAATGCGCCCAGTGCAATACTTTAACTTACATAACAGATGTGTCAATTGATTTTTGCAGAGACACAACTTCATTAACATCACTGTCCACAAGTGGGGACGTGATGGATCGAATTTGCTCACCTGATAAACATAAGAGTGGTTACTATGGCAACGGCGGACCACGTAATATTGTAATGAGCTGGTGTTTGCAACAAGTGAAAAAAAAAGAGCGCCTCTCTTCAAAACAAAGGCCTGTCAAACTCATTAAGCAGCATTATGCAACTAAAATGTGTCTTATGAAATGGTGAGGAACGATATGAAGTCGATTTGGACGAGGGAAACAGGTCTAGTGATTGTGTCTAAAATGTACAATTATTATTTATTTTACGGGTAACACCTTCATTTAAGTACTACGGCTTTAGAAAAAGTATAATATGAACTGTTAATCCAGGCTCAATGGGAAACACTGTTTACAAACTGTGTGTTTTGATGGAGCGCAGTTCACATGGTAGTAAATGCACATACTATGCTTTTACATTAGTAGAAATACTGAATGAATGAAGTGCATGTAAAGTGGCAAACGCAGTCAATACACCCTGTTCCTCCTCCGTGAGTATGAAAACACGTTATGTGCAGCGCGCCGTGAAAAAGTACGACAAAAAAGAAAGCCGACACATTCTTCATAATAAATTGACAACAAAACAGAAAAAATGTGCTGATCTGACAGAAGTCAAAAACATGAGAGCCGGTTGAAGCGTGGAGCAGATCTGCAAGCCAGCGGCGAGCAGTGCACACGGTAAACAAAGGCCTGTTTCTCAGTGCAGAGCTCCATTTTGAACAATGCGGCTTGGTTTCTGTACTGAGCTAAAAATAAAATGCACACTTTAAGTAATGCAAACCTGCTTTGTTCAAAGTGCGTGCACTTGCAAGCGATCGTACCTGGAGTGCTACCGAGCGTGCTGTGGCTCCGAAAACTACTCTCGGTACAGTAGCTGGCATCATCATCCTCTGGTAGTTCCTCCAGATAGTCAGAGTCGTTTCCCAAGGCCTCTTCTTCTTCAAGATCCGACGAAGGGTTGTCGTTTAGGAGTTCATCTTCGTCTGACCTGTAGCTTAAATTATCATCCTCCTCGTCGCTGTTGTCGTCGTAGACCACCTTGGTTTGAGGCCGCCTCACTCCGCCTCTACCGCCGCGGCTGCCTCTCGACCCCCTGCCTCTCCCTCTGCCTCCTCTGCCCCGCGATCCCGCGGCCGTCGCCGTGGTGGAGGCTCCAACTTTCCTGCGGCCCCGGGACGAATGAAAGTTCTCCCGGCCGGAGATTTCTGTATCCACCTCCGCAGAGCCAGTGCCGCAAACGCCGCCACTTCCTCCCTGCCCCCGACCCCGTCCTCTGCCTCTTCCCCGTCCACGCATCCCTCTACTCCTGCTGCCCCGAGAGCCGCGGACTGGCCCGGGTGAACCTTCCCGCATCACGGCTGCTTGTTTGGGCGGCCTTCCTCTTCTCCCCCTCATTGTAGGAGACAGTATCTTCTGTTCCGCTTCAATCTCGGTGCTCGAATAAGCCACGCACACCGGAGAAAATCGGGGGAGAAAAAAGCCAACAGATCTGGTGACGGTTCCCGATAAGTCCCCACCAAGCCCCGGTCTCAATTTCAGGGCGGAAAGCTCAAACTGAATGGCCGGTGTCCCGCTCTGGGTCGCCTGCAGACGCCATTTTTCTTCTCAGCTCTCCCTCCGTTGAAAACACAGGAGGCCCCAGACCTGCGTCAAGCTAACCACACATACCTGTAGTTGTACCGGAAGTACAGCGCCTGTTCTTCAAAGTAAAAGCAACGCCAGAAATGACAGTAGACATTATTACCAAATACTGGGGCGAACAGAACATAAAATAAGCATCAAAACCGAATAAATCAAATCGTTTATTTCCACTGCGACCGTTTATATGATCAAAAAATGAACTTTAAATGTTTTCGTTTTCACGAGTTGGCCGTAGCAGATGCGGAAGTGTAGTTTTTATCCTCTAACTTGACAACAGCAGGCCTGAGTGGATGCGAGGTCACGTGACTCACTATTCTACAATAGACGCAATTGCCGTGCTAGTTCATAAAATTAGTTATCCATGCAAACGCTTTCCGCCAATAGTGCTGTATTGGAGTTGGCTGTGTCTAGTGGATGGTTTTAATCACAGGTGGGTCGAGTGTATTTCGTGAAATACCATCATTTTCGGCCCTGTCTCTATCGTCGTCACAGCAAAGCATAGCAAGATAGACATGCGTCCGACATTGAGCTCTAATACATGAACCTCAATAAGTCATCATAAAAGTTAACAGTACAAATATTTATATTTAAATTGCATTCATGCGTTAACAGCAGTAATATCTTTCTTTTAACACATACATTTTAAATAACTTTAAAATGACTTTTTATTCGTCCTAGGGACCTGGCACAGTTTTCATCCAGTTGAGTGTATATATAAATATACAACAGGAGCTCCTGCAGAAACAACGCAGCGCTATAATCTATTGTAACAATGCAGCACGCAATAGTATTTAAACACAGAGTACATTGCAACCCAGATCAGGTGGTCCGCGACACCCTCTGCTCTTGTCTTTAATTTATGCCACTCTCTGGGTTTGACTACATGACTGAACGTTAAGTAAGTTAACAGTATATATATATTTTTTCCCTCATTCGTATTAGCTTTTGTTTGGTAGTTAATTTGGCTAGCTACTTCATGAGCTACTAAACGTAGCACACGCTTCTGTTACGGCATAGCTAGCCAACAGAAACATAGCTCGGGAGCCCCCAGTCGTACTGACATTATCGCAGGATAATTACATAAATCACAATTGAGAAAAGACTCGCTGTTAAGTAAGTTTCTATTGTTACTGTTGAACGCATATTGCTATCGGTTGTCGTGGCCGAGTGGTTAAGGCGATGGACTAGAAATCCATTGGGGTCTCCCCGCGCAGGTTCGAATCCTGCCGACAACGAGTTTTCGTTTTTTGTTGTGTTGGTACCTTGAAGATACCACTGAATTATGGAGGGAAACATCTGTAATCAAAACACCCACTAACTAGCTGCTGCTGTAAGACCATAGATGTATGCCACAGCCATACGCCACCACATTTTATGGCTCAATGCTGCTCAAACTTACTAGATGTTTTTTCTTACAAGGCAGTGGGCCAGAGCCTCTTATTGTTTTCATACTTTCAGGTGTGAAGCTATTTCCCCACATAACCCCCCATTAAAGTCAAAATCTCCAATAGTAGGTCAACGGCATGGGTAATTATTTTCAGTTACTGAATCCGGCCACAGGTGAGGGGTGGAAGCACAGCTGCTGTTCTGAAAGGTGCTCTACATGCCTCAAACGTGTTTAGTACCATGACCTAATAACAATCAACTATTATTTTAATACAAAGTACTGTAAGCTTAAGAGTTTAAGAGCACAGAAATAATGACAAAAAACCCAGTATGGATTAAAAATGTTCTCGTTGTTATATATTTGTATTCAAAATAAAAGGCTTTCCTGTAGAAAACCCAGTACAAAGTCACAGCTGACAGATTCACAAATACTCAGTTGTGTTAGGACACAGAAAAAAAAAAAAAACAGCCAGTCACTCTCACAAGTGTTCAAAGTCCCATTATAAATGTTACAAACCTTTGCCATACCGTGGTATCAGCCGTTTTTGCATGCAAACCCATTATTAATTCATTGCAATATGAACAGACTTAATTCATCATGTACACCATATTATCTGGTCAACATTTCATCAGCTGTAACAAGTTTAAAACATGGTTCAAAGGCATCTGCAACTTATTCAATGCCTAAATTACAAGAATTATTTTCTTATACAGTAAAACTCCTGCATCTCGAGTTCAGATGGCTAGAATCTGTGCCTAAAAGCACTTAATAACACCATTTGGAACAAGAATACAACCCTGGAAACTACTAAAGGTGAAACGTTGGAAGGAGACAATATGCTCAATGATTTATTAAAAGTATACACATTGTACACGTTCTAAAACAGCTCAATGACTTCAATGGAGTATTGTCCGACGTCCTTCTTCACCTTCATCTTATTGAGTTCTTGGAGGCTGCCCTCAATCTTCCCGAGCTCAGAAACAAGTCTCACCTGAGGACACAAGACGGCATGTTTAAGTTTTTTCCCAGATTACTTTTCAGAGGACGGCAGTAAATTTTGAATGTTATTGTGTTATTTTTACAGAATATTTAACATTCAGCCAGTTAAAGAGCAACCAGAAGGTAAGACGGTTTGTTACCTGAGACTTAACAAAGCAGTGGAGGTTTAGCAGTAAGCCTTTGGCCTCTGGAGTCATCACTAGCACTGTGAAATGGGCATCCAGCAGCAAGCATACCCAATCCATGATCTACAATCAAAAAAAGGAAAACAGAATTAGCAATTAAACTCTTACATAAAGTATATTATTATTTCAAGGAGTTTCTGGAGCATTCTGTATATCATAATGCCAGTGTTTTATACATGTTTGTTATTTATTAGAAGTTTATAACAACACTGTCTCCATCTTTTTATGCCAACTATATGCACTGTGGTTACACTTAAATCACACCGCAGACGGTTCAAGGCCCCCATATCTGTATTTGACATCCTGTCAGCAAAAGACTTTCTTCTGCCTCCAGACTTGTCACATGATGTATTCTGGTGTGACAGACATTAACTGCACTCGTATGTCAAGTGTGGCCAACTGTCTAGTTAAGATAATGATACAGACCTGAGTCAGACTTGGTGATCTCAATCCATGCATCTGTGTGGAAGCATCTTGGGAGTATTTTAGGTAAAGGAACTGCAGGTACTGGAGGAAAAGCTGATTGGATGAAAAAGAAAATGAACATTGTAAAAACAGATTTGGTCAATGGGTACGGTGTCAGCTGTTTTAAAACATGAATGAATGCTGAGTTTTATTTTAGAGATGGGGAAAACTAGCCATTACTCACAACAACTTGTTGGGAGGACAAATCTTTTAGGTGTGGGAGGAGGAAAGTGTCGCTGTACGGCGTCCTCAGGACCTCATTTCTATGCAGCTCGAGTTAAGGTCTCATATTTTAAAATTCAAATCATTACACAACAAACAGTTTGCGATAAATGTTAGGTCTGAGTGACTGCGCTGCGCAATGGGAGGATACAGTAAAACAGCCTTGTATAGTCCCACTGGACAGATCTGTTCTGGTGGTGTCGAGGTCTTCTCCTTGTCTTCTTCTCGGGTCTTGAGGACGGCACCACCTCCACTGAGGGCATCTGACCGATCCCCGTCAAAGGAGGTGGGGCTGAAACCATTCTGCAAGCCAACCTGCCCATGCTCCCTCACAATTAGGGTTTCCATGAAGGAGACACTCTCAGGCTCCAGGCTCATTTTCTCTGCATCTGCGTCTGGCATACTGCAAGATAAAGGTTTTATATTACACAAAGTCAGGCTGATAATTAAACCGCTAAATCACTTTGGTTAAAAGGTTTAAAGCCACTATATGGAGAATTAGAAAAAAAAACACATTACTTTGGTGCCACCTAGTGGTAGTATCAAATGTGGCATATATTTATGCCTGTATAAAGGTTGTGCACATAAAAACCCTCAGTTTTACCTGATGAAGGCCTTAAGGCAGGCACAGGTTACAGCTTCTGGGATGTCAGGGAAGAACTGCAAGCAGAGCTGACAGAGAAAGTAATCCTTCTTCTCCAGGGCCAGGAGCACAAGGTCAGGACACACACTGTTGAGGTTGAAATGGTTTATCGATCACGATGCAAACAAACTCACTAAAAATGTTGACTCTCAAAGCAATCTTACTATTACTACTAACTATAACAGCATCCTGATTCCACTGTTATGCCTTACTCACCTGTGGCAGAGGGACTGAGTGTGCACTAGCTGTGCCAGGGTGCTCGGGGTGTAGAATGCTGGATCGGCCAGGCTCCGGGACACAAGGGTCGATGCTAGCTGCCCCAATGAGGCCTGCAGGTCCTGGATGTCTGCCCTGGAGAGGAGCCCCTCCACCTCTTTCTGGACCTCTTCTACTGGGGCCATCTGTATGAGGAATTGAAAATGTTTTCTTATTATAAAATTACTTTTTTGTCAACTCTGTTTCTGTATTTTTGCCAGAGAATTTTTACCTTAGTGACCTCCAGAACTTGGTCAATTGTTAAACTAGTTGCTGCTTGGGTCTTACGGGTTGTTCTCTGTATGGAAAAGAGAGAAGAATAAAATCATAAACGAAACTTATAACAGGAGTGTTACTGAACCACTACTCTGCAGGTCTCTGTCTCTCTCTCTCTCTCTCTCTCTCTCTCTTCTTTAAACACAGAAGCAGTGAATTGCTGATTTGTATCAAAAATGGCATTGGGTTTTAGTGTGGGTGCATGTTTATTCAGTAATCTAACCCTAACCCAATAAACCAAATTCTGATTCTGATAAGTTGATATGACCTGTTTGATGAGACAGAATTCTGTACATACTAATTTAGGCTACCTTTATAGATAAATCAAGAAATAAAAACACTACAGCAGCCCTGTACCCTAACAAATGTTCCCCTTGCTAAATCACAATTTGACATATTTATATATTGATGGTCCGGGAAACACTGTTGGCCACTTTTTAAAGGCGAGTTTGGGATTGATGCACCACCTTCTCTTACAAATCTATACAAGGTCCCTTATTTTGCCCTGAAAACTCCACTCAGTTATCCAACATACCGTCTTCCGGGTTTCCACTGTCCTAGAGGGCTGAGCTTTCTCTCCATGCAGAATATTATTCCAAGATGGTACAGAAGCTGGAGCTTTGGCCTCTGTAGCAGTAAGGAAAACACACAGTAGTGAGTGAACATGCAATTATTCAATGTAGAATATAGACTATCAGTGTTGTAGCATCATTAATACATGCTGAATATGCACTATTCAGTATGTTATTGCAGTATTATTTATTTATACAGAATTAGTGTACTCGGGTATTAAAACGTCTAATGTATGCCATTTGCTTTACGCAGCTGCACAACATTAGATTACTACAGTAGCAGTACTCCAAATTTGTGTTAGCTCACCTTCAGTTTTGGCCTGCTTTAGTTTTCCCAGGGCAGCGGCCAGGGAAGATTTGGGGCACTCGTATGGAATAACAGACAGGGTTTTCCCATGTGGAATGAATAACTTGTTGGAATAACCCCATAGCTAAATCAGAGAAAAAAGAAAATTAATATAGTTCGACAGTTATGACATCAACAACACAACTTGGCTATTTATGGCACTGTTTTGAGATTGTAAACTGCCATAAAGTTGTGAGGAGGGACAATGAGCCCTGTCACAGTGGAGAGCAGACACAATGCTCTACCAAAGTCATACAGTCCTCCATCAGCACCCAGCAGCTGGAAGGACAGGGAACCTTGGCCTGAGTGGATGGTTCATGCATACTTCTAACCTCAGCAGTACACATTGGGGATTGTTCTGTATGAGCTCTAGGGCCCCGCTGCTCGCATGGCTAAAAATCATTGCTATTCATTCATCCACTGATCGTAGAACAGAAACATTAGAAAACATTTAGCTTGGCAGGTTATTTGCATTTAGTACACCAAAGCATTCTTACCTGTCCATAGATTTTACCCGCCATCTCTTTTCCTGCCTGAAGCGTCTGGAAATTGGTATTCCAGATGCAAAGGAAGTCTGCAAAGAGCCATTAAAGAAACACACGCTCACATCAGATACTGGAGTCACGTAGCTTCAAGTCATCATTTAAATGCACTTAGTCCAAAACAAGGCCCACATGTCATTAATTATCATTTCTAGCATTCGATTATGCAAATGTGTTCTGTAATCATCCAAGTCCTGATAATTTCAACAAATCAATTTTAGTTTCAACAAATAAAATGTGTTATTTCCCAAGACTAGAAACCAAATTCAGGTCAGTCAGTCATCAGACTCAAAAAATGGCAAAGCTCTATACTGTAACTAATGTTCGCTGCAAAAACAATATTGTTGCCTGTTGTAACATTACAGCAGTTTTTGCAGTTATGCACCGGTATGGCGGTATATTAAAAATGCATATCATACAGGAAATTGAAGTCAGTATTCCAGTTCATCCGGTGTATTGCCCAGTGCCAACTGTAACCTTGTATCAAGTGATCCCTGTTTGTCCAATTCTCACTGCTGCATTTTACCAATGCAAAAAACATATTAGTAAAAGTCTGACCACTGACATTTAATGTGTGCCCAATTCTATCTTTAAATCTAAAACAGAGTAGTAGAGCATCTGTGTTCTTCATTTCAGTGTAGTTCAGTGTAGTTAAACTGCATTTACCTTTACCCGCTCCGGCAGAGGGGTGTGGAACCCCCACAACAGCTACATGGGCTTCATCCAGGACCAGGGCTGATGCTGCCTCCAGCAGGCCCTCACCGACTGGAAGACCCAGCAGCAGGTTACGAGGCAGCGGAAGAGCCTGGGCCCCTTCATCAGCTCCCAGGCCCCGCATAGAGACTACACTCTGGTACACATGACCGTTAGGGTCTGGACGGCCAGAAAAGGGTAAAGCACAAAAAGGTAAAAAGGATTAATGAGGGACAAACTGAGAGAGAATGACTGACACCTATTTTTCATATCTTGCATGTAACACCCTGTGTTTGTGCAACATGAAGTACAATATAAAATGAATCTCAACCTGTTTATGAGTACATCATGCAATCAAGAGAGATTATACCCTCCTGAAATCACCTATGTGATCTATGGGACAGGGCTTTTATTGTAGGGGACGTTCCTCTTACACATCTAACTCTCTACACAAAACTACACAAAGCAAAACTAGCCTCTGCTGTCAAACAGTGATACTTAAAATATTCGCACAGGAAATGGCGGCTTACAGAGGTAAAGCAGGCGGATGTGGTTATCCCTGTAGGAGGCAGAGAAGCTGAGCGGGGAAAGACCAGGCTCCTCTCTCTCCAGTCGGTACCTCTGTAGGGTGTTTGGATTCAGTCTCTGCAGGTAGAGGAAATGATCTCCTTTCTGTTGGAAGACATTGACAACTGTTCAAGGCAAACAGTCCTTTACAAAATACCAATAACACTTAATGCATATGTCCATGAAGAAAATGAGAGCGGACACAATTAGTTGTTAAATAGGTCATAAAATACTCATTATTCATATACAGGTACATAAGCATGCCCTCAAATGAAGTGTCATTACAACTTAGTATTGTAATATACAGTAACTGCAATTAATACTTTAATTGTTAAAAGCCACACAATTCAAATGATGTTACCTGTTCAGTTGTGAAGATGACAAACTGCTTCGACTCTGCCAGTATGTTGGTGCTCCACCTAAACGACAAAAAGAAGAATCATCAACACACTACAAGAGACTACAGGTCAGACTAAAGCACAGCACTGGCAATCAGGTCATTTAAATATTTTTAGATTTCGTTGCAAATACAGTGTTTCCTCTTGGATTTTTTTTAGCAGCGGCGGCAGGCCCGTTTTGGTGGAGCTGTTAGTTTATTAGTCGACTTGGAAGAAAGTGAACATTTTGATAATAAGCTACATCAACACAACGGTATGTGGAGTTAAACTGGACAGCCCCAATAACCTCTGAATAGTTCTACTTGTTGTTAAATTGCAATGTGAGCGGCAGCCAACGGGGGTGCATTATGTCAGCAGGATCATTTAAAAGGCAACCGTGACTACATTGTGCGTCTGCCCCATTTCTGATACCGTGGCGGCAGAAATTTAACAGCGATGGGCCGCCGCTCCAAAATCAACATAGAGGAAACACTGAAATCTGTAGTTTTATTTGTTGCCTGAACAACAATGTTGGGAGATGTAGCCTTATAACAATATCAACTGTTAAAATGTAACATCTCTTGGGGCAGATTCTAAATTTCGCTCTGACTGTATTATAACGCATAACATTTACTGAGGCTGTAAGACACAGTGATACTGACCTAATGGCCTCTTCTTGAGCCAGGACTTCCTCTATGGGCTGTTGGGGAGCAGAAAGTAGAGAGTCCAGGAGTCTCACAGCTCCTCTCTGGAATAAGACCACAGGCTCCCCTTCTGGTACACAGTGGACCCTCCAGACATCTGCTGACACCTGGAAAGAAGGCACAAATGAGAATATTATATATATGACTCTTATAATGACATTTTAGGCTATTTACTCTGTACACTATGAAGAATTCTCAGATTAAGAGACTTTCCAAAGGAAATACGTACTGTCAAGAACACCGCTGATTTCATTTTGGGACCAATTACAATGCTGGACAACTTAACTGGTAAAGGTGGATGTACTGTAACTATAGAGATCATAGCAATCGAGACACATTAGGAAACTGCTGTTAAAATAAATTTGCTTTTTCTTGAGGCTCCATGAATACCTTATAATAAAATGAAGAGTAAGCTTAATTGAATGGAACAGAAGTAAAATATCACATCAACTTCCACAAATGTTCAAATGGATTCGATACAGAGTGCTTCACAGTGTGAATAAACCACTTCCAGCATGCCTGGTAGAATCAACATGAATGTCTTTTGTGGGGAGATTGTCCATAAGTGGATGCTATTATCCCCAATTGTGTGATTCAACAACAGGGTTTGCATCTTGCCTTCGAGTGTGGCCGATTGGAACAGGTACACTTTTGCCTTCAGACGTGATCAGACTACACATCGTACCGGCTAGTTCAAGCATATTCTAGCCTTAAATGTGAGAGAAAGAGGAGAGAGCTGAAAAGCCATGTTCACACTTACAGTTGCTTTGAAGGCCTTATCTAAGAGTATGTCTTCTTCCTTCCAAATTCTGATCACCTTAAAAACAAAACACAAACAGACATTTTGTGTCAGGCAGATATTTCTGAAAGGTCATCTAGAGGCTAAATTAATTGCAAAGTAGTAAATTAATTAATTATTTCACTGAATGGAAAAGAAAACATATTTTGTATACTTTGGTTCCTTTTTGCCAAATTTCATTCAGACAGTGAGTCAGTGGGACTCCGTAGAGACGGTGCTGCAACCAAAACAAGCACCAGAATTCTTCTCATAAAGACTCGTGTGACTTTAATCCACCTGGCCACGACACCGATGGCTGAAAAGCCTACCTTGCTGTCCGAGACTGCCACAAACTCCTTGCTCTGTGAGCTGTAGACTGCTGAACAGGTCAGGGTCTGTCCCTGTTTCACCGTCCAGCTGCTCAGCGGCTTCTGGTCTGAAACCTGTCAGAACCATAACAACACAAAAGAGGACCAGTTAATAATAATAACATCAAGATGCTTCTACTAAGTTAGTCACAACAAAAAAAAAGTCCCTCTTTACCCTTTTTCTACTGCGAGTGTAGAAATGTGTTGTGTAACTTCCATTATAGGTAGATAGATGTTCACGAAACAAGCAACTGAGGCTAACTCTGAAAACTGCCATTTACTGAAAAGGAGCTGAATAGTGAATTATTAATGTAGCATTATAATCGATATAGCTGAATACACACGCTGAGTGCAGACATTCAGAGCCAGCATCAGTCAGCAGGATGTCTGTGTCTTGTGGTGGATGTAGCGACACTTAGCTAACATCTGCCTGTTGTTGTAGATTGGCATGGTGTTTACACAAACCTATGCTACCCTAACTTGCTTTACTTATTTTTTTTTTTACTGAAAACGAGTCAAGGGTCTATCACAGCCAGCTCAGGTGTTTATTTGCCCCCCCTGTCTCGTCTGATGGTTTCTGTCACTGTTGCTAAGAACAGCCGAGGATGCCAACACGAGTTGCACAGGTCGCACAGATCAGCTGGCCCCGGTAAGGAGAGCCTCCTCAAAACAAACGCTTAACGTTACCTTGTATAACGTAACAGATCTCGTTGAGTCGGTGACGATGACATGGTCGCTGTCTCTCTCTGTTTCGACCCCCTGAATGCCTGAATTGGGCAGAGTTTGAGCTGGAACGAGTCCGCACAACGTGTATCCCTCATACAGCGCGGCCATGCTGGACGAGAAGAAAGTGGAAACGTCGGTTCTCGCGAGAAAGGACGAGTGTTTGTCAGCAGCCACCGGAACCACGAGACTTCTTGCTGCTTCCTCGCTGCTTTCTGCTGCGCCCGCTGAAAAGGGTTTTTCCTAGGATGGCGAAGTCAGGTCATGAATAGTTCGTGAAAGTGTATATATAATATTATAATGTGCGACATGTGATGCAGGACTTGTAGTAAAGCCACAGACCAGTAGCAGTCGTTAATGGTTTTGGAGGTCAAAATTGAGTGAGAATGTCAATCGATCTATGTATGTATGTATCTATCGGTCTGTCTGCCTGGCCATCTAAAGTTTGGGAAAGTGTGGCGAATTAGATAACTAAGATTATTGTTGCACAGTATGATTGTTAGCTATGAGGCATTTTCTTATAGTCAGGGTGTTATTTTGATTGAAACTATTGTCAGAGGAGTGCAGTAGTGATGGGAATTCTGGTTTTAGTGAGCCAGATCATCTCTCAGCAACGAGGAGCTCTTTCGGCTCCCAAAGGGATCTTAATACCACTTTTTGTAATTCAGACAAATTTAGCAAATGTTTAGACCTATGTTTGGTTTTATTAATTTATTAAATGTAATTATACTAAACCATATGATATCATTTTCGGAATACCATAATTTTACATTATGCTTCCAAATGACGTCCAGATGAAATGAAAATGCCGTTTTAACTCTTTAAGATGACATTCCCAGTCATATTGTACCCCTATTTAACAATGTATGCCAATAAATGAATAAATAATAATTTATTGTTGTATTACATGCATTTATTTAGTTAGTGATCTGTCCTCTGGCTTTGCTTTACAACATGCAACGTTGTTTACCACAGCTGAACGTACTGTTGGTTGGAAATTGGACAGAATATCAATATCAACAAACCTACAAAGTGAGCCCTGTCATCAGTATTGGTAATCGTTTTGTCTGACTGATGTATTTGAACAGCATGTTTAAACTGATTATACTGTTATTGAGTAAATCCACAATGGCCCTATTTTTGTCCCATGTGGACCTAAACCATAGATAAAGTATACATGATGTGGGCCATCTGACATTAGTCTGCATAGTGTAAAACAAGACATAGCAATTGTAAGCTTGGAAAAGGCATCCCTCTTCTGTGGGGACAACAGTGCTTCATTACTTTGACCCTGGACATGTCTGCTTGGGGCAACAATGAATACATTACCACACATTACATTCATTGAACTCAACAGCTGCCCATCATATATTGTATTTGGCTTCTTTTATTTTTACAAAGTTGACTTGTGATCAGAACAGAAAAGGAAGTAGCAGAATAACACACTTTCTTGAGCAGGACAAAGTCAAATAAAAAGTCATACAACACAATATTCTTTCATTTTAGAGAGCAGACTACACCAACAACCTTTTCCTTATTGCAGTTATTCTCATATGAAAGAAGAGATCTGATTCAGCACTGTGCGATTTCAGATGGTAGTGAACCTGAATGAAGGGTATATTCAGTGCTGCTGGGCTCTAGAAAAGAAACAGAAACACAGATACACAGAACAGGTTAGAATGTTTTTATAATACTAAATCTTAGATAATGTTGCTTTGCGAAGTTGATGATGCTATATTTTAAAATTTGTCAGCTTTTGTTGAATGGCATGCCTGTGGTGTCGGATTTCAATGTATTGCTATGAAACAGGAAGTTGTAACTTGTGTGTACATGGTCAAATCAATATAAATATATATATACTGTCAGTGGGTCAAATCAGCCTCAAGCTTCATGATTGATACGGGACCCGGCCTGAACACATCTGCATGCCAATATTAAGTCACAGTCACAGCTCTGCTTACTGGTAACAGCCATGTGTGACAGTCATCATTTGATTTATTTAGATAAGTATTCCTTACCTTCAAAGCATTCTGGGATTTTGAGTTTTCCGTTAATGCACTGGGTTGGCACTGCATAACCACACTTCCTGCCCTTGTCCATGCAGTAGACTGAGACAAGTTCTTTGTGCAAGACTTTGTTAGGACTTAAGTCTGCAATCCAGATCTTTTGTCCTTTGTATAATATCCTCCCTCTCTGTATGCCAACACTGCAAGGAGCTGTAGGTCACAAGGAGAAGAGAAAACATAATGGATATGTATGTATATGTTGTACTGTTTTTGAGTGGCCAGCTGCATTATATTGACCTATCAAAGTGATGTTGTCATTTAAGGAGTAGTACTGAAAGACAATGGTGGGCTGATATTCAAATGTGAAACCTATTGCTCTTGTATTTTTAGGAGTTTACAGTTAAGGTTTTCACCACAAGTCAAATGCAGAGGCATTTTAACATTGAAAAGCGTTTCCTATTGTATTTACACTTCTGTAGTAGTAAACACAGGCAAAAAATTAGTTCAGATTGAAATAAAATTGTGAGTAAAAGCAATAATTGATCAGCACCGATATTGTAGTGTGAAATGAGCCCTACCATTGCAGGATGGCTTTTGAGACCAACGCCCATTCTGCTGACAAACAATCTGCATGCTCCCTTCAATTACATAGTCTCCATTGCAGCCATATTTGATATTTTCCATGTAGTCATAGGCTCTCTTGTCATTGCTTGACATGTACCCATGGCTGATGTTCTCCGGTGGAGGGCAGGTCACCACTGTAAGGGGAACAATTTAGTCCGTTCATTAGAGAAACTTCTTGTTCTCTGTCACTACGTGGTTCCATATTTTGATCAGTTTTTTGGCAACTATCCCATGGTTTTGCAAGTTTAAATGTTTCCCCTGAAGACCAAATTGCATCTATTTTGTTAATAAAATAAAGAATGTTGTTAAATAAGAAACATAGTGTTTTGATTACCTTAGAATGAGACCTACTTATGTACAGAGTCCACGGGTCAGCTTCCCTTGAGTCCGCCATGGTGAACTGCCATATTTCTACAGTAGCCCAGAACGGGCAAACCAAACACTGGCTCTATGTAGGGCCTTTTATGGTTTTCATGGCCACAATAGTTTCTCCTACACACATCACAGCCTGCAATGTGTAACTTCACCGCTAGATGCCACTACGTAGTAGTCCCTTAAATGTGAACATTTAGAATTCCAGTAAATCTGGACAAATTGCATAAGTGGACCTGGTAAAATCAGATCAGTAAATACTTATTCTTCTCCAGCCTATATACCTCGACATTCAGGTGCTGCGGTCCATTTGCCACTGGCAGTGCATTCTGCTCTTGCGTTGCCGAAGACTGCATACGGAGGCAAGCACCTGAACGTCACTTGGGTACCGTAGTCAGTGCTATTCCCTCTGATCTTCCTGTCATAAACGACCATCCCAAGCTTTGGGACTGGAGCGAGACCACAGGATACAGCTATGAGAGAAGAGAAAGTATATGCAAACGTATGGGTATTGGCATACTGCACGCTTGTGATGTATGCGTTTACCTTGCCTGTTAGGATGTACATTGTACCTTAGCTGTGGTCTATTTCTCGATAACAAGTACAGATGTGTTTTTGCTGGCCTAATATCAAGTTTAATATTAAGCAATTGTGTTCCTTTCTTCTAAGACCACAGAGGATTTTATAGGAGCACAATATATGCTTTCTAGTCTATGCTTTCGTTTTTATTTTCCTGGTCTTGCAGAGGAATCTTGTTGATAACATACGCTTGCACTCTGGTGCTGGTGTGCTCCATGTCCCGCTGTCAAGGCACTCAGCAGTGGCGGCTCCAATCAAGGTGAACCTGTGCAGAGAAGCCAGGTCATTCAGTTAGTCCATGCTTTATTACAAGTACAACATACAACACATGACAGTTGACTGAAATCAGGTTAAATGCATTTGAAGCCAAATACTAGTGGATCAGAGGAATGTTAAAATAGGGGTCAGAAGCCAACAGATTTTGGTTTATTGGCCTAATTTAATAATCTAATTTTACACATGATCCATGATGATAAATATACGAGATAATAGAATTGCATGGAACAACAACAACATGTTCTTGCTTTACCCTTCATTACAAGTATAGTTGATGGTACTCTGGTACACTGTATCCTCATAGTACACTTCTCCATTTAACAATGAATCAGGATAGGGACACTGCTTTGCTGTAAAAGAGAATACAGCACAGAGAAGATGTGTAAATGGAAGGTTTTGCTATTTTTTATGAATCATTCAAACATAGAACGACATTTTTGCTGTAACTGCTGTAGTCGTATACAACCAGAATAAAGTCAGGGTGTGATCTAGTGGTTTTGCTATTTATTTTGCCAATGAACAGGGACCAAATAACTAATTCTTTAGTCTTGAATATACATATTCATATACCACAGCATAAAAGAGATAGAGATCTACAGAATATTTGTAAAAACAACAATATGTGCTTATCTACATATTTCTAATACAAATAATATAAAAGAATAGTATACAGAATCTGGTAGAAATGGTTCACAGGGCTCCACAAGCTTGATAAATAATCTTCCCAAAATCCTTACTAAAGCCTTGTATTTCTTTCCATGCTACATCAAAAATAAGTCCTTCTTTATACTAAAATTGGAAACAGTAATAATTGATTGTGGAAGTTAAAATTACAACTATGTTAATATTACAAGTATGTGTTTCTTAGAAAATTACATTACTGTTAAATCTCTGTCACAAGTTCGCATAAGAATAATGGAGACCCACGTATGCACTTGAATTTGGTTTTTGTCCATTCTCCACTGGTAGTGCAAACAATCTTCCGGGGGCCCAGCAAGGTGGTGTATCCCTGTTTACAGGACAGCGCTATCTCCACACCGGGGCTGAAGTACCTCTGAAGCCCCTCCATCTCAACGTTCTCACCCATCACAGGCCTAGAACACACTACAAGGACAAATACATCATAATAAGTGTGTGTGTGTGTGTGTGTGTGTGTGTGTGTGTGTGTGTGTGTGTGTGTGTGTGTGTCTTAAAAACTACTACAAAAAGGTTTCCAGTGCAGCTAATTTAGAACAATATTTGCTGGAAGTTGATTATTCTGAAGGAGTTTAACTCTCTCAGGGCTATTTGGTCCACTTTTCCTGAAACGGTGAAAATTGTATTCTATCAACTTTTTGAACAGTATTACTGACAATGCCAGCAACATTTGACAAGAAATCAGTAACAAAACTTGAAAGGCCTAAAAAATTTAAATTAAAATCTATTTCTGTTTTAGTATTTTAAATAGACGGGGCAGAAAAAACCCTCCAAAACGAAACAAATGCCTTTAGAATATGTGTCCTATATGTAGAGATTATCTGATGCTAAAGCCATATCATGTCAAATAAAATCAAAAAAGTAATAAAATCCATTACCACTGTCTTGTCCACATGTCGAAGTGATAAAAAATACAAACGGACATAGGAAAAACAAAGTCAGAAAGTGTTCCATCCTTTGTACAAATGTTCAGACGTCCCTTGGCTCTTTGCTCTAGTCTCTGGTTCCAGTAATGAATCCCTGTCCCCTCTTTCAGTGCTGTTTGTGTAAAAGTAAACAGATAAGAGCAGCATGAACTGTTCACTGCTGATTCTTGTGTTTTTGTTCTGCTTTGGCAGGGTGGGGTGCTTTGCCTTGTGACATTTTACTGGAAATGAAACTCTCCAGCTGTGAACTTTCCATGTTGCTGCAATATTAAGAAACAACAGATATGTAATTTATCTCATTTTATTTTTTAAAAAGAAATGCCCCATTGGCCCCGTTTTACTCTTGCTTGAATCATTTTAAAGAGCTTAGCATAATGAGATGGAAAGAGATAGAAATACATCAAAACAAAAGAATACCATGGAACAATGAGTTGCTGATAAAATATATTATCGTAATAAGGTGTGAGAAAGCTAATATTAACTTTGATATGTAACTACGTAGCTAACAATTAATGTGACTTAGCGACCTAGTTAGCGTTTTCCTTTGTAGAAAAATACTAGCAAACTAGCTATCTAACAATATGTTGCTTTTATCTTTTAACCATCTTCAAAACGTGGTTGTTTTTTTCAATATAGATTAACCTATAGCACATAGCATATGCTACAGGGAAGGAGAGAGTTGTTATATGAGCACAGAGCAAAAAGGGGCGCGACTTAGGAAGGGTCAACTTCCATTAGATTTTTAAAATATATGAAGCTTTTCCAGCATGAGTAGCACTAAAGTGATATGAGCTGAGATCTGCAAAGCAGCTGTAAACATGCATGCACACAAACTGACTGGTTAAAGGCTACAAGTTAGAACTATAGTAAGTATGATCTTTTTATGATCTCGCCCTTTGTGTAACTTTATGCCATTGTCTTTAGGGCATTTCACCACTCATCACTTCCTCAGTTACACTGTCTGGTGTGGAGTTCCAGCACCTCTGTTCACACCATGATATCGCATAAAAGTGGTATGGTAAGTTATGAAAGAGATCAGATTCACACAAAAAAAAGGTGGGAATTGGTATCAAATCTCCTGGGAAATGATGTCATACAGATAGTTCATTTTTTATTGTACCCTCTGTACTGGATATGTATATGTTCAGTATGTATGTATCTGCAGACTGGAAACTACATGGGTTCTTCTTCGTGAGTCTTTCAAATACCACAGCACCATTTTACACATTTTCATTGTTTCATTAATAATTAAAGCTATTACTTTATTATGACAGGCAAAATTAAAAAAGATAAGGGCAACCAATAACAAAAACGGCCTCAGTCTTGTAGCATGTTATTTATTCATGATCCAATCATTAATATCCTCTCAGTATACATTGTGTTTCAGGTCGTTCTGCACAAAGTTATGCGGCTCTTGCAGGGCTGGCAGAGGGCGAAGCGGCACACATTGTGATTTCTGATGGAAGGGTTTTGGCCCTTAAGGTGTACTCCATCTTGCCTGGTTCTAAAAGCCATAAAAAGAAAGGCAGATATATTAATGTAAGCATAAAATGCATGACTGCATGGAAACATCATGGGCTTTTCAAAAGACATCTGTAAACCATCTAACAGACTTATTAGTAAAAAAAGTTTAGAGGGAAAAGCACTGTATTGCCACTAGTGAAAGCAAGTACACATTTGACTCAGTTTTGAAGAACATACCCAGACTCCTTCCTTGTCTAATGTTTGCTCCTATCCCAAATTCAGTATATTCAGTATATAGTAGTGATGGGTCAGTCACGAACGATCCGGCTCTAAGAGCTGGCTCTTTGAAGTGAACGACGGCAGCCGGCTCCTGATTGGGAGCCAGATCCGGATTGTTTTCCTGTTTTTTCCCCGTTTTTTCTGTTAAAGCCACGTGATTGGTCAAGATGTGTGGCAGTGTCTGTGTATCTACACTGAGCATGAGGGGGGAGGGAGGGGTTACAGTAACACAGGGCACAGTGAGCATGTGAACAGGTGGGAGGGAGACGTGACAGAGCGAGAGAACTTGCTACATAGACAGAGACTACACACTGGAAAGGTGAGGAAAATGGGTGACAGGAAATGTAGTCAAGTTTGGACATATGTGGTAGACAGTTCAAAGGCAGAGTGTAGACTGTGCAAAGTTAAAAATTCCATATCAAGCAGCTTTTTGTCTAATTGAGATGGGTCTTTTGTTTTTAGACAATACATTCCCCTGTATGATGTTATTAATGTGTAATGATCTTTTCCCCCTGGCAGTAGAAGGAATTTTAGGTACGGGTCTGGAGAAGTTCTTATGGTGCCTCTGTTTAAAACAGATCTTTGAGTTTTATTTATCGAGCTGATGGCAACTCACCCTCAAAGCACTCTGGGATGGGAAGGGTTCCATCATTACAGGTGCTGGCCACAGGGTAGCCACAACTGTCAGCTCTGTTCAGACAATAGAAGACAACATGTTCTCCATGGAGGACTCTGTTGGGTTTGAGGTCTGCAATCCAGAGCTTCTTGGCATTGTAGAAGATGCGGCCTCTTTTGATGCCAACTTTGCAGGGAGCTGGGCGGAGAAATAGAGCAGTTAAAGTGTGTTTTGCAAGTGCAGTCAGTAGTATTGAGTTGAAATGAAAACAGTGCTCATTGTTGAGAAGAGTTTATTGTTTCTCTTTACTAGCCAGGGGATGGACTCTCCCAGCTTGTAATGCACTGGATACTTTTGTTTTACTAATTGACTGCTGATTAACTGAATATTTTGCAACAATGAAACATGGATACAAAAATCTAACCTTAGGGTAGTTTTTAAAATCTGATTTTCACATGACTCACCCCTGCAAACTGGCTTGGAAGACCAGTTTCCTGTGTTTTGGCACTGCATCTCAGCCTCGCCATCCAGAGTATAGTGCTCATTGCAGGCGTACCTAACCTTCTCCTTGTAGCCATGTTGTCTCATCACAGCAAAGGTGATAAAGCCATTTGGTATGCTTGATGGGATGGAGCAGCTAACCTCTGGGATGATCAAAGACAAGTAAAAAAACAATGTGAAGAGGTATTATTTAGTTGTTATAATTGCAATGGGTAGGCTTTCTAAAAGCAGACTGGTTTCGTTGTGGGAAATATTATGGCTGGCTTCATTTGGCCCATGACTTATCTTGAAAGAGAGAAGTAGATGAAAGGTTACCTCTGCACACCGGGGGCTCCGGTACACTTCCATCAGCCATGCAGGATCCCCTCTCGTAACTCGGTGCCTTAGGTGGATTACACTCATATGTCCAGCCTCGCCCATACATTGTGGTGGTTCCAGTAACTGGCTTATCATGGACAATTCTTCCGTCTATGGGTGACTTGGGCAGCGGACAATTCACAGCTGTAAGAAGAAAAATGATCACACTAGAGTTATGCTAATATCTACTCTGAAGCCTTTCTTCTCTATAAGCATTAAGAGTGCAAAATCCATACAAAGCTGCTGTCAAAATGTTATTTACTGCTTTGTAGGCAACAAAAGCAACCAAGTTAGCCTCCTTTATATATATTTTAACATTCTATGTAGAAGTCAGACAGAGACTGCATACTGCTGATAACAAACAAGGCAAGTGTCTTGTCAAAATAACAACTTTAGAAGCAATACATAGAAATGAAGCATGCAAGAGCACCCGTAAACAAGTAGAAGACTAGTCCACTAGATTTTGGATGCTGTGTTTGCTCTCCATTAAACATTGCATTCTGTTACCATCCCTGCTACGTGTATTTTCATCCTGTACCTTTGCAGAGAGGTGGTGGATTGCTCCAGGTACCATCATGTAAACACCTGCTCTCATTGGCTCCCAAAATGACATACCTGACACAAAAAAGTTCAAATTAATCTGACATGTTTTATTGTAAACACACCTTATAATGATCTATTCAGAACTATAAAGTGACTTTTACCCATCATCACATGTGTAGTTGAGGACACTCTTGAATGGAGCTTCGGTCCTCCCCATTGCTAATGGCTGCAGAGGTCTTGGGATTGGGCACATCTTAGCTATAAAAGATGGTACAAAACTGAATCTACAGGTTTTTTAGTTTAGACAATACTAACTAATCACATAGAGAGGGACAATAGAGAACATTCATTAGTGACTGGGTCTCAGAAATGATATTTTCAAATTAGAACTAGAGTGGATTCAATGCAATAAACAACTAATTTTAATGCTATAACAGTTTTTAGTTCTCACACCTGAACAACCTGACTACCAGAGCAGTGTTTATGGCATAAGAATACATACAATACAAAATGTACTTAACATTTGAACAATTCCTGGTCTACCTGTTCTGAATACAAGCCTATGACACAGCATTCTAACCTTGTCATCAACACATTTTTCAAAGCCAACTATTTCTCCCACCTTGCTCACACTTTCTTCTTTTGGATGAGGTTTAACAATTCAAGAATTACAGCTGTTACATTACAGCTAGCACCCCAGGAAACTTACGGGAGCATGCCAGGTCTGACTGTGTCCACTCTCCTGTGGCACTGCAGGTCAACCTTCGAGGGGTTGCTGTTGAAGGCAAGTAGCCCTGTTCACATGTGAGGGTCACCTCTTCCCCAACCTCATACACACGTTTTAGGGTCAATGTGTCAATCCCGTCAGTGATAGGAGGCCGTCCACACACTGGTTAAAGAACAGAAATATATAATTGACGAATACTGTATATAATGGCCAGGATTCACTGGAAAAATTGTCACATTTGGCACAGGAATGTTTGTGCTGTGAAAGTTGTGCATACTTTACTTTTGATGTGACACCATCAATCACATGCAAAAGATGCACATAATATACAAAAATGCAAATAAGTGAAGAACAGTGATTAACAGCAAGTAAAACAGGACTACTTGAAGCGCAATGGATTAATTTCATGCTCAAAAAAAAATAATCACATTATCCTGCTCCATTTTACCTTTCTTGGATGTTACAGATGAGTATAAAGCTAGCTGGCTAAGGACCAGCAAAGCAAAAGTCGGAGCCATCTTCTTGGGAGTGAAGTTTCCTCAGTGTTCCCCAGCATCTGTATCTGGGATGAGGCCAACTTAAGGGCTGTTTGGTAAATGGCACCTGATATCCTGATCCAATCAGATGTCAGCTGAAGCTCATATTGATTGAGCACAAAGGTCTTAACTCCTGCATATTTACCCAGAATTGATCAATAACCTTGATTTGGTACGAAAGCCAGCAGCAGACACTCAGCATGATATGAAATCATAAATAATGAAAGAGAGAGACTCTCAAGACACTACAAACATACACAAACAGGTTTTGATGTAGAGTACTTAAACCATGAAATGCCCTTTTTAGTAACGCTCAATGGCTGTTTGCTGAAATTAAGAAGAGTAACAACATTACAGAAAGGATGCCAAATAAAAAAGCAGTATGCCATGTGGGTTATGTGCTCTAGTTTCCTTTTGGTTAGGTTAGGAAAATGTAACAGGTAATTATGCCATTCCTAACTAGGTCAAAAGATTTGTTGATCACAAGTGGCATTATGTGTCCTTAATCAGAATCAGAATCAGAATCAGAAATACTTTAATAATCCCCGTGGGGAAATTACTTAGGATTAATATCCTCCTGCCATGGTCCTGCTTGACTCCCACTGCTAATATTACTGATATTATTATTAGTATTATTACTATAATTACTGCTCATTGTCTCCCATCGTTGTTGTTGTTGTCATCATCATCTTTTTCATGTTCATCATCATCAGTCACTAATATTAGTGCAGTTGTTGCTATTGTTGTTGCTCTCTGGCTCTGTCCTTCTGTCATCTCTGTCTCTGTCCTTCTGTCGAGTCTCTCTCTCTCTCTCTCTCTCTCTCTCTCTCTCTCTCTCTCTCTCTCTCTCTCTCTCTCTCTCTCTCTGTGGCCCCTGTATAATGTTATTAATGTGTAATGATTTTTTTTTCCTAGCAGTAGAAAGAATTTTAGGTACGGGTCTGGAGAAGTTCTTATGGTGCCTCTGTTTAAAACAGATCTTTGAATTAGATTGGCACCCAACAGGGCCGGGGTGTTTTTTGAGGTTTCTGCCTCTTAAAAGCAAGTTTTTCCTTGTCGCTGACACCAAGTGCTTGCTCATGGTGGGAACTGTTGGGTTTCTGTAAATAATTTTATAAGGAGAACGGTCTAGACCTGCTCTATTTGAAAAGTGTCCTGAGATAACTTCTGTTATGAATTGGCGCTATACAAATAAAACTGAATTGATGAATTGAATTGAATTGAATTGAATTGAATTGAATTGAATTGAACTGAACTGAATTGAATTAATGGGTGGGTCTGCTAGGCCAGTGGTTCCAAACCTGGAGATCAGGACCCCCTATGAGGGTCAACCAAAGCTTCATGGGGAGTTGTAAAAGCCTTCTTGAATTTAAGAGGTGTAAGAAAATGTTTGAAATATATAGGTGTACATCTCAACATTTCATATATTTCTGTGAAGAAAATCAAAATGTTTTTACAAAAGTTAGACATTTTGTAAAAAAAATCAAAAACACATAATACTGGCAGAGAATTGTATTAAAAGTTGATAAAAAAATATCAGTAAAACTCATCCATGATGTAATATTTACAGGAAATAATCTGCTCAAATTCATCCATATCAATCGTTTTACACCAACTTCCTGCAGTTATTGTGTTCACTATTTGGGTTCATTGTACAGTTTATCAGTTGTTCTCTACTGTTATTGTTATACAGTGAATATATCTCAAATATCTAAATATGTCACATAGACAGGGGTCATCAGTTTACTCAATGAGAAGGGGTCCCTTAAGGAAAAAGGTTGAGAACCATTGTGCTAAGCTACGGAGCCCCTAAAGGGACATGGAAAAAAAAAAAAAGATTTGAAAAATTTTCCCCATGTCCCTTTAGGGGCTCCGTACTAAGCAGATAGGCTACAAGAAGCTCTCACTCTTTTCCTTTTACTACAGGTGTTTCTCATCGATGGTTGTTTTAAATGGGATTTAGCCCAAAACCATCTGACTTCAGGGAACAGCACATCTGACTTATCTAACCCAATTCTAATTTGCAAATATTTGTCTTTCACATGAGAGCGGTTGGTTAGGCTGCTCTGCTGGTCAGTGAACCTAGGAGAATTGATTCTTTTAGAGAGTTTTAGAGATAGTAAGCTAATTAAGAGATCCATAGCTGTGAGAAAAAAAAATAATCCAAATAATAACAACAGCAAAATCATAGTTAAGCACAGTATCAGGCACAAAGACAGGGAGCTTAATGGAACATAATACTTACTGATCAAGTAGGAAATTCATCTGCTTGTGCTTGATAAATTGTGGTTTTGAAAGATTGATACAAAGCATATAAAATGACAATTATTAGGGGTCAGATACGGTTGGTGGCATAACATAAGGCTCAGTAGTAAGCATTTCCTGGAAATTACACAGACAGTAAGATCAATTTCCAATGGTGATCTCACCAATATCCCATGTTTTCTCTCTATAAAGAAAAATGTTAATTATGAAGATGGTTGCTTTTTATTACAGTTCCATAACAATAATAATTAGATAAGTATTCTGAGTGTGAAACACAGAATAAGTAGCTGAAGTCAGACCTATATGTGTGGAGTACTTGTGCCGAACTGAGCACGTAGGCCTTCATGCTTTAAACAATTCCCACAGACGAGCTAAAAATGTGTAATGCGCCGTTATTCCACAAGATGACGCCCGCATCCCAAATTCCTGCAGCGGGACCGGAGGCCTCCTCCTCCCACGGCGATCCTGTAGTGTGACATCAGCCGGAGTGAAAAGGAGGAAGCGGAGCGGATCTGCTGTCAAGTTACACAAAGATACACACACCACGAGCAGGAAGTTTATTTTATGAATACAATGAGCAAAAGAGCCTCTTTGACAATCAAGAAGAAATTAAATGACATTTAAAAAAATTACATAACAATGTGCTCTCTGGGGATTGGACTGATTATCATAGCTCCAGGGGTTTGGAGCTATTAAAGGTGAGGATTTTGGCAATACTAGCCTGCTGATTTAACATCCACTACAAGCTTCAGCAGAAATAGTTTGCCATTAAAGAGATTCCTGCTTGTTGAAGGTTGTCAGTTCAAATCCTCCAAGGACCTGAAATCGTGGATAGTCTACTATACACTATTAAACACTGTGTTTTAACAGTAGAAAACTGAATATGCAGAAAGGTTTCATGGGTTCTTTTTGATGTTTTAAAAGGTTGGCGGTTGTCACTTTCATGTATTGTTTGACAACAAGGACATTGTGGACCCCTTTGTGACTGTAAATGAGATTAAAGGCTGCACTGAAGGCACTGATGACACCAAGGGATGTCTTATATAGCAGTTTGAGGATTTTCAAATTATAAGTATGAGTCAAAGTATAAGTAGTCAGTTTATTAGGCACATCTGTCTAAAACTAATGCTGTCCAGCAGCCCTGTGATAATTCCCAAGGTATTATTATTATTTTTTAGATTTGTATTGTATTATGTAATACTGAAAAGTGTTTTAAATATTTAATGTAGCCCCATTGATACAAATGGGGTGGGCACACGCACACAGGCTTAAAAAGTTTATCATAACCTTCATGACGGTAGGATTTATTGCAGGGCTGTTTATTTATTGACTGCCTTACTTTTAACTAAGTGTAAAATACCTCATGGTTGAAATGTTTACATCTACACTCAGTTTAAAGTTGCACTTCATATTAATAATGTAACTTCAAATAATAACAACAATGTATATAACACAGTTGCTGCCTTAGATTAAGTAATGCATAAAACGTCTTAACAGTATTATTGACTGACATTCATTTTCAGGAGAAATTGACTGCAGAATAAGGCTTCTAGTCCTCCAGGTCCACAGGGCAAGTTTTTCGTTTATCCAGCCTGTTTAACAGGTCCAGTTCACTAGCTAAACTAAGCCACAGAAACAACTGAGGTCCTCTGCATGCTTAAAAAATGTAGCCCATAGCAGTGGTTTTTAAACTGGGGCCTTTTTGAAGTTGAATCTACAAGGAAAAAAATAAGGTTGGCTGCTTTTATTGATTTGGATTTATAGTGATCCCAGTTTGATAATTGATTAACTGCTAAGACTTTATAATCTTCAACTCTAAAAATAGAAGATGACTCAGGTGAGAGTCCTTAAGATAAAATCCTCTCATATTGGAGCTCTTGTGTCAAATGTGCATCTACTATAAGGATCTTTGACATGAACATTTTTGGGAACCCCTGGCCTATAGATATTCACTCTAGGC
This sequence comes from Dicentrarchus labrax, assembly GCF_905237075.1. NCBI lineage: Eukaryota > Metazoa > Chordata > Actinopteri > Moronidae > Dicentrarchus > Dicentrarchus labrax. The sequence goes on along the minus strand of NW_026136721.1, from coordinate 18,128,261 downwards.
TACTTCAAAATCCTCCAATAAAGTGTGGATTCATATGTGGGGACAGCTAGCACTTTCCAACAGACTGCAGTTGGAGTGGGCAGATGTCAGGAATGTGCGTAGGAAATTACGCAACAGTTTTTTTTTATTGTTGTTTTGTTTTGTTGAAAACAAAAAACAGAGAGAGGAAACCTTTACTTTGAAGGCGGGGACCGGATGTAGCGCCTTCACTGTGGTTAACCTGACAGCGTGCGGAGCTGTCAGTGGAGCAGCCCAGTGGTATCGACAGGCAGGGAAAGCCCTCAGACAGTAAGTACAGTGTCTCCGGTGAAGACCGCCGCTCTGCTCCGCGCTCTGCTGGCTCTGCACTGAGAGCTGCGCCTCTGAAAACGGACTGAAAAACACTTCAGCACAGCGAGACTAAAAAGCTGAAGCATTGATTTGCTTTTAGGGGGGACATGGCTGATGTCAGTTTACTCGAGTCGTCCGGCGAGGACGTAGCGAATAGGTTCGCTCGCAAAGGTGCTCTGAGGCAAAAAAACGTCCACGAAGTCAAGAACCACAAATTCACAGCCAGGTTCTTCAGGCAGCCGACTTTCTGCAGCCACTGCACCGACTTCATCTGGTAAGCCTTCCTTCTCCCACCTCGACTGCTGCCTGTTGCATATTGGATAACTTCAGTACTCTCGATGATGTAACACAACTTTAGGCACAACTTTCCCCTCTTAATACTGCAATCGCCTTACTTCTCACTTTTTTTTATTAGTAAAGTGACAGAACATCTATGTCCAAAAGTCTCCTTCCCGAAAGTCTCTTTTACTTCAGGAATCCCAATTGGTCGATATTTCGTCCGAGCAGTTCCATATGGGAGGAGTTATGCTGCTGTTTAGGTTAGAAGTGAAAGCATTGGAAGTAATAACTGTTTGCAGGAGACAGAGGGAAACTTGTGTTTAGGTTGTGATTTTAAACACATTTTCTAACAGAACAGCGACATTAAAGCAGTCATTCCAGCAGTAAGTGGCTCCAGGAAATCCCAGGATCCCTGTGTGAGAACATAAAGTTAACACAAGAGTGGCATTGTATCAGCTTTGACGGGCAGCTAAATGGCAACTGTTCCTGCTGTTTAAATCCACTTTTCTTGTTGTCTTCCCTGATCGATGCATTACTTCTGTTGCTGATATTGGACCTGGTTATGGTCTGTTACTATAAAAGTCTGTTCTATTCTCAACTATTCAAGTTTTTGCTGTTAAAAACTCACACTGCACACTGGCTCAGTTTTTTGGGGGAATTTTGCAGTTTACTGGCACTGTGAGTCCATATGGAAAAGCACTTCTCCTACAGACAAATTGCTCAACGTGTGCACACATTGAGCTGAAACACACTCTTGAAGTGGGGAGTGACTTGCCGAGGTACAGAGTGTGTCACTCTTTTGCTGCAGTTCTTTCCGTTAGTGGAAAGTATGAGAGAAAGGCTTTGGTTAAGAATTTTTGAAATTATTTTGTTATTTTGCCGTTGTTCTAGTGAGATATCAGCTTAGTTATATGTTAACTGTGAGAGGAGCAAACTTGCAGACAGCTTGGTAGAGCTGCACCCACGTTTACAGTCCTCTACTGCTGCAGGTGGGAGTGTGATCTAAGGCCCTTTATTGCTCGTGGCTTATAACCTTGACAGTTTTACAGTGTGACCTGTGACATACCAAACAGCACTGCTTGGCAAAGCACAAGCTCAACGTGAAACTTACACACATACACTGTATGGCCAAAAGTTTGTGGACACCCAAATATTATGCCCACATTTGATTGTGGAACACCTCATTCCAAAACCATCTGCTGCTATTACAGCCTTCACTCCTCTGGAATGGCTCTCTGTAAGATTCTGGGACCTGGCTGCAGGAAGTTGCTCTCATTCAGCTACAAGAGGATTAAAGAGAGGTAGACACTGATGTGGGCTGATGAGGCCTCGCTCACAGTCTACGTTTCAATTCATCCCAAAAGTGTTGGATGAGGTTCAGGGCTCTGCGCAGGCTGTTTAAATTCCTCCTCACTGAACTCAGAAAATATCTCTTTATGGACCTTGGTTATGTCACAGGGGCATGTCAAGGGGGAGACAAGAAAAGGCCTTCCCTAAACTGTTGCCAAACTGTTAGCATTTCCCTTAACTGGAACTTAGGAGCCTTGCCCAAATCATGAAATTGTCCAAATACCTTTGGCCATAAAATGTAGTTGAGAGGTTAGTGTGTTCTTAAATATTTATTGTATTGCTTTGGTTAGGGAAATGACAATAAATGCTTCCAGCTAAATATGAACATTTGATGGCAATGCAATGGTCTAGTAATGTACACAACAGCCTGTCCCTGGAATGAATGAATGCATGTTTGAATGAATGAATGAATGGATGTACTGTGTGTTTATACATGTGAGTGAGAAAGAGAGAGTAAACAGCTATTTAATTCAGCCTTCTTTGTTTTCACAGGGGATTTGGAAAACAAGGATTCCAGTGCCAAGGTAAAAACACTGACATCTGACTCATTCAGATATTATGAGACCTGTGGCTGTGTGTGGCTGTGTGTGTGTGTGTGTGTGTGTGTGTGTGTGTGTGTGTGTGTGTGTGTGTGTGTGTGTGTGTGTGTAATGTGGAATATGTAACGCACAAGCTTTAGAAAAGTCTACTTTTCCTGCAGCTTGAAGGGTAGTTCTTCATTTGATTAGTCTGCACATACTGTAGCGTATCCTTTGCTGCTTTACTGTCGTAACGTCTGTCTCATGAAGCATCACATGAACCGTCTAGGTATGGGAATCCAGAACAGGTTTCAGTTCAGAATCGGCTCCAAATTGTCCGATCCGTGTCCTGTCTGCAGAATCGTATACCTGAGTGACATACAGACAGTTACATATTGCAAAACAATGTTTCAAACTGATGCGTGGGAGGAAGAAAGGGTCCAGCGCAGCTTCATTTCACGAAGAAAGAACAGTTCTAATTGTAATGTCTGTAAAATGATCATTTCAAGTAAGGGTGGAAACATTAGCAATATGCTGAAACATCTTTCTATACAGAATGCCATGTTTTTGACACGCTACGCACCAACCAATTCCCAATCCATTCCCTAGGGTGATTATCCTATGTTATCATAACATTAAAGCTGTGTAGTCCAGTGTTTTTTACCCACAGAAAATTGATCAGGAATCACTAAAGGAATCAATAAAGAACCAGACCAATAAGCACTAGCAGAATTGATAATGAAATTGGTATCAATAAAATCTCATCAGTTTCATTTGGTCAGCTGGGACATTTGAAGGCCTGTGTAAAAAAACTGATTTGTCTATTTGTGCGAGTCTCTGGTTATTTCTGTTGTCTTATGAAGAGAAACACAGGTAAACATTAAAGTGGACAAAATTATGAACAGACCACCCCAGTCTTTAGGGCATATCATATATGTTTATAACCTTCATTTTCATGCGCCAACACTATTTCCATCCCGCTCTTGATGTGTTTGATTTTTTGTAAGCACGGCATTATTTATTTACCCACAGTCAGGGTAGTGTTATTGTGGTCAAAATGTGCTAAATCATGGGGCCTGAGGGAAAGGAGGCCAGAATAATATTATGTTTCATCATTTTAGAGATAAGTGTATGGCAGCACAATTGATGCTTTTGATATGTCAACCAGTTCTTTTGAGCTTGCTGGCATGATGCTGAATTGGATTTAAAATGCTGATTTATCACAGCGATAATTGGAATTGAATGTGCCATTTAACACTTAAACCTAAAGCCTAAACAACAGTGAATGACAGGTGAGACTATTTTTGTGAAAAAGTAAAATCGAGGAGGATAGAGAGGAGTAGTGAGGAGGTACAAACCACACAAATATGGACGTATCTAGTTGCCCACGTCAGCTTCCAAATCTCAAACATCACTGAAGGTGGATTTCCCATCAACCTGCCATTTTGAGCTTCAGCATGCATCAACTCTCAGAATTCCTCATCTAATGTGGAAACATTTGGGCTTGCCAAAGTCTGACTCTGACAGCAAGAGCCCAGGTAACAGCACAGATGATGTTAAACTGATGTTTCACTTAGATATAGTCTTATATTGTCTTCAGTGTTGCCTCACTGATATCTGGATCCCTTTATTTAATCACTGAAATAGATGATTATCTTTCAAGAGAGACCTGAACCCAAATGAGCCTTTGTTAAGATGATACAGAAAATACACAAGTATAAAATATATAGAAAAGAAAAGAAAAAACAACATATATAAAACATTTTCATTTCAAAGTGCATTGCAAGCTTTTCTAGTTATGTGCACAGCCTCTCATTTAAATTCTGGACAGACTGAATTCAAATCAGTGCGCCCACATACTATATTCGATCACAGGCATTGGTTGTTGAAGTTAAATTATTGGTGCAATCTTTCTAAAAGTTGAAGTATTTATGATCAGATGATTGGTATTGTTTACATCCAGTGGAGGACTCAATTGGAAACGCTCTTCTCACTGAGTTGTTCAGTAGAACAGCAGACGTTCTCTCTCTGTTGGAGACTTAAAGATTTTGCCATGCAAGGTGTCTGATCTCAATGATTCAGAAGTTCTTCCCTTGAGAGTGTCAGAGAGAGTGAAACATACAGAGATCTTCACTGAGTCATTTCTCATCATACAGATACATTAAATGGTTCAGAGTTTCTTGTGTGTATGGAATATGTCCACATATAGGAACACACATACTCTTCTGTGTCTACATGTAAATCATTTTTTTCCCTAGCGGGTGTGACTGCCAACAACCCAACACCCACTCAGCCATGTGATCTCCTCTCACAGAGGTGCAGATGCAGTTCGCTCTCAGGCTTCTAGTATTGGCTCCTACTTGGGTGAAACCAGGCTCAGTAATGAGTCAGTCCAAGGTGTCGGGAGTGTTGACAGCCCAACGTGTTTTTGCATAACCTGACATTATCGTCAGCTTGTCTGCCAACCCCCTCCTCTGCTTTAGCAGCAAGTTGTCATTGTCATCCACATGCCTCATTGTTATTGTCACTGCTTCTGATACAGGAGATGATAAATTAAATGATTAGAAGGACGTCGGCAGCAGATTTAAACTGACCAGTCCTTCTTCCAGCATGAATCTGTGCCTGGATGTGTTAAATAAATAATGTGTGTGCCTTATCAAGATGAAGGTGGTTAGTTACTCTGCAGCTATTCGGAGAGAGAGAAAGGTCCCCACTTTATAATATCTGTTTAGCCATCAATTATTAAACTTAAGCTCCTATAAAATGAGGGTCAAGTCCTCTAGCAGAGACAGCGAGCCTCTCAGTGACTACTTGAAAATGACAAAGTGATAAACTGGAGAGTGGCATTTCTGTAACAAGAGTGACATTTAATTTTCAGCCCTTCAAATGTCCCTTTTCTAAGTATAGGCTGTGCTGCACAGTATTACATCACGTGTAGTTTATAGTGTTGTGAACTTTGGAATTAAAAGGTGATGTGTGTAAGATCATTGAATGTGTTTATGCTTGTGTGCTTATTTTTTGATTTTTGATTTTAAATTTATAAAAAAAACATGCAAAGTATATAACAGGTTTGCCATCTGGGATGTCATGATAACTCCAACCTTTTGATTATTGATTAAACATTCAAGTCAAGTAAAAATGCCCAGATTTCACTGGTTTCAACTTCTCAGATGTGAATATTTTCTTGTGTTTCTTAGTTATCTTTAAAAATAAATCTAATATCTTGGGGTTTGGACTGTTGGTTGGACAAATAATTTGAATGTGTTGAATTGGGCCTGGGAAAATTGTGATTGGCGGTCTTTAATGACATGTTATTGAACCCATAATTAAACACTTAATTCAGAATGTAATAATTGTGAGTTGTATGATGTGAGGGTTGTCCATTAAAATCACCAGAACTTATTGTATGGAGAATAAACTTATTTGGGCACAGGAGAAATACAAACAAACCACTCATTTCCATCAGTGTCACCCTTGGAATGAAATGTTAGAGCAAATGTTAATGTTGAGGAGAGTTGATGTTGTGGAAACACACAAGCCTATCAGATGCCACCTTTCTAGATGGTATCTGTATTGGAAAGGCCCGTCTGTTGTCAACTGGATACTTTTCCTGTGGAGTCTTATTTCAGGGCTCTGGCCCATTGCCGTTGTGCAGCAGGGTATCTCAAATCACCATTTAGTTGACATTGTATTACAGCCAGGCAATTTGTACCAATGTCACTCAGCAGATGTACCGTTCAGACTCACAATGGTGGTTGAGGGTTAGGGTTTCTCATTTGGTTTACATCTCCTGAAGCTCTGATTTATCAAGGGTTAAGCTGACAGTGTAATCCTGTTCTGTGACCTGTTTCACATTAATTCGGGTGAACATAATCATAGCGAGCTCTACTCTTCTGCTGTCCGCTGAGCAGCCCTCCTTAAGTGTTTGGGGGTCAATTGCCTGCTTCAGAGGCACCTGTGGAGACACTTATTGGAGGAGTGTTAGTGTAATATTCATTACTTGCTCTAGATTTTCTCACCAGTCCAGGATTTCTGCCACAAAGTGACTTCTCTAACAGGATGTAGATGGTCTCATGAGGCCATTGTGGCCTGCCAGTGTAAGCTGAAACATGAAAACATTAGTGCCACATACTGTCCCACATTATTGATCCTATTTCAGATTGTATTCATAACAAGCTTTTTAGTCCATTTTACTTCTGCTAATGCTCACTTTCATCTGCAGCAGAAGATATGCAGCAGGGAATTGTTACTTAGACTCCAAAACTGCGGCTCACAGATTTCTGTTCCTTCTGGCTTCTTGGTAAAATGGCAGTGAATGAAAATAATCCCTTAAACTGCTGCTTTGTACCAACTATAATATAAAAGTATCTGAGGACATATTTCAACAAAGACTAGAAAGGTATTGTGAAAGGAACGTGGAATAAAAGGAGAGATAAAATCAGAACCGGAAGGCTTCGCAAAGCGTTGTTCTTGTTTTTATTCCAGGAGAAATGATTTTCCAGTGCCATACACAGTCTCCCAGTCTTCTCCATACAATAATCCTAACACAGGTCATTTCGTGAGTGTTGTTGCAGTTGATGTATTTGTGCTCACTCAGTGGTTTCTTGAGTAGGACCACTAGGTTCCTCAGTGGATTGGACATTTATTGGCAGGTTATAGACAACTGAATTTCACCCAAGGCTTTCCAATGTTCCCTGATACACACGAGGAGAAGCTAATGAGTTTTGCTGTTGCCTCCCGAGAGAGAGGACATCCAGCTTTACAAGAGAGGGCATGCACAGATCAAGGGTGATGAATGTTTGACCCTTGTTTTACCCTGCTAGCTAAATGCACTTGGTCCTATTGTTGCTCAGCAAACCTGCCACAGAAGCAAAACTACACTATGCTATGAACCTGGCAGCATGCATTATGAAAACTCAACCAATAACTCAAACACAAACCTGCCCTGCCACTTTGTTCCTTTGATGTTTAGTGGTCTTGTTTGACGTGTTGGACCAAACTTTGACAGTGTCAGACAAACAATAATGACTACAAATATTTTCACCCGCCAAATCCCATCAATGCGCTGCCGATTTGTTGACCATGTGCTGTTCAGTGTTTGGACAGTCCTCAAAATATCCGCGTGCACATCCGCCACAGTGTCATCCCAATAATGTCTCTGTTGACTGTCCATGGAAAGATAAACGCCAAGTGTCCACAGTTCCCTTCTACGCTTAAGTAGACGGGGACTACTTACTTATTGTTTTTTTATCTCTCCATTTTCAACTTGATCAGACAGCACACGCTACTCGGACAATTTTCTGCTTCATTGGGTGCTACATCCTGAAGTATTATCAGAAGCCTGGTTATAAAGCTAAAGGTGCAGCACCATTGCAGTGTCAGTGGTGGCCCGATAAGACAAGGCAGGTTGTGTACACATAACTTATTTGACCATCGGCCTGGATTTATTATACATTGCACAGTTCAAAGTGTTAGCCGATGACAGCAAATTGTCCCACCTGGTCATGAAAATACAGACATAAAGACCCAACAAGCAGCCAGCATCTAACAGTGGCACAGCTCCTTTTCTGTTTTTGCAGCAGATTTGTACATCATACAGAGAGTGATACATTTGTTCATGCTTTCATTCCTCCAGGGTGTTACACAACCAATAATAAACATCTTTTTATGAGAGACATGGGAGTATTTTACTATTTCACCCTCAGATGGCCTGAAATAAACCACACTGCTATGTGCCTAAGTGAGTAATACTTTTACAGTGAAATTATTGGAAAATTGCATATCTCTCCAACTGTCTTCAATTGTGCTTTCATTAGACGGCTAAATGTATTACATTACCAGTACACAAAGTTTATATAAACATGTGGATTATTTTTCATGAGTAGTGTTTCCTCTAGCAAATGGATGACAGTTTGTTATTTTAATGGTATAATAGCAGTGAGCAGAAAACAAGAAGGGGTTTAAAAGCATCATTGATGAAACTTTGAAGTACTTAAATGCCACTTCAGATTCCGGGCAAAAAATTAATAGATTCCACAGATTGTTTTGCTATAGTTTTCTGTGTTTGTTTGTTTATTTAATTATTTACCCACACAAATATGGGAAAGTGAAACTTCAAACAAAAAGGACAGAACCTGCCAGGGCATCAGAGTTTTTCATTTCTATCACTATTTCAGCCATGAAAGCCTTAAATGTAATTTTCATTTCATCATTTTGGCCCACCGAGAAGTGATTCTGAGAAGAAATGGTTCATGACAGAGACGTGAAACCATGAGACCGTTTTGACTGTCGTCCTGGGATTCTCATAAGCATTTGATGCTAACAGCTGATATTTCTTTTTCCTTTCTTTTCATCTCTGTCTTTTTACTTATTTGTTACTTTCCTGTTGTTTGTCCTCTGTCATTTCTTGGGCTGACCGCCAGAAAACTGCCCTCTTCAATGCCCTCTGCCCTGGATGGCTGCCTGTCGGGTTGCTCCTATATGGCCACTTACTTTCTACACACACATTCCCACATATCCAGTGTCTCCTTCACATAGTTAACATTACATGGTCATGCTCTTAGGGTTAAGATGTTCCAAATGCATGGCCCTTTATACAGTTTTGGCCCAGAGTTAGATGGACATCAAGATGCGAGATTGAGAGATCCTTTGAATGAAACAGAGCAGATAAATGGCATCATGGCATGTGTGTGTTTGTATGAGTGTGTGGGGCAATATGTGTTTATGAGACAGAGAGGAAGGAGGCAGAGTTCAACAAAGGCTATATTTAGAGTTGCTGCCCGGTCCCCTGAAGAGATACATTGCTATACATACAGTTGGTTCTGTTTATAGGTGGACACTTGCTCTGTCTTTAGATGGCCGCTGTGTGATTACATAAGAGCTTTGTCTGTGGACACACTTTAGTCCAGTTCTGCTGTAAAGTTATTAGTGACTTTACCAGGGATATATGTTAATGCTATGCTCATTGGGGTCTCTATTTAATTATTTCAACTTCTTTATTGTCATTCTCAAAGCAATCCATAGTCGACCAACTACTGAGATGATGGTACTATAAAAGGAAGTTTAGGTTTAAGTTAGTTTTGGAACTTTTATGCTGTTATTTCAATTTCAGCATTTTGGCTAAAAGTTAATTGATTACATTTTGAATATTTGGAAGATGTTGATCATTCCTTCTTGTTACATACATTTGCACATAGCATATACTGTGATGTCCATTGGCAGCTATTCTTAAGACATTTATTTGTCTTCAATATTTAGAAAACAGTCACTCATCCAGTTCAGTTAGTTACAAAGAAAGAAAAAAGGGGAAGACAGCGCAGTAAACTGATACAGTGACAAGTACAGGAACAAGGGAAAGACAATGCACCGCTCTCAAACAAAGAATGCACACAACACATCTAAACACGCTTTAAAAATGCAGAACATATAGTAACCTCTTACTAATTATATTAGATAAGATTTTCCTTGAAGTGACTTCACTTTGCTGCTGAGGTGAAGGTTAGGTGTTAGGTGTCTTTAGTTTAATTAATCAAAAAGATCAGTGGGATTTGATACACGAGTCAATAGCAGTCTAAAATGTAAAAAAGGAGTTTATTAAGAATTTGAGCCCGAAGAGCCACCTGCTATAGATTTTGTGTTTTGACCTGAGCCATGTAAAAATATTGAACGTGTTTATTCTGATAAGACTGTTAAACACCAATATCAATCAACGATATCATTGTACCAATACTGGTGTGGTTCTTTTACTTATTATAGTTGAATAAGTCTGTCACGCACGTTGAGAGAGACTTGCAGAAACCCTACAGAAACTATAGTTATTGCTACTGTAATTGCTTGCAGTGATCAGGACCATGACCTGTACAATGCTCCCTGCTGCCTAGAGAGATGTGGCCTGTCTGACAGAGACCATAATAACTAATGCTGCTCCAGCAAATCCCCAGCAGTAAAACGTCTTAGTCCTAAAGCCTCCCCAGCTGTAAAAGGGTCAACACCATGGATTCATATTCACCTCAACTCCTGGCTAAATTACTTTTTATTATTTTCAGTCAACACTACTGGCTAATCCATGAGCATAAAAAATAGTCAGCAATACTATAAAACCAACATTAACAAGACACTGAGCTCCCCACTGGGTATATCCGTGGTAGTTACAATAATATTTTTTATTATTGTGTTTGACAGCCAGAGGCTTGCCAGACGAAAATGTAGTGCCAGTTATTTTTGACTGGCTGGTCATACCTCATTCAATCTTCAGCTGGAGACAGCAGTAACCTGCTAGACAAACACGAGCAGGGAGCAGCATTAGCTAACCATGTATGTGAGTCAATGACAGTAGCTTAGCATTGAAAAGATACTGATGGTTGGTAATCCACTGGAAAGTGTGTTACATGTCTGTAAAAAGTTGGACTACTTAAGGCTTCTGGAACAGCTACTACAATGTACCTTGATTCTACTGCTGGTGGGATACACAACACAGTTCTTCCAAAGAAAGAGAAGCTTTAACATCAAGTATTGTCAAAGACTAAACAGACATTTATAATTCGTTTCAATGAGCTTCTGGTTTAGCCCCATGTAGGAAATTTGAACAATTTAAATGTTTGTCTTTGTATTTTTTTTTTTAGTTATGTTGAAACTAAATACATTCATTAAAAATTCTCTATGGTCGAACAAAGGTTGTAATTTAGTTGTATACTTTACAGAAATATTACTAAGCTGATCATATTCTGTCATCAACAGCAAAACAATAGAGATAATTCATTTTTTTCCTGTTTTGTTTAAACCTCCCTGCACTATTTGGATGACCGGCTGTTATAGCCTTGGGAATGCTGGGTGCTGTAAATTGGCAGTTTAAGGCTTTCTATTAGCATTACTCTGTACCAGTGGATTATGTGTTTTGATTTGCAAGTATGCATTTTTACACTGTAGATAAAACTGATGTAAGGCATATTGTGCAAAAACATGTGAGTTGTTGACAGCGAGTTTGTGTTGCCTTTGACCAACTTCATTGTCAAGCACAATGCTTTGAAACTGCCATTTCCTAATTATGGTGTTTAAATAAAGCTAATAAACTGCAAATAAACATCACTTGTGACACCTAGCATGTCTTTGTCTTTAAGGCACAGCTGAATAAAGCATTAATGATTACTTTGGAAGGTGAATTGGAGGTGCAGGTGGTGCAGCTTGGTTCTGACCAGATGTAGCATTGCCAAAGTAAACTGAATGGCTGCTTTGGATTTCCATGAGAGCCTCTTGTCTGTCTTCCTGTTTCTCACCAATCAATTCAGAGCAGCTGCATTAAGATTAGACTAATCCATCTCGGTGGTCTGCATTATTTATCACCTGAATTCCCACCATGCATTTGGGGGAAACGCCGTGTTGCATTCAGAATGTACCTCATAGCTCTAATTGTGTTTGGCACCGTATAAGGTGGTGTTTGCACAGAAAACGCTGCTGTTTGTCATATTTGTCTGCCTAGAGGGACTGTGTTAGAATATGTAAATCCCAGTTCTGACAGAATGAGCATCCATCACAAATATTGCTTTTAAAGTAATGTGACAGAGCACTGATGTTCAGTCAGATATGTCAATATTTGAAATGGTGAGGTTTGTTGTTCCCTTGCTGCACTTCTTCTCTCCATGCTTCAGACTGTATTAGATTACCTTCTGGGCTTCCATGGAGACCTGGACGACATGTTGATGCAAATCTGCTTGTCTCTTGGCACAGGACGACTCCTGCATGGAGGGAAATACATCCTCTGACACCTGCATGTCATGAGATAATAGAGCACTGTTCACTTCCTGATTGCATGCTGTCATGATGTAGCCCAAATCTGTTTCACAGTTTGATAAGGGGATTTGAGTGCAGGAAGGGGACTGACTGAGCAGTCCCAGGTGGGATGACGTCCATGTTACTGGTGTCATGCTGATGTCACATGGAATTTGATATTTATGTCCTTCAGTTGGACAACACAGTTACAAGATACATCACATGGCTTTGTTCTGTTCCCTTTTTCACAACTTTAAGCTCCCGGATTCCAACATATGCATTGGCTCAAACACTGTATGTGACCTAACTGGTTCTTACATGTGACTAAAACTATATCCACTGATCCACTGACAAACACAGTTGACACAAACATCTGTTTTGTGTTTTATTGACACACTGTTGGAATGATGCCATGTGGAGTATTATTTATTTGCCTCTATTGGATGAGTGTGACATTTTATCTGAACCAGAAGCAATCTGTCGCTACTTCTGCCTTTTCTTACTACAGCATCAACATTGCTACAGGGTTTATTCGAAGCAGCAGTAAAATCTGAAAATCCTCAGCAAGCCCTGTTTGCTAATACATGGGCTTGTAAACCAGAAAAATAAATTTTTCATATGAGTGTGTGTGCATGTATTGATGTATGGGCAAGAAATCTGTGCGGACAGTGGACCCATGTAGAGTGGGGTGAAGGAGAAGGCCCTGCCAGTAACTCTGTGTCGTAGTGTCTGCTCTGTGTTTGCTTGAGCTCCTGCAGGAGGAAGCGTTTGGCAGCTTGGTCATAATGGACGGTTGAGAACGTGCAGAGGCAGATCATAGTGATCCCCATTTTGGCTTGTCAAGAATGGTTATAGTTGATATTTATTGTGGCTAGCTAGTTTTACAAGTTTTGAATTCAAATTTGTCAGGCTTATTGTATTTATCATGGGAAATTATTTTCAGTTTTTTTGTTCCAGTAATGTCTTGGGTTATAGAGTCCCATAGAACAAGTGAACAACATAAAACATATGACACTTGCTATTAGTAAGACATGAGTATGTCCCAGGACTAATGTAGAATTGGCTTTATTGACTCAGTATTTTGCAACAGTGCTTAGCAATTGTACATGGAGGAATCCACCGTAGTAGATACTATTTCTGCACTGATAGCAGTACTGTACAACATGTGCAAGCCACTTGCTTTTTCTTGACTGGAAAGTCACATATGGATGCAGCATTCTTGTCGAGTTGTATGGATGTTGTTGAAGGGCATTCATGGAAGTGTAGGAATTTAACTGAATTTAAAAGAGATGAGGCATACTGAGAGCAAATGGAAACAACAGAATGGTGACCTGCAACCACAATGTGATGCCTTTGTCGGCACACATTATCCCTGCAGATACACAGTGTCCTTTCAGAATGTACAGATTTGTGGTAGTTAGGTTAATATGACCTAAAATAAACTCTGCAGGAGCCGTAATGGTTTTTGAAATCATCCATTTAGATGATTAAAGCCACGTCTGTGGTTTCAATGTTAAATCTACTTTAAAATGGTTGATGATAATGTTTTGAGGGGTTGAATAGTATAATAGGTGCTTAATGGGAGCTTAATGGTAGCTTTTACTTGAATGAACCACTCATTCAGGCTGTTTTTTTGTGAATGGACCCACCTGTTGTTCTGTCATTTGCTCGTAGGAAGTCAGCCTGCTTACTGGGATTAACTTTTTGGGCTGGATGTGAGCAGCAGGGAACAATCCTTCCCTTCACTTCTGAATCGATGCTGTAACATCGACAAGTCACAAATCCCACATCAGTCTGCAGGCAAAGTAGGTCTCTGGGCTGGCTGCAGTGTCCCTAAGCTGGATTGTCTGTCTTGCCATTTAGCACAGACCTCATGTTGGCCTCTGCAGTTAAATAAAACCTTGAGTTTTAACATGCTGCTTTACATCAATGACTGGTGACCTTCAGAGATCCCCAGAGGTCAACATCTCAGGACTAGGTACTCTCAGGATTTACTTATGATTGTTGGTCTTTCATATCATTGTGGATCTCTAGCAGCTTGGATAGAATTTACCTTTAATTATTGGCTTTAAAAGTGGGAACATCGTCTTTCTTCTGAATATAAGAATGTGATGGGGCAAGGGGTTTAAACCGAATGGATTCCTTTGGGTCTGGCTGAGTCCAACAACAACAGTCACATACAACAATTTCATGTGTTTTCACTTAAAGGGGGGGGGGGTAAATACTCTGTATATGTATAAGCCAAGCTGCTGTATATATCTGAGGGTTGAATGTATGTACAAATCTCCTTTATTTTTTCTTTTAATAAGACTCTGAGTCTCTACTCTTTCCCCTTCTAGCTGTCTTGTCTTTGAAATTGTATCTTGGCAACTGCAGAGGCAGGGACACCCTCAACACAGTTTGGAGACCTATTTAAATGTTTACGTTGGCCATGCTTGCTTTTCTGTGCTATAGTTGCTTTACTGAGCTGGTGAAAGAACTGGTGTAATCTGGTGTCCCCATTTGCATTAATGACTTAGTGCAACTGGTAGGGAGCAAGCAGATTAAATCAATCAGTTACTTGGGCGGCAACTTCTTTTGCCACATCCTGGAGGAATTCATGAATGAGAAACCTGATGAAATGACATTAGGGAATAGATGTTTTAACTGTTGACCCAAGATTCATAGGGCTTTATCGTCTCTATCATCACCAGTAGTTACAGCCACATGTTAGTCGCTAAGCCTGTGTGTCGCTAAGCCAAATGTGCAGTATGTTGTCCCTTCTGCTGTATTAGTTTGCTCCACTTTACGCAAACAAATGCAGGGATGTACAAAGCCTTACTGCACGTGCACAGACACACAAACACACACACAGACACACACACACAGACTGGTTTAAGTGTCATTTAGGCCTGTATGTCAACATCTGCTCCCTGAAAGTGGCGGCTGTCAACTTAATCCATATACAGAGCATATGGCCTGGTTTGTTATTGTTGTATTACATCACTTCTTCTTATGGTTTCTACTTAATTTCTTGTCTATCACATATTCTACGTCTTCTTATTTTTTATTTTCCATATGGATGAATGACCTTTAATCTTCTCTTATGTACTTAGAAAACTAAAAAACACACCTGGTCACATACTGTAAGTGAATGTTACAATGCATGATAATACAAGTTTGGAATTAAAGCCAAAGTCAAACAATCTGTTGTTATGTATGAACCAAAAGGGAGATACAATAAAAGTAGGCTATGTAGCAAAGAACCCAGGCCACTTAAAAAGGTTATGTGTCAGTACAGTATTATTTTGTCCACCCCATTTATATCAATGAGTGTAGGCTAAATGACAGAAACACCTGTCAGTATAATGCAGTATAGTTCAAAAACACACCACAAACTACAAGAAACTGAACATTATAAACCTAGAATTTATTGGAGAACTGTATTTGTTTTAGCCAGGTGTACTTAATCTAACTTAGTCTTGTCTCATGCGTTGCAATGGAAACATTAGTTAATAAATATCAGGGTGAAATAACAAGGAGTATCATGCTCATTCCATCATACTCATGCCTTGGTTGCAATGAAATGGAAATCTGCCTGAAAACTTCAGTGAGTGCCGAGTGAGCTTCACTCAAAAGACTTTATACAGTCAAAAATGCTGCTGATGTTGTTGAGCCACACAGCGACAGACAGACATCCAATTAGGTCTGTATTTTTAGCTCTGAAGGTAAATATTTGCCTGAAGAGGAAGGATCTGTTTCTCCCTTTGTGTCTTTCTTTCTTTTTTTCTCTCTGTCTCTTGCGTCCACTCTAGAGTTTATTGCCCACCAGGTTAAGATGGTTTGACAGCAAACATGCCAAAAGTTCTTAGGCTGACACCTTGTAGCCCTTTAGTAACCCAGACCACCAATTATACTGGACTTTAATAGATCGTATCAAAGGGTGGATACGGTGTACATCAAGTGATGATTCACAGGAATTTATGATGACACGCAGCAAAGGGCCACAGAGTCGAACCCATGGCTGCTGGAGCAAGGACTCATGCCCTGGCACATGGGGCGCCAGCTCTACCATGTGAGCTGTCACTGCACGCCAAGGTGTGAAAATACTCATAATTTCCCTTCAGTCTAATTTTGTTGAGAAAATTGAGAGAAAAACGTATCGTGAACACAGCATTGTGAATTGCAGTTGTGAGTTGAGTGTATCGTTACATCCCTAGTCTCATGATGTGTTTCGGTGCTGATGCTGACCAGGTACCATTACCTTGTTCTAGTTCTCCAGCCCTAAGGACACTGTACTGCTGGATGGGCAGGATGGCAACTCTTTTAGCTAATGACGGTTAAGCCTTTTATTTACAACTGGTAGACTTTCCTTTTCTGTATGTTTATGTCTCTGTCATTCTGTTTATATAGATCATGTGTATAGCTTCGTGACTCAGAGGTAACATAAGCGGGGAGATCATAACAGGGCTCTTGCTAATGCTTCCGGCTGAATGAATAATTGAATTTCTCTGTCTCTTAACCATCATCATTATGGTTGTGATATGTCCTCACAGACACTTTGTGGTGTTGTAGTGGTAAAAAGTTTCTTTATCCAAGTCTCTGTACCGGAGATGGTACTGAATATTCCATTAAAGTCAAACATTTAAAAAACAAAACCTCAGTGTTAAACAAAAGCCAAAAGCAGAAACCAGAAACAGATTTGTGCTTTCATTTAATTTTGGACCCATCTGGGACAACATCCAGCGAAATATGTAAGGCTAGTCATTACCTTTAAGTGCTCCATAGAAGAGAAATACAAAATACAGAAAGCTCTAGACAATGTTAAGTCAATAATCCCAATCAGACAATGATATACAGTTGTTAGAGCATATCCTACAAAAGATACGATAATATAACTTTTTTTTAAACGCTTACATATATAATTAAGATGACCCATAAGGGAAAAATGCAGTTCAAAAGATACTGCTCAGCAAGGAATTCAAAATATCTGTATTCATTAACTCTAAATAGCGTACTGATGTCTCTAAAGGAAGATGTGTTATCTTTCCACTCAGATGAATACAACATGAACGAGGACAGGTTATGTGTAGTCAACCGGATGTACTTCCTTTTAAGAAAGCCCCCCACACAACTGTGATAAAATGAAAACGTTTTCTATTCAACTTTTATGTTTTCAGACCATTCATTAAAATCTCTCTTGTGTCCCTGACCACTGAAATGCACCTCTGCCCCCCCCGGCTTGTGGGTTTGAGCTCTCCCTCATGTCTCTGTTTGCAGTGATGTTAATTATTTCTGAAAAAGGACAGGAGTTTGTGGGAGGTAAAAGGCCACTGCAGATATGTGAAAATATGTCCTGAAGTTTAAATTTTCACAAAAACTTTATTTTTATTGATGAGAGAAGATGTGTTGTGTGGAAAATATTTCTCTCCTATGCTATTGACTATAACGAACTTCAACAATAGGGGAAATTTTCTGTTTCAACTGTGACTGACCTGAATTTCACTCTCGTAGACTATTATTGAGGGAATAATGCACGTTGTCATAAATCCTGCTTTTCTGAGAGACATGGATTCAACTTAATAAAAGGTGTACCTTCCAGAGGTGCACACTACTTTTGGTACAGATCAGAATGCTTTTAAAACTGAGAGGGTTTGGTTAATCCATGGGGAGGTGCAGCTCTGAACATTACCAAGGATTAGAGAGGGATATTACTGTCTGAATGCATTAGAGGTGTATTAGATAGCTCCATGACTCAGGCACAGACTAATGCACCAGGCTCTGAATTACAGCATAATCTGCATTTAATTGCCCTGAGTTTTGTTGTGATAATGGAATTATCTAATGGAAGAGCTCTAGAAGGGTTTGTACAAAGAACAAAAGGCATAGGAAATGGAACAGGCAGAGGTGCAGTTACAGATGTGGGACTCTCATTTTAGGATGATTACACAGGTTAGTGAACTGCTGACATTTTTGACCCTAGTTACACAAAGATCCCTTTCATTACAACTGAGTTGTTTTCGACAATAACAAATGCCAAGAATGTAGAGGGTTTTTTGATTGAATACAATTGAATTGTATAGAGGCCTCTGTCTGTGTGTAATTTGCATGTCTTCCAGCAATTGTCCAGACTTGCAGGCTCTTCCTGTCTCCCAATAAAATGTCATACGCCCAACTAATAAAATTAAGGTAACACACTTGGTCATGTTAATTCCATAAATTACATGTTATACTTTGTGATAACTCTCGTTAAAGTCAGTTCACAGAGGTCTTATAAATAAAGCAAAGACAACATTTGTGGTACTTATTGTCTGATTTTAAGATCTAAGGGCTTATTGTTTATGAAATGACATTTAATCTTTTGGACATAAACCCAGGTCTCCACACACAAATATGAATACTTGCATGCATGTACACACACACACACACACACACACACACACACACACACACACACACACACACACAAACAAACAAACAAAAAACAAACAAACAAACAAACAAACAAACAAACAAACAAACAAACAAACAAACAAACAAACAAACAAACAAACACACACACACAAACTTATGTATCCCTATTTTCAAACTGGACTGTTGCCCCGGTAGCAGGGTTAAACACTAAATATTGATTTGCTCAGTCCCACTCTTGGTTGTCAGTGAACAGACTGTCTAATTATTTCCCCTGTGTTCACCATTGTCTGTCGTCAGCATATGGAAGAGGAGGAACACCTTGTTCTCACTGTCCCCTGTTTAATATACAGCTATTTACTTTGTCTCTTGTCTGCAGGAAAGGCTTCATGATCCAAACCCACTCTTGCAGTGTGAAATTATAGCAATATTTGACTGTCAGAATGAACAATAAAACATTCATTTTCAGTTCTTTTAATGTATAATTTGTCAGAGTCTCTGCTAAACCCTCTCAGTCTGGTGGCTCTATACTCAAATCTGGTTGGCCTGTTACACCAAGTCACCCTCTCTGTGTGAGGACATGAAAATATGTGATGGATTTCACAGAAGGGGCACTTGCCCAATACATCATGGAGTGTGGTGTTAACCTACCAAATATGGAAAATACCAGGCTGAATGTCACAGGCTGAAATAGAGAAACCAGATCGTTACCTGAAGAGCAGAGATTGATCAGTGTTTCAGTTTATCCAGAGAGAGAGATCAATGCAAATATTGTTGGCAGAATTGATAAAACCACCAATATGGTTCAGACTTTAAATGGAAGGAGCAGCTTGATAATTAAGCCGGAATTTGAGACACTCAGACAGCTCAAACCACAATTGGTTTTACTGAAGGCAGAATGCTTCACATCGTCTGACTGGCTGAAAACTGAGACCTGACAGGAGCAAGAAATACCACAAGACAAAATCCTGTACAAGTATTTATTTGTATCTTCTTGTACAAATCAGATAACATGACTGAATCGAACAGTAACTGAAAGCATTGAAGCCTCAACCTTGAAGGTTTCACATCCTGAAGCCTCTTCCACAAGCCTGTGTCAAAATGTGTTTGAGTGCTTTCATAGTTTATTGTGGGCTGGCAGTTAATCATCAAATCTAATCACTGCTTTCCTTGATTTTAAATGTTTAGAAACTATTTGATCAAACACACAACAGAATCATTGATTGTTTGCTTTTCATCTTGGAAACCTTAGCTTCTAGTCTTACAGCTTGCCAGACTTGGCCCCCAGTCATTGTTTTGCAAGTCATAAAGCACTATTCACCAAATATAATGCCATTCTGAAAAAGTCCAATTGAAGTCACAGGTCAGTGATGTTAAAGTCCAAGTTGAGTTGCAAGACTTTTTTAATTTTGTCAAGTTGAGTCTAAGTCAGCTTGCTACCAAGAACTCCTGTTCAATCTACACAGGTCCTCATATCGGACACTGAATAAATTCAAGGGTGCAGCACAATGAATATTCTGTCTGTTAAGATTTCAACCTGTGTACCGTATATAGTTTTAGCCACTCTCTTGAAATATCTGTGAGTTCTTATACATGGTTAAAGTCACTCTGTTGCTGTTGGTTTGGTTCAAGTCCACCTGATCTCTCATTCAAGATCCTGTTTAATGTTAGGGATCAGACTAAATGTTGGTGTCAATACTCAATACTAAATACTGAAATGTCGACTCTGGAGATTAAAGCTGCTAGTCTCAGTGTATCTATTGGTTCAACACTCACTTCTAAGAGTTTGAGCATTAGATTAGGAAATAGCACAGCTTTGGAATAGTGGAGAATGATACAATAAATTTAACACCTAAGTTAATGATCTATATATTTATGACCTAAATCACAAAACAAGATCGGGTACAGAGGGACCTTCATCCAATCAGGATGACATCTTTAACTTTGATCTGATATATGGGAGAACATTTACAAAACGTATTACCATATATCGCTAATAGTTAAATGAAACAGCACATGAGAATGTGACATACTTCTGCTTGCATCACTTCAACTGTTTTACAATTCTCAGTGTTTTTGAGACACCAAAAATTCTATATAAATCCAGTTCCCTTTTACTGTGTATAAATACTTAATCCAGCTGCACTAAAAAGTTCCCTTTGTTCCTCTAATAGATCATCTAAATGACTAGTTAATCCTGCAGCAGATTGCAAAGTGCTTTATAATCCATTTGTACAAAGACAAGATGATACTTGAGACTTTAAGCCAACGTAATATTGTAAACATAAAAAAACAATGCTTTTTCTCAGCAGATTCGTCCATGTGTTTGGGGAACACTGACCTGGCTGTAAAAACAATATAACAATATCAACATGCAGCTCATCTCTAATGCTACTCTACCTTCAGTAAAAGCAGAAAAAGGATTTTCGAGATAAATGGGGAAACTAATGATGTTCTGTCCTGATATTTCAACGAACTGGAGGGGTTCAACAAATCCAACAAATTTAACTTAAAACCTCTTTTTGTACTTAGTGTAATTCCTGGAATTTTATGAAAGTACAATGACTTTGGTAGTTTGGCCAACCAAAAAAACTGAAACAAATAAAACATTACAAATTTGTTACGTGACTAGCTAAGAGGACAGTTGGTTGTTAGCTGCCATCCATTAAAGACTTACAGGATGTGAGGAACATAGAAAAAAAGTTGATGAATATGATGATAAACAGGGGTCCAGTACATGCACCAAGTCAACCGTCAACAGGAAACAACTCAACACACAAGACTTTATAATTTATCTGTTTATGCTTGGAGGACAAAAATAAGTCTAGACTGATGCTATTACTCAGCTGCAGTTATTTCTTCATGATGATGAACAGCTTAAATCAGAAAAAACTAATGCGATCCCTTGTCTTCATGCGTTGGACAATGTTATGCTGTCGACTTGGTGTGAACATATTTGTGATGGCAAGGCAGGCATTTACTTGCATAGTTTGTGGAGGATATGACATGATGAGGTCTGACCTGCATGTTGCACAGCTATATTCCTTGTAGTTTGTTACAATGGAAGTGTGTTGTGTTTCTCTTTAGTTCTCATAAAATAGATATATATTTATTTTTTCTCTATCCCTTGTCCTGTATTGTATAGCTTTGATAGCTTATAGCTTTCAATGATTAACCCTCATTTGATATAAAAACATTAAACAATGTACCCCTATGGAATTAAATATAAAGCTTGAATTGATTAAGAATAACGCAAAAATGTGATTTGTGTGTAATGCCAAATAAAATATTTATCTTGGCAGCAATTGCACAGGGTTTATTTGATCACTTTTACTATGTTTTAGATCACTTTTGGTGTTCAGTGGTTCACTTTTTCACATTAGATGGCCGTTGGACGACCCTGAATCACAGAGCATTTGTTTGTGTTTATGGGTCCACTGAAAACCAAATACTCCTAAAACGAGATGAGAGCACTTGTTGTTGTCCACACTGTGAGTCAGCATTTGATAGCTGGCCTTTATGAGTCATAGTGGATATGATGTGTGAGGGGAAAAAGTCTCAGAGCTGTTTATTCGGCCATGAGAGGTGTTCCTGTCATAACTCTGGTTAGAAAACGCCTGAATTGTGTGATTGTTTGTGTGTGTG
Source organism: Dicentrarchus labrax (assembly GCF_905237075.1). Taxonomy (NCBI): domain Eukaryota; kingdom Metazoa; phylum Chordata; class Actinopteri; family Moronidae; genus Dicentrarchus; species Dicentrarchus labrax. The sequence goes on along the minus strand of NW_026136721.1, from coordinate 18,105,984 downwards.
TGTGTGTGCATTCTGCACTCTTGGGTTCCTGCACAAAGTGGACAGCCATGTGTCTTTTAGCTAAGCTAACAGCTTCTTGCCTTCCCTGTTGTTTACTGTCTGTATGACTGTATAATCCCTGTATTTAATCCCCACTATTGAGGATTAAAGTTGATGGAGTACATTGTTGTGACCTGAAAAAAGGTTTTGTTGGAGAGGAAGGATATGTCAGGAAGACACATCTGGAGCCTGGTAGGGCACAAGTTAACAACCTAATCGTTGCACAGTGTTAATATTTTCGCCTGAAATGTTCCACGAATGCTTTACTCAGCTAATAACTTTCCATTCAAAACTGTGGTTTCCTATCAGTCCACTGAACGTCTCAAATCTTACTGGTTCACTGTTAGCAGCATGCTAACAAGTTGGTACATGCTCCAGGCATCATTGTGCCAGATAAACACGTATGTCTTACACCAAACACACACGCACACACACACACACACACACACACACACACACACACACACACACACATATTTTCTTGGTGTGAATATTGGGTTGCGGTACAGTCCTGTCTTCTTTGGGTTCTCGGCTGTTACTTGATTTGGTGATTCAGTGGGGGATTGTAATAATATTATAGTCCAGTACATTCTGAGACCGAGAAGATGGCACATCAAACCGAGCTCATTCAATCCTCTCTTGTTTTACACACCAGACAATCTGACTAAGCTTTTACCTAAAAACACCCTGCCCCTATGACATTACTCACCGATAATCTTTATGTGTCTCATTTGCTGCTGACGAGAAGCTGTGATTTTTTTACTCAAATAACCACTTTGTCAAGAAAGCTACTGAATCAACCTCAGCGCAGTACTGGAACTACTGCTTTGTTTACATGATCATTTGTCTGGTTTGACAAGTAGTTTGTAGCTGTATTGCTTTTGCTTCTTTTAATTGATGTTTTATTAAGTGGACTTTTTGAAGGCATTTACTTTATCTTACTACTACCTCTTACTTACTTAAGTCTACACACAGATATAGATTGATGAATTTAACTGGATTTATATATTTTTTCAGTCAAACAGCTAATTCTGCTGCTTATATGATAACAAAATGTTAGTGTTTGTAGCAAGATGTTGTAGATTATGACTAGAATTTCACGTTTTGTATTGTTGTTTGGCGTGGCTCTATGGATGTCAGAAGGTTGGTTGGTTGGTCCGTCTGCCCTCCACCTTATATCTCAAACTATTTGATGGATTCACACAAAATGTAATAAAGACATTTGTAATTCCCAGACAATGGATCCTACTGACCTTGGTGATCCACTGATTTTGTTTGTTTAGTGCCACCATGAGCAGATGCACTTTGAGTTTAGTGCTAATTGGCAATGTTAGCATGCTAACATGCTAAATGATGTGTTAGAAGCACATCCCCACACACTCTTAGTCTTGTTTGGTGAAAACCTGGTTGCAGTTTCAAACGGTCCAGTATTACACTTAAGTTTATTATTGATCTTATTTGCTAGTAAGTCAGAGCTCTCTGCAACAGTCTGGTTCTCTCAGTAATTAGATGCAGTTTCTCATTTAGTGCACACAGTGGCTTCCTGAGTCCAGTGATTGTAGCTGTATAACAGTGTCTGTCCAATTGAAATTTGAGTCCCATTGAGATAATGTTCCTTTATTATCCATTCACTTTAAATCACTGTGGGTAAGGATGAATGCCTCACTATATATACAAGAGGGGTAACATAAATTTGTTTTTCTAGCTCCTCTCTGGTTGTGTTTTTAGATCAGCATCTTTTCAAGGAAAACATTCCAAGTTGTATTCCTTGGAAATTGTCCTCTCTCTACTTTTTCCTCCAGCCCTTGATGCTACTGCTGTTGTGAGGAAACAGCACAGGTCTTATGACATCTTTAAGCTTAATGTATAATAAGTTTGGGTTCAAGAAAACCATTACACTGATCCAATAATCAGTGGAGTGTAATGGTCTGGAAATGTTTACATAAAAGTAGACCTCTATTTACATTTTATGATTTTTATTGCTCGTCACTGTTTTTTATTCATGCATCAGTTACCAGTCAAATCATCCTATTCTTTTTATCCAGCTCCCACAACCTTTTTTTTTTCAACCTTCCCTCTGCTGCTTTTTTTGCACACATGCTTCAGAGTCGTGTCCTAATAATAACCCTCATAATTTTATTTTCTGGGGCCATTGGTCTGTGAAAAATCACAGCCCACAGCTTGTTCCTTTGGCTCTACCACTCTCATCTTTAAGGCAATCAGACGTCTTGTGAGGGTTTCAGCCCCTGATGATCTCCTGATGTGAGAAGAGAATAGAAAAAGAAAAAGTAGAAATACAGAAGAAGAAGAAGAACCATGACTACGGAGTCCATAAGGCTTCAAGGTTGCTCTGTTGGCCTTGCTGATACTTTTGAATTTGTACCACAGCTAAGCCATGTGTGACTTCTTTTTTTAACTTTTGGCTTACCATAATGATGTGTTCTGTTCAGTCTGATCAGTCCAAGATCTCAGAGTAAGGCTGTGCCTTAACAATGCTGTGAATGCCAAACACATCAAACTTGCATGTAATAGTTGCAGTTCACAGGGTATGCAGGTAGAAATTGTGGGGAAAACTGAGAGAAAAATATGCTTACAGATAAAGGTGAAGCATTTATACACCCTGTTCTCAGCATTTTCGCTCTTTGCTTCACTCGTCTGACTGACACTCAAACAAGATGTCCAACTGGCAGAGCTCATTCATGGCTGCCAAAATTTAATCAGCTCCCTTGTCATGTCCAAACCGTGCTGAATACAATCTCACCTGAGGCTCTTTAAGCAAATCAAGTGCATTTCCTATTCATTATCAAAATGATTTTGGTATGGCATTCCACACACTGGCTTATTGCCTGTATTTCTTTGCTCTCTCTTACACTCCTCCTCTGTCTTTCGACTGTGGGGCTTATCACTTGTTTGATGTGACTTTAAAGCCACAAGCTTGTTTGAGGTGTCACAGGCTCAACTATGGTTAAAGGATTGACCCCTTAACCACAGTTAAGCTTGTGGTTTTTACTGAAATAGATCTGATTCACAGCCATGTTTTTTCATGCTGTTGATAAAGCTTCTCATTTATGTAGTAGATAGAAAGTCAAGTGGTTGTAGCTATAGTAGGGACCTGTCCAGCTCCATCACTGCTTTGGTTGTATCTAATGATGTCCTTGCTGAATTATTTTGTTTATAATCTTTATCATAATACAATTATTACATATGTTATGCACCTGGCGACTCTGTATACTAATCCTTTAATCCTGTATCAGAATGATGGGGTACAATATCATAGCAAAAATGGATACCTGCCAGATTATTATGCTGATGAAATCCAAAACATTTTGATATTTTACAGACACAGAGAACATTACTTCAGGAATATAACAAGGACTTCTTCCCATACAAAATGGTAGATTTTGGTTGTTTGAAACTGTGAGCTCTGATGTGTATTATGTATATTATCTATAAAATATTCTTTCATTACAACCATTGATGAAGAGGTGAAAAGGTAAACTGTTGTTTTACAGTTTGCAAACTTTTTGAACTTTTGACATCAGGTGCTTTTGTTCTTCCTGCTCTCCCAAACTGAAGCACGAGTAATGGCACTCTGCAGTGGGAGGGGCAAGGGGAAATACTGTTTGTGCCAACATCAACCCTGCAACAGGAAGCCATAGGGTGTACAGGAAATGTCTGAAATTCGAGAAACATTGACATTAACAGTATCATATGAGATAGAGTGTATACATAAATTCATATCACAGCATTATTTAACATTTCTGGTATGTCAACCTTTTTTTTTTTTTTATTTAAAACAGGTATACCAGTTTATAAACACTTATAAACAGTGTAGCTTGTTTTTGCACAATGTTTATTTTAGTGGAACTGGACTTACAAGTCGATTGTAATCTTTAGCCGAGAAGCTCCGTCTACAAGGAGGCTCCTGAAATAGGTGTTAATGCTGTGTCAAGTCAGTGTTATCTGCTTTCATTGGACCATAAAAAGACCTCGGGCTTGTTCGTGTGGGATGTTATGGGCAGAGTGGAACGGCAGACATGCTATGGAGTGTCATGTCAGAACTATAATTGCTGGCTTGAGGGGCTGAAACACGAGACTGTAGCTTTTGTGAGGTTTAATAGGTGAAGCTGACAAAATGCTTGGTTATCATCAATGGTTATGGGCTAATGAACAGAAATCTTCTGATCAGGGGTGCTAATTTTAAGGCAGCAAGGCCGGCAGATACAGAATTGAAAGCAAACATGTTTGCCAACCTTTGGCTGTCAGAGACTGATATTATACTGATATTATAATATATATATTTATTATATTAATTGTGTTTTTTCTGTTTTTATTCTGGATTCATATTTGTGGATTTTAGAAAAATCAAATAGATGAATGAAGAAAACAATTAATGAAAGAAGGAAGAAAAAACTGTCAATGAAGTCACGGTCTTCTTAACCAGTTTGTCTTGACGCAGCAGCAGCATGATGCTGATAAAGTCGATGATAAGAATCAAAAAGAAAAAAGAATGAGAACACTACTGTTAGCTTTGGGGCAAAGGTGCAACAAAAACAAAACTAGTAAAGATGCAAACTCTTCATGCCACACACTATTAAATCTTATACAGCCCCGATACCCTTCTCAGTGTGTAATTCATCCAGCATGTCAAACAAATCTGTGCTTATTTTGAGCAATGTCCACCCTCAAACTCATTACATAGCACAACTATCATAGAGCATATTAGTCAAACCTTTCCTCTGCTGCTGAGTGAGTGCTTGAGGCAGCGTATTGAGCTGCAGCACTAATTTGACTGAAGCTCAGGCATTCTTAAGCAAATAGCATTTTTTGGTCAGAGACAGATAAAACCTGAAAGGATTTAGAACAGTTTGCAATTGATTTCAGATTCAGCAGGGAATGAAGAAGATAAGGTTCAGTTGATGGTATTTAGTTTGAGGGCAGGAAATCAGTAGCTGAGAAGTGACATCAAAAACAACACTTCAAGAGCAAAGTTGGATTGTGTTTGTGCATATAAAATGCTAGCTGTGGCCTTCTTCTTCTATGATTTCTCATGTGTGCTGAAACTCCTTAAAGCTATAGATGGGCACCACTCACTCCTAACATTTCTTCCCTCCCTCTCCTCTTCCCATCCGTCCATTTGCTTGCAGGCGCTCTGTCAGCCTCACTTAGCTGCCCTGTCAGCGATTACTCTTTATGTAAACGTGAACCACACACACATACTTCATCTCTGTTACTCCTGCAGCTAATGACTTCTGATGTCACAATCGCAAACCTGTAGCCCACTCGTCTCTTTTTTTTCTCCCACTTGTGCACACAGTCTCACACATACATTGGCAGGCACTGTGGAGATTTGCCCTGTATTCTGCCTCTGTTCCTGCACCTTAACATGGAGATTTAACCTTTTTTTTTGCTTCAAGGGACACGGATGAATGGCACATAATACAGGAAGGAGCAGTGAAATGGGAGCAGAATACGGCAATAGCATTGTCCTTCCAGAGCTTGGGCTTTTTCCCCAGGTGTCTTGGCCTTAGAAAGTACCTGTTGCATTGTGAGGTTTTTATGGCACCTCTCCCTTCAGAAATGAACTTTGCTCAGGGTGGTGGGGTGATAACGATATGTGGCATGTGTTTATTTGTGTGTTATGTGTCTGTGTGTGTAGTTATAAGGGCAGGAACAGGTCAATGTACAGTGACTAATAGATCAGGCCTGTTCCGTGATGCTTTGAGTAATTTGTAGGAAATAAAATAATATCAATAGTTCGTACAGGATGTAAACTTTTTTACACAATAAACTGGCCAAGAACCAAAATGCATTTCTATTGCTGAATTATCCAAACTTATGGTTCTTGTTGCTGTTTTTCTGTATTGTTTTTTTTCTCCCCCGGCTCGCCACATAAATAAACATGCCATAGGTGGACTATTGCACTCTTTGCCCCAGGTCTGTTCACGTGACAAAGTAATATATGGATACCCTGAGCAGGAGATAGGAGATCAGGAAAAGAAAAAAAAAACATGACAAAGAAAGGAGGAAGCGATGAGGAAGAGGCAGGAGAGAATATAGACCTTTGCCAGATGACCTGATTTCTGTGGCAAGGCGAGGTGACAGCCAGCATGAGGTCATCTGTCACTTTCACACAGAGTACTAATTTTAGCATTATCACCCTCATCTTTCTCCTCCTTCTCTTCCCCTGCACCGCCCTCCCCCCACTACCACTTAGCACCAGCCACCGCATGCCTCCCCTTGTGTGTCAGCCGTGACTCGCTGCTGGTTACAAGGTTGACACGTTCGACAGCGCTGACTCTTGTGTGTGTGTGTGTGTGTGTGTGTGTGTGTGTGTGCACTGAGGCTGTGCATGGTACGTGAACTCATGACTGGCAGAAGTGGCCATTGTGGCTCAGACTGTTTACATGCTTCACAGCTCACGTCATCGTTTTTTAAAAAGAATAATATATGGTTGTGCTTGTGCCACAGACGTGAATCAGCATGAACCAGTTCACGAGCTGTGTGCCACTCTATCAGTTCACAGGCTCTGTGAATGACTTCTGCTATTATGGTGTGTGTGTGTGTGTGTGTGTGTGTGTGTGTGTGTGTGTGTGTGTGTGATGCCTGTGCAAATCGAGTGTGTATGAATGTGTCTGTAAAGCTTTGTGTAAGTGTGTGTAATGCTGACAGTGAATGAATGATTTGTTCCTTAGATAATTGTGATGTTGTATTCTGTCATATGCTAACAGAGCGTGGATTGCCTTTATGCAGCAGCTACTTCAAGAACACGAGACTGGCATCTGCTAGCATGCAGATTTCCTAGACAATTTGCACTGTCTGGAGCTTGCAAACGCATTTTGAGTGTGCAAATGCTGAAACCTTTGGTCAATTGACTTAGTTTCTTCAGAAAAAAAATGTCTGATTAATCATCAGGTCACCAAATATTTACCTTCCCTGCTTCTCAAATGTAAGGATTTATTGCTTTCTCTGTTAACATTGTACATTAAATACACCTGGTTGACGAAGCAGGCAATTTTAAGATATGGCCTTTGGCTCAAGGAACTTTTCACTGTGTTTTGACAATTAAGTGATTAAACGATTCATTGATTAATTGAAACAATACATGATTAGACTTATTGATAATTAAAAAAACATCTTTTGTTGCACAGGCCCATCATTATTCTGGACAAGCGTTTCCATTTGAGCTCTTGTTTACAGCTGCAGGGGTTTGTTGCTTGAATTTTTACATCACATATTTCATACATCACATTTCAACTATGATATTTTCTTTCTACAAAACTTTCTGGCTCCTGTTGTCACTCATGGCCTTCTGCCTCCGAGCTTAGTCTGACTCGTCAATCGTTCCACTCTTCCGCTGTATGTGAAATGTGAAATTTAATTGTGTATGATGAGGGAGACGTTTCATGTTAATGTAATCTTATTTTTTGTATGGCCCAAAGTGAAATTAATTGTGTTGCACATCATTGACTGACCATCTAGACAACACACTACGGAATTGCGTGATTGATCTGTCTTTAATGTCTTCACTTATCCAGTCACTGTGGTATTTGGCAGCTGGCTGTTGTGAAGATTAACTAAAAGACGTCTTTTTCCTGACTTGTTATCACTCACTGCTTCCTTTACACCAATTTTCTTCTTCCTGCTCTCTCATTATTGGTTGTTATTTTCTGCATCAGGAAGTCGATATGGATGCCGACATAGATGGCCACAACTGTGTATTGTAGCGGCTTTAGTTAACGTACAGACAAGCTGACGCAGAGGGCAGACGCCTGTGCACACAAACACACACACACACACACACACACACACACACACACACACACACACACACACACACACACACACACACACACACACACACACACACACACACACACAGGGTTCAAACTGCCCCGCTCATACATCATCTGCTCTGAACTGACATGTCTCAAATATGCCCATGTTGGCAGACCTTAATGCAATCTGTTGGGTGCAAGAAGTTTCTAAGTCGACCGTTTTTTTGCGCCCCATCTGCCCTTGTCTACTTCCTGTCAGATCTAGTGATCTACGTAGAAATCGAATTAAAATCCAGTCAGATGGATGTATTTTTATATCACTAGTGTGGTTAGTGCTGTATCTGGTAATACACTCAAAGAAAATTCCTCCGGTAAACTACATATTGTGTTTAGATGTGGAAAAGCATGTGCAGCTACTTGCAATTCAAGGTCTACTTCAGTGTTTACAGCAAACATTAGCTCAGATCTGTTTGCATTCAAGGCACCACAGTCATGTGAGCTTGTTATTTGCATCGGTAGACCTGCTTTCCTTATTCCACCTTTTGTTTGCAACATTGACAAAGGATGTGGTTGATTTCAGCTGTGCACTGTGAGGCAGCCTTCTCATAGTTGTGCTCCTTTTGCCTATGTGGGCTAATGCAATTTTCAAAACCACAGAGTAACTGTTAAAGCTCTTGCTGCCGTGGCATTTGTTGCATGCTGTTGTGACAGTGAAGCATGAAGCCCTCGCAATAGTTGTTCAGCTCCGGTGTTCACAAGTTGTGGAAGATGCTAAAGGAAAAACTGCTGTCAGGGCAATGGAAGAGAGGTGGAAATTGAGAAAAAAACAACAGGAGAAACAGAAAAATCTGATCTTGTAAGAAAGAGAAAAGGCTCAGTTATATAAGTGGCAATAATGCTGTAGTGATATCTTGGAGCATTTCCAGCTCTGTGGTGCACACCTCCTCACACGTTCACACCCACCCACCCACACAGACCCACTCAGTGGAAGGCTGTGGAGAGTAATGTCCTGTCTGACTGCAGGCTGTTAGAACCACAATAAGCAGTTTCTCTGGCCAGCTGACTGCAGCTGAGGGAGCTGAAGGAATAGAGGAAATACTGTCTGAATGAGTGGACCATAAGCTGCAACAGGCCTCTGTAATTAAGCTGTGATGGCATGTTTTAAATTTCTCTTCACAATCTCTTCACCTTCCTCTTTTCCGGACTCTTTCATTACATTACCCAATTTAACCACAGGGAACATTAAAGTTTTATCTTTTTTTCTCATTAGTCATGTCTGGCTATTATTTTCTCATATTCACCAGTTTTTCTTGTTTCCACTATAATATATTCTACTTTATGTGCTGTCTCTTCTTTATATCTGTTCTCTCTCCTGCCATGTACTCCACAATGTTCTCAGTTTACCAGCTAACCTTTTCTTTTCAGTCAAGTCAAGGGGTTGTGCTTGCACTCATGCCGCCTTTTATTCCCTGTTCACCTTGTCTTTTCCAGGTCAGGGGTCTGTCTCTCTTTCTTTAATCTTTCCAGACATTTCTTAACCTCATTTATTATCCTTATCCACTTGTGCAGTTCAGAATGGCTCATAATAAACGAAGAGGAATGTTCTTATATGACACTTTGTCAGTCTGACACAACTTAACACAACCAGCTCTGTGTTCGTCTGCTCATTGACGTGCAAACTTAAATGACTTATTGACTTACAATCCAGGAAGCTTGTGTAGTGTCACCACCTGTGGATGTTTCTCTGCTTTTATAACTTTCTATCCTGAAATGAGAATCTCAGTTTTACGATCATATCACATTACTGACATTTACACTGTGGATGTGAAAATATGCTTCATGGTGGATCACGTCTTATTACAGAGAGCTGATATTGTTCTTTTAAACAATACTTATGTCCGCATGTCACCTGCATTAGTACTGAAAAGAACTGTTGCTGTGTGATTCACCCCACTGGCCACATTATGGCAAGGGAAATTATATTTAGTTTTTTATTTCAGCCCAGATATGTAAATAATATATGTGCAAATGTATGTGCCAGTTACTGCACACATGTTTGATAAAATATATAAATAAAAAAATACATTTACAGCATCTTACATAGATAGATAGATAGATAGATAGATAGATAGATAGATAGATAGATAGATAGATAGATAGATACTTTATTTATCCCGAGGGAAATTCAAGTATCCAGTAGCATACAAAATACAAAACATACATTAAACAAACATTAGACTGAAATTAAAATCCCTAACCTTAAGAATAGAATTAAAAATAAAATAGAAGATAAAATATAACGTATTATATATATATATATATATATATATATAATATATAAAATTAACAGTAGCTACAGTAAACGGTGCAAACAGTAAACGGTGCAAACAGTAAACAGCAAATGGAAGTAAAAAAAACATGCTTTACATTATTCAAGTCATAATATATGACTCTATGAACATGAAGTTATTGTTGAAGTCATATAATGGCCACTTGAAACATTTAAAAAAAATTTCTTATCTGGGTTGTCTGTAGTCAGTATGGTTTGGTGAGGTGATGACAAGACTTAGAGGTTCTGGTTGGTGGATTTTGTTACCTTTGGAAAAAGACAGGTAATCTGTTTCCTGTCTTTAAGCTAAGCTAAGCAACTGCTGACTGTGGTTTCCTATTTACCACACTGAATGAGAGTGGTATCAGTCTTTTCATCTAACTCTGCAAGAGAGCAAATAAGTGTATTTCCCAATATGTCTCATTATTCCCCCTTAACAGTTCTTGTCATGGTATAAACCAACTATTTGGCTTTTTTTTTTAAAACCTTTATTATTTTTAGTACACTATTCAATTCAATTTTATTTGTATAGCGCCAATTCATAACAGAAGTTATCTCAGGACACTTTTCAAATAGAGCAGGTCTAGACCGAACTCTTTATAACATTATTTACAGAGACCCAACAGCACCACCATGAGCAAGCACTTGGCGACAAGGGCAAGGAAAAACTGCCTGTTAAAAGGCAGAAACCTAGGACAGATCCTTCGGCTCTAGGTGGGTGGTCGTCTGTCTCGACCAGTTTGGGTGAGAGAGAGACAGAGAGAGAGGCAGAGAGAGAGACAGAGAGACAGACAGACAGACAGGCAGGTGCACAGCAACAACAGTATTGACAATAGCAATCTAGCAGGACCATGGCAGGAGGCTCCACCAGGATCGATCAGAACCTGCGAGACACTAAAGTTTCAAAAACTATAAACTACAGTACACAATGTCAACACCATAAAAGCAGCAATTTATGAATCTGACAAAATATCTTTTTTCGTGCTTTCGAGTTTTTAAGTCTACATGCAGACATTGGGCCCAGAGTCTCAAATTGAGACACGTCTTAAATGTGATTTTTAACATGAAGGTTTTTTTTAAGAATCCTTCCTTCAGGCTTGTTAGATTGACTTGATTTAGTATCTCATCAATACATCCCGCCAGTGATAGTGTGACTGTTAACCACAAGGTGTCAAGTCTTGTTGGAAAATGTGAGTTAAGTAATGGTTCATTTTAATTAACTTGTTTAATCAGGGTTATCCTTCCATTTACAGAAAGCTGTTAGAGAATGCGCCACCTTTTGGTGCCTTCAGGGCATACTCTGTGGTGACAGACACACAGTTTCTCACTGTGTACGTGTGTGTGATTTTAAGTGACACCTGAATGCTGTATCCTATTATTTCAGTTTAAAGGTAGACATCAGGCCACCTCTGCTTTGAATAAAGTCTCCCCATTATTCCTACATGATAATTAAATGTGTATCTGATATATCCTGTTTTGCATCATGTTCTCAGTTTTTAAGCACACTATGATCTGCACTCAACATCAGGCGAATATTAAATCCATCAATGCCAAGTCACAGTTTGTGTTTGAGTTTCTGTTGCAGACAGCAAACCTTTAAAGAAATCCAGCAGAAAAGTGCAAATGCAGTTCTTTTTTCCTCCTCACAGTCTTACATATGGAGTCATTCATTTGCACCTTTAGCACCTGTAGTGTAACAGTAAAATTTGTCTGCACAAGCAAACAGGATATTTTGTCTCTCAAAAAAGATTTTTCTTTTACTCTTGAATTTGAATTGAATTATCATGTGGAGATATTATTAGTGAGAATGAAGCCAATGATTAAAACAGTCATTATTTCACATTCTGCACCTAGGATAATATGCCATGGATTAATTTTTAATAAAAGGAATCTATTCCTCATTTTGTGAAGGATCTGTAACCTTACATGGACCTGAACCTCATCCAGCTTATTTGCCACTTTTTCAAAGTGACGCCAAAGCTTTTACTCTTTTTAACTGTACAGCTGGAGCTTAATGCATATGTACTGTTTACACACTGTTTGATAAAGGTTGTGACATGAATCAGTCTGTCTGCCACCACACCCAGTAATCTCCTATGATTATTTATAGCCTCCCCAATGCTAGACCCCCTGGGAGGATGGAGAGGTTTAAACCATTGTGTAACAGTGTGTGCGCGTGCTTTCTTTGTAGAGGGGTTTCAAGTGTGTGCACGAATCTGCATACTTGTGTGTGTGTGTTTCTATCTATGCATGTGAGTCTGCTGCTGTTCTGGGTTGGTTTCAAAATATTAAAACTACTTATTAAGACTACTGACAACTAAGACATTTTTACAAGTGAAGAAATACAAATATCCCCAGAGTAAAACTCTCCACTCTTCTCATGACCAACACTAGTCTGTGTGTAGTTTATTGGTCCAGACTGCTGCTAGTAGTTAAATGTTGGTCTGTGCTGTTGTTTGGCACACCATTCTCATGGGTGGGAATGCCTTGTCTCTCAGGGAAGTGGGGGTTACACACACTGGGCAAACTCTCACTGCATGCATACAGGCAGAAACAAAGAGACACACCCATCTACACTCCTGAGGAATCCTCATACAGTGTACCTTCTGGAGAAGGAGGTAGTGGAGAGAGATGGTTATATGTGCTGAGAAAAGCTTGATTGCAGCTGCTTCAGTAGGGTGAGTCAAGGCGATGAAGTGAGTAGATATCTGGCTTTAATATTACAGACTCACGTGAGGAGTTTTCACCATGTAATAAAGATCTTTTTATATCTACTTCCTATTATAAACAGTGGTACTGTTAAAGTTGCCATCATTAAGTCCAAACCCATAGGATATGCTTTCACGCTTGTGAGTTATTCTGTGTCCTGGCCTCAGTTGACGGAAATGAAGTGTTTGCATGCATTCTGGGGGCGTTGGAAGTAATGAAATCCCAGAATGCTGCCAATGAACAACTATTTTTCTCTGAAATGGTGTCACAGTGTTTTCTATTTATTAGTCTGTTCTGTCATTGAGTATAATTTATATACTAGAGCAATACCAGGAACTGCAGGGACATTATCAGAGATCGATGTATTTGGCTCCATTTGGAGCTATAACTCAGCAGGAAAAGATCTACTGTGTACGAAGCAGCGGCAACGCTGCCTATGAAGATGGAAAGAAGATGCAAGCGAGGGCAGACACCTAACTTGACTTCTCAGGGTTCCCCAGTGTTACTCAAATTTGTGCCATTAAATCAATAGCGGGGTTAGTTTCCATTAGGATGCAGCTGCAGGCTATGAGTGTTGTGCACCTATTTTTCGGAGGCACACCGTACATCATTCAGGTACTTTAAAATCAAGTCACAGCAGTTATTCCATGCATGCTGTTCGGAGGCCCAGCTACAGTGCTTTGCTCGTACTGCAGTTCTTGATAGTCTTGCTGTGCTCGTTGAGGTGATTCTTTTTACCCTGTAGCTGTGTAGCAGTTTAATGTGAAAACACTGGGTTTTTACTATTAAAATATTTTCTTATAATCTTCTTCCATTAATTCCGATCACACTAAAGGCTCCTTCTCTTTCCTGACACCCAAGCACATACTACATTTTTGAATAATTTTGATACTTACAAAGCTTTCTGTTACATTGCTGTCCTCTGGTGTAATGCGTGTTCCACTGTGATTTTCCGAGCAGAGAAAGGCTACAGTTCTGACGTCACCGTTGCATTTTCTCTGGTGAATACAGAAGATTTTGCTCCTCAACACAATAGATCAATTAGCACATCCAGCCTCTTTTACACAAGAAAGGCTTCTTGTGTAAAAGAGTGGTCCCCCTAATTTGAACCTCTTCCTGTCAAATGTAATTGGGGAGCTGTGAGAGTTGATGAGGTGCTTTTAGACTGTCTGCCCCTGAGTTCTTATTGTCTGACCTCACAATTGCAGGTTGTGGGTCCAATTTCAGTCTCAAGACACTGTCTAGAGGATGATGTGTTTTGTAAGTGGGTTTTTTTGAGATCAGCCTTTTGTTTTCTTTTGCCGATCCATAAACCTGCAGAAAGCATTAAATCCATCTCTCTGTCATTCTGTCTACAACATCATCATCTCACTCACGCTTTCTTTCTCCTTTATCCTCCCCTGTATTAAACCATGTCACTTATCTAAAAGTAGGCTGGTGCTTGCCCGTTCTTACAGCACCATGAGCCCCTGATTAACTTAATTTAGATACTCGAAAACTGACTGCCACTAAAACTGTTCCTATGCTGCAATTGCACAAAGCAGACACAAGCTGACTAATTAGATGGGCAGATGAATGAAAATGCCCTAGCTGGCATCCTGTTGCATATATCTCCTCCACCCCTGCACTTTATCAATAGTAACTCAGTGCCCAGAGTAAACATGGTACCTCAGAGGAGTGTGATTTCATATTAAAACAGCTAATAACAAATAAAAAAGCCCATTCCAGCATTATTACTCTGCACACAGATACATAAACACTTCTAGAGTTTTGAAAAATGAAATGTGGTGTAGTATATTAATAATAATAGAAGAATATAGTTAAAATAATGTATACTATGTATATAGTGTGCAATATATAATGATGAAATGTAACTGCTCCTGCAAAAAATTTATTGATTCATGAGAAGTAGACCTCACTTAATTAGTGCCTTTAACCAAGAGTCAATAACCCCTGAAAATGACCAAGGTCAGGATCGAACACCATTGAAAATGGTCTTGCCCTCCATGATAGCAGTTAAAATGTTATCTGCAGGGTGCTTTTCACTAGTCAATGTGGTATTGATGTCTCAGTTTTGGGCTTTATGGTTAAACCCTTGAATGGTTTAGAAAATGAATTTTATAGAGCCACTTCCAGTGCAACCATAACACCGTTTTTATCTGCCACATAGGCATGTCCTTTTGACACAGAGATGTCCCTCTGTGTCACTGTGTTGAGATGTCACCCATTATGGAAGACTTTAAATGTCAGTGCACGGTGGTGAATTATTGAAGGGGGTAAAAATTGATCCCTTTATCATCAAGACAAGGGAAATGTTCACATTTGAATGGCTGAAATAAAAACAGTGTTCGGGCAAGCTGTTTATGTTCCAAGAAAATGTCAACTCTTCTAGGATTTGACCAAAGCTTCTTCCAGGATGTGTGTTTGAAAGCCAGTCAGCCATGACTGTTCAAAGCAAATGGTTATAAAAAACAAACATCTTGTAATATGATGCACAGTATAAGAATTAATTTACCCAAATTCTTCAACGAATAAATTGGTTAAAAATCTTGGTTAATTTTTGTAAACTTTATGTTTGAAATCAAGTGAGCTGTGTGTAAACTAGGTTCATATCTCATACAACTCGAAGTTTACATGAGCCTTGTCCACAAGCTGGTGTACTTGTGGAGAACATCCTTCTCAAATTTCCTAGTGTAAACATAATTTACACACAATTTACACAAGCAGATGGAAACATCCACACAAACTGAGAAGATTGTGCGATTGATGCTATACAAACTGAAGTCTAAAGGTTTTCATTTCAGCCAGATTCTAATAGTCAATTAAAAGATTGTCTGCCCAAATTATAAGAACGCTGAGTTACGTTTTACACTCTCAAAGCTACATTTTTCTCCAAAAACTGAAGTAGACATGTTTTTTGTTTAATAAACACATTGTTTATTACTGCAAATGGAGATGTTAGTACTTTCCTCCCTAGGGTTTGTTTTCCTTGCCCTGCAGAGAGTTAACTGGCTCTGCTTTGGATTAGCCCTGCCTTTACAAAATCCCATTAAGACTCTACCCTATCACTTACTTCAGATCTCAGCCAGGATAATCTTGCTAGCAAGTTTTGCTGATTATAGACTAATTACAGTAGTAGTCAGGAAATACTTTTTGATTAAGTTATTGAGGACCCACAACCTCCAATGAAATTATTGTAACAGCTAAATGTTGGTGTAGCAAAGTTTAGTTTATTACGCAAAACATTATTCTGCCATCTGTATATGTTTTTTTGTAATTTTAATTGGCTGAAAATGCTTGTTTGTTCAACCCTCGGTGCAGAGTTTGTTCAGTTTTACTAAGTCTAGTTCATTTACAAATCATCCCGCATCTGTTTCCCAAGGCTCTGAAAAGAGAACATGTAGACTTCCATAATTCGAACATACAAGGATTGAATTATATGGTCAAATGCAAGCATGTGTAATGTATTTGCAAATTACTGTGCTCGAAAAAAAAAGAAGTGAATAATGGGTTCTAAATATGTGCCATGTTCTGTCTCCTAAAGAAGCTTCACTAATTACAGCATGGACCTGAGAATATTTTGTCAAACGTTATATCTGCAGTTGTAGGATGGGCCTTTGCCAGCTGTGTTAGCTGCTATACAAATTAGACAATGTTAGGATGCAGGATATTACAGCATTACATCATCCACATCTCACAATGGGTGGCAGTCAGGAATGAGTAGTGCAGTAGACTCAGACTCAGCTCTGTCTCTCTCAGACACCAAGAGATCTCCTTTCAGATCAATATCAATAGTGTAATTTTATTTCAAGTGTTTACCAATATTCTCAGGCTATCAAATATCAAATGATCAGTAACTTACAAAAAAAACCAAAGCAAAAATATCTAGCGTAACAATTGTGCATATGCTGTGGAAAAGCTGTCCAAATAAAAGCCAGCTGTGTCTCCTTTCGTGCTAGCCTGGAGTTTGAAACAGGAAGCGGAGCCCAGCCCTCCGAGCCTACTGGGAGGAGGGATACAAGGGGCTGGTATGAGATCCTCCTCTGGAGAAACACTGCAGCAGCTTGTGTTTAAAAAAACATTCTTTCATCTGTTACAGGCCTTTAGGTGGAGAAATATAAGTCGTTTGCACTGTGGGTCTCACAAGTTTAAAAGTGAAGGCTTTGCTTCTCCAAACTGGCACTGACTGGCTGCTCTTGTTGCATAAACAGTCATAAAGGATTAGCGTGTGTGTATGATGTCAATGCTAAGAGGCCCATATCCTCATGGTTCATGTGGTACAGTATAGTGCTCAGGATCAAGATGTAGTCACCCTCTTATAGTGTGTTAGGAGTTTAGCAGTTTCCTTGACATTAAGTAAGTTATCTTATGAATAAAGGAAGAAAGATTTAGAGTTATTGTTTGGATCTATTAGGCACTTTATCTCTAATAATCAAATGAAAACAATGAAGAAGTAATGTGTAGTGTGGTCTTTTTTTTGCCAGAAGAGGACACAGTGGAAAAATAGATACATGAATTGCTGTCTGTGAATGGGTTTAAGTGACAGACTTTATCACTGTCATGGAAGAGATACTGGTTGTGTGGATTACTTGGTGCAGTATGATGTTACAAATGTATTATGCTGTATTATAAGGTATGATATTCTGAATGAAAAGAATCAACTTTATTATCACATATACAATCACAGTACAGCGCATAGTATAATTTTCCCTCTTCATTTAACCTATCCCAAGTACTAGTCAATGTACAGTGCATTGTCTTGGTCAATGGTACTGACTGGAGAATTAACATAACATACATCTTTTAATGGTGGGGGAAACCGGAGCACCCGGAGAAAACCCAATTACAGGGAGAACATACAAACACAGAAAGGCCCTGCCCTATCTGGCAATCGAACCCCAGGACCTTCTTGCTCTGAGGCAACAGTACTAACCACTGAGCCACCGTGCTGCCCAGTCCCAATTACTGATGTGCTGTGACATCAGTGCTTACAAAGAGGAGTATGCACGCACATCCAAACCAAAAGAGGACAGGTGCTGAGCCGAAAAGTGAGCAAATCATGGAAGAAACAAATAAACAGCTTGCGTGGGTTTAATGTCCACTTATTTATTGCACCAATGAGCAATAAACAAGGTCGACAAATCAGCTGTGCTCGAAACCTCACTTTGGTTTAATAAATAAGTGGACATTTATCCGATTGTTGGAAAAGTCCCCAGGAATGGTATTTTTAAAAAATTTCATATGAACTGGATAGGCAACCATCTGGGTTAGCATATTGGCACTTATTTTGCTGTTTGTACAAGTTTGGTCCAGGACAACCAAGGTATTTCTGCTCATGGACATACAATACCATCTTTTGGACCAGATCCATGCTATACTGCTAGGTAGCCTGGAAGACCTTCTCTTGTTCTCCGACTATACTATATTTGGGATCCAAACCACTCCTAATCACACAGCTGGTCAGTACTGTCTCTCGCAACGGTGCTCCAGCAATTCAAAAGAACTCGGCAGTTCAACATAAAGACATAAACTGGAATACAAACATACTAACTTCAGCACTGACTAGCAAATACACTGTTACTTTGTTCCAACAAGTAAAAATACCAGTTTTACAGTCACATTTCCTTCAGGGCTTTCCAATTGGATACTTTTGCCAGCAAAGGTGCCATGCTTCACTATTGTCTCACTTTGTCAAAGCCAGGCAGGCCCTCCAACCTGACAGCTAGTTTTGACAGGTTAGGTGTTGTGACCACTTGAGAATGCTATGCTGTTATGCAGCCATTCCTGAAATGTTGAATATGCTGGAGCTTCCCATCAGCACAACCCTTCTTCCCAGATGAATCTTCTCTCTCTTTTCTAGTGAATGGCAAAATGAAAAACACAATATTTTCCATGGAAATACTAAATAAACTTCTTCTATTTGAGTTGATGAATATTGTTTCTGTGTTGCACATACAAATTACTTTCCACATAGATCTACAAACACCTGTTAGTATGAGAGAAGCTGCTATAATTTTCATAACCAAATAAACCCTTATGCTAATTTCCAATACATTATGGTTCTCAGATTACATATTGTCTACCAAGGTTACTGCTTGCTTTTTGCTCACAAGTTATTTTATTTTGTTAAAGGACATTTCTTTTTTAGTCTCAGTTAATTATTTATTAATATCATTGGTGTTCCAGCCAACATTTCTGTCTTTTTTGGAGCCCAGGACTGTTTTCAATCTATTCTATTTTTGCTTTGCATGACTGAGTTGTGGCATTACACAGCGTCCTCCGGGATGTTCACAGTACACAATGTCCATAGCCACAGAAGCTGAAGTAGTTGAGGAGACGCAGTGTGAGAGCTGGCACAAAGCCAGGTCAGGTTAATCCACTGATGTGCTTGACTGGAAGTGTTGAGGCGGTGAAGAAGAGAACGGCCTCATCCATCCACAATCTTCCACACAGGCTAACTAGAAATTTCTCTCCTCGTGGGAGAGCAAGTGTTCACACCCAGTGGGCTTGTCTCCTTTTCAAGTGCTATCTTGAACCTGTTCACACTGCAGAACAGATCTGTGCTGACTGCCAAGCGGGAGTTTCCCACTTTGTTCCCTACAGTCCTGCTGGTTGGGATGTTTCATAATTATTGTTGGTTTTAAATGTCATGACCATGGCATTTATTGACTGTTAAGACCATGTTTGGTGAGGAAAATAATCAATTTGTCCATTGTATTGATCATACATACTATCAGTTTCACATAATGTAGGTGAGTCAAGTATTTAAAGTTATTGCTCATCCTTGATTCATCATAGCTCAGACTTTCTTCTTTCTCTGTGTTTAGATATAGTGTAACACTTGACCAAGAATCACACACAAACAGAGCCAACACCGGAGAAAAATCAGTGACGGTAGTTCACCTTGACCGGCCGATGGGTTTGTTTTGTGGACACTTGAGTATTTGCCTTCAATGCCAGAGAAGAAGAGCTGTAGAATGCTGAACATTCACCATGTTATTCCTTCAGTCGGATGTTGCTGTGGGTGTGCAGACTAATTCTGTTATGTGCATAGTTTCAGTCCTCTGGCTCATTTGTTCACTCTTCATTTTTTTTTCTTCGGGCCACTGAAGTTACACACATCCCAGACATAGTTTACTTTTGTGTTATATACTTGTAAAGGAATTAACCAGAAAACCGAGAAAATGAAAATTACATTCAATTTCTATGTACCTACACACTTGCAAGCTGTGTATATTTGCACACTGGTTGTTCTACTCCTTTTATCTGTTGATTTGCCTCTTGGAGAATCTTGGAAAAGCCATAAGCGGCTATTTAGTCATTTATTTTAAATCCCAAAGCACCCCAGGTCTCTAAAATAAGTCAGCCATGTGTAAAAATGCTGTTTTTACCTCAAAGGAGTCAGTCAGGCATTTATTAAGGGCCGGTTAGCAGAGATCAGCAGCAACTTGAGGAGAATCCTAAGCATGTTTTCCACTCAGACTGATACACACACACACACACACACACACACACACACACACACACACACACACACACACACACACACCCCAAGCGAGTCACAAGCCATTCAGCATGCGAAACCAGTTTCATTAGCTGAATGAGCATCCCACTGCATCAAAACCCATCTGTGTGCTCGGTAAGGATCACTTAGTTCAATTAACAGGATGGATAATGAATAAAAGACCTGCCCAGTGATTGCCTGCCATGATTTGATTCTTCCAGTCCTCATATTGAACAATTTCCTAAATGATCACTGACCGCATCAATAGTCAATTAATAATTGAAAACATTCAAACTATAAACTGCATTTTTTTTTTTTTAAATGAGAGCTGTGTTTAAACTATTGATGTGGGCTATTTCTACAATCGCAGTCACATTCAATGTTCTGCCACTGCACTGCCTACAGGCTATATTGGACATTGAAGGCACTTTGATTAATTTCTAACCCATTTTTATAACAACAAAAAGGGCTATAGCCTACAAATGCTGATTATTAAGTAGAAAAAGAGAGTGCACTGTGCCGATCTCCCGACAACACTGGTCACTGTATCTAGATCCGTTTTTCAAGGGCTAATATTGCAACACTTGGCATGAATCCAATGTATTGGAATTGCTCATTCTGGACACTGAAAACATTAATATAGATTGAAACATTGTCCCGGGAACAAATATTGCACAGATAGTGTTGCACCAGCTTTGGGCATGGTTAGTTAATACATTCTTTGTTGATCAATTATTAACATCATCATTATTAACATGCCTAGTTGTATTGAATGCATCTGTGTGTTATTAAGTTTTGTTCCTGTTTTTCTAGGTCGTGTGTGTTTTACAATTGTGAAACCCTGTGTAACCACCAGTCTGAAAGCTGCTAGCATTTTTTTTATTGATTTTATTTATTCAGTACCATCATAAATGATGAATGGCATGCTCACAAAGGCTAGATGTTGACCTTTTTTAGGACGGTAGCTTACCACCATTATTTCCATAGCCTTTGCCATTTTAGGCTACCGTTTGAACCGAGAATGAGATGATTAATGTGTGCAGGGCCCCAACCACCTCAGAGCAGCTCCTTACAACTGCTGTACCTCTGACTCTTTGCCATATTGTTTCTGTCCTACCTGTCACACACAAGTCTGCCATTATGGCTGATTCTAATTGTTATACCTACAAGGGTTCCCCTCGAGTGCCCATTGTGTAATTTGTGGAGACAGCAATCCACATCCTTCTATTACATGCCATGCCTCTTGACCGCTCTCCCCCACAAGTGGTCATTATGTGTGCAGTGTGCGTAAGAGTCCTTCTCACTCTCTGCCAATTACCAGTGAAGAAACCGCCTGTGCATTTTCTTTAAAGACATCACTTATACAATCAGAGATGCATGTTTCTTCAGCTGAGCATTGATTAAGCTTTTTAAATCCTCATAGTCTTCACTATACTCAGGAGCTTTTGATAACAGATGGAACCTAATTGGCATTTTGAATGCAGAAGCTGAACAGCATAATTGCTCTCCAACAGCAGCGGGACCAGATCAGGGTTCAAAATCTTATCCCGCAAAGGGTCGATGCCCAGAGGAGACATTGAACTTTGTGCTGGGATTTAAATATGATGAGGTTGATTTGAATTGGATCTTGTTTATAGATGTTTAAAAAGTGCCAGGCAAATTAACATTTGGGGGAGTCAGGAAGTCAGTCATGTAAGCATTACTGTTGTTAGACCTCAGTTTTTATGACAACTTGGATACAGCCGTGCATGCACGGAAAAACTTTCTCACACACACTTCAACTGAATCTGACCAAGGTTTTGAGCCCACAAGCTGGTTGGTCCTGGTTTTAAAATACATATACAGTGTTCATACAGATACAGTTGAAAGAGACCTGAGTTGTCTGTAGAAAATCAACTTTCCCCTTTTAGGCCTTGGTTATATAAATGTCTGGAAATTGCATAGTGCAGTAAGTATAAAGGAGATCAGCCTCAGTCCTCATAGCACAGGCATTCAAATGTGTGCCAGAATTCTTATATAGCTGTTTGATGGGAATATTTAATATTTTATAAGTGTTTATGGGCAAAGAATATCTATAACGGTGTCCAGAAGACCAAGTCGAAGCTGAATCACTATGAGTTGGGGCGTTGGAGCTTAACATCAAACTGAGCTCAGTTTCATTGCGCTGTGAATACTGAATGATTGCAAGGTCCCATTTCACTGAATAGTTAATGAACCAGAATATGATTGGACATTGCAGAAATTCTCCCAGGGCATTGCCAAACATGTCCATAAGACTGAGTGACTTGTTAAGATTGATTCTTTGAATAGTATTTCTTTCATATACGATAAATATTTCTGTGAATTCCCTTTTTCCCTCAGCATTTCAGTATCTGCTATTTGGCAGATGAAAGAAAGATCCCATTTTTAGTGTGCCAATAATGCTAATTGTAAACCATCTGAGATAGGCCTTATGTTTATAAAGACAGGATCATTACTCAATTGAATGGACTGATTCTGTGTATATTTTTGTTGTGTGTATACAAAGTTGGCCTCCTAGTCAGTGTGAGTGCGGCAGTGCAGCCTTTTTATTTTCTCTATATTTGGAGGAAAGAAGTCCATGTTCAAAACAAGGCCTCTTTTTTCAGTTACTGTCATGTGACATTAATCTTTATATTTTTTTATGTATGCATGCTCAGTGACAATACTTACTGTCACCCGTCTTTCTCAGACCAATGAGAGTCGCTCCATTCAGTTACATGCCCATGGTTTCAATTCTTGCTGTAAGATAGGTTCCTTAATTTCTTTCGATAATCTCGTTATTGCTCGTTTCCTTGGAAACTACCCTTGCTTTGTTCCAGTATGCCCATGCCTCTCTTAACATTTAGTACTTTAAGGTGGGTACTTACATAAAGTGCAGTGCCTGTTATTCTCTGTCCCTACCTGTAACTATTTGCTTGATAGCAAACCAGCTCTTTCTTTTCTTCTCTTACTCTTTCTTTGTGCAATATGTGCAGGTTAGTGCCTATGCTGTATACTGTATATGGATAATGTATACTTACATGGGTTGTTTATGAATTCAGTGGATGGATCATTTAGAGTACATGGCCCATGAGCGTTGCTTCTTCCAAAAACTCAAAGGCCAGGCTGAACCTTCACCATAAAAGACGGTCTAGTCTCACAGAAAAAGGAACAAATGTTGCATTAGGGTGGGCCCTGTCAACTTTATGACCTTACGACGGGGACAGTGCCTTTAGACAGACAAGTGTTAATATTACTGGGAAACGGGCAGGTTTCATGACACTCGAGTTTACAGTACAAGTTGTGGTGTTTAACTTCAACACATGATACTTGAATGGCAAACCTTGTACCAGGTTAAAGGGCAAATATCTCCCCATAACTTCTGTTTGTAATGCTTTGTGGTTCACAACATTTGCACAAAAAACAGGTAGAGTTTGATGATTTCCTCCAAATGTAGGTACAAGGCTGCCTTTCTTGGCCACATTTAAAGGAGCTCTTAAAGGATGGAATTTGTTGGGTCATTACGACGCATTGTGTCTAAAAAGCTCCAAAAGTGGATTTTAAAAAAACATTTATTACAAATTTAAGATTTGGCTTAAGTCTCCCTTCTTATTCTTAAAGAACCCAGTGGTTCTTAAAAGTTTGGAGTCACAAAGCTTTTCTTAAAAAGAACTTAATATAACTGCATGTGTAAGTATTTTACTGCTATTATTGCTAAATAGTAGTCTCTATCAACAAAACACACTCTTTAAACACAGTAGTGATGCTGAAATTGTGATAAAAAATATACTTCTGTAACTTAGCATGCTGTAATATATTTTATTATGTTTTGATTGAAATCCATTCACTCTTAAGCTCTCAAGAATACCTTTTTGGCAGTAACTAATGAACTTTTTCAAACCATGATTTTAAGTAACTTTAAATTTTTGTGTCTTTTTATTATTAAGAATAAAACTGCTGTCAACAATTAGCTTGATTTTCAAATTTTTTTCAATTCAGTTTTATTTGTATAGCGCCAATTCATAACAGAAGTTATCTCAGGACACTTTTCAAATAGAGCAGGTCTAGACCGAACTCTTTAAAACATTAATTACAGAGACCCAACAGTACCACCATGAGCAAGCACTTGGCGACAAGGGCAAGGAAAAACTGCCTGTTAAAAGGCAGAAACCTAGGACAGATCCTCCGGCTCTAGGTGGGTGGTCGTCTGTCTCGACCAGTTGGGGTGAGAGAGAGAGAGAGAGAGAGAGAGAGAGAGAGAGAGAGAGAGCGAGAGACAGACAGACAGACAGACAGACAGGTGCACAGCAACAACAGTATTGGCAATGGCAATCTAGCAGGACCACGGCAGGAGGCTCCACCAGGATCGACAAGATTAAAGTAACTTTAATCGTTACAGAGTTTTAGACAAAACCAAGCTCTACTTAATTATTTGCATGTCAATGAAACACTTAATTCAGTACAGTATTCAAGTACAAGGTTTTTTGATTTATACAGTGATCACTGTTATTTAGTGTTAAATGGATGCTGTTAAAGAGACATGGAGAGGGAGTTTAATCCATGTCTACAATAGCTGCCACTTATCCACAGCAGTCATTTTTACTTAAAATGTGGCTATACTAGAGCCAAGTCTAAGCACAAATAAATCAAGAAAGCACAATAATTTCTCTATTAATAATTCATTTTCTGCCATGGTGTTACTTCAGATGATAAACGGTCGTCCTGTTGTGTCCTGTCACAGTGATGCACAATGTTGTCAACTTTAATATCCAGACCTTTAAGTTACGATGATAGTGAATACAGTCATCATGTTGAAAAGCAGTATGGATGGTGTTGACGGTGAGGCACTGAGGTGGCTGCGTCAGTGTTGTTGACCTTTAACATGATTTTATCGTCACCCCTGCAAATGCTGCTCAAACCGTCAACCACTGAAACAGGTGATGGCTTCAGCAGCACTGTTACTTTTTTACATTTTGATATGATATGATATGATTTACGCTGTTCCCTGCTCACAAAAATAAAAAAAAAAACTGATGAAAAGATATTAGTAGCAGCCAATTTGGATTAACCCTTATTATGCCCATATAAACACTATCCCTTCTTGTGAAAGTGCTCATTGCTCCATTTCCTCTACATCTGACATTTAATGAAAGTTGATTGGTTTAGGTTTTATATACATTTTTTTAAAGTAGATGTTTACAATATGGAGGCGTAATGTGTCTTTTAGCGAGACAACCGGATTACCAACAGTGCTCTGAAATGACAAGATTGGCATTCAAAACTGTATTAACCAGTGGCTAAAAACCATGCATGGAGATATTGTTTGGTGGCAGTGATGTCAATGGTCTACCATGCAAGTGTAGAAAGGAGCCACAGGGAATAATGAAAGCTTCCAAGTCTGGGAAGAGAGTTTTTTATCAAGGCACCAATGGACTGCATGGCCTCTTTATCGTTACAGAATCTCCCTCCTGTACAATCCCTTTGTTTTAATGGGGTATCTTGGAAAATAAATTCCATCTACGTATCTAAGAACAGTTGAATTAAATCATCCCGTCTTTCTCATTTCCTGCCTGTATTCAAGAAAAAAATTGCTCCAATGAACTTCTGACCTGGAAATTTCTTTTGGAAGAAATTGATTTACCAGAATGGGAGTAGAAGTGAGTTTGAGCTATGTTATCTTTTGGGAAGAAAAGTGATTGCTGGAAGGCAATAAGTATTGATTTGAAAACCCTCATTACACCCTCACTTGCAGTATAATTAATCCTGTCCAGAGAGTAAGGAAATTATGAGGTCAGAGGCAGACAAATACCTCCACTTACCCTCACAAATGTGTTGGAAACACCACAACATAGCTGCTTTTCATTCTCACAGGTGACTAAGCTGCTAAAGGAGATAGTAAAACACACCCTCAAGTCTCATTTCTTGCAGGATTTAAGAAAATGTCTGGCACATCAATAAGTACATTACTCTGTGAGCCTTTATATTAAATTGTAAGTCGCCAAGGTCCCTGTTTTAATCCAATAGCTCTTAATAGCAACAACCTTTGATAGAAACTGACCACACTAACCCTAATGTCCTCAATCTGCCTTATTTCCGTGCTTTACAAGTATTGCAGCTCAGTTCAACATTCAGTTTTCCGAATAATTTGCTGAGATAAATGTGCTTGATTAATAGACCAATCAACACTCACCATTACTGAAATATAGAGTACATTATTCCCTGACATTAAAGCAGTTACTTGGTGCCTTTGCCTCCTAATGGAGATGTTCCACCAATATGGCATCAGAGGTGATGTATGTGTTGAACCTCAGTGTTGCCCCAGAACGAGACCACTGGGAAAACTGATCACAGGCAGTTGAGCTCTAATGAGTGCAGCAGAAGACGAGTTTCGACCTCCTTCATCTTCAGCCTCTACCAGCCTCCTTCTTTATCTCACTCTACCTCTGTTGCTCAAGATTACACCTTCTCACTCTTTCTTCTCTCAATGTCTTTCACTTACTCTTAACAAGCAAGGCCAATTCCATAAATCTCTGGGAGAAAAGACTTCTTCAATTTTGTTTATGTTACAGAAAGTAGTCGTCCTAGCCAGAAAACAATGATTTAGGTAGAATTTAACTTGAGCATGTTTGTGCAAAGAGGCCCACTGTCTTGGAGGCTGTCCATGGCCAACCTTAGTAGACAACTGCTTGGAGTGTTGTCAGTTGATTAAGCTTATCTTTAGTTTTAATAAATAACTCTTGTTCAAAATTGAATGCACTCTTTCATCTTGTCACATAGACAGTTTATGACAGGCAGGAATGGGAGAAACAAAGTAGAAACAGTGCATCAAACACCAAAGGGAGTGCCAAAATAGCGGACTCTAGTTCACTGCTGAGTATATCAGACGTGGCTATCTGCCGAATCTGTTCAGGACATATGTTTTGTATTTTGCTTCGCATGAAAAAACAACTTAAACATATTATTTTTCTTATTTTTCACTGGCCGGTTGATATAACATGGTGTTCCCTCTTGTAGAAGAGCTGGTAGGTTCAATGAGAATTGATTTCTGCTGATGAGCACTGACTACTAAACAGACAAGGAAATGGGCACCCCATATAGACACTGAAACTTCAACAGAAACAAAGACAAAGGTTTGGTATAAGCAGTGCTGGCTGTGACATCCTGTGTATTTACCCTGTTTGCCTTTTGTCTTCAAAGTGTTGGTTTGAATTGGGGCTCCTCACGCTACTCAAATCAGCCATTTACTGCAGGATGAATTACGGAGGTAGTGAATCAGTGAGATTTATGACCTGTCTGGTTTGTGGTTTGGCGGTGGTGTGAGTTATGTTTCCTGTTGATTATTGACTGCACTGACCAACATCTCCTTGGAGGCATGAGTCTGGGTTGAGTTGTGGTGGTGTGATATCTCTGTATGTGGGGGTTGTATTGATATGGCATCATTAAATGTGAATACCAACTTGTTGATAACGCTAACTCTTTCTTTATTGTTTAGTGCTGTGTATGTATAGATTATAAATCATCATATTGCCTGAAATACAGATCTAGTCAAAACTATGGCATATATTTACATGTTTTATCTTCAAATTAATGATTGTAGCATCATGGGAAGAGAAGCTGGCGTGCGACCATAGCACTGCAGTTACTGAGTCCCTTACTTGTGAAATCTGGACTGGGAAAGTGGATTATCTCAACAACAACAAGTACTACTATAATGTGTGTTCACTCCAAATGGGGCTTCTGTGTGAATATTTACAACTGTAGCCATGGTGTCGGGAGATAAAGAGCATTCATTCTCCGACGAGAAATAATTGTGGATGACTGGCATGTGCTTTGTTGGACCTGCCAAGTTATTAAAAAGCATCAAATGTTCAGATACTCTTGCAAACCACATTAATCAAATATTCATAATGCAATGAAATATGATACTGTTGAGGTTGCCTGTTGACAGCCGTGGTGTAATAGACAAATGTAACTGGTATCTGGAGTGGAAATCCAAACAACACTGCTAGTATTGACCCTAGCATGTCTGTGACACTGTTTAACCTTGGTGTCTTCCACCCACATAGCAAACAACCTTCTACTGAAAACATACCAAATGCACTGTAATGGACATATGTCTGCATGTTCTGATATATCTAATTACTCAGTTAATATCCAGTACATACTTTCAGAACACAACAGAATACAGTGTAGTAAATACAGTACAATACATTCTCATATATTTAAGGTATTGTTTCTGACTTGACAATGCCAAGTCCCTGCTGAACACTGATATTTCTTACAGCTTTGGGACAGTAGCTATTGATTTCTTTGTGGCCTGATTCATGAAAAACTGATATGACAGAGTAAGTACACAGAATGCTAGAAACACAAATTCTATGTAGCAATGTTGCTGCAAACAAACATGCAACAAAGTCAAGGACATAGGAAGAAGAACTAAGGAACAGCGCAACAGACAATTTTTCAGCATTAGTCACTAATGTTTGTTGCATAGTTTGAACCTGACGACCAATGACTCTTTATGTATTGTAATATACAGTATAAATTATGCATGACTCCTAATGCATATGCAGACATGTAAGCAGACTCTATTAATCTGTGGTGATAATGCGTATATTGAGAAGACAGAAGTTATTTCCTTTTGTGACTGATGACTTATGCACAATAATGTGTCATATAAACCTGATTTATGAGCCACATATCTAATAAAATTAAATGCAAAATATGTTCTCAGCAAGTATTACACATATATGCTATGCAAATGGCTCTCATATTCATAAATATCTGTCTTTATTCAAGACTTTAGGCAAGGCAGCTCAGCTCTGTGATGGGACAGATGGTGGATGGAGTTTTGACTCATGCCAAAACAACAGTGATCAGAAGTCAAAAATAATTACTGTAGTCACATTAACAGCATCACTGTCATTCCTCAGTTTGTGTTTGCATGTCTAAATCATAATTTAGATGTTACGACTGAATGAGGACACATAATGATGTCTGGACTTCTGTAAGGTTTTTTGCCTATGTCTGTTCAGCCACGGTGGCCATCACAGCTCGTCCGAAATATTTTGTTTGGTGGAGCCGTTTGAGAAGGAGGAAGTGGAAAGACGAGAAGGGATCAGTAGGTGGATGCATGTACAAGAGTGAGAGACACACAGACACTGAACATTACTTTGCTCCGCTGTTGTCATGAAACTGTAAATCTTAAAATCAAACAAGTCCTCTGGAAATGCATCACATCACTGATGCAACACACACCACTAATTGAGTCTACTCAGGGTTACTCTGCTAAGTGAAGACTATTGAAAACCGCCAATTCAGATGCTTTCATCGCATGCTGCAAGTGTCGGCCTTGAAAACATTAAGCCCTAGGAAGAAAGGGAGGGGCTCTTTTGTCTATCAAAAGGAAAAATGGGCAGAGGTAACATTTATCGGCACATTTATGGTGAACAAGCGACATGGACATACAAAGACAGAGAATGAGAATGACAACATACAGTTTTGTATGTAATTTACACTGTACACCTCACACAATTAGCCCTCCTCGCCCTGTCTCGTCTTGGTGTCTGACGGTTTTTGAGAGCCAGTAACAGGCGCCTTCCTCCACTTTGAGTCGGCTGCTTGCTTTGCTGCACTCAGTGACCTAGCAGTCAGACATCAGAGCGACACTGTCTGCTCTGACACCATGTAGGTGCAGATGTATTCAAGTGTGAAGGTCTGGATGTATCCACATGTTTAGTTATTGTGTGAGTTTGTGGATGTCTTTGGCTGCATTTGAGTATGCTTCATGTGCACGCAAACGTTTGAGTGTGTATGTGCGTATGTGGCGTCTGCTTTAGCTCCTGTCATGTCAGTGAGGAGGTGGCACTGTACTGTGCAATAAGAGCAGTCAGCCTGCAGGCAGGACTGGCCATCTGGACAAATGATAAGGAGCCTAGCCCAGACATCAATGTTTTTTTCAGTCCCTCTCAGTGTTATCAGATCTTGGTCTCTTTCTGCTGTCTGTCTACATATCAGTCAACAATGATACATTGTATTTTAACTATCTCACTCTTTCTCTCCTTTTTGTTTCCCCATCTGTCTCTGTATTTTTTTCTCTCTGAATCTCTGTTTCTATCTCAACACTCTCCTCTTGTCTCTTTTCTTCCCCTGCAGTTTGCTGTTTTGTGGTCCACAAGCGGTGCCATGAACTTGTCACGTTCTCCTGCCCAGGGGCAGATAAGGGGCCTGACACAGACGTAAGTAACCAAAGCCCAGCTGTTGCCTCTCACTTGTTTGTTGTTGAGGAGGTGCCTTCCCTGTCATTACACTGAAGAGCATGCACAGTGGCACCAATATGCAGTCATATCAACTAGGCCTGCCTCTTTTCTAAACAAACTTTTTCTCTTTGACAGCAGTAGAGCTGTCATGTTTCCTCGTATTATGAAGCACTATAGCATCACTTGAAAAAATGATAAAATCAGCCCTCTTTATTGTGATGTTAATGGAAATATTGATCACGGCAAATTGACACACATAGGAAAAGTATTGTTTACATTGAAAATAAAAGCTTTGTAACTTTGTTTCAAAATATCTCAAGAGAAGAGCTTTAATATTTCACTTTTGTAGAATTTAAATAGTGCCATTCAAATGTTAAATTCATTCGATTCATGATTGAATCACAGCAACAGCAGGTGGCTAATTTGATTCATTCAATGTTGATGTTCCAGTCGAGTCACAGTTCGCCACCTTTTGGAGAAATTGTTCAAATATTCCACTTAGTGAGTAACTATTTCCAACCCCTTAAGACAAACTTAACTTTAGATTGTTCCCTCCTTGTAATAATGCAAAGTCAAACTGATTTCCTCCAAACTAAACAGCTTTGACAAACAGGTTGTGACTTCATAACATACTGATGCTGACCTTCAAAAGGGTTATGTAGTTCAGAGTGTAACTCTAAATAATAATTCTCATTCATCCAGCAGGACTAAGTTCACGCAAAAGCTGATTGTCAGATTAGTGTGCCATTAGCAATGACCTGCTCAGGCCCAGAGACAGATGGGAAGTGTAGGATTGGTGGCCAAAACCAACACACCTACATCTGTCTTGGCCAGACCAGGAGACACACAACAGCTGGTCTGAATTAATGATAACACCAAAAAGAAAAACAAGACTCTAGGCGGAATCTTAACAATAGTCCAAGTTTACTGAGCACACTGGTTTCTATAATATATAAATATCAGCTCTCATATGATACGTTCAATTAGGTTTCCCATTTGCCTCTTCATCGGCTGCTAGTACCAGCTACGTGCTATCAGCCACAGCTTACCATCTTGCTAAGTGTGAAACTCCATTTACATGCCTGCGTGCGTGCTGTAGGCATGAGTAGCCTCTCAGCATTACGGCAGCGCAGCCTGGCCTCTGTAACTGGAGATATGTCAGTGTGTCATTCAAGATCATCAACCCAGACTCTTTAAATAGAGCGGATGACACGGAAGCCGTAACAGCAGAAAATAGTCTGAGCTGGGGGGATTCTAGATTCGAGCACTGAGGTTTGTAGTGAGGGAACATCAGGTTCATCGTTTGCAGGACAGCTGACTTTTAAAGACCTTTGAGATGTGTGTGTTGCAGTGACCCGGTTTCCCATTTTTACATTGCATAGAATGCACGAGCATGTCTTTATTAATGAATCTACTTGAAGCTCCTCGTTCATTCCTGTCAACTGCAAAGTTCTGTGTTATCTAATGGAGGTTCTTTTCTTTGTTAATGTTGTATCAAGACGTCTATTCTCACAACCCACTATAGTGTACTTGTATAATTTTTTTCACTGGTCTTATTTCTACATCTTATTTAGCCTTTTACTGTTATACTATTTGTCATTGCCACACTTAAATGCAAGGATTATGTGTTACATACTCCATACTTATACACTAACAGTACCTCAACAAATGTGCAGAAATCCAATCCAGCAGACTTCACTTAGAGCCCCTCTATTCTCTCTATTCCTTTTGTTCATGCAGAGACTATATGGTTTTTATGGCTTTATAACTCACCATGAACCAAATCTTGGTCTTTTAAAAATATTATCGTGTGCCGTATAAAAATATTTGGTGCTCCCTTTAATTTACATTTCTGTGCACTTAGCAGTACTGTTGCCAGGGGCAACCACACATATTACATGTCTTGCTGCCTCCCAGGCGTGCAATCCAGGAAGGCAATAACTCCCATGGCCAACAAATATCCTGAAGATCTGCAGTATCTAGGCTACCTGCATTTTATGACTCATGTCTGTGTTTTATAACTCCCCTACTGGATGAAACATTGTGTGCACAAAGATGCTAATAAGAGCCACCAGATATTTTCAGTAGCAAACTTATCATGAGCAGCTAGCCTTGGTTTAACTGGTCAATATTACAATGAATACAGTGTTCCTCATAGCAACAGCCTCAGGGTGTTAATTCAAGGGCAGATAAACGCTGCAGATTCGCTCTGTACAGCCCATTGACAGTACAGCCGGTGTAGTAATTGTGTCACAGAGCACATTCAGTGGTGCAGTTTGAGATTCAGTTTGAAGGTGTCATCTTTGAGGAGAGAACTATAACACTTGATTCGTCTCCCAGTTTCACAGGGATTGGAGCGGATGTCTGTCGGTTGCAGGCTTGCTGCTCAAACCACTAGATTGCTGCTTCTCTTGAGAAACTTAACATTATCATTACAATTGTCATAAAAATGGTAGAAGTAAAATTGGTGTATGCAGTATTATAACTGGTTGTCTGCTGTATCTTTTGATTCATAAGAAGCATATCAGTGCCTTGTCAAATTAATTTTGGTAGTGCCTCTACGCCCCATGATGCTGTGTTTTCGTGGCAAATCAAATGACACAGTGTAGTGGAGTATAAAATGAAATTGCAGAAAATTCTCAAATGTTTGTTACTATCTTTTATTAGTTTCTTTAGACTTTTAAAACAATTTAAACATGTAACCTCTAATCAAAATTGGCCTTAAGGAGATAAATTGTATTAATCTGTAATACAATCAGTAACACATATCATCATCTGTAATAATAAACAAAGCTGTTTAGTTTGGAGGAAAATATATTGACTTATTAAAGCACTTCATTTAACAAAATGTTTTCGTTTGACTGTCAGGTGTAACGTTACAAGCAGGTCGAATAAGTTCAGTGCTTTACAGGACAAGACCATCAATAATGCAAGAGCTTCCCATTTCACTACAGGGGCTCAGCAGCTGAAACTGAGAGGTTTAATGTGCTTGTGTGGCTGTGTGGCTGCTGCATCATTGATGTCCACTTAAGCAGTGCAGCACATATGACCTGGGGCAAACTGCAAGTCTTTTGGCACTGATTCTGCTTACACACACACACACACACACACACACACACACACACACACACACACACACACACACACACACATGTTCAGACAATCACCCCTAGCCCTTCGGGGCTGTTCAGTGCACAGATAGCTGTGACAGAGTAACAGAGTTAAGCAGGAGCTCAGTGCCCTTTCTGTCTCCTCTGCTTGGAAACAGACAGAACTGACCAGAGGGTGACATGGCAGCCTGCCAGGGCTCAAACACACACCCAGAAAATACTCTAGTGCCATTTTGAATGGCGATATATGTAAGGATGTTCTTCACAATATCGACCAGTCAAATGGTATCAATAACACAGCCTTTAAATCACTTAGTTAAAGTATGCAGTCATAAGGTGTAAATAGTTAACCTGAGAGAAATCTTATTTGTAATATTAATGAGTAATGCCATAGGCAGAAGTGATCTAATATTTAAAAGGGTAAATCATACAGGAGTAGCAGCTCTGTGAAAGATAGGTGTTCTGGTGACGAGGTTTGGGACACACTTCATCTCATTACAAGGACTCTGCTTGGGAATTGAAAACAAGATTAAACTGGATTGAAGCTAAATTACATCATCAGTGCCACAGGCGTCCTTGGTTGTCACAGGCAATGGTGCCTTTCATCTGTATTTTTAGTCCATTTCCTTCTGGTGAGGGTGTTGGCTGTCACTTTTAGACAGGCCTGTTCTGGCACAGAAGTTGTCTTTAAACACCGTTTCACCATTTAGCCTGCCAATGGTTCAGAAGTGAATCAATGGGGAATCCACTTAAACACCTTTTCTGGGTGGCAGAGTTCATAGGAAGATGATTCTGCTAGTGGTGATGTTGTGTAGCAGGTCATCTGCTGACATTGGTTTGCCAGTATGAATCACCACATCACTGGCACTGACAGTGGCAAAAACACTTAAGGTAAAGGTTGGTAAACTGTTTCAGTTGGTTATTTAACTATATGTCAGTACCAATAAAAAGGGCAACAGATATAATATTGGTGTGAGTGCTTGTCTGAATGTAAATGTAGCTGCTTATGCCTGTGCGATGTAATGGGCCTTGTATCAGTGTCAGCCTCCCACCCCTTTCTGGTGTCAAATCTCGGCACATGCTTTGAGCACACGCCCCTATGCAAGCCTTGGCACAAACCTTGCTTCCAAGGAAACGTGGCCACAAAGAAACTTGATGCTGCATATTTGTGCTTAGTGCACTAATTTTATTTTGGTGTGTGAGGGGTGACATGTCCTGTGGAGCCCTGTCACGATACACTGTTTTAGCAAAATGAGATCATTGTAGACTCAAACATGCCTGCAAACACACACGACATGCACATAAAATCACACTGTGAAAAGTGCCAGACGGAATTATCACTGTGGCGGGCAGCTAGAGCTGCAGCCTGCAGAACGTGCACGAGAGGAGACACATAACAGCTACTCATGTCCTTCTATAGGGAATAAGAGAATGTACTCTACTCATATTGTGTGTCTAATGAAGTTTGGCCTCTGTCACCAAGCTGTATTCATTGTCGTAGATGAGCCACCCCAAGTATGATGTGTTTGGAGATGCTGCTGTGATGTCATTATCTGCTCACAGCGTGCACGGTTCGTTATCTGACCTCAGCATTTACACCAGAGAGGGTAGTAGATGAGAATAGGGTTGCAACTAATTATCAGTTTCATTATCGATTAATGTGCCAGTTATTTTCTAGATTAATCGTTGGGTCTTCAAAATGTCATAAAATAGTGAAAAAATATCCATCCCAGTCCCAAATCCAAGGTAATGTCTTTTGACACCTTGTTTTGCCAGCCTAACACCCAAGGACATTCAGCCTTATATGACATAAAACAGAGAGAACAGGAAATTGCCATACTTGAAAGGCTGATAACAGCCATTTTTGCATGAAAATGACAACAAATCAGTTAGTCAACAAATTGTTGGAGCCCTAGATGAGAAATCAAGAAATAAGTTAGAAAATGTGAGCCATTACTATCGTTACAACTTGCTGATGAACTGGAGACCAAACAAGAGGGGGTAGAATTTAGGATAGAGAAGGAGTGGGAGGAGAAGGAAATGGAAGGAGATATAATGACATGAAGCACTGCATAAATGTCAAGTTCTACACAGGATTTGAACGTAAGGTCTGTTTGCTGTAATGCACTCTTGCACCCTCCCCTGTTTGAAAAATCCTCCTGACTATTACCATAGATGCACTGAAACCAGATCTATTGAATGATAATTTTGTTTTGGCTCAGGGTTTAGTTTTTTTTTCATTAACATAAATGAGTTCAGTCTATGATAAATGGTCAGTGTTTTTAGCCAAAAAGACAGAATGTGTCTACAACAATATATAGAATCACTCATTTCTTAGAAATAATCTTCCCAGAATGTGATTTTTCTTCTATGCTGAGACAAAAATGCTGTTGGTAATACATTTTAATTAAGCTGCTGGTACATTCCCTTTAAAATGTTGGCCATGCATCATAGTTGGATGTTTGTTGCTTATGCACTGCAGTAGACTCTATATCTGATACAATAGGGGCTCATAAAATTTCTCAGCTTGGACCCTGAAGGAATTAAGTCTCCTGAGGGGACAGGGGCTAATATAAACAAATGTGTGGGTGTACAGAGACAGTCTCAAACTTTATACCCCCACTTGATGATATGTGTAGATAATATCACAATACAGATTTACTTTGATTTCAGTTTTAAGCTTTTGTTACTGGAAGCAGAGTCAGCCACAGACAGATGAGAATAGATGTTGTTTTGAGTTCCCATGCTCTGTGACAGACATAAATAAGAATATGGGAAGTTATTAATCTGTCTGGGAAGTGTTTATAAAGCCGGACTATGGATATTAACAGGTCTCTCGAACTGTCTCTTCCTAGATATTTATGCATCATAGAAACTGCACAAAGGCAGTGAAAAAGTTAGATTATTGCTTTTTCGACACGGCATGATGATACAATACTTGTTTGAACCCAAATACCTCCTGCCTTTTATTCCAGACAAAAGAGCTTTAACTTTGTAGACAAGTCTTTGCAGGAGACAGTAATGTAAAGTAAAGCCAGTTTGTTTTGCTGTTGTTGTTATACAGCAGATTGAATGAGTGACGGTGTTTGTGTGTTGCTGAAAAATGGCCTTTGTTCAGAAGCTTCCCTAGATAGGAAAAAAAAAATAATAACAGTATGTAGTTAACAATCAAATAACTAAGAAAGTCAAGCTTTTGGTGAGAGAAAAATGTGTGTGTGTGGTCTGCTGGGGAGAGTCCTGATACAGGAATCCTCTGTACCAGAAAAAAAAAATTTCAGCATGCTCTGGACCTTTAAAAAAGCCACCTTTTGTGGCATCTATTGCTGTCATTGTAATCACTCAATGTCATGTGGCTTTTTAGCGTCTTAGTTGATTAAAAAAAAGGATATATAACATTATGATAGACTTATTTACCCAGTAAGTCTGTTAGTGTACCAGAAATCTACCACTGTCATGTTGT
This sequence comes from Dicentrarchus labrax, assembly GCF_905237075.1. Lineage (NCBI taxonomy): Eukaryota > Metazoa > Chordata > Actinopteri > Moronidae > Dicentrarchus > Dicentrarchus labrax. Next base: position 18,068,796 of record NW_026136721.1, on the reverse strand, counting down.
TTTATAACTGAAGATGAAATATCCATTATATTGTATATGTCTCTTTTCTTTTAATCCCTGATTTGTTTCTTTTGATCACTTCTTCAAACGGGTTTTGGATTTTCGTTTTGGATCATTCACATTAGTCCAACACTGGAGTTTTTATTTTTGATACTTTTTGTTCTTTACATATTTTAACTACTAAAAAAACTGTGAAATGAACAGTACGCTCTACACATTGCAGCTTTAAGTTGCAGGAAAAATAAGAAAATAAGAGATAATGTTTTGCCACTTTTCTTCAGAAATGTGTCATTCTTCCAGTGATGATCAGTGTTGCCTTACAGTTGATAGAGAGTCTCCTGGGCTGCCTGCTGATGGTATTTATACGCCTAGGGATCCTAATGAACACTAACAGATCTTGAGTCTCTCTTGCTAATGGTCTGTGACGTGCCTGTCTAAAAAGTGGTTTGATCAAGGCTTTGCAGGGGGAGATAATGCAGAAGGGTGTAAGTGCTTACATGCTCTAAAGTGTGTGTGTGTGTGTGTGTGTGTGTGTGTGTGTGTGTGTGTGTGTGTGTGTTGGTAGTGATGGAGTATGGGTGTGTGCACTGGGAGCTGCTGAATCACTTCCCATTGAAGTATTTCCCATTGGAGAGGTATTACATTGACCTTGTTGCAGCATAAACCCCATGGCCACAACTACATTTTAGTGAGTAATTCTCCTGTGTTGTCATCTGCTTGACCTTTCAACACCGAGGTAATTCTTGAAAAACAATTTGTACGCATACTCTATTACCTGCTAACTACGCCTACACTGTCTTTTTCACTCATACATACAGATTGACTCATAACAAGCAGACAGCAAAGATTAAAGGCAACTTTAGGACTTGTTAAGGCTCTCTGCACTCTCCCAATTTATCAAGAAAAATAACACTTTGTACATTTTTACTACAAATACACAATTCTTCCTACTTGTAGCCCTATATGACCATTGGTGCTGTATGTTAATTTAAAACCTGTACAAGCTTTTAATTCTTTTTGAAAGGTATATGTTCATGGTTTGTACCTCCCTACCCTGCACCCACTTACACATGCATACAAACACCAAGCTTCTAATTTACATGGTGAAAGACAAGCAAATAAATGCTGTGCCTCGTTCTTCGCTGCCAATAGGGAAAGTTTGTTATCACCAGTGCATGAAATGAAGTTTTCATCATCCACCTTCCATTTTCACACTCTTCAGAGAGACAACCTTTATCTGGATGCTCTGGCTTTGACTATCGACTAGCTTAACAGGAAGCCTAGTATGGTGATCAAAGAGATAATGTCTGATCCTTTGTCATAACAGTAAAGCAATCCAAGCCATGCACATAAAGTGGTGTATGTACTGCACATACATGAATAGTGTAAAGAAGATGTGGAATAAAAATATATTAGTTCTGTGACCTTGGAACAGTGTAAAAACTATTGTGTTCAATAAATTGATGGACTGGGTGAAGTTACCAACATCTGTGTCTGTGCCTGGGAGGCTTTTTGAAAAACTCTCTGGTGGCTCTGTGGGAGGGTCATTTGCCAGCTTCAGACACCTCAGAATCAAAGGGAATATTTGTAGAGCTGCCATTTCACACTGATATTCATGAGCTATCAGCCAAAGAAGAGCCAGAAGTACAGTTTCTTAGCAAAAAAACATCTGGAACCTCAGTGGATCTGTTTCCAGGTGAAGACACTGGCCTGGGACAGTTATATTTTAACTTGAACAACCAGGCACTATATAGTACAACATTTTCTCCTTCCACTAATGGTTTTCTGACTGGAAGACCCTTTACTGCAGTTATTATTCCTGCTACCTACAATCTACAACTGAAAGTGAAACTTCACAGCAACTTAGGGTTGTCTTATTGTAAATCAAGGAATCACTAACCTGTCTTAGGTGGTTAAGGCCAGTTGGGGGAAATTGGACATGACATACAAGTAAAGTACAATACCAACAAATCTCCAGATTACACACTGTTTACTTGAGACACCCACGATGCACTGGGCTTCTCTAGTTTAAACAGTCTGTTTGTTCAATATGGTGGGAACAGCAGCTAATCGAAGTTCCTGCCTCCTTGACCACACAAACACACAGAAACACAATGAACATGCACATGTAATTTTTATGCAATATACAAATATTCTCTTGCATACACACACAAACACTCAGAAACATTTTAATAGCCAAAGTACACACACAAACTCATTCCACCAGTCCCTCAGAGGTTTGTTTACAGCAAGTATCTGGTAGCCAGTCTTGATCCAACCATGCTAAGTATTACTAATGACCGGCGCATGGGAGAGTTGGAACTGCTCTTGACCCTGAATCAACTCTATGTCACAGTTCCTGCAGGATGAGAGTTTGTCCTCACCAGTGCCTGCCAGCATGCTACATAACCTGTCCATCTCCACAAACCAGTTGCTTTGCATGTTTAAGCCTATTGTCTACCCATCGTATTTAAATGTTTTCCTTCCATTTCCCAAAGCACACCAAACAGTGGCATAAAGGCATGCATTTCTAAATATCCTGTTGCAGATGTGCTATAAGTGTTCTGCATGTCAGTGCAGACAAAAACACTTGAAATAGAAGCCAGAGAGGATCTAAAGTATAAACTTGACCTTGCATGCAACACTGAGGCCTGAAGCTGAACCAGCAGTAGGTCTGAAGCTCAACTCCAGAAATAGAACGATACAAGTTACAGATAGGCGGAGCCTCTTCTTCTCCTTCTGTATCTCAAAGGACTTAAATAGAGTTCTCTGTCTTGTGTTTGTTATTTATCACAGGTAAAGAACTACAGCTTTACCTGCATTGAAAGAGGCAAGGAGAACAGAATTACTGAGCATCTACCAAACAAAGCAGTTGAGAATTGAGTTCACTTAAGCAGTGCAGAAGCTTGATAGTTGTGTGAGTAGTGAGCCAGACATTATTCAGTGACTCACTTTAGTATAAACTAATGAGAAAATTATCAACCTAACATTGACCCCATTCCGTGTTTGATTTGTAATCAAATTTATTTCTATATAAATTGGTCATATAATAACAAAATGTACTGAATCAGGACTATTATTATCCTGCTAGGATTCTGGCCTAGCCTCCATTCAGTTCTTGTTTACAGCATTACTAACTGACTAATATCATTATGCTCAGTGTAGATTACTAATTCACTTTAAGTTCTTCATGCCATTACATCTTTAAAAAAACTGTTAGTGAGAAATGACATTTCTGTTGGGCGCACCACAGCATGTGGAGCAAAAATGTACTTGGATGGAAGTCCCTATAGTGCAATTAAACAATGGCCTTTGTTGTATTTCCAAAAAAAAACATATTTTTCCTCAGCCAGACCAGAGCCTGACTGCCGTTGGGGCAGAAGTCAGATTAGGTTATAGATCCCTGGGCTGGAGCACAGGTAGCACTTAATCTGGGTCTATATTAAATATAAATATGACATGCTCTTTGCACAAAACTTCCTTTCCCAAGAGGCACTACAGTATGTTTGCTGTTTCCCTGGGCTTCCTGATGTTTTGCAGTGCTAAATAAAAAGGCTTCAGAAGTCAAAGTCTCTGTTCCTCCAAACCATAATGAAATCCCCAAATACACACACATACAACTGCAAACACTAATTGATTGCATGTACAAAAGCTAACTTTTATTGAGTTTTCTGGCATACCACAGAGCGAAGACCACAGAAGGCAGAGTTGAAGAGCCAAGCCACTGCCCCTGTCAGCTGGCTCATTACAGTGAAAAAAGACTCTGCCAGGACTTTAGCTATTAGATAACTTTTTGAAACACATCTTGTGAAGTTCTTTTAATTATTAAACACCTGACAGATGGCCTACACCTGATAAGCCAATTTAGATTCAGATTTTTGGCGTTTGCAACATGACCAAATCAACCAGCAGGTCTGCTTTTTTCAAATTTTCCCCTCATTTTTTTCTACCTGTTACCTTGCTAGAGAAAAGGTTGGCATAGAACGTAGTAAACAGAGCAGTCATCTTCAAGCCAATGTGACAGCTGTGACAGACCCCCTTGTCCTCGTCTGACCTTGTGGATGCCACTCACAGCGCGTGTGCATGGCTATGCTAATGAACCAGTCTGCAAATGAACACATCTCTGCAGCTTCTATGTGTCCTGTATTAACTGGGAGCTCAATTTTCTCCAGCTGTGAAAAGGCAGACAGGAGGGTTGGTTCAAAGCGCTCTAAGGTCTCAGAGCTGTAAACTGAGTTCAGTCTGTCTCATGCTTTGTTTTTCTCTAAATGGTCCCTTTTCATATATATAATAACACTGTGTCTTCTTGAATTGTGTTTTGTAATGGTTTACAGGGCATCTTGTGTGAACAACATTCACTGCAGCAACTGAACATTACAAATGCCCTTGGAGGTGACTAACAACATTCTATCACGGTGCCAGCATTATGCATTTTGTGACTTGGTTACTTCAGTAATGGAATGAATAAATATTAAATGAATCAAATTAAATTTAAACAAATACTAGAAATGCCAATAAAATATTACAGATATTTAGTTTCATTGAATTATTATATTTGTACTGCAGACTGGGAACATCTTTTCCAGATTGTGCAGGTTTAGACAGAACTGGTTACTTTAGAAAATGGTTTGATTAAATTAATACTTGTGTCCCAGAGACATGTGTCTCATTTTATACTCGAAAAACTTTTTTGGTCATACCTCTGTAGAATGTACCTATGTGTCTTAATGAAGTTATCGAGGGGCAGCATGTAGAGATTGATTTAGATGTGGATCCAGTGTAGAACTCTGAGGTACACCACAGTGGATGCCTTGCATCCCAAAATTCAAATTTTTTCGGCTTGGTCGGGCATACATCAAAGGTTTAATAAACAAGCTCCTGAATCAGTGATGACTTGCGCAACAGACTTAATTATTATTATCAAACTTGTCCATAAAAATTGCAGTCCACTATGAACACCACAGTGATAGATGCCATTCATTTATACAAAGTCAGTCAAAAAGGCAACTTGAGCCCTGACAACAGGTAAACGTATAAGCTATTATCTCTAGCTCTGCTAGCAGACAGATGTGTTAACAGATACTACACGGCAAGGAAAACCCCCTGTGAGCTGTGGTGGCAACCTGCCCTCCCTCTCAGCACTCAGCAGCTTAGTGAAAGGCCAAGAGGAATCAGGGTGGTGATTTATATGCTAAAAATAGTAACCATGCCTAGCCTAACACCTCATGTCTGGATAAGTGATAACTCCATTTTGTTCTCTTCAACCACAGCGTTTACCCCTATAGCTGTAGGGCGAGGATATTCACTAGAAAGTAGCCAGCAGCAAAGTGTGCGTTTGTGCTGTGTGTTTGTCGGAATAAAGTGATGGCTAGTTGCTGCCTATTGAGTCATTCCAGATCTATGCTACATACACAAATGGCAAACATTTAGTTAAACACACCTGTGTGTGCTGTTCCATGATTGACGTGTGAGTGGTACAGTTTTTTTGATGGGAGGAGGGAAAGGTGGTTAATATGATGTAAAATATAATTAAAAGTTGAAGGGCTACAGTGTAATAACAGTGGCAGAATTAGGTGACACAGTGACACAGACTGCCTTGCTTGGGTCAACACATCATTAGTACCGTGTGAAGAGGCTTTGAAAATGACTCTTTGAAAATGAGTTACAGTAGCTGTGCGTCTTCTTCTGACCCTCTTCTAAATGCCAATTATCCCTGTCAAGCTATTAAAGGCTTGTATACGGCACTGTTTCTCACCCTTTCCAAAACACTGATTTGGAGAAAAGGAAAACTGTCCTGCTGCGTCTTTCCGAATTAGCTTGCATGTGTCTGTCTGTTAACCACAACAGAGCAGGACTCCAAAACCGTTACAGGGAGGAGCCTTCTGCCACCTCCATTTCAAATGTCACCTCCCAGTGAGGGATGATGGGTAAAAGAGGAATGAGAGTATTAGGTGAGGGAGTGAATACAAAAAAGGAGAGAGAATTCGGAGGGGAATTTAGTGATGGTCAATGCTTGTCTGACGCTGAATATTAAGGAAATTGTTCACCTTCAAGCATTACTGTAACAACCGTTTTCTGAGTCCTGAAGGGAACAGATGGGTCAAGGAGATAAGTGAATGAAGGATATGACAGAGATGAAGTGACGATCAGTGTGTCTCATTTCACACTCTCTCTCTGGCTGCAAATGTCACGCCAGGTGGATCTCTTTAGACTCTGTGGGAGGCAGGTGGACTGTATTAGCTACCCAGCCTCTTTGATGATTGCTGCATTCGAGTCGTTACATATTCTTCCTTGCCGAAAAAAAAAAAAAACAATTAGAAATGTCTGTGTTGTTTTGAATCTGCGATTTCACTGCCTGAAGCTGTTTTTGAGGAATTTGCAGTTTGTTAACCTGTCAGAGTAGACCGCAGCCTTTGTCTTGTTAGTTCACAAGTGCAGTGTGAATAGCATTAGTTCAAAGACTGGAAAGCCGTCACAGTCTTTCACTCAGTGTGCATGCTCTTAAGTAGCTGTGTTACAGTCAGCTCTGTGCAGTAACATGATTTATTAAATATCATGTATAAGAGGGACCCAGTTTCCAAAAACTGGATAGGGGATTAGAGAAACCTGATTTCCCTAGCAAGATTTCTGGTGCCTGGAGAAAGACGATTTCTTGGCATTGTATATGCTTAACTGGGGTTCTAATTGGCTTTTCATGTGTACAGTATAGTACGCAAGTGCATGACAAAGACTTCAGACAGGGAAACTATTGCTGAGACAGCAGGACGTCAGGATGAAAGGAAAGATCATCACACAGAGAGAAAATCCTCATATTCACAATAATTACATCTAAAGTCTGAAAGTAACCCTTAGAAGTTTAAATAAGTTGGTTTCCACCACTGAACAGTTGTAAAATCCAAACATGTATGAAAGGAAGAATATGAAAGCGCAATTACAGGTAAAATAAGTAACAAATGCTTCTAAAATAAGGTCAGATATAGGGTAGTTACTGACATACATACATTTATACAGTCACCAGTTACTGTACCACAGCACCAAACATACCTAAAAACGCCCTGCCCTGTCATTTGTTTCACTTTGTTATACATTTCTATTTTTTATTGGCATGGCCTTGATGTTTACTATGCATTCTGAGATTAGATAGAGTTTGGGTTATTGTAATTGTTTGATGGGTGGTGGGAGGGGTCAAATGAAGGGTGAAGCAGAGAGGAGTAGATGACTTGGCCTTTATTTTACCTTTAGTGGCTCCATATTCCCAACCTCAATTGCTCTGATCAGGGGGTTATTTCAGAGCAGGGCGAGTGTCTTCTCTGCACATCCAAAACATCCTCTGTCTTGAATTCACAATGTACCACACATCAAGAGAATATGCTGGTTATACAACAAGGAACACACACCAGTTGAAAACAGATTTTGAATATTTTAACATATTCAATCATTTTTGTGGGAGTTTGCAGAATGATGTTTGTTAGCTTGCAATTCTCTTCATGTGAATGCATTATGCAAATTCAGAAATGTTTTTCATTTTGTGTGCACGTTTGATGTTGTTATGTCCTAAATGTGTTATACAGCACCAGTGTGTAGCTTCACAGCCCATATGGTGTTGGCATTCCCCACCACTTATACCTGTTATCTATGCTAACTCAGTTACTCTATTACTAATTCATGTACTGTTTGCATGCACGTAGTAACTGTTGTTATAGAAATCACTCCAAAATAACTGAATTCATGTATATGTGCAGTGATCAGCTTTAATATTCATTGCAATTAAAATCTGCACATTCATTTTGTTCTTGTAATGTGTATAACACTGTCCAGTCTGCTGCTCTAATTGTTATTTTTTTGAATGGATGATACAAACCAAACACCCTCCAATTTTAGCCCGCAGGTGTCTCTTCTTATTGACACAGGCTGACCAGATGCAAGACACACAGTGCATTAACTTGGGCTTACAGGACCATTTTCTAAAATTGAGTGAAATGTAGCTGCAGCACCAAGCCATCTGTTTGATACTACAGTGGTGTTCTAGTCCTGATTATTTTTTGTGCTTTTGCTTTTATTGCTTTTATATTCAGTAGAGTATTAATATACAATGTTCCTGGGTGCTTTGGATGCTGCTTTTGTGTCGCATGCGTGTTAATAAAACACAAGGTTCATATAATGTTTCATTTATGCAAACAATAGGGCTGTAGTTGCAATATTGAAAGTTTTTTTGAAGTTATGAAGTTTCAGTTTCTATATCATGCTGTGTCCGTGGTGTAAAAGTAATAGGATTTTCTATTAAATTTTTTGTATATACTATAAATAAATAATGTGAGATTTTCATGATTTATCTCACTGTGATTTAAACAGGGTGACCCTAGTATAAATCCACCTCTGCACCCCTCCCCCTTCTGCTGGGAAGCCCCTGCTCAGCTTCACCCTGCCAAGCTGTTCATTAGCAGGGGCTGGTTGGCGTCCTGTTTGCTAATTAAACCGGATTGGAGAGCCTGGCTAATTAGCCAACATCACTGTGCCTGACCCCCTGTGCTTCTGTTTTCATCACTGTCTCTCGATTGCCTTCAGTCTTTTGATCAGCCCCCTGCCCTGTGTCTGTTTTTGATCTGTGGTTTCACATGCAGATATGCCTGGGATTACTACAGGGCAAATGCCTAAAACATTTAGGATTAGTTAAAGGAAAATTACAGTCTAAGGTTATTGAAAAATAATACACACTGATTAACCGCCACGTTTGGAGTAAATTTCCCCTGTGAGTATTTATCATTGATTGCTTTGGCAATCCTGTCTTTCAATAGAATGTTTGTGTTGGCTCTCTCTCTGTGGAACTTGTAATAACTGGTATCTGTTATTGCACATGCTATAAAGGAAGGAGACTGCTGTTGAGATTCTAGGTTTCAGGGTAAGATTTGTAATGAGTGGATGAGCTTAGTTTAAGTGACAGTCTTTGTATATTTGTTTGGAAGTACTGAGGTGCAGGAATCTGTTCTGCTGCCACAAATTGAAGGAAAACACCTGAGATTTGTTTTCTCCTATTTATCCTCATCCAGGTCAATGAATGTTATTATCTCTATTTAATATGGAATGGGGGTGATTGTTTACTCCCCATCTATCAAAGGATTTTATGTTTATTCTGTTCTGTCAAGCTCATGCCAATTAGAATTTACTAAAAATGTTTTTCTTGTTACTCTATTGTTCAGCTGTTTATTCCTAATCGCTTAACAACTATTCTGTAATTGCATCATGTCACTGTGTTCCCTGAAAACCTCAATCCAGTAGTCACCATCCTTTTTTGTAAAAGCTGAATATTCTGCATACTGATGCACTCATGCCAGCATGAACTATTCAGATATTGCCCTTAATTGTTTGCTGGATTAATAGATATCATGAACTGGCAATAATCAGTACACCAGCCACAAGACACAGACAAAAAAATAGATATAAATAGCATTCTGTTGTACAACATGATGCAAAATTGCTCCCTATTTGTGCATGTGACCTCTGCACAATCCTATTGGCTCTCATATTACCAGTAACCAAAGGGCAATCTCGTTGCTGCTTTATCCAGTCAACATGTACCACCCCCTGGCTTTGTTTTGCCATTATGGCCTTCTTGTTGTTGAGCCTAGTCACTAAATTCATCATTGCTTTTGGCGTGGTACTCTGCTTCCCCTGCTGTTCTGCAAGGGCAGCGCCACCCAGTCTGTCTTGAATTTCCCATTTAGACCCAATTAGGCTGTAATAGGCGATAGAAGCCACAGGGGTAAACCCTTCCATCCCACAGCTGGCAGACAGGATGTTAATGGACAACCAGTGCGCTCAGTGATGTGCAGTTGGGTACACTCATTTACAGGTTTCATTTTCTGCACATTACAGCTTGCTGTTGTGAATCTTTAAACAGCTCCTTGAAAATCAGACAGAGAAGACAGTTGACAGGAGGATGAGCGGTTGATTACAAGTGGTTGAATGAATGAAAGATTCAGAATGAATGACTAATTTAGGTACATTTAGGTAATTTAGGTATACAGCTATCAGATGGATCACCAGAGGATGAATCCTAATGACTGGTGACTGACTTTTGTCTCTAGCACCACCAACAATTATTGGATAGATTTCCATGACAACTAGTAAACACATTCATGTTCCCCTCAGGAGGAACTGTAACTCCTCCAATCCTCTTAGCTCAAAACTCAACTGTGCCTGAAAGTACACTTAAACATAGCTTACATGGCTGTAGACTCTTTCAAGGAAATATGTGTCACTTGTGTTGTTTTAAAAAAATATTGATATATCAATCAGTACTAAAAATGATTATAGATACAGCACAAGGATGAAGCTGAATACATCAACACTCTCACCATTACAGATGTAATAACTTCACAAGACCAGATGACTGAGTAGGTTTGATGAATATCCAGAGACTTGACTTTAACTACATGAGCTCCTACTTTATGAAAGATCCAGCAGTAACATATTACATGCCTTCAGTGGCAACTGGGCGAATCAAACACAAAGTTACTCTGCCTCCTGCTCAGACAGCAACTTCATCACAACAGTATAAATGAACGGCACTATATACAACGACAGACATACTTTTATTCAGCCAATTTAGGAGGGCAAGTGTCTGTTTTCATGGTCTGTAGCAGTGGTTGACCACTTCTTAGATTCTGTCTTAAGGAACTGGACGTTCTTTGCTGATTCACCACCATCACCTCGGTTGGCCTGTTATCGTTCGGCCTTCTTGTTGTGAGTATTTTCCATTATCTGGGAACATTTAATCCATGTTTCACCCTTAAAAATCTGATGTGACAGTTGATAAAAATACATGATCCATCTGCAGCTGAATGTGGCTCTTAGTCGCCATCACTCATTCATGCTGTAGATGGAGGGAACAAAGCAAAGGGGGGGATTATCCTTCAGGATCAGCTGTGTGTGGGTGGACATGAGTAAGTGCAGCTGGCACAACCTCTCTCTCTCTTTCCATCTCTCTACTGTCTGTCTACCTCTCTCTTTTGCTTGTCTGTCCTTAACTAACACACTGACACTGCTGGCCTGTGCACAGTGTGGTCGGGGCTACTAATTGGACAATGTGCACTGTATGTGATTGTTAGCTTGCCCTATCTCTCCATGAAAATGAAAATTTGACAAAATGGCAGTTTAAAAATGTTGGCCATTGTTGATGCCACTATTAACCTAATACAAGTGTGATTTGGGCATTTATTTTGCACAGCGGTTACCAAGTTACCGAGGCAGTTTTTCAGACTTGCTGTCAAAGCTAGATCTGCATGTTTTGTTTTACACCTCAATTTAATGAATGGAAGTCAGTTATCATACTCCATACCTGATTGTTTTTTTTTTTTATGGATCATTTTGCTGCAGACTGCCTTAGCTGTGAGGTGTTACTTATGCATCTACTGTGTGTTTACACTGTCATTTGTGATGGAGGAGTTTAAAGTCACTCAAGATGATGGACATCTCAGATAAGCTGACCATCAGCCTCAAACTGCTAATGTCAGAAGACTTGGGTTTGGCAGTCAGAGATATGCTGAATAACTTGCTGTGAGATTCTTAGGAATCACGACACATCCAAAAAAGAAGAGCAGAAAATGTCCACTGAGTTTATATACTTAACTTTTAATACTTTGAAAGTATCGCCCTATTTAGCATTTATAAGCAGTATACAGATGTTTAATACATGGTTTTTAACACACTTTACCCTAGTTGTACACATTTGTGTATAAGGGCATTTATGAAAACATACCTGTGAGTCATCCTTCTAAATGTTACACACTGGTGTAATTGTGTTGCCACACATTTTTTACTATTCTTTATCACTAAATAACCATAATCTGTGTTGGAAGTTTTGGGTTGTTGTTGAAGAGTCAGGGTTGAAATTATATCAAGGCTGATAATCAAGGTTGATATTAAAATTAAGCATTTAAATATTTCTGAGGCAGCTGAAATATGATCACAGCAGCTCTTTGCTGTCCAGATCAGGACTTACTTATTATATTGATGGCTGAAAGACAGACAGAGGGAGCATTTCTCTTTCTCTTTTCTCTCTTAAGGTGTAATGCCGCTGCAGACTGACTGCAGGGAAATGGCAGATTGAAAGCAAGATCTGAGGACCCTGAACGAGTCTCTGTTGCATTAGTCTAGAGGCCAGTGTCAAATGGACTGAAATGGCAGTGAAACAGCAGCATTGATCACTGTGGCGCCTCACCATGTGATACTGTCAAATCTCACTGGGATAAATGACATCCTACTCCATCTACTGATGATTTATTTCTCCTGGGCCAAGCTCTTTTCATTAATTTCTCATTTGACACTGTATTTCTCAAGATACAGAACAAAATTAGGAGAGATATTTGTAGAACTGTTGCATTTTCCCCAATCAGAATAAGTCTCTCTCTTTCTTTGGAGAATGAAGCTCTCCAATTTCCAGAGAATACAAAGACAGGTGTTCTTTCAAAGAGATGCAGTGAAAAGAAAAAAAATAACGCATAATATTCTCAATGCAAATCCACTTAAACAGATTCAGACTCTGAAAGATATTTACAGTACAGCACAATTTGAGAATGAGCAGGAAAGCACTTTGAAGGGCCGCTTGGAAAAGTGGCAGTCGTCCAGTTTTCAGAGTGCTCATAAGCTGCAGGTTGAGTGCACGAAATGTATGAATGAATATATGCATGTGACAGGGACCCTACACTGTATAACTTACTGTAAGTGCTGCTGTGACTATTCTAATCAATCTGTACTATACCACTTACCTTCAAGTGATACCCAAATATTATAACAGTAACATTTGCCATATGGCTTCATCATGCTGTGTGTCCGTGATAGCCCATTCACTATTTTTCATATCCGCAGTGTACAAAATAATAAAACAGGATGATAACTGGTTCTGCTTGTTTAACAGATCACATCAGAAAACTTTGAAATTAGCTTAACACCCACAGATATTTACCCAAGGTAGAGTTTGTACCCAGTGCTGTTTGTTTAGTTTGATGCTATATTTTATTGAATTGTAAATGTTCTACAGAGTGTCTAGTAAATGTTACATTACCATTTTGGTGCTGAATTGAATTGTTTGCTGAGATGACGATCGGGAGAACTGCTGAAGTTTGCCACAGTATGTGTTGATCACACCATTGGTCATCTGTCAGCTGAGTTAAATATTTGACCTGTCATAACTCTGCTTCCTGCATCTCTGCCTGTTTTGACTGTATAAAATATCACTCTTTATGCTAACTCTAACCTTATTTGAGTATCCAAATTATCTGAAATTATAATAGATGCTGGCCCAGCGAGTAGTAATGAGCAACTGATAAAAAAGATGGATGTTGCACCTACTTGAAAGGGGGGAAGGAAGCTGCCCATGCAAATACTAGGCCTGTGTTTAGGAATGACAAATGCAAACGAAGCACAAAAGTTAGGTTGTTTCATTTGTGCGGTCTTCCAAGTCCAGTCCACAAAACAGTGTCAGTATACTGTGTATATCAGCAATTTCTACAATTGGATGCATTTTAATTGTGTTGTGATACAGTCCTGCTCACCATTATTGGCACCCATGAAGTTTAAGTACATAATGTGGAATATCTTCTGAAAAAAATGAATCAACTGAAACATTTCTGTTCTATAGAGAACTCGTGTTTGATATAAAAGAGCAAATGATATACAACAATTTAAAACAATAAACAATGGGAGGAAAAAATAGAAAAACTTAAAGCTTGCTGTGTCACTGGTATTGGCACCCTTTGCTGTAAATCAGTATGGAAACACATTGCGACTCACCTGTGGTAAATCACAAGTGAGAATCACCTGTGATAAATTGTCTGTGCCCATGTGACATGAATTAGCCAATGAATGATGACTTCTGTGTTTTAAAAAGCCATCTGTTATCCCCTGTTCCTTTGTCACAATGGTGAAGACAAAGGAGCTGTCTGAGGACATCAGAAGTGCAATAATTAGCAAACACAAGACCTCCAAGGGGTATAAGGGCATCTCCAAAGACTTTGGTATCCCTGTTTCAACAGTGCGTAATGTTATTAAGAAGTTTTCCAAGCATGGAACTGTCAAGAACCTCCCTGGACGTGGGGGGAAAAGAAAAATTGATGAGAGAAGTCTTCGAAGGTTGGTGCGAATGGTGGACAAAACACCACGTCAAACATCCAAAGGACAGATGAAACAAAAATAGAGCTTTCTGGCAATGCACACCAACAGTTTGTTTACTGACAGCGCAATGAAGCTTACAAGGAAAAGGACAACCTACCAACGGTTAAGCATGGTGGAGGATCCATAATGCTGTGGGGCTGCTGTCATCACTGCCAATGGGTGTGCAACCAAATATTAAAGAGGGGTGTCATTATTGCTGCACATGCTGTTTTTTCTGTTTCTTCTTTGAAATTACAATATGTAAGTTGAAAAAACAATTTTCTTTGTTAAATTACTTTTGACCTCCAATTAAAAGATCCTGATATAAATTTGGTATATTTCTATTTATTTCTGAAGATATTGTAGAGGTTATGCAAAAAATGAAGGGGTGCCAATAATGGTGAGCAGGACTGTATATAAAGACTGCATTAATTGCATTGCATGTCATCCTTTGACATCATAGATGAAAAAATACTTTAATTGTCATGTACCATTATACAATATCAATATTAAAACTCTTAACCCACTTACTTATACATTTTAAGCAATTGATTAACTTTTTTGACATAGTTGAGAGATCGTGGTAATCATTAATCTGTTGTGTGAGTAACTCTTTGACATTTACAGCTGCCCAAGAAGAGGTTTCAGCCTGTTTTACATCCTGTTAAATGCTCACTTAAGCACCATCAAAGCAGAATTAACACCATGTAGGGATAGGTGATAAAGTATTAGCCATCCTCATCAAGAACACCATTTTAGAAGGTTTTTTTATCTGGTGGCAGATTTAGGAGGTGATTCACGGACAACTCACTCCCCAGTCTGCTTAGAAGACTGCATATGAGCAGATATATATATGTATACATGCTGCAGAATGTTTACCTGTTTCATTACAACATACTTAGTTTCGGGGTTAGGGTTAGTTGGCTGTTGTTTTTTTTCTTTGGCATTAAGCCTTTCAGCCATCTCAAATTCTTCCATTACATCCCACAGAACTGAAATTCAAAAAACATCAAGCAGAAAATTCAGAAATATAATTTAAAACACAAAGGTCACTGTAAATTGTAAACTAGCACAGTTGACTGATAACTCCTCTGTGTGTTTTCCCTCAGAAGGAATCCCTTCTTAGTGCCATACATTGTTGAATAGGAGTTTAATGCATTACACTACCACCTGCGACATCCAACTGACAAATATCTTTCCTTGGTATTTGGACACACGTTGATAAGACTCATCCATGATGTTGGAAAAATAAACCTCAGTACATGAATATGCAAATATTTTTTGATAACGTGTGAGAACATGATCACAAACTCAATGTTAAGGTTCTATAACAGAAGGTCTGTCAGTGTAAGATGTGGTAAATAGGGGGAAAAAAGGGTTAGGGGGAGGGTGTATTGTTGGACATTGTCCTGCATGTAGGAAAAAAGTCTTAACACAGCAGAAGCCCATGAGAACTGAATTATCTTTACAAAGACGTGATTCAGCCTCTTGCAACCAACAGCTCCTTTACTACCCAGTCTTACACACATTCATGTGCAGTGTTATGCTCTGGATTTAACCCTAATTCACACTTTGACAAATATGATGTTTATGTAGAGAGGCTGGAGCAATAAACTGTGATAATATGGAGGCCAGTGATGAATGAAAAGCTGTGATGACTTTGATGACTGTTAACACATACGTACACAAACCATTTTCTAAATTATTACTTGTACAATGCACACATTCTCATATGTGGCAGTTTATGAAACTTGTTATGGAATAATGAAGAATCAAGATGCAGTGTCTTTTTCAGTGTATATGGTTATAACTATTTGTGTGCTTTTCTCTTTTTTAGGTCTTTAAGTGTGCAGTAATTCTTAGTTGTATGTGTTCTTACATCAGTTTGGCTTTTTAAAATTAATCATAATTGCAATAGTAAACTGAACTGCAACTTGCTTTGGTGCTCTTGAATTTAATGTTAAGCCTATTGAGTACAAAAAACTCAGTTTTCAGTTACTGATGCTGTTGAAGAAGATGGAAAGACTGTCCAAAAATGATTGGCTACCACTTGGAGTTGTATAAGAAAATAAGCGGTGATTGCAGTCAGGTTGGCAATCAGCAATTAATTGTTTCCTGAGACTTTCATTTTCACACAGTGTACACTGTACTTAGCTTAGTTATATTTTATTTCCAACCTGTACTACAGAATATTGTGTGTCCAAGTTGTTGTTGTCCCCAGTTCAATCTGATTGATTTGTAAGATCTCAGTAAACAAAAACACATGTATAATGCAAAAGATAAAAAAATTACATTTACTTTACTATCTTTATATACTTTACCCAAATATCTGTACTTTCTTCTCCTTACATTTTCAAAACAGGCTCGTTATTTTAGATTGAATGCATTTTAAGAGAACTGTCTATTATTATTATTATTTGCATCATTGCACTCCTTCCCAACATAAAGACCGGTGCATATCACATTTGAAGTTTAAGCTTGACACAGAAACAGTCGTTAGAAAACTTCCTTCAGAGAAACCAAGACAGTACTTTTTACTTTTAAACTTGGAGTACATTTTAGAGCCTTTACCTTTTCACTTTTATTTAAGTAAAGCAGTTGAATCAGTACTTCTATTTTTTTTCACACAAATATCTGTACTTCTACTTGAGTAAAGAATGTTTGTACATTTGCCACCTCTGCATAAAGCGCGTTCAAGTTGTGTTCATGAAGCTTTAACTAACTGACTGCTTTTCCATTTGAATCATGTCATTAATTCAGGCTTTTTTATGGCTTTTTCTCGGATGTTTTCTCCAGGATCCCAGAACAAAGCATAAGTTTAAGATCCACACCTATGGGAGCCCCACCTTCTGTGACCACTGTGGCTCTCTGCTGTATGGCCTCATCCACCAGGGCATGAAATGCGACTGTGAGTATGCTTACAACATCTCACTCGGTGTTGAAATGTTGCTGATGTTTGTTTTAAACTGTTGAATTATGTAAAAAAATATGTACAATGATATTTCACAATGAGCCTACACTTCATGAGTGGTATAAGCAGCCGGTTATAAATTAAATTAATAAATTCTGTGTATCAAATGGTGTCGGGCCTAAAGTTGAGGCTCATACAGTAATGGAGAAAAAATGATCCTGCACTGTTCTGTTATATAGGTCAATGATGCACAAGCATAGCAAAATAATGGTTTGCTATAAGTGGCTCTACACACATTATGATATGTTTTAGAGCCACTTTATCCGCATTAGTCTCTTGAAAAAAGCCTATTGTTCCTCTTATCTGAATATCATAGGCATATGAATTTCTCCTCCTTCTTGACTTTCACTCATTAAAATCACACATCGTCTATTTTCAGTCTGCAGCTATGTTCGTCGCACCCTGAATAGGCCTGGTATGAAAGCTTTACCGAGTCTTTATTAATATCCCTCCCTCACTCTTCTTCCCTTTAATCTTGTGTTAGTGGATTAGTCTGAATGCCTTAATGAGCGCCTAAATACATTTATCCTCCACCTGCTACAGACCACCAGTTATGCCTAGTGATTGCTCTAGGGTCTACATAAATAGAGATGTGGAGCGGCAAATAATTTTGGCAGATCAATTGCACCTCTAATCACACCACAATGAGCTGGCACAGTAGTATTTTGAAGCACTGGTGAGCCACACAACAGTTACAGTGATGCACAAAAAATAAATTAAAGTAGCGACATCACCATTTTCAAAATTATTTCTCACCTACTGACCTGGTGGCATGATGATGTAACGGTTAGTAACTGTTTCCAATCCGTGGATTTTTGGTTCAGCATGGGGGCTGAATCTGGGTCATAACCTTGTTATCTCCTCTTTCACACAGCTTACGGAAAAAAACAATCCTTTAATATTGTGCCAAACATGTAGGATCAATGGGATGAAATTGAAATATGTCCTTATATAGGTACAGCAAATCTGTCAGTTGACTGTATTTGAACATTAAGCCATAAGAGGCTGCATACATTGCTTTTATAATATGATGTTATATTGAACGCAATTAATATGCGATCATAACTATAGATCACAGCTGTTTTAATTTTAAAGATCTGTTAAAAATAAACAATTATCAATTATAGTCACTGGTATGTAAGAAAGTCCTGAGACATTCAGTTGGGCTTGATTTGGACCAAATGCACAAAGCTCATCTTTATCTATCATATATATATATATCTTTATTTATATATTCCTTATGTCTTTGATTTGCTCTCTCTCTCCCTGCAGCCTGTGATATGAACGTCCATAAGCAGTGTGTTATGAACGTGCCCAGCATGTGTGGAACTGATCACACCGAAAGGAGGGGGCGTGTTTACCTCAAGTGTGAGGTCAGCGGAGAGAAGCTGCATGTCACAGGTAGGCCTGGTAACTGCTTCTCTGTGTTACGCCACGCTGGATTGAATGGACTTAAAAATGCAAGGTGTGATGTGTGTCAGATGTTTGATGAAGACTCGTGTTTGTATGTACAGTATGTGTGTGTGTGTGTGTGTGTGTGTGTGTGTGTGTGTGTGTCAGTCACCACAGGTGGGCTTGGATGAGGGTGTAGGTGGTAGCAGACGCTATTGTTCTGTTTTTGATTGTGAACCTGGATCAGTTGTGACGTTTTGCCCTCTTTCACACACCACACATTAATTCTCTATCCCCTGCTGCCATTAACCTGAATTGAACCTTGCTCGCCGTTAACTCTGTCGTAACTCTGCCTGATGCAGTGAATCCAGCTGCTAACTGCATGGCTGGCCTTGTGACTATCAGCTATCAGTATGCTGCAAAGGCTATTCCCTTATGGTGCACAGATCGATAGAGCATCTCCTGCTAAACATTCTCCTGTAAGAAACAATTCACAGTTACGACACACTTGGAAGGCAATCCCAAGCCAAATATATAGTCCTGCAGTGGTGTGTGGTCTGCTGCGTGGGCCTCGTGTTGTTACTCTTTTTAAACAGTCACGACTTGCTCTGTGCTGGCTGGAGTTTCTGATATAACTGAATTGTCTCTGCAAAGCAAATTGATCGCTTGATATATTAATTTATGTCTCATCAGAATTACACAAAGACAGGATCTGAGCGCTCTGCTGTGAGCAGGGTCATGGCTTTACAATCATCCATCTTACCATTATTCATTAGGAGGCTATTCTACATGATCATATCACTGGCTATTCCAGCCTTTTTAATTACTGATGCCTCCGGTTTCAAAGGAACACCTGGTCTTTGCCTACCAAGCACAGAAAAGGACATAATGAGATACTATTAATAGCATTTACTTAATGGAATGTAATGAATGGTGATGTCCAGAGACTTTTCACATCCTTTAGAAATCTTCTTGCAGCCGTTTGTTAATATTGTCTGAGGAGCCCAAATAAAAGAGTAGGCTGTGTGAAAAGGATGCATGTCACATCATGTCTGATGATCTATACATTAATATTATGGGTAAAGGTTGTCTCTGTGACAACAAAATTTTTAAGCACGAGAAATGTCAGCTTAATTAATCATAACTAGAGCCAAAAGCTTTTTGGCCTAATAAGATAACCATAAAATTTATTTTTACCATTATCTGCTCCTCCCAACCTTTGCTGTTCTTTGATGTTTTTATTCATTTATATTTCTATGCTTATTCATGTTTTGCATGTATTGGGAACGCTTTCCATATGCAAACAATGCATACAGCAAGATGCTGGCTTTAGTATTTTAGTTTATAAATCTGAAATTATTTGAAAGTTCTTAATTGTTGACTTCACAGACTGTGTTGAATAATCCTCCCGTCACAAATAATGTCCAACCAGCTGCTGTGGTTAAGCTGAGATAATTTCTCGCATAATATGTCAAATGTATCTGATGTAGTGAATTGCAGTAAACAGTTTATACAGCTCTATGGTACGGGTGTAAGAAAATATCAATACACCAGTAGGCTATATTATGTTTTGTGATGTTGTATTTATTCTCAATAACGCTGTATCGATTTTTGTGTTTAAACCCCCAACCGTTAGATAGCAGTGTTGTAAACGTAAACTGATGTTGAACGTTACAGGGACTAAAATAAACAAAATTTTAGTTTATTTAGTTTTAACTAAATACAAATACAGATCCCACGGTTTTTGTTGCATAAAAAAACAATTAATTTTTTTGCTCAGATTTTATGTAAATGGTGGTGTGTTCTTTATACTGTAACAGTTTTCCTAAAATTTGATTTAAACAAATCTCACTATATCGCCTTGCTTATAGTATCGCAGTATATGGCAAATTGGATCGTAACCCCTGTATCGTGATATGTATTGTATTGCCAGATTCCTGCCAAAACACATCCCTACTCCTTGTGCAGAAACATAGATTGAACCTGAGTAAAACGGCATAGCAATGTTTAATGCTGATTGGTAGGTCTTTATATAAAAAGTAGTGGAATATGGACGCTGCACACTCGCAAAACTACAAAAATCTGTATTGTCGCATAATTAGGAAAACAGTGCAC
This sequence comes from Dicentrarchus labrax, assembly GCF_905237075.1. Lineage (NCBI taxonomy): Eukaryota > Metazoa > Chordata > Actinopteri > Moronidae > Dicentrarchus > Dicentrarchus labrax. The sequence continues at coordinate 18,048,167 of NW_026136721.1, read as the reverse complement.
AACAACAGTGTTCTTTTGCCTTGTATTTCAAGGCATGCTGTAAATCCCCTGGCTATAATGTGCATTAGCACATCTGCTAGAACAATAGTGACGGCAAGGAGCTGGCAGCAGGCACACATAATCATTCAATTAGCTGGCAAACGGGGGTCAGTGCATCCTGAAACCCTGGCACTGAACTTCACTGACTTATCCACTTATCAAATTATCACTAGAAGGAAAGGGTGAATGTAGGCAGGGAAGTGCAACACCTACACGCATGCCTTTCTCAAGACAAGCTTTAGAAAACATAGTAATGAACAAAATTATGATCTTGACAAATGTTTGGCTCTCATCTTTAGCAAGTTTGCTTTTCTCAGCTAGTTCATTAATTGCCTGTATCACACAAATGCACTGGTGTTTGATTTTACAGAGAATTTGCATTCTTTTAGTTGCTGTAAATACTGTATCTCATATCTAGGTTTTTTAAATAGTTGTTAAAAAAATGTAAATGTAAAAATGTAGCCTTTAAAAATGTCTTTTATGGCCAAGTGTTGAAATACTTCAACAGTGACAACAGTTTTAACACAGCGGAGCTCACTTCAGAACATATTGAGTTGGTCAAATAATGCACAAATATTTATTCGAGATTTTGGGCTGAGACCTTGCATTTTCCTCTCTCCATCTGGTGTCTCCTCATAACATGCATTCTTCTCTCACAATCTCTCCTCCAGTTTCCAGTTGAACTGATTTTAAATTAATAAGAATAACTGATTTTCAAGGTGGAATCTGCGTGGGATGAAAAACAAAACACGTGAATGAACAGGATTAGGTTGCTGCTGGATTAGCTGGCTATATTAACACTGACCCTCTTCACCCAGTCTTTGACTATATCTTTAGAAACATTACATTAATATAACTTTCATTTGTGCTGAACCCTGCATTGCCACAGACTGCTGTCAACTCATGATAATGATGTGTATGTATGGTATGTGTGAACATGTATGCATACACATTCATGTGTACTTGGGCACTTCCTGATGTGAACAAAACATGCTTGTTACATGTTATCATTTGCATGTGTTCTCTTGCTTGTGTGTGTGTAGGTGTGTGTATAGAACTGCTGCACCAGCCTGCAGCCCACGCAGTCCAGATTGTATCATAGATTACATTAGCTGCTGTCGACGCCTTGCAGACAACCTGCCGGACAGAACTGTATTACATACATTGTGTACATACAGTACATTGTGAATAACAGGGAGAAGGAAAGTTTACATAATTTTTGTGTTGAGATGTGATCCCATTTTTGGGATATTTATGTGCTGACTGTGTATGTTTGCTTGCATTTTGTCCACAAATAGTGCGTAGACAGTGGGGTCCAAATGGTAGGCTGGCTGCTATAAAACACAATATCTTATTATCTATGTATACATGTGTTGAATGCAGAAGAGGGTTAGAAGTTGTTGGAGATCTCTGTCTCTGAGAAAGTGTAATTAATAATGTACTTAATTACTTCTGAAAATCAGTAAGTAGTAAGTAATAAATAGTTTTAACTTTATGTTCAAGTTATAACTTGACCAGCATTGATTATGATACTCTGCTCTGAAACAAAATTAAAGCTGTATTTAGAGACACAAATCCCTAGTTCCCACTCCTCTGTCTCAAATTTAAAAGGTTTATTAGAGCCATCTGAGTCAATTAAAAACATTTTTTTTTCTGTTCTCCAATTCAAATGAAGTAGGTTCAAATTAGGTTTTAGAGCAAAGTGCCACACTGACATCTGGTGTGGTCTCTGGAAAGTGGTCAGCTTCTTTTTATTGTTTATTGTTGATGGGTTATGTGGTAATTGGCTAATGCTCCTTTATGCACGCGCACACACACACAAACACACACCGTCCCAAAAAATTCCTTGACTCAAATGAAATGTCACTGAAACACATTTGGTCAAAAGCCTTTATCTGATCTTCTTCCAAAAAAACCCTATCCCCTTTGTTCTTACCAAATTTGCGTCCATCAACATTTGCTGTCCAAATCAGTAGCTCAGTTAGGAATTATCTCACCTTGTTTTCCATGAAACAATGTTTCTCTTCACTCTCTGTCAAACCATGTGCAACGATGAGTCTTAAATCCAAGCAAAACTACTACAAATTTACCAAAACATATGGATAGACTTTAAATGTCCAGAACAGGAAATGTAACATGATGTCTTTAACTCATGAAGGAAAGCTTGTGAGTTCAAAATATTGAGTGCAAGAATCCTACAACCAACCCACAAAGCACGCACACACAGTGCATTGAGTGACTCCAATTTCTTTCGGGATTCACCAATGGCCAGAGCCAAAATGTTCAGCAGGAAGTGACATGGATGCCAGAGGAAGCAGCTGTCCTTTAAACCCATACATGGGCACACACATGAACTCCAATCAAACCAACAGAGACAGACAAACATACTTTCTGGCAAAAACACCGGGATGGCAAAATTAAATAATGAGTAATCAGAAACACAAGAGACATTTGTGCAGTTTCCAGAAGCATGTGAGAATGTGTGTTTTTGTCAGTTAGGGCGAATAGAGATGGGAGGGGAGGTGCTAAAGGAAACAAAACAAGTTCTGTTTCTGTGCTAAAGGATGGACGTAGCCCACTAACCTTGTCCTCCGCCTCTCATTCCTGCTAACACACAGCTCCTTTCTGTCCGTTGGTGCTGAGGACACCACCCTCCTGTTTGTTTTAACAACACTATTGTTCATTGACTCTGCGCTTGTCGGGTAAACTTGAGAGGGCATTCCTGTAATTTCTGTCCATATTCTTTTATTTATCCACATCACTGTCTGTGAATGTGTGTGCAGGCATGTACACGCAACCTTGCTGCCTCGAGGTCCTTTGGGAGTGTGTGAGAGACAGTGGTAATAATTACATGTCCGTTTTGTTCCCTCGTTGACTCACCCAATTCTGCAAAGAAGCGTAATTTAACAAGCCCTCTGCTCTCCCTCTCACTTATCTCTGCTTTTAACTTCTTCATTAGATGTTTCTTCTTCTGCCTCAATGCCCCAATCTGTTTTCTGCTATTTGTTACACTTAATGCTGCTGTAGGAGTCGCTGTGTTTTATATGTAGGTGCAGTGTAGGTGTGTGTATGTCAGATTGGTGCTCGGAGTGGATATAGATGTAGGTGGATCAGGGAAGCCAGATTTGACTTCTACTTCTGGTTGAACCTTCTGGAGGTGTAGCTGCACTTTTGAAGTAAAAGACAAAATTCACCCTAAACTGTTAACATCTGATGCAGTGAGCAACAATGTACCTTGAATTTCTATTTTACTGCATTGTTTGATGTATTATTATTATTACTGTAATTAACTGGCCAAATGTAGAAAGTAAAACATCAGAAAGAGAAATTACCGGTGTCGCTACTTCTATCTGAAACATGAGAGAAATCTATGAAAGAGATGATAGCAGAATGCACTGCAACCACAGCTTTCATCTTCATGGTCTGGTCATCTTTAATGGTGCAGGGCATCCTTCTCTATGAACATTTACTTTTTATCTGTATAAACGTATATTATCCTGCAGATGTTAGTCTGCAGAAAATCCTTTTGCTATCTGGGTTGTTAAACGTTGTAACACAGGTGTTGACACAATATTTTCACACAACTGTGTATAATGTCGTGTGCAGCAACACTTTAGTTGCATATGTTTGCCCTTACCTTCAACCCTTTTATCTCTTTTCACTCATCACATTCTTTGGAAGGCTATTTTAGGGCGCTCACGGTTGGCAGTTCAGTGTCATACTTTAACTCTTACATGCCGCAATCTGTCACACACAAAGTCACACACACACACACACACACACACACACACACACACACACACACACACACACACACACACACACACACTTTTCTGATATTTATTTTATATATCTTGATTTTATGAATTCTAATGTGTATTTTTTGTTTTCTTTTTACTCTATAATTTTTTAATGGTTTGGCAATAATACACTTTGTTACACTAATGCCAATAAAGCAATAAAGCAAATTTAATTTAATTTAATTTAATTTAATTTAATTGAAGAGAGAGAGAGAGAGAGAGAGAGAGAGAGAGAGAGAGAGAGTGGACACAGTCCAGGGTAATTGTGTGTATGTGGATAGTTTATTCACATTCATTCAGTTGTATGGGCCTGTGCCTAGAGAACCATTAGTTTGCCGTAGTTCAGTTTTCCCTTCACATTTAGTACATCTTCTGCCAATATATTGGCTTCTTTGCATTCTCATTTCCCACTGCTCTGCCTCTCTTTGTCACTCAATGGTGCAGCACATCCTCCTTCCTACCCCTTCTTCCCATTGAGCTTTAACCATGTTGATCCAAGTCACTAAATTAGTGAGTTGTCAAAGTTGGTCCACTTAGTTTAATTATTTAACTCTGTAATATCTTCAAATTCAATATCACTGTTTTTCAGTGCAGTCGATTTCTCCCTCCTCATCACTTCCATGTTAACAGTAGGTTTTTCATTCATTCAAACAAAACAATTATATCCTGTATTTTACTGTTCACTCTCTGAATCCAAGGAAGACTCGCTGGAAGGCAAAGTTGGGGTTGGATCAAGGTTCCGTCTGGGGTTTTGGATGCAGCCTGTGGGTTGCCAATTGATGTTCACTGCCCAATCATCCAAATGCCTCTGACTTACTGCCACAGCTTCCAGTCTGCAGCCTTTTCATACAGTCATTTCCATTTCTTTGTAGTGCCTGAGTCATCATGCAGAAAAGCCAACAGGTTCTTGCCAAGAGAAAATTTACTTAAAATCCTGCTATTACATTTTCCCTATGAATCAGAGTTAAGATGGAGCAGCTGACAGCACTTGTGATGGTACCAATGCCAGCTCTTTACCACTGCAGCAAGTTGGCCAATGGGACAGCAGTGTCTCCTTTCTTAATGTTCTGTAGTGAGCTCCTTGGCTATCTAACTGAAGACATAATCCGTCAGAACAGATCTGCAATTATTACAAAGATATTATCATTAACATTTGCTATAGACCCTGCTACAGTTCATTTTCAGCCCATATTATGCTTCCAATTTGAAAGAAATTAACCAATTTGGCTGAGATTATCCCATTGCTCAACTCACTAGTAGGTAGAACATATTCTTTATGTGCCTTACTGAAGGTATGCTGGTGATTCCACTTTATTTTTGCTTATGTAATATTAAGCTTTAAAGCAAACAGCCCAACTGTTTAACATCCCCTTTTCAGAGCATTTTTTAAATAGTGGGCACTGAGAGGGTGGAGAGCGATTCTGGTGGTTAACGCAGACTGCGTTTGCACAGGGAGGTGAAAAACAAACATGGCTGGCCTAATTTTTTGGGGTGGGGTCATCTGGTGTCAGCTGAAGACAAGGCTTTATGTGTGTGTGTGTGAGTGTTTTCACAACTCATGCTAACTCGTAAAAAACGTAGGAATGAATGAAATTTAGTGGCTTGCTTATAGTCTCAGTGTTCACACAGGGATGTTGCCGTATCGACACACAGATACACCTGTAACCTCTTGTACAGTGCAGGAACACAGATCCCAAAGAGGAAATGAAACCACTGAAAATGTATCCTTAAAGATCAGACTGACTTGGATTGCACACACACACATACACACACACACACACACACACACACACACACACACACACACACACACACACACACAAAATATATATTTTTTTAGAATGAAAGATCACATGGCAGCAATTTCTTTTAATTTCTTATAAAATCTTTTCTCTAAAAACAAGTATTTGTAATCCAGTTTATATTTGGACATTTGATTGGTGTAAACTTTTACATTTTTTTATACAAATTTTGTTGACTGTTACAGTAATCTTGGTGTTAACTGTCTTTTGTAGCTTGTTTCCATTATATTAAGACTCAGACATACAGACTCTCTTCTTTCAGCAGCTCTGTAAAGCTCATAGAACAGCTGAACTTTGTTTCTGTGTGATATCTGCTGCCAGACTCCCAGAACTCATGTCATTGGTATTCCCAGTTTGTTGTGGCTGCCCTGCCTGGGCTCCCTCTTGTCAACATGTTGCATGCTGTCTTCACCCCAATTGAACATATGCCTCTGCCTTTCATCGCTTCACTTTTTTTCCTTCTTGCTTGGCCTTTCTTTCTTCTTTGTTTTTCTTTTCACCCAGCATTCTGTTTCTGTTCCAGTGCATCTTTATCGGCTGCTGACCTTTTTTAAAATGGAAAATGTAAACTGATTCATTTTTCCCTGTCTGTTTTTCCGCAAGCCAACATCAGTGAACCAGACTCCAACTGGGCTATTTGTGCTAGTGCAACACTTAAGTAATCGCCCAAATTATTTCAGTCTGCATCATAATGAGCCTTCTAAATGGTGTACAAGAGTTCAACTTTTCCAGCAGTATGACTCAGGGAAATATGAGCAGCATGCGTCACAGACATAGAAGCTCTCATTTTACATTTGAATGTTAGTTTTCTCTATCAAAAAAGACAAAAACTTGTGTGGTTTGCAGTAAATGAGGTAGAAACATCACTAGGCGCAGATTACACGAGGCAGTCAGTGAAATCATATGTGCTGATTAGCTGTCGTAAGTTGAAAAGGCTCAGTAAAGCTTGACTGTATCTGAAAAACAAAGCTGGTAAGTCATAAAATAACATGCAATCTGTAATGTTTGGTGGGTGTTCAGCTTAGCTCAGATTTTCTACAGTCTTATCAGGTCAGCAGATGTTATTTTTCCAAGATCTGGTTAGTTTTAGTCCAAGTTCAACAGTTCTTTTTTGTAGAAACTGCACCACACTGTTTTACTTGCACTGCTGCTTCAATGCAAGCCAAGATAGTTGTGAAGACTTGTATCCAAGCAACTATGTTACGGCCCCTACACACACCCATGCTTCCTTTGTCCTAGTGTTTGTGTGTGTCTATTTGCATATTATACATGTTTCTGAACTCACTTGCACACAGATAAATTGAATCATTTTGGCCTTTACAACATGTACTAACTAATCTACAGTTCAAAGATAATTCTTTAACTTTTTATCTTTAACCAGGAATGTCCAGTTTATGTCTCTGTAGTACAGCTGGAAGTAGTTAGGACTACACACACATCTTGTTTGGTTTAAGCAGTACAGTTATATGGAGGGAAAAAGCTCTGTGCCAGCCAAGTTAAATTAGGCAGTCTATAATGCCCCCAACTGGTCATGATAGGAAATGCAACAATTCTCAACTCTTGTCTGTAGACAATAAACACATCCTCTTATAGCAAACTTCAGATTCAACCGACACTTTCATTCTTCAACATATACCATCAGGATATTGACAGAAAAATATGTTTTCTGTTTTTCCCCCTTCTTATATTTCTATTTTCTATCCCTGACTCATTGACATTTTTCACAATCATTACAGTCCACTCTATTTGGACCGGGTTCTAACCATTATTTATTATTCTGACAAAATTATTTTACATCAAGCTTGACTGCTGATTATATTCCACAATCATAGAAGCACAAGCCACTGAACACTGTCCCTTTCTAGGTCTTTTTTATAAATGTCAAATGGGTGCTGTGACTTTGCATACATACAGCCAGCAAATTAAATATTCAAAACATGACCTTTATAATGAAAGAGTTAATGGATGAAGAAGGAGCATTTGGTACAGAAATTAAACGTTTATCGGTTCACATGGAACTTTAATCAAATATACCGTATATACAGCAAATTCTGTGTAGATTGTCAATGTAGATATCACCCAGGTTGTAGTATGTCAGAGTAAATGCAGTTGTAAATTATTACAAGACATCTGAAGGAAGAAAGGTGATGTTAAGATGGTTTAGCCGCCATTAAGTCATCCCATGTGCATCCCGTCAGTCTATTGAGAGTTGACACTAAAAATAATTCTTCTGATACACAACCTAGTACATGAGCAGCCAGCTGGTTTTGCAGGGATACAGCACCACATCAACATTTATCCCATGGTTGTTCCTTTTACAGCCACTACTCCAGTGAATGCACAGACTATTAGGGACCATCTGCTATTCCATCAAGTAGATGAAACAGACAAAATGTGAAAACCCTCTTTGAGCTAACATATTAAATTCATTTCTATTCCATTTCACTTCTTTTGGCGAAATGGAAAGAGATGGGAATGGATGAGAGGCAGCAACAGCAAAGAAACAGTCCATCTGTGTTCCCCTTATCTGCTGTAGAGTGTATCCATTTTAGAATGCACTCAAGTGCAAATACAGAAAACAGTTAGTACTTCTTGTGCCTGTAGACGGGTTTTACACTTTTCCATTGGATTTCTGAGAAATCAGAGGGTTGCCAGCTCAGGATCACTCAATACCTTCCCACACCTCGAGTTGCTTCTGTGAGCTAGTATCTGTCTCTCTTCTTCTCAAGTATGCTCCCTCTCTGTCTCTCTCTTCTTCTCAGTGTGTGTGTGTGTGTGTGTGTGTGTGTGTGTGTGTGTGTGTGTCTGTGTGTCTGTGTGTATGTACAGCAGCTTTCCATCACTCATTAAACTTCACACCTCGCTAATATCACTCAACACCCAAATCCTCCACCACAGGTGCTGAGAATAAGAGCAAACAATGACAAGGTACTTACTCATGGCTTATTAAATAGCCATTTGATTCTATTTGTCTCAACAGCAGAGAGAATAAAATGAAGCCACTTTGTTGTAGAAGCAGAGGTTCAAGTAATAAAATAGCATCATAATATATTATACCTTTAGTGTGAGCGTTTCTCTTTGCTCTTTGCAACAGTTGCAGTATTACCTCGGTGATGACTATCCCTCATTGATTTTGTTACTTAATCCCTATTTATCCTCTCACTACTGTATCTCATTCAGTGTAGACCAGCTAACATAGCGATTAAGTATACTGGCTTAGTGTCTTCCTCCCCAGGTCAAAGGTCACTTAGCATCTTCCATACTCAGGCCGCTATTGTAGTGTGACTGACAGGGCCACATGGAGAGATTTCTGGGGTCCCCGGGGGGGCGAGGTTTAGCCAAGCAAGGCAGGCAATCACCCTGTCCCTGTGGGGATGCGTTGTGTGTAGATAAACACAGCACGTGTGTGTAACTGTGTGTACTTCTGAGTTTGTTTATATGTGCGTGTGTGTGTGCTGTACTGTAGCTCAGGTCTGGTGGTGTGCCAGTGCTCAGGGCTAATGGAGTGCTAATGTCCCTGGTGTGCCCTTGTTTACTGAACAGCTAAATACAGGAGGAGAAGACGAGAACCCGTCTATTTAAGCATGACACAGCCTGCGATTTTGAGTCACTGTTCTCATAACACTTCCTGCATTTGCTCCCTATATGGCACGCTGCCATAAACAATCCCCACAGGCTGTGACTTGCCGTTTGATCCTGAACACCTGCAATTTATTCTATTGATGTTCACATGTTGTTTAAAAGAAAGCATCCGTTGTTCCTGACCAAAGCGATTTTTATTTGAGAAACAGCATTGAATATGAATGACGTGAGTGTAGATAGTAGACAGTGTGTGGTTTTTTTGATGAAACCATTAGGTATAAGTACGGTAAATAGCATCTCAGAATGTTTTTGAGTTGTGCTGTATGTAGGAGTAAAAAAAATTATGTGCATGAAATAATTTCTCTCTATTCTTTATCTCCCTATCAGTGAGTGAAGGCAAAAACCTGATCCCCATGGACCCCAATGGCCTGTCTGATCCATATGTTAAGCTCAAGCTCGTACCAGACCCCAAAAATGAGACCAAGCAGAAGACCAAAACCATCCGCTCCAACCTCAACCCGAAATGGAATGAGTCCTTTACTTTGTGAGTAAACGTTGTCATCTCTGTCCCACCATAGGCTCTACTACACTTCAGGATATTTTACAATGTCACATAATGATTACTGTGAATGTACGTAATTTCAGCAGTACATTAAAAACTACAGTACTGGTTGTTGATACTAATGATGGTAAAGATTCTTATACTTCTACCAGTACTGAAATGGGTACTGCTGCTGTTACTGTTACAACTGCTACTCCATCCCAATACACCTCTTTCTCTTGCCTCCATCATGTATGAAGTTGTTTACAGTTTCCTTATATGTCTGTTAATTTGTCAGGTGACTTCTACATCACCATAAATAAAAAAATAAAAAAAACATCACAAAGTAAAGTACAAAATGTACAATACTATATTACAACCACCGTTTCAAAAGGCTCTCTACAAAATGTAATATTTCGTCCTAGTCCATCAGTGAGTTGATCTACAATAATCTTACCACCAGAGTTGGTGTTTAAAGAGTACAAATTACACATTTATTTTTATTTTCCCACAAATAATTGAAAATCAATTATTTTATTTTGTTATTTATTTAGTAATCACTAAGTACTATCACTGCTATTATAACTGCTATTGCCACTATGACATATTTTATTTTATATGTAATTGTGACTGAAAACAAAACTTGACATAAGTGTCATGTGTACTATCTCTGTGTTGAATAGCAAGCTGAGGCCTACAGACAAGGACCGTCGGCTGTCAGTGGAGGTGTGGGATTGGGACCGGACCACTAGGAATGACTTCATGGGGGCCCTTTCCTTCGGCGTATCAGAGCTCATAAAGTCACCAGCCTGTGGCTGGTAATTTTCACTTCCATGTTGTTACTGACCCTCATGTATCGTTTGATATTACAAAGTATGTATTAACTAGGCTGAAGTTTCTAGTTTTAAGCCCAGCAGCTATAACACAAAATATTTTCCCCCTGCTATGAAATATGTTATTGAACACTTAAAATCTTTAATTTCACCTCCATGAAAACTAAATTTAAAGAACTATTACATTATTCATTGCATGTTTTTTTAATTGTAGTGCACCATAGTCAATTAAAACTGATGCCTTATTGAATTATATAAAACATTATATTATTAATACTGTATAATTTAGGTTGGTTGTGGTTTTACCATGAACTACATGCAGGCCCAGTAGGTTAAGATCAGTGGAAAAGTAGGAGAGAGGAGAAGAGGGAAGCTAGACAATTGAATTTGTTAGTTTCTTATCTCACAATGCTTTTCTCTCTGCCATGCTCATTCTCCCTCTTCCCTTTCTTCTTGTCTCTCTGTCCCAGGTATAAGTTACTGTGCCAGGAGGAGGGGGAGTACTACAATGTTCCCATCTCAGAGGAGGATGATGGGAATGAGGAACTGAGGCAGAAATTTGAGGTGATGAAATAATCACCACCATTTGTCTGTTTCTCGACTTGAATTATCGACTTAATGTCTCATCTTGAGTGTGTGCACCATTGAGGCGTATAAACAACATGTGTTGTGTGTCCAAAAGTTTCTTGGTTCTGGTACATTTCTTCAGCTACATATAAGCGCATGGGTGCGATTCGCTATCAGTGAGACTTTTCTGTTGGGAAACATGTAAATATACAATGGTCTTTATGACAGTGAGGCTGAGTCGTTGATGTGGTAATTCTGTATTAGAAACAAGACTGACTACTACCTATTATAGTCATTGTCGTATGTTGTTGAGTCACTCTAACCTTGGTAATCTCATTTGAATAAATCCAGATATCCTTTTCCTTAAATCCCTATAAATGGGTCAGTATGAGTATGTGCGTGGCTGGTTCAGCAATTCTAAGCTGAAGGAAATTATATGAAATGGTCACGTGCTCTCCTTAGCTACAGCTGTAGACCTTCTCGGGCGCCTGCTAGGTCACCTGGTAGAGCTGGCGACCATGTACCGAGTCCTTGCTGCAGCGGCCCAGGGTTCAAATCCGACCTGCGGCCCTTTGCTGCGTGTCATCCCCTCTCTCTACCCCCCTTTCCTGTCTATCTTCAGCTGTCGCTATCAATTAAAGGCAATAAAAAGACCAAAAAATAAAAAATAAATGAATAAATCCTTAGCTCGCGGTCTCTTTGCACCCTGAGAATTCACTTCTTCAGTGATTGTCTGTGTTAATTGCCGATTATTAGCATTTAGTTCTTACATAGAGAAAAAACATAGTTTGTAATCAAGCTGAATGCCTGGGACAGCCATTTCAAACGTAGTGAAACTGAAAACATGAAATTCATTCACATTCATTTTTTAGTGAAATAACTTTTTGTGTTTAATATCTACAAATGAACAGTTTTGCCAGCTAGTATTTCAGATATTTGATACTCTGTATTTTGTACTACACTTGTTCATAGTATTACAAGCTGTCGAAGTAATGATTGGATTTTGCCATTCTTTTAATCAGTGTGCAAAAAATTAGGCTTCTTGTATATACTGTAAAACATTGTGGTGCTTTTCAGACTTTGTGTTGTTGAAAAAGTTATGATAAATAGAAGTTTTTATTTGACCACAAACTTGCTTCCACTGCACTGTAAGAAGTATAGTTGATGTTGCTCTATTCTAAACACATACAAGAGGCTCATATTGTGGTTGTTTTAGTGATTTGTGGGGTTTTAACAACTTCAATACTTGCATTTTTAGAGGATGAATGTGAACTTTTCTAATCACTGACTTATGATCAATTCTTCTCTTCCTATTCATTTGAAGTTTTTCATCTTATTTAGACACTGTCCAATGAAGATCCAACATAATTTACAGACAATTATTTTCATAATCAAATAGTGATTCAGTTTAATGATCATGGTGATCATCATAGCACCTTTCCAACAATTAAGTAAAAAGCATATTTTATGAACAGTATTTGAGTGTCTAAAATCCTGATTAAATCATAAACTTTCACCTCTTAAATGCCATCCAAACACATATACACACTCACACACTCACACATTGTACAAGACCCTTTTCAGCGGAGGTGATTGATGAGACACAATTGCCTGCTCTTTTCCTTCATCCAGTCTGCTGCATTGGTGTGTCTGGCCTGCTGAAAGCGAAGCAACACTCATTGGTCCTCTGATTGTCTACCTCTCAGTGGGAGCCCAGGTTCCTGCAAGAGGCTTTTTAAAGTTATTTTCTATGACATTTCTGCTACACATAGTGGAGAGTTGTGGGTAAAATGGGAATGGAATGGCAAGGCAGGATGATAGAAAGGTCATGGTTGCAAGTGAATACTAATTTGAAGAATATATATATTACTTTGGTGATAAAAGTGCTAAAATTTGTCTCTGTCATTGAGAGAATGTGTGAATTTAATAAAGCCTCATACAGATTTTTTGTATGTATGAATTATAATAAATGTTAAATAAAAACATTATTCCTGGTGTCCCCATGTAATAACTAGGTTTATGTAAATGTAAGTTTTACAACCATGATCAAACCTTACAAAGTAACACAAGATAAAAATGTAGTCAGTAATGACCTTGATACAGAATGTGAGGTTTATGTTATAATGGGCGAAGGCAGAGAAGTGCGTACTCACTGTACACTCACACACAATACACACTGCTAAATATATTTGCAGAAATTCCTAACCCTTTTTTAGTTTACTCTTTAAAGAAACAATATAATTCAAGCAGTATTAAAACTCTCTTTTAAACCTAAAAGTTTTACCGCCATGGCAATACTGTTTGAGTATTTTAGAATTTTTTTAAGGTATACATTTTTCTCTTGACTTTATTGTTTCTCTTTTGGTCTCTATGGCCTTGAGACTGTGCCAAGTTCTCTGTCCTTTTCCTCTTCATAAAACCCCCCTGTGGTTCTCTACCTTTTTCCCTGTAGCTTCCTGCTCCCTGCTGTATGCTTGGTGAGACTTATTCTGTACAAACGCTTCTTCATCCTGTATCACGTTGTCATATTTAATGCAAGAGTTTCTTTCCCTCTCTCCCCTTCTTGCCCCTGCTCTCAGGACTGCCAAATTAACTTTAATCTAAAGGTAGCCCCTTTCCTCTCCTCTCTTCTCCTCTCCTCTCCTCTCTTCTCCTCTCCTCCTCTTTTCTCTTCTGTGGTCTTGTCTTGATGTGACATGTTCCTTCATCTCTCCTCATGTCTGATCATTTGTATGTGGTACCAAGCTACTGCAAATAGATCCAATTTACTAACAATTTGTTCTGGGTGTGGGTTGGGTCTTAGTAAACGAAATCAACTCTATTGCTCCAATAAATCAGTGTTTGTACTGGGCTAATGGATGTTTAGTTACTGGTCATCTTTCTACTTGGAAGAAATGTGGAAATTTCAGCATTTCCTTAATTTACTGTATCCAATGTGTAGAATAGAGTCACTGGGGAAAAAGGTGAATTGTGTGAAGTGTGTTCAGTGAGAGAGTATATTAGCTCTTCTCCATCTTCACTGCCTCCTGTCACCATTAGAGTTTGTCAGATGATTGTTAGTAAATCCTGATGCTGTACTGCTCACCGTATGTGGCTATACATTTGTCAGCATGTGTGTCTTTGTATTCTGTGTGTCTTGTCTGTCAATCACTCTGCTTGTCTTCATCTTGTGTGCCTACATCATTGTCACTGCAGGTGTAACCTGGAAATACATGGTCTCTTTATTTTAGAAGCTTTACCTGCCATATGTTCTACATCTACCTGTGAGCCTCTAACTATAACTGTAGATCAGACTACAAAAGTATTCTACACTGGGCCACAAAATATTTGTCTTGAAGAGAAACAGAACCAACTGTGACCACTAGATGTCAGCAGTGAACTGAAATACATGGCCAAACCTGTTGCCAGAGCAATGAGCAACTGTGTGTGTGTGTGTGTGTGTGTGTGTGTGTGTGTGTGTGTGTGTGTGTGTGTGTGTGTGTGTGTGTGTGTGTGTGTGTGTGTGTGTGTGTGTGTGTGTGTGTGTGTGTGTGTGTGGCTTAATTCACCAGGCCTTTATCAGTTGTTTTTTTTCCACCTACAAATTGTCACCTTGCTTCTTCTTCATCCTTGAACGCCACACCACCTTTAAATTGTGCTGATTCTCACTCACATTTGTAGATTATTTTCTACTCTTGACATTTTATCGATGGAGTACAGGTTAAATTTCCACTTACTTGTGGTACTTTTGAGCTTTGAATTGTTGCCACCAACGTATAACAGAATGTTTCAATCAGGATTACTGTGGCACTAAAAACTGAAACAGAGGCCCACCCAGACTGAATGAAAGTGGCCATACAAAACACACACGAAACAGTGAGTTTTATAATTACAATGACAAAGAAACTTAATCTAATGTGGATCCTTACCTGATCCAACTGTACTTACAAAGTGCATCCCTAGTTTAAACCCTTACAAAAGGCTGAAGCACTATATTTTGTTTAAAATGATTGCATCTTCATTCATATTCTCAGTGTGTGTCTGCGTGTATGAGCTGGAAAAAGTGTCTTGGTTGAGTCATACCCATACTCAAGTGTACTAAGTGAGTCGGCCCTTTTGGCTCCCTTCTCCCTGTGGTTTCAGGACCAAGCAGTTGTGGAAGACTCTGATCAGGTGCCTCTTGAAAGGAAGGAAGTAAGGCTGCTTGTTCGGCTCGGCCAGGCTCTTTTCATTGACTAAAGCTTACAGGTGTGCTGTGATCTGGTGCGGTCTGCTCCGCTTTGCGTTTCTCTGCCGCTCTACCAGATTAAGAGCAGACTATGGTAGATGCCATTAACCAAACTAAAGCTGCTCAGTATCGGTTGTATCAAGTTAGATGTCTTAATTTATCCAGAACAGAAAAATGTGATAAATCAGGGAATTTATCATGTTAGATAAAAACAAAGATAGCCTATTTTCCTGTTCAAGCATCACTTCATTTTGTCAGCAAATATTGGAATAGTGTGAAACCCTTTTCTCCACCCAACTCAACTTGGAATTTTTGGATATTTTGGATAAAATGTAGTGCAATTGTTAGACATTTCTTTATGCTAAAGTGACCTTCATTGGCTTACTTTCTAGTGAAGGTGCAGCAGGATGACAGGGCTCAAAAGGCGTATAACATCCCTGTTACTTGCACAAATTTAGATTAGGATCTTCAATAATCAGGAAAGAGTGAGGGAACTTGACACTTTATCACCCATTTGTTATAGCTCTTTGCTAAAGCTAAACAATGACCTGCTCCGTGTAGCATGTTGGGTGTAGATCACATCGATGATGTCGAGGTTCAGCATGAGTTTGGATCTGTGTTTGGCCTTGGCTGGGTGTGAATACTGGACATGGCAATCTTGGTGTTCTTGTGCAGAGAGACAAAATAAGTATGGAAACTGTAATTTGATTGTTGTTAAGCCTTCAGGCTGCCATGAAGTTGTGTAGTTTTCTAGCAAGTTTCTTGTAGCATCTTGCCATACTGGGAGATTAAGCATGACTTTGGCATGAAGGATAGACGGGAATCTTTTTGCCTTTCTGCAAATACAAGTGAACATGAGAGAAATTTGTCTGGACCAGACATGCATGCACATAGCAAAGCCACAGTGTGATACCCTCTTCTTCAATACACTAGCAGTCATGCAACTTTGTCCGAGTCAAAAACTCATCATCATCATCATTATTATCATCATTATCATCATTATCATCATCATCATCATCATCATCATCATCATCATCATCATCATCATCATCATCAATATCATTGCAGTTAGACAATTAGGTGTAATGTAAGTGTAAGTGTAATGGAGTAATTTCAATGCTTCAAATATTTCTAGTTATGCAGTTGTTTCTTCAAATTATGTTATATGCAAGATAAAAGTGTCTCCCTAAATGTACATTTATTGATGTTCATTGTTCATAGTTTTAACCTTAATATATACAGTATATATTTATATATATTCTTAATATATTATATGTTCTGAAGTATGTAACAAAAGTAATTCCCCCCTGGGATTATTAAAGTAGTTCTGATTCTTATTCTGATTCTGATTCTGATTCTGATAACGTTTGCGTTGTCAGCGTTTGTATGACCAATAATAACTCAACATTATATTTATGTTGACTATGCTGAAACATGAATAGTCATGTGGCATGCAGTAAACTAATCTTTGTGTAGTGGTTTTAATTAAGCACAGTGTTAGTTCAGGCAGGCCACGAAGTCAAGCTCAGCTCTCAATTCCAGCTACATCAGCTGATCACAGAGGACGGAGGTGTGCTCTCCCTGCCTTAAGGTTTTCCACGTAGGCACGTGGAAGGGCAAGGAGGTCCCAGAACAGAGCCATACCGCAAAATGTAACATTCTGCTTTGGAATAAAAGTTATTTTGACAAAAGTGGTCCTGACTGAACTGTGGTTGTGGTTTTGTCGAAATCTTTTGGTCCTGTTTAAAGAAACATTTTGTTTTTTCGCTCCGTCTCCAAGTAACATAAATTGCAGAGAAAAAGGTTTTTGGTGCTTTTACTTTAATAGTTTATTATTATTAGCGTTCCTCCTTTAATCCAACAGGAACAGCCTGTAGAGTTTTTAACTCATTTTAATGAGAATTACTTGTTAATATATTTTGAGACAGCTGGGTCACAGCTTCCGACATTTTTTTTTGTTGTCAGTAATGTGACCAAATGAAAGAAAGAAATGACAGTTGCCACAATTCAGTGCGCTTTATTGAATTGCATCCGTCTGTCTGTCTGTGTGTATCTGCTCTACAGTGCCACCGCAGTCTCATTTCACTCCATTCATTTTTAATTCTGCTTATCAATCAACGTAATGGGGCTGTGAGTGAGCAAATGAGCAGTGTGAGTGTGTGAGCACATGTACAGGATATTTATTTAAGAATGTAATTCAAACATAAAATTGTGTGTATGATAATGGCTGTAGTGGAAAAAAATCTATTTTAAGAAACGTGTTGGTCTGGAATCGAGAGGAACCCAAGGAAAGAAGCCTTGTTATCTGGTTCAGTATCTGTTAAGCTCATTTTATACATATTGTAAAACAAGACATAATGACACATTTTAGGAACTATCTTGTCTGAAAACTACACAGTGCAGCTCTTTGTCGTGTAAAAGTGCATTTTAAAATATATATCTCTTACACGCCACCCTTTTTGCTCCATGTGCAGAAAGCCAAGCTAGGCCCAGGTAAGAAGGTGATCACCGAGACGGACGACGGAAACTCCACCCAGCTGCCTTCCAACAACCTGGACCAGGTCAAACTCTGCGACTTCCTCTTCCTTGCTGTCCTGGGGAAAGGCAGCTTTGGAAAGGTGAGGAAGCTGCTCAAAAATAAAGTTCTTAGTATATCTGGTGACAGACAACATGAGATCTAAAGGGATGATAAACGTTATACATCTACATCCCTGCCTTTCTCTCCCCCTGTGTCTGTCTCTCTGAAGGTCATGCTGGCAGAGATGAAGACCACTGAAGAGCTGTACGCAATAAAGATCCTGAAGAAGGACGTTGTGATCCAGGACGATGACGTGGAGTGTACCATGGTGGAGAAGAGAGTCCTGGCCCAACAGGACAAGCCGCCCTTCCTGACACACCTCCACTCGTGCTTCCAGACTGTGGTAGGTAAAATGCTCCTGGACACGCGTCAGGACAAGTCACTCTAGGTCGGGTCAGGTCAAATTAATTCATCAAGGGGCTTTTAGCTAAACAGCTTAGTCATAAAGTGTTGTAGAGAGCAGTAGAGGACATGTATGACAAGTACAGTTAAAATAAAGAGAAGGGGAAACAAACAAACTCCAATTAGAAGGCTAAAGTTTGTGTGTGTATACAAAAGCATGTACATGTTCGTGCATGCACGTGTGTATTGACTTTGAGTCATGCCAAGACCAGAACACACCTGAGAGCACATACTGTATGAGCGAAGGGAAATGCACTTATAAATATGTGTATTTCTTGCACACACAGGCACGTTTTTGAGTACACATGTAGTCAGACACACACACCTAAACACAGGCACACACACACACACACACACACACACACACACCTGCACTTATTCATAAAAGTTTATTGTCTTGTCTTATATAAGAGCAGACACAAATGCACCCTCATGCATACAAATAATTACACATACATAAAGTGATGACAAATGCTCTGCATCGTAAATCAAATCAAATCATAGAGAAATATCTCTTACTAATGGAACTGTCTAAATGTCTAAATCCTGAGCCAATTCCTCTACAAATTAAGTTTCTTCATTTATTTTAGGGCTTAAGTCTTGGAGAATCACTCAGGGTGCAACAATACCAGCAATAGTAGCAATAAAGCAGCTGGGCTCTGCAAAATTTGGCATTTTGACATGTAATGACCCCCTGAGGATATCATCAGGGTTATTTTTCCAGACTAGACAAAGCTCCTCCACATCTCCAGAAAACATTACAGTATTGTTTTCAGAGGTTGAGTCTTCTTTGCTAGTAAACTAATATCCATTTGTCAAATTGGCCCCTTCAACAACAACTGCTGTAGCACTGGTATTAAGCAGTGCATAGTGGTAGTTCAGCTGTCTAGCTGTGAAGTTTCAGATTGCAACTAACTGAACACTGCTGCCATCTATATTTGATGACTTGGGAATGAGTACAGGCTCTGAAGTATTTAGAAAAAACTACATTGGCTGCGAAACATGTGAAAGGCCTGATCTACAGCCAGCATTTAATTTGTCCATTCTGGGCTACTGTACAAACATGGCGGTTCAACATGGGGGACAATACGCATACGTAGATAAAAATGTCTCATTCTAAGGTAACGAAAACACAACAATTCTTATTTTCTGACGATTATACAGTAATGAAAACATATCTATAAATAATACTTTCCATTTCTGCCAAAAGAGCCTCCTAAATCTAAATAGCAATTGGTTTGCGCTGGATGCCAAGTTGAAAGTCTATTAGTAGTTTGATTTTTCATAGAGGCCGAGCTGAGCTATAGCAGCTGATTAGAGCTGTAGCACTAGCAGGCAGACAGGGAAAAAGAAAGAGACAAAGCTTGGTGTCACTCGCACCTATGCAAAGTGCAGGAGAACATTCCAGTCAGAAGGTCTTGCACACCAGTTGGCTCTTTAGCATAATTAGCTGAAATACACAAATGATATTCAGCATTTGTTTTGCTCAAAAAAGTAAAAACACCACTACGTGACAAAAGACAGCAGATAAGTTTAGTGTGAGACGTACCGGGATCAAAAGAAGGTGTAGGTGCATTTCGCCTAAGGGAACGTCATCACAGTGCAATGAGGCTTTCACAACTCCAGGGTCAGATGTGCTTCGTCGTGGGTGGTGGCACTTGATCAAACCTTGTGGAAGGTCAGCTTTGCTGCCAGTATGGGTCTGTTGCTATGTGAGATGGTTGGTTTGTGTTTTGCTGGTAACGGATTGTCAAACACAGCTAGACCAAGGTCAGGCCAAACTTGTCATGGGTGGTAAGGGACCAGCAATATTAGACAAAGGGAATGCTTCCTGACAGATGTCTGTGTTGAGTGTTTTCTTTTTCCATGAAGCGCTTTGTTGTGGGCTTTTTAGGTCACCTTGTCATGGAAAGCAGTAGCAGGAACGATGTAACGACTCAGACAGCAAGTTATGGGAGGCTGCAATACTGAATTGTATCTTTCTTTTGAGAGCACTGTCAGTGAATAGAAATGTAGACATTTTGTGTAATATCACAGCTTGCTTTATGTGCAAAATAATGTTGATTTGCATATTCTTTCTCCCCATCTATCCCTAATCCCTCTCTTCTATTCCCTCTGTCTATATGACCACAGGACCGTCTGTACTTTGTCATGGAGTATGTGAATGGGGGAGACCTCATGTATCATATCCAACAAGTGGGCAAGTTCAAGGAACCTCAGGCAGTGTAAGACATTTCAATGTATTAGCAGCTTCTGTTGTAATCCTATTGCATAGTAAATAATTTGTCTCTACTTTCAAATAGTAATTGGATATTAATAATAATTTTAGTTTAAGATAATTGTTATGCCATTTTCCTAAAACATCTTTGTATCATGTTACTAAGGTAAAAATTGAGCTTTTCTTTGTTAGATTTCCATGCATACATGCCACATTATTACTGCTGCAAGCATGTGAAGCACTAGCTACCACAGTAATATGGCCTTTGTATAAACAATTTGATTTATCTGATGGGATACAGCAAAGCGTTCTGCAAGTAAAGGTTATATTTCCTTGTTGTATAAGTCTGTACAAGTTTGGTTGTTATTGCAGGTTCTATGCAGCAGAGATCGCTGTTGGTCTCTTCTTCCTGCACGCCAAAGGAGTTATCTACAGGTGAATATGAACCAATTAACACAACTTAAACAGCACACATAACGTGCATGCAATGCTTTAAATTCATTAGCTGCATTTAAAGTAATAATCAAAAATGTTGTCATATAATAAATGCTCTTTCTTGAAAACATCCAGCAGCAGCAGCAGCAGCAACTGGGGTTTGTTTGAAATAAATAGTGTAAGAATTAGAAGAATTTACAATTGACAGTGAAATCCACCTGCTGAAACTAATTCTGAAAGAAAAGCCAACATCTTGAAGTCTGTTTTGAATGTCTGTGTGCTTCCACAGGGATCTGAAGTTGGACAATGTGATGCTGGACTGCGAGGGACACATTAAGATTGCTGACTTTGGCATGTGTAAAGAGAACATGACAGAAGGAGTGACCACGCGCACCTTCTGCGGCACTCCAGACTACATAGCTCCAGAGGTGAGGCTGAACATGGAGAGATTTGTGTGTGTGTGTGTGCATTTATGTGTGTGCACTTGCATGTTTTGATACATGAGGTCATCTCTGTCATTGTCTGGTCTGAGCCTGTGTCACCCTTGTGCTCCAGATTAAGGTCACTGCCTCAGGACAGACACACACACACACAAGCGCTGTCTCATGACGTAAGCATCCCAGTCAGACAGACGCCCACTGTGTCCGCTGGCGAGTCCAAACTTAACCCAAACATATAAGCTGGGGTCTCTGTGTGTCCCAGTTGGTTTTCTTGTTGTTTTGATACATTTCTGAGATAATTTCATCCAAGACAAATCCACTTGACTTTCCATTTCACCTTGTCATTTCTGATCATGATTGTGGTCAAGACTAGATATTTAGCTTATTTTTGTCCTTGTTTAATGGTAACATTTGTTTGCACATCTCAATGTTCTGTTTTTGAAAATCCTGTCCCAGCAAAAGGAATCCTTACCAGTGCGCCTTGTTGAATGTATCCCTTGTATCACAATATATCACAACAAAAATATTGGTCCGAGGAGGATGAAATTATATCAGTCCAGCACATATACAGGGAGCATTAATACTGAATGTTCATCAACTGTGGCAACTGTGTCAGTTAGACTGGATCTGCTCCCAGTGAATGGGGACTGACCCTGCCCTCACTCATGGCAAGAGGTGCAGACAGGATAAGTCCAAATTGACTGACTGGATGGTTGACAAGCACACTGATGACTAGGGTTGAGTATCGTTCCAAATGTTTCAATACAATTTCCAATATAATGCATGTTTCAGTACCATTACCAAAATTAAACGTTACTTTGCTGGGTATGAACACATTGCTCCATAAAACTTTGCCTCAATAAAGTATATTTTAATTTATTAAATCAAATTTTATAATTTGTAGAAAGAAATATCAGATGAACGTATGAGTAAACAAGAACAAGCAAGAATTTGGTGTAAACTTTTGTAATTCAAGATTTTGCAGTACCCCAGCAAAATGAATTAGGGATAAGCATCTACCCATCCCTACTGATGACCTCATCACACGTGTAAAGCTGACAACAAATGGTGGCACTGGTAAAACAGATACTGTATAAAGACATTGACAAATTTAAAGACACACAATCTCTTAATACACTTAAACCAGGAAAGATTTAATTTTGAATGATCAAATATATTTAATTGATATGTGCACAATGAAGATGAAAATGTGAAAAGTCTTTGGTGATTAGACATTGTGACGTCATTGTATTTGAAGTGGTTGCTGAAGCCGTGATTAGTATAGGAAACCCCCAATGGAGTCTAGATACTAGTGGTGGTGGTGGTGATGAAGGAATGAAGAGAATGCTGATGAAGATCTGGATGTGATGAGGAGTGGACTTCTGATGAGCTTATACCCAGGCACTGAATATGATAAGCTGGAGGTGAATGGGGTGGACGAAGATCGCAACATAGAGGGAGAAGAACAGATTTAAAGTTTGATGGCAGCAACATGATTGGCTGGAGTAGATTGTGGCTAAATCTGATTGGTTTAACTGAAAGAGTAACCGCCCATAGTTAGCTGATTAAGAAGTAGGAGAGTGAGAGAACTGTGAATGAATGAAGCATGAGGGAAATGTCGTACTGCTTGAACTTACACTAAGCTTTATTTGTTTTGGTTTCTCCATATTTATAATTTGGTTATTATTTGGTTTAACGCTGACCAAACTGTTAGAGCAAGCAAGCAAGCACATAAGTAAATTGGGTTGCTAAACCAAAGCACTGCTTGCAATTTTGGGGTTCTGGAAACCGGGACAAGTATCCATAATTCAATGCAATTTTTCGGCCTGGTAATCTATGTATCTGTCTCTCCTAATTTCACCCAATATAGTAACAGGAAAGGTTTGATACTACAGCTTGTAGCAGCTTATACTTTATGTACTGATTTAGTTCGTCCTACTCTCTAGCCATTATCAGTTAGTTGGCTTCTATTTAATGGTGGGCTGGGTTATTGATCTCCTCTAAAAACCTCCTCTGACAGACTGGGAGGTTAATTCCGCCCCATGGACGCAGGGTGAACATGCTGTGGATGCTCAGAGTCAGACTGACACTAATGCGGCAGCCAGGGATGACACAGCAGGGGGTCGGAGTGGCTACTGTTTCCATAGCACTGAGAGCTAGTACACACATTTAATGTCACACGCTTTATGCTAAGTCACACACACACACACACACACACACACACACACACACACAATGTCACAGTCACTTGCATGACAGCATCGCATGCACAAAATTCTTCATATATAGACAAATATCTGTATACACACATGCTTTCAATAGAAACACAAACCCAATCATGCACACACTTCTACACACATGTACGCACTCAGAAACACTCCCAAGTGGAGGCTGACCTTAAAAAATGGACTCACTGTGGTGACATTTTCAGATATGATCGAGGGAAAGTGCTCCTCAAACTGTGTGTGACACAAGAATCCACTACTGATGACTTTACAGGCTGAATTTGACTTCACAGTCTGGACAAATGCTTCATACAATTCACTTTTATTGGTAATTTTCTTGTATCTTATTAGACTTTGCTTTAAGTGTGTTTACATTATAAGCTGTCAGTAGCAGCTGAAGAAGTATAGGACATTCTTTTGGCTTATATTGATTCGCAGTGGTGTCATGTAACATTTACTCAAGTGCTTAATTGACTCATTTTATGCTATTCATGTATAATATTGTAATTTTACTCCACTATATTTAGTTTAGCTTTAGTTAGTTACAATGTTTTTTGCATGAATCTCTAAATTTGGTGATTTTAAATTTTTTAAACTGAAGGATTTAGTGTTCCTTATTTAGTTTATGAAGCAGGAAAATTATCTTAACCCAGTAAGATAATTGTCCTGCTTCTTAAGCTAAATAAGCTATTTAAACCCCTCTTAGATTAGCTGTAAAATGTATTGTCACAAAGCTGAAAACAGGGCTGTTTTACTGACCTCATGAAAGATATGTATTGCTGTAGATTCAACAAGTATAGTAAAGTATATAAAGTAGTTCAAAACAACTACAGCAGTAAAATGCAACATACACATTAGCACAGCAGTATGTTGCAGCATTTATAATAGTAAAACACTGACAGGGACTGTTTTTTCTGCATAAGGAGTACTTTTACTTTTGATACTTGAAGAACATTTTGCTGATTATACTTTTATTTTAGTAAGTAAGGTTATGAATGCAGGACTTTTCCTTGGAGTGGAATATTTTCACACTGTGGTATTACTACTTTTACTTAAGTAAAAGATCTAAATACTTCACCACTGTTGATTTTTGATGTCAGTAAGCTCAAGCCCTGTTCTACATTGCGTAGCGTTTCACTGATCTACTTATCCTGAAGTAACATGTAAATGAGTGAAGCCTTACTGAACTCAGGAGAGATTTCATATCAGTCATGAACAAATACATTTGTTTTGTCTGCTACCATTGGTCCATCTTTTAAATTTGAACAGTAACCAAAAGTCACATTGACAACTTGTGGGTGCTAGAGCTTTGGTGGGATTTAATTTAAACTCTTCCACCTTTCAGATCAGAGAGGTTTGGCCTTTACTGTGTAGGTTAAGAGTTAGTGGTTCAAATAGAAAATCGTTTTTTTGATTACTTGGATCGGGCCATAGTTTCCAACGAGTTGAGTACCACCAATATGGAGACCACATATGGAGAGCACCTGCCACCCTGAATAAGGAACACTCTCACGCAATATAGTGTATGTTTGTGTTTATATGGACTGCTATAGTGAGGTCACTTCTGGTGGGTTTAGGCATATTTGTATCACAATATGTGTGAGATAGCTGTGAGATGAGAAATTTTTTCACACTTCTCTTTCTCACAGACACCTGCCCACATCAGTGAGGGAGTACATTTCTGTGTAGCGGTGGGTCCCCTGGTTGTCAGCACACATGTTACAGAGTGCAGTACATACACACACACACACACACACACACACACACACACACACACACACACACACACACACATGCTGGCACACAGTTTTCGCTGTGTTTACTCTGACCTATATAGCCAGTCATTGGTAGCTCCTGTCTGGGAGGGATGCTTACACTAATGTGAATTTACACCTCAGTGACTTTGACACAGAGAGAAAGAGATAGCAAGGAGGAGAGAGGGAGAGAAGAGAGGTAACACAAAGGCGACATAAGGTATTAACTGTGAGGAAGAGCAGAAGGGCAAGACAAGAGCAGTTGGACACTGAAGTAAAGAAAGCATGACTTGAAATGAGAAGAAGTGACCTAATGATGGCTCTGTGCGGCATAGAGCATCTGAGGATATTGAGCTGTCTGACATGGGCCATTTCCCTCTACGCCCTAGTTGGTCCCCACTGTAATATGGCATTAGGAGGCATGGGTGTCCTCTTCCCTGCTAACTCCTCTGTGGGCTGAAACAGCAGTTGCGGTTTTTGTAGTGTCAGGATGATATAGTGCAAATTTAGTCATCAAGGAAGTGCCACTTTTTAGACACTCGTTATCTTGTCGCTGAGCTGGTGTTCCTCCTCACAACCAGCATTGATTGTACAAGATTGGTTTGTCTGGGACATTTATTTTCAGAAAGTTTACTCACAGACTCATGACTTTGAATGGTATGTTGCTCATTTATTAGACCCAGTTGTTTTGTTTCAGGCATCTTGACCATACATGGTTCAGGGTTGTTTAAGATGCAGAGAGCTGTTCCAGTTTTTGTTGCTGAATAATGACTGTGGCTTTTCCTTATTTCTCAAAAAGTTTGAGGACTAGGAATAGCAACCCGAAGTCACCATGGTGTTGTCGACTGGCCGCATGTTTTTGCAGTGGCAGCTCTAATTTTAAGCTCTTCACCAATTACTGAATCAGTGAAACCAGTGTTATCAGATCAGAGCTATAATAGTCCTACAAAATCACTTCAGCAGGGGTTGGAAAAGTAAGTGAGAGGTGAGAAAAGAGGAAGTGAGAAGGAAACAGCAAATGAGTCAGAAATGCAGAGAGCATGAACCTGCAAACATTCTGCAAACAAGATGGCAGCCATGAAAAGCTCTTTGGATGGCAGATTACTTCTCTGCTAGATTATTAAATGAATCAGTAATTAGAGAAATGCTTTAACTTTTACACATCCTTAATATTGAGCTGGATGATATAACCTTCCTCTTGTTTCCTCTTCTCTCTGCCTCAGGTCTCCAAATGCATATTTATTCTCTGATGCAATCAATTTATACATTATACTGCATGTGTATGCCATGACAATGTATTTTTCTCTTTTCGGTTATTTTTTTATTTTATATATTTATTTATTTAAATCATTAGTTTATGTCAATCTGCTACTGCTAATAGATACATGATGCATGCAAATAAATATTTTACAGTGTCATTGATAATCCATATGCTGCCATAGTTCAGTTGTGTATTGGCATATGTAATTGTATATATTATATATTGGCTTATATAGAAATATAAGGTATTTATCTATTATTAACTCTACCATTAGTTTGCTGTGGTTAGATCTGTGTCGATACTGTATGTAGACACATACCTACACAGGACAGTTATCCACCTGCCATGAACAAATCTATTAACCTCAATTCCTGACTGAAGAACACTGAACTCAGAACTGATATTGTGTACAAATGAGATACTTTTCTTAACTTTCCAAACCAGAATTTCAATGTATTAGTGTCTCATCTGAACCAGACAATGTTACAGCTGACTGGCTGCAGGTTTGTCAGATTGATAACACGCAGCTGTCACTTCCTGCTCTGGTAAAAAGTTATTTGAAGCTGTGCAATTGCATGAACCAAATTGTTCCAGAACAGCTTCAGATAAGTTAATTTTCCTCTTCAAAGGGGTACTCATCAACCTGTGAAAATGTACATAGTAACTTTTGTGATTCTGGAGGGAGCTTCTTAATGAGAGAATGGTCCATAATTATCTTATATACAACAAAAGCCTGCTTTAGAAACTATAGTTGGAGTTGGAAAGACATGGATGCTTACCAAGCAGGGAGGATATATTGAAAGATGCTATCAAGTTACATTAGGTCTAAGGTAAATCAAGTTTTGGGGGTGTGACTCGCAGGGGACTGCAATACTAAATAGTACAATAATAAATTGCAGTTTCCCTTCAAGTCACACAATTCATCCTGTAAAAAGGTGCTGTTCATCTTCAACTCTACTTGCAGTGCAGGACGCTCACGTAAACCCCAAGGCTGCTCATTACAGGAATATCATCAGTGAATGGAACCAACCACAGCAGGCACATACAGTGCTGAGAAATGCTTTCAAAAACAGACTACTAAAGCATGGCCTGATGCACACAGTATCTGCTCCACAGCACACACATTTCTCAAAGGGCTCTGATGACAACAAGAGGCAGATATTCCCGTAGCACCCTGTAACAGTGTTAGTCGTGAGTCTTAGTGTGCGAGTGTAGCAGTGTTTAACCACACTGACTAGGTTTTTATCTGGTTCTGTATAGAGGACAAGGTTTATAGGAGCAGAGGTTGGTGCATTTGAATTTGCGTCTGTGTCATTGCGTCAATTTGAACATGTATTACTCTGGTACTTTAGTCACCTTATTGGCTGCAATGAAGAATCAACTTTAAAACAATGCTTCTTTACAAACATATGTATTAATTAAGAAATAAGGGAAAAAAACAAACAAAACAAACAATGCCCCACTACTATGTGGAAAACTCTTGTTGTGTTTGAGCATCTATGTCTTCCTCCATTTGGCCAGTTTACAAGCCAGTGTACAAGTACTTCTTCTTTTTCTTCTTCGCTTCAGGCTCTGTTAAAGTCAGTGCCTCTGTGACAATCTCTGTTGACAAGACCTCCTCCCTGCCTCTTGCTTGCACCTCCTGCAGACACAGCTCCAGCTGGGTCATCTCTCTTTTTGGCTCTCTTTCCTCTCTTTTGATGCGAATGTGATGCTATACGGAGTCTCATCTCCATTGGTGTAGGGCCCAAAGCTAACAGCAGGCTTGAGGTGGTTAATAATCCCTTTTGCTATGAGGCTACAGGCCAGCAAAGCGATCAAAGCATCTTCCATCAGGCCCTCTCTACTCAGCCAAGCCTCAACCAGCACAGCTATGAGTGACCGGCAAAGTACTCTTCAAGACATTTCAGGTTTTGGAAGAAGACTTTGTTTTTCCCATATTTCTTTACCTCTTTTGCAGCAACAAGTGGATATACTCCACCATCTCGTTCTCAAAGACCTCGTTCTTCTGGTGCTGTGGTTTGTAGATGTTCTTTTCCTAACCTCTAAAAGTTCTACCAGGACACTTCTAATAATAATAGTAATGGCACTAAGTCAAACATTACCAACTATGTCAGCAAATTAGCACTGCAAATTCTCCCTATTTAAAAAAAGAGTAAATCAGTATCTGACTCTTTGAGAGAGTGTAGAGATTGGGAAATGTTTTTTCTCCTGACTCCAATTAAGTTTTAAAGAGCAAATACAAAATAAGAATTAAATAAGAAACATTATTTATTCTCAATTAAAGTGGCCCGATTACTTTTGTGATATTTGTATCACAGAGAAAATTACATTTTGATAACATTCAGTTTAATTATCCATTCCTGAAAAACAGAGAAAAGTAATTGCGGTAAACAAACATTCATCAGGTGAAAGAATGGGTACAGACAGCTCCACTGCAGTATATGGAGAAACCCTCTTTGATAGGTAGACATTGCTAAATAATGCGAGTCCCAACTTTCTTTAAAAATGCACATTTGCAGTAATATTATGGTTCAAAGGCCTTAAATGTTTTACATTTTTGAAGTCCACACTTGGTATGTGACTGATTGTCCACTGTAGGTAATGTAGGAATGTATGTGTGTGTGTGTGTGTGTGTGTGTGTGTGTGTGTGTGTAGTGAGGAGAATAGCCTTAAATAGCTAGCAGTCTGATCCACAACTGTCATGTAGCATTAGGCCAAATGGGAGAGAAATGTCTGTAGCAATGCCCATGCACATGCACACAAATATACACACAAACACAGACTGTTCAAGCCACAAGCACAGGTACACAAATAAACACAGATGCACATGGACGCATGCACAGGCACATAAAACACGTTCCACCCAACAAAGATATTATGGAGCAAATATATTCTTCATTTTATGTATATAAAGATGAATGTACGCAAAGAAAATCTGTTTTTATTTCAACTTCTGTGACTGTGCGCGCACACACACACACACCTACACACACATACAGGCACACACAAACACGTATGTACTGCAATGAATCAGCGTAGCTGTACTAGCCAGAGGCTTTCATACATTAAAGTAAAAAATAAAACAAGACCTAAAAGAAGATGAGAGCAGGGAATGTCAGGCACAGGTCACGCTTGTCTATTTCCATCACTCGCAACCTGGCAGAAGGAGAAAGCACTTGTGTATATATCAGCTTCACGCAAACAGCAAAGCAGATGAACATATCTTTACATAATAAATACGTGATCTAGACTCAACATGGTAGTTCAGTGCACGAAGGTCACTGTGCCTGAAACTGTAAATGTCCGCTGGTGTTGTTGTAAACAGACGATGGGGTGGCAAGGGCAGCGAGTCACAGCAGCGTCACATTAGTACAGCGCTCTGCAGAATGGCCGGAAACAGATCTAAACAGTCGCTTTTTGCTGAACTCTAATTGTCCTTTCTGCCTTTTTTCTTTCCTTTGCTCTTTCTTTTTGTCTTACTTTCAATGAGTCTCTCTCTTTCGTCCTTTCCTTTTCCACAGCAAGTAGTGACGGCTGAGAGAAAAAATGATTGTGACAGTGTAACAATGATATGAGAATACAGCAGTAAATAATATGTGACTTGTTTTTATTTCTGGAATCGAAAGAATTACTTTGGGGTTGCTCTTTGCTATAAGGCAAGGCATCTACAGCCATGCTAGTGCCCCTGTTAGGCTGCTAGCAGGTCATCTTTGCCATGTACACCATCTTAGTTTAGTGTGTTAGCGCAACATTTGCTAATTAAACAGAAAATATATCTGAACCTGAAGGGAATGTCATTATTTTTGCAGGTATTTTGTTTGTACTAATAAGTCAGGGGATTGCCAAAGTTCATCCTGTAAGGAAAAGTGTTGGTCCTCTGCTCCAGATGAAAAGGCAGTATATCAATAAAGCCATCAGCATTTCACACCCATTACCTGCAAATTTTTTTACTGAAAAAAAATAATGATGGCACTAGATAGCAATCCCAGGGGATCAATAAAGTTATTAGAATTTATCCACAAGGGACTGTATTTCTGTAAAATATCATGAAAATTCATCCAACAGTTATTTGATATTTAATTCTGGACCACAATAAAATAGATTTAACTCATAGCGTCTTTAGCGTTAAAAATGTGTCTTATCCCATTGTTTTTCACACCATCTAACTCTCTCTCTCTCTCTCTCTCTCTCTCTCTCTCTCTCTCTCTTTCTTTCAGCCCCTTTATATCTCTGCTCTGTTTTCATTCCCATGACACAAACTGACATGGGGCTGCAGATATCCTTGACCTGATGTGTCTACATGCTTTTCATGGATAAAGCCCTTTATTGCACATAGGTTTGCAAGAGAGACTGTGAGGTCAATTCTCACTGACGCAGTGCAACAAATATGCCACATTAGGTCCTTCATGTCATGCTGTCTAGCATCAACCTTTTTCACCCTGTCATGGTAAAAGTGTTTCCTCTTAGCAAATCAGTATTAAACAACTTGACTCTTTATTAAAGATACATGTCCGAACTGCTCAAAACTGTTGTTTTAGCATATTGTGTTGTATTGTATTGTATTCTTTTTTATGAAAGTGAGTAGATAGACCCAGAGCGAGTAAGTATATTTGTTTACCCAATATGACTATTCTCGTTTCAGTTTCCAAGCGTTTTATCCTTCTCATACATATTGAAATATTTCAACAGTGGCAGTGCCAATCTTATGTGAAAACGATTCTTCAGAGTGTGTAGCTGTCAGGTCAGGCTGAAGGTCGGCATGATACCTGCAAGAAACTGGATTTGAGCAGACAAGCTGAGGGATTTCACCCAGAGGTTTCCCTCACCATGGAGTCTTTGACCCTTGAGCTAATTAAAAAAACAGAAGAAAGATAAGGGAGGAGGGCTTTTCCCTTCTGCATCTTTCTGCCTTTTTAGCGCAGGAAAGCCGAGGATTAAGGCTTAGCACTTTTCACCTTCTTGGGACACCGTGTTCGTTTTCATGGAAAGGGATCAGAATGTGGAGCCTTAAACCCATTTTCTCATGTATGTGGTTGTCAGTTTCACATTATGCTGTCACTCTGGATTAAAGTCTCATTCTTATTCTGTTTCATGTTGATATGATCTTTAGGACCTTGTTAAGCTGCTATATGTTTAAACAACCTGCACAGTTGTCATGACTTTCACATTTTCTAATGGTGATGAAACACTGATGCGTGACAGCTTATTGGATTTCTACTGATATGGACAGTATTTGTTAAGGTTTATGACACAAGGTCTTGCAGAATGTATTTTTTATATTAAGATGATGGAAACACATCAGAATAACAGTTTTGAATTGATATGTTATGGATTGCAGATTAGATGTGAATTGTTCCAATTATTGCAATCTGTTTATTTGAATAACCAAGTGCAGTTGAAATCTAAAAAAAAACATAGTGTCATAGTGTTGTTTGTAATACAAATGATTTATTTATATGACTTACTTGAGCAGTAATAAACTGAAAGTTACAGAGTGGTTTGGGAACATCATTGGACATACTGTACAGCAGAATACCAGTAAAAGTACAAAGGTTAAGGTTGCTGTCTGCCCAGACCCAGGATCTGGCTTCCATGTGCACATAAACCTGATCTCCTTTCTGAAGAAGCAGCACTACCCCATTGGACCCGTTATCAGTGATGTCAGAGGCTGTTGGGTGTTCAGCAGAGCCCACAACAGCCTCACCATTCTTGTACAAGAGTAAAAAGCCAGGGTTTCCTCCATTAGCATGAGAGTAGAGGGTAAAGTGGTAAACTCCACTGACTGGAGCTGTAAAGACTCCTGAAAAGGAAGTTACAAGAAGACAGAAGTTATTTAAAAATTAATGTAACTGGAGGTGAAATAGATGATACATTTTGTTCTTCATTTTTGATGAACAGAAAGGCATGAATGATCATCACATTATGAAAGGATTTGCTAAATGAGGAATGCACCCAAGCAAAGCAAGAAAACTCCTGTAGTGCACAGTATGCTGTATGAGCAGTGTAATGTATGTGTAATGTGTAAATGTATTTACCTTCAGTCATTGTTGTTTTCACCTCTTCCACCGCTGCAGCTGTTTGTTCAACCTTGTTCTTCAGCTCTTCTTGTACAGTTTGATTTATTTCTAGTTTGGCTTCCAACTCTATTATGTAAATGCATTAAATACAATACATTTAAGTAAAGTCAGACATGTGACAAAATCAGAATAATTAAAATTAAAGTTAAAAAATATTCATACTGAGTGGTAATAATACACTATTACATACACATTACATTACAATAATACATTAATGTATACACATATACAGGGAAAAAAATATGAGCAAATGTGATGGATATCATTATAAACTTTTAAAGCCAACAGAATGATTTATTAAACTTCATCAAACCAATACAGATGTTGATATATTTTACAGTGGATCAGTTATATTTTGCCTGCCTTGATCAGCTGTTTTCAGTGCCTCCATCTCAGCCTCTGTTTTTTCAAGGTTAGTGTTCATCTCCTGGCCCGAGAATCAGCGACATTCAGTCTAGTGTCTAACTCTGTGGGATTAATGGAAGAGATTGAAAATAGTATGAACTATTAACTACCTGTTAATCTTATGGTAGTAAATAAACATTTAATTAAAAGAGGGCATATTTTCTCCAGCGCCTCCACTTTTGTTTCGGTAACGTCAAGGCGTGTATTCAATTCCTTGGCCAGGCCATCATTGGCGTCTACTCTGGATTTTTAGTTTTAGCGGAGGATTTGAGATAGAGGTGAAACTGCATTAATATCAGTCATTATATCTAATTTAAATCAGAGTAGGGATAAGAGGGTACTTTGTGTTTCAGTTGCCCTAATAACCTAATTACTCATTCATAATCAATTGTAATTTTCTACCTTGATGAGCTGATCTTCAGCTTTTACCTCCCTGACCATGCCTGTGGTCTTGATCTTCAGCTCTTCACTCAGGCTCTCAGAGACTCCCAGTCTGGCTGCCAGTTCTATTAGAATAATTTAGAAGAGTGAAACCTATCAAGCCATCAATTAGGCAAACAGAGAATATAATGATAATCGAAATGTACAGAATCAGCACTGTAGGCATGTCTTTATTCTCTTCACCTCGATCAGCTGTAAGTGCCTGCACTTGTCTCAGCTATCTTCAAGGCTGATCTTCAGCTCCCCAGTCAGGCTTTCACTGGCTGACAACCTGGAATTCAATCCTTCGGATAGAGGAAGAGTTAATGGTGAGATTAGATAATATAGGGCTTGACCTCTATTACAAGAGTGTCACTGGTCATGGATATTCTGGGAAAGCCACTGAATTTCATTCTTTGGGGAATATGAGGGGATTTCATTACATCATGATTTCATTTGTTCGTTTATTGCATTAGATAGTATAGTTTCAGCAGAACTAGAGTGGAAACTGGTCTGTTAATCCTTTTTGAGACAACATTAACAAACCTGGAAGGGGTGAAAAGGCTACTACTGAATTATGAAAATGTCATGTTAAATTTAAAGCAATTTCTATCAGGACCCCCAGTGGGTCAACCTACTACCTACCTAATAATCGGGCAGAAAACTCCTTCTCCTGACTCTCACTGTACTTTAGTTTGGACAGATTGCCAAAAGATGGCACTCTTTTGGTTTCTGATAGCTCACCTAATATGTACATGTATTTATTCACAATGCGACTGCACCAATACAATTATCTCTGTGTTAATGTACCTTTAATTTCCACCTGTAATTGTGCCACCAGGGTTGTTTTTGTCTCTGCCTGGACATCAGTGGCATTCAGTCTGGCCTCTAGTCCTGGTCATTACATTTAGGAATAGAACATAAAATATTTAGTATTATAATATAATATTATCTTTCATACAAAGCAAAAAGCAAAAAAAAAAAAAACCAGTCTATCTCATTCAAAATATATTGTACATCTACTGACATAACTAGCCATGCAGTAAGAATGAAGTTCATTTACCTTGATCAGCAGCCTGCAGTGCCTTTACCCCTGCATATGCGTCACCAAGCTTATTTACGACTTCTGTCTGGCGTTGAACTCTATTTGTTGAAAATGAGGGAATAAATACTGCATGATTTCAACCATTCAGTCAAAGATAAATCATGAGGTGAGACTAGATGAGCTAAGATGAAGAGGAAATCTACTTTTCTCGTCATTAATAACTGACTTGTTTGTTGTATTACCTTTACTTTCCCTCTGCACTTGTTTTCCACTCGTTTGCTTTGAGCCTCCAAATTACTGGCATTCAGTCTGGCCTCCAGTTCTGCTCAGTGAGGATGGAATAAGGACGATTAGAGTAAACAAATAGAAGCCAATAAATTGCATGGAAACAAGTAAAAATAGATGCACACACAGGTTGCGGCCTTGGGAGGAGGAGTCAACTTCAGTCTTCCTGCTTTTTTAATTTTATCAAGTGATGCTATTTGTACTGGTATTATAAGTATTTTAAATAGAACCTTTTAAAAGTATTTTTCATGTTGTTGATAAAGTTACCTTACCTGTGTACTGCCGCACGACTTGCTGCACCTGCTTCTTCTGCTCCTCTTCCTGCATCTCACTGACTCTCAGCCTGGCTTCGTGGTCTGTTTTACATGACGGAAATAATTCAGTGTCAAATAATGTCAAAACATAACACCTTACCAGGTTGTGATAGAAACTGTCCCAACACACAGAAACTATAATTGAGTTAATTCTTTTTGATAAAGAGATGCAAGATGACAGAGTGACTGCACATTTATAGAACATTTTCATTCTACCAGTATATCCTTTCTTTAGTGCCTCCCCCTGTTGCCATAGTTCCCCCATCAGGCTGTCAGTGACTGTCTGCACAGATCTTTGTTCTGTACAATAAATGACATAGATCATGTAATGCAGTATGAGTGAACACGAAACATTAAGTAATAAGTATATTTATGCCATTAAGTTGCTGCATACTTCAACCACATTACCATACATACCCTGTACTTTTAGAAGTTGCATCAGGTGTGTTTCAGCTCAGTTCTCTGTTCATCCAAAATAGTCATCATCTACAACAGGGGCTTTTAAGCGTTAGTTGAGCGTGTGAAAGGTTATGCAAGGTCTACATGTTGTTTATGTGTAGTTGACCATATGAAGTTTATGAAACATGTTCACCAGGGTCAAGGATAGAGGTATTATGATAAGAGGCTTTCACATCCTAAAAAAAAAATTACATGACTGCCCTGAAATGTATAATTATTATTTGTTTTAAAACATCTGAAATACCTCCTTTTCTTCTACATTCCAAAATAGATACGTTGAGAGCGTAGAGTTTGTTTTCTAAAGTGCAGACCTGAGATATTATATACACTGGCAAAGATTTTTTACACCAAAATAAACACCACACTATTTATAAGCATTACTTCTGGAATATTCAATCATTGACCATTCTTATAGTCTTTAAGATAAGATAAGATACGATATTCTTTTATTTGTCCCAATGTTGCAGCAGCACAGTGGATAGGGAAAAAAACAGTATAAAAACAGTAGGAGTAGGAAAGATAATGAATAAAAACACTATGTACAAGAGAAAAACAGTAAGAATCGACAAACAACAGATAACACAAATAGTACAAATAGTAGCAGCAGCAGTTGCACATGGGCAATAGATTGCACAGTGAAATATTGCACATTGTTATTGTCAACAATGGGGGGGGGGGGTCTACTGGGAGCAGTGCTGGTTGTTATACAGTCTGACAGCAGCAGGAAGGAAGGACCTACGATATCTCGTATATATTTAGCGAGGGATGATGTTTTGTTACGGCAACTCCACGAGTCTATGACATATAGCTTAGAATAAAAATGAAATGAGTATGTGGCCATAGTGATGTTACATAGTCAACATTTTTATAAAATAATCATTGTTACATGCTAGACCTACAGAAGAGAGTGGTAGGTAGTATATGAGGTTTACAAAGACTTAGATTGAATACATGGAGGACAAAGTTATTTTGTATATTGTTAAAAGACAAGTTCAGCATTATTACGTGTGTGTTTTTGGGGGGGAGATATTTGTATTTAGCTTTGTGTCAAACAAAAAAAAGGAGGGAAATATGATGTATTGAAGAGGAACTGGTTAAGTCACACGGACTGTAACCTTAAATGTGTGCTATATAAATACTTTCTGCTTCTATAACTCTCACAGTCATCGTGACATTCAAAGAACCATTAGTGTATGTGCACGCAAGTTCGTTCACATGCTTGCCTTTGTGTATGAGGGTTAACACGTGGAAGTACTGCGTGTCCAGCCGGCTCACATAAACCCTCAGGACAGCATCATGACAGTGGAGTGGAGAGCTGGAGGTGTTTTTGTGTGTGTATGTTCGCTCCCATGGGCAAGGCAGAGGTCAGGTTTTACACGGCGAAGGTTATAGAGTAATACAGGACAGATCTGCTTCCACACACCTAGGTGCATCAGTGTGTATGCTTCATATGTATGTTTGTATATGCATGCGTTTATTTTTGTTTATCTTGATTTGTTTTGTTTTGTGTGTTACTAAGCTGGAGGAGTGTTCCACTGCAGCATATGTGAGATTAGATGGTACTCAACAAAGGTCATAGAGCATTCCCTATGACAGAACTGCTGTTACACACCTGAAGTTGTTTTTTTATGTGTGGGTCACCGTATTACCCTGTGTGTTTTGTGTGTGCATGCACATGAATGCGTGGCCTTAACATACTGTATGTGCTTATGTGCTGTATGTGAGCCTGCATTGCATATGCTCATGGCTGCACCAATTGCTGCTATGTAGCAGAAGAGGCTTTAGAGAAATGGTTGGATGTGTAAGTGGGTGTAAAGTGTAAATATGTGAGTCTTCTAAATGGGGGGAATAGGGTCAAAGTGGGTGAAAACATTAACCTTGGCCAATATCAGAGAAACCCACAGGAAATCCCGCTGTCGCCAGAGAAAATGTCACAGTTGAGAGAGGCTTCCTAGAATATCCACTGGAGGTTTTTATGCTCTTTTTGCTGAAATTCTTCCTGTGTCTTTGTCTCTCTTTTGCTTCCCTCTGTGTCATTGCCTTTGGATTAAAAATATGTACCAGCTATAAAACTGTCCCTAATATCACTGAAAGTGAAGACTATTATGAGTAATTGCATTACAGAGATTTGGATAATTTCTCTCACCTGATAATAGACCTTCCTCTTTAGACATTAGACATTATAACTGGATCCTTGGTCACTGAAAAATGGAAACAGCCATTTAAGTCAGAAAGAATCACCAGCTGTTGTCAGAGATGGTGTTGTTAGTCTCCAGAACATTTGGACAAAAGGACTTAAACAAAACAAAATGTAGATGTCAAGATTGCCCTCCCAAATGTGCAAACACTTGCCAGGAAGAGTTTTATTCACAGTGGCTTTGCTGTTTGCTGCCGACTTGTTTTTGTGTGAAAAAGTGTTTTTCAGCTTCAGCTGTAGCAAACATCAAAAACAATGTTTTTCTGAGGTGCTTGAGTCTTGTAAAATGACATACGGGGACTCTTTTCTGTGTTTTGTTATCTACTCCCTTCCTACGCACCAAATGCTCGCTTCTTGTCAGAAAATGTTTTCTTCCTATCTTCTTTGCTGAAGCATGGCAGAAGTAATTGTTGCAGGTGATTTAAAATGTATGTGATTAAGGAGTCATCCAGCACCTCTGTCTAGTCAAAGATGTCACACCCTTGCTTTATGCGTATTCTTTGTTCTTTTTTTTTTTAAGTTATCTTTTTGGCCTTTTGTTGGCTTTATTTATAGAGACAGCTGTAGAGAGACAGGAAAGGTGGGTGGACAGAGAGGGGATGACACGCAGCAGAGGGCTGCAGGTCGGATTCGAACTCGGGCCACTGCAGCAACTCCGTATATGGGTCGCCAGCTCTACCGTCTGAGCTAACCGGGCGCCCGTTCTGTGAGTTTTTAATGCGTGAAAAGGATATTCAAGGCTGCTGTCAAACTTCATATGCATGTGTCTGTAGCATTTTGAGGCACAGTTGGCTTTACATTTTTGATTTAAAAAATGATGCTTCATCAGTTGGCAACTTAACAAGGACATTTAGTAAAGCGGAAAGCACAATTTGTGATTGTTTGATGTTGCATTGAATAATTTTATCATTCAGAAATGCTTCACTATCACAGTCATTTAGACTTACATAAAAATGAGACAAGCAATGGCAGCGTGCGTCAAAATATGTGCAGCCATGCTGGGAAGAGGCCTATAGGGTATGTTGTAGAGGCTTTCTCAAATTTCCTTGCCATGGATTTACAAAAGAAAACGTATATGAATGCTGTATGTGTGTATTTAGCTTTTGTGTGGGACCTGTTCATGTTCACACAATGTGAGCTTAACATGTATATAAAGATTATAATATATAGGAGATTTGTTGTGTGCTGGATTGAGTATGACTAAAATACATTACACAGAAGGAGTGCATACATTGTGAGTGAATAATCTGCTATATTTTTGCAATCTAATTTCAGTGCTGACAGAGGTAACAGAATATAGGATAAGTGATGGAACTTGTAATGCACTAAAATATTTATAGAATCTGTGACTTGCTGCATATTTAATCGACAAGTCCAAAGGGATCACATGTGTTGTGATCT
This sequence comes from Dicentrarchus labrax, assembly GCF_905237075.1. NCBI lineage: Eukaryota > Metazoa > Chordata > Actinopteri > Moronidae > Dicentrarchus > Dicentrarchus labrax. Next base: position 18,008,877 of record NW_026136721.1, on the reverse strand, counting down.
AGCTCAGTTGGCAGGTTGGCGAATGTCTGCATTTTGACTCAGTTTATCATGAAGATGTGCTTATATAATGCCCTACCCATTGTCAACTAGTAGATTTCCTGTGTAGCAAGGTAGCATACCAATCAGTATTTGAAAAGTGGATCAAAGTCTGGATGTGGATGTCACTTTTCCTCATTAGATGAGGAAGATGCCTTAGTTTTGGTCTCGAGTTGGGAGAAGAAGAAATGTCGGGGACACAGTAAAAGGCAGGTCCATGTACTGTACATTTTTAATATGCATTATATCATTCACACTGACAGACTTTTCTAGTCTCTCACTTGTAAACAGATTACTGTAGTTGTAGATACAGTAGAGTGCTACAATGTCATGTGATAAAATTCAAACATCTTTGACTTGACTGACGCGAGATGAGACTGAGCTGAGTCTCCATTCTCCCCATACTTCTGGGAGACCAATGTGTCACCAAATGTACAGTCTGGTTTGCTAAATCTCATGATCAGAATGGCAAATCATTCAAATAATCATGTGTTTTTTCCGCAGTTTATGTTGCCCTATTTATACATGCAGAATTAGTTGTCTGAGTCTGGCTGAACTTCTGAACTTTCTCTCTTCCTTCCCCTACAGATTATTGCATATCAACCATATGGACGCTCTGTAGACTGGTGGGCATATGGAGTTCTGCTCTACGAAATGCTGGCAGGGCAGGTCAGTGGTGTATACGCTCATAACACACACACAAACACACACACACACACACAAACACACACACACACACACACACACACACACAGAGTTGTACTTTTTATGTAATTATCTACGACAGATTATGCAGAAACTTTACACAGAAACAACGTTGCTCACAGACTGCTCACAGCCACATTTTTCCCACATTGACGTTCCCCTGATAGCAAGGCTCTTCAGTGGCCTGAATGTACTCAGGTGGTGCTTTCTAAAGACCTTCCCACCAGCACTGAATAAACATCTCCAATCAGGGCATATCCTATTTGGTGTAACCTTTTACCCTCTTTTATTGTAGTCAGCTCAGTTTACTGATTACAGATTTGACCAGTGAGGTTTTACGCGCCTGAAAAATCAGGTTACTAATTTAAATGGCTTACTGTTTTTGGAGTTTAACTGCAGTTCAATTAAAGGGGAACTCTACCAATTTTACACTTCAAAGTCTGTTTTACAGGTCTTGGGGAGTACTACTGCAAAAAAGTTGTATAGACCTTTTTGTCACTCCAGAGCAGGGGTCAGCAACCTTTACTATCAAACAGGCCATTTTTGGCCCCCCAAAAAACAAGAAAAAAGTCAGGAGTATATTTGAGCCTTGCTAATGCTAATTTCTTGCTGCAGATCAAGCCTACTGGTAAGCCAGCAGCATTGGTGGTGAAAGCAGACAAATCTTTCCACACACTATTAAATTCTCTATTTTTCTCCGAGACTTATATTTTGGGGCATTTGGAATTTATAGTTAGCCTAACTAGACTCAAGATTAGTAGCCACCACTATTGAGGAAAAGGATGTAAAGTATGATGTACATTTTAGTTGACAAAATGTTACATTTATTAGTTTTTTGTTTTTGCCTGTGTAATGGCTATAATTTTTAACAATTTGAGAACGTAACAATCACTTTAGGCCAACAACAATGATAAATGAAAATGTTGAAAAGTATCCGTTATTCATTTCCATATCATATTTTGTCAAAGCCAAAGAAAGCCACTGGAGAGAGAGCTAAAGAGCTGCTTGTGGCTCTGGTGCCGCAGGTTCACCTACCCCTGCTCCAGAGGGAGCTACGGGAGAGTCTGAAAAACATTCTGATGGATCTAATAATTGCCTCAAATGATTTTTTTTATCCATTTGTTAATCACGAGTTCGAAAATGTTATAGGAGTTCAAAAAGAAACAAACTCCTGAATGTTTCATTGTCTGTTGAATGTGCCATAATTAATTTGTGTCCTGCTGGGCCCAAATAGGCACAGAGAAACCAAAAAAGACTTACTGTGGTTGCAACACGTGTTAAGCTTGGCACTTTTCCTCAGCCAGCTTGCTGCTCTGCAACCAGAAAAGCTGCCAGCCTTTTTGTGTTCTTTTTAGTGCCTACATTTGTACACAACTTGAGCAAAGTAAATTTCTCATATTTCTGCACTGAACAACTCTTTGTTACCACTGTTCTGTTTGGGAAGCCTACTTTGTCTTTTGCTGGATACAGCATGGTGTGCTGCCAGTGGACATAAGTCAATATACTGAATAATACTCTGAGTTATTGACATAAATGTATCAATAATGTGTTGGCAAAGATTTGATTTGGTAAACAAGAACTTTGTGCAGATATCTGAATATTGTCTTAAGGATGCATCCTTAGGAAAGCACCAAGCTTGACATGTGGGACAACGTTTTTATGTTGCCTCTAAGTGACTGCATTTTGTGCACAAATTGAGCAGATTAAATTTTCCCCCTTCTTTATGTTACCACTAACCCTTTTGGGAAGCTTACTTTTCTGTTTCTTTGAGCTTTGTTTAACTAGGATAGCATTAGCCTAAAGCCAAAGAAGCTGTGTGTGGTAGTTGCATTAGAGCCTCTTCATGGATTGGTCTAGTATTAGATATTTATGATGACTAAATGCAGTCTCTGCAGGTTTCAGCATCAACCTCAAACCACATTCTAGTGGAAGCTGAAGGAAGAACATTGAGAAAGTAAAAAAATATATCGCCCATCAGTACATTTTTTTTTACAGGATTTAATAAAACATGGTTCCATGACTCAGCACTAAATTACTTATTAAGACATTTAATATTCATTAATATCTTTTTGATATGACCACCATTCCAAAAGGCTAACACAAAAGCAAGCTCCTCCACAACAAATCAAAACATGAAGATGGGTATGTTTTTCATTCCCAAATAAACATTAACAGAAGTTTTTACCTATTCAGATGTTCCCTTCCCCTGTTTCTCCCTGCCGTGTGTGAAATCAGGTAAAGAGGGCATGATGCAGACAGGCTATCTCTACTCAAAGGGGCCAGTGGAGTGGAAATGACGAATAATTCATTTTATGGACTGTCAAAACACCCACATTATGGTTACTGATGATAACCTCCCAGTGTAGAGGGGGAAAAGCTGGGTCATCCACTCCATTTGTCCTGCAAGGTCTTCCTGTGAAAAGTGTTTGCACAAATTCTGCACTGTTCCTTGTTGTTTTCTCTCCATTTACGTGTGTTTGTTGTTCTCAGTGTTTTCTCTCTGTATTTTCCTCTCTATTTTTGGTACCCTGTTTAGTCAGATTTGTGTCCTGTTTTATCTGACCTTCCTTTATTCATTGGGGAAAACAGTTATCACTAAGTTTGGACAATTTACCTGTCAAGTCGAGAGGGCACGAATGACAAAAAAACAAATGTACCACTGCTGGATCCCTTGGACGCTACATAGTGACACTTTTAGCAGTAAAGAAGAGTAGAGAACAATTTATTCATCCAGAATATGACAATGGATGAAACACCAACAACATCCTCAGTATTATGTCTTTCCACCCCTAGCCTCCATTTGATGGAGAGGATGAAGATGAGCTGTTCCAGTCCATTATGGAGCACAATGTGTCCTACCCAAAGTCTCTGTCCAAAGAAGCTGTCTCCATCTGCAAAGGGGTGAGTAGATGTTCTTTGCTATCAATGAAAAATATTTTTTCTGTTATACAGCAGTTTGTGTGCTAAAGCTAAATCCATAAACATAATGATAGCTGAATCTATTTGGTAATCATAAAAGGTTAACATTCAACTTGCTGTCAGTTGTTTTTTTTGTTTTACGAACACATTCAGAAAAATGCACTTAAACTGTCCTGTTTAACTGGGACTGTTTGCCCCAGATGTTTTTCCAACCTGCATTGAAAATCCTGGAAAAAAAGGCTTATTAAACTCTTCCACATTCTTCACTGAAGCTAAAATAATTTAAGTTCTTGTAAGAGGGCTACAAGACCTGTCTGCTAGTTCAACTTCAGGGAGAGAAACAGCTGCGTCACAGACTGCTGTAAGGCTTTTCTTAGCGTTCCAGAGTTAGACGTAACATGTGAGAGGTCTAGCTCCATTTACTGGAAGAATCTTCTTTTTCCACTCAGTTCCTGTGTCTTTTACATTTGCATTATTAAAACATTGAAGGGAAACCTATCCAATATTCTCTTCACAAGCATGACTGCCTATAGATTAAAGGACAGCAGCACCATGAGCTTGTTTTAAAGGTGTATTGCTAATGCTTTATAGCCAGAAGTATGAGAATTTTGAATTTCAAATCTGTCTGTTAAGAAACATTTCCATACATTAACCACAGTGTGTCATTTGTATGACTTATGACCACTTGGGTGCATAAGAGAAAAATGTCTTTAACATAATACCATACAGTATAATATACACTTTGCACTAATGCAGTAGTAAAGTTATAATTCTAAACAGTTACAATCAGTATTTGCATACAACATGGGAGAAGAAGACAGACCAATACAATAAAACTGTAAAGTATTTATCAGGACATATTTAGAATAGAGAAATTTGGAACATGATAAAAACATTTTTTTTTAAATATATTGTTTGATATTGTACTGTTTCTGATTTTTTTTTTTGTGTGCCAGTGGTGAGAAATTGTGTCTTCTTTAAACAGAGTATATGGAAATTTGTGAAAAGCAAAATATGTATGCAATGTTTCATAATTTCAGATGCAATTTATGTAGGCAAAGTTTTATTCATACAAAACTGTATCAGTACAGGCTGTTAATCTGCCACAGAGGAACAGCAAAAGAGCCCCCCCACACACACACACACACACACACACACACCTGTGAATCACTTGAAGTGACTTTTGTTCCAAAATCATACCAAAGTGATGCTTTTTCCATCCCGAGACTTCAGTTTGCTCTCCTCTATCAAACCTGTGGTGTAACTAACTGCAAGCTGTTACATTAAACTGATCTCTTGCGAGGTGAGGCGTTAACCAGTGTCAACCATTAGTAACAGATCTGCATTCTGAGTTGCGAGATGAGATGTTTTTCATTAGAGATAGACTTTCACTGTAAGAACAGAGGAGTAATTGTACTCAACAATATCCTGAGGATGCTGTTTCTACTGCCATGGGTATATAGCTGCTGGATCTCCAGAGACAGAAGGAACTGAATAGTACAGTGGGTCAGTGTAAGTCAAGCAGACAAATACTGGGACTGTTTGTCCATGTTATGGTCAACAGCATAATGTTCTGAAAGCAAATGAGAGAAAAATTAACATAAAAGAACAATTTTTGTTTTTGGAATTTGCAGTCCGCCCCTCTTTATTATGTTCACAGAATAAACAACAAGGCAAAAACCATGCTTAGGAATTAACTATGGGCATTTTTCCTATGGACAAATCCCAGCAGTGAAATTCTGGATTTAAGTTAAAATTTGTCATATTATGCTTGATAAATAAGTACACAGTGTGATATCGTATAATTTATTTTTATTTTATTTTCATTAGTTTTGATAAAATTGATTTTATATGAATTTTACTCAACAAATCTAATCTCTATGGAAACCAAAGTTAGCAAGTGAGCACATAGATAACAGCAGTGATGGAGGCTGTTTGAGGGACAGCGCCAAAAAAAACATCAGTGTGCAGAAAGTTGTAATGCAATAATGGTAAAACAGTTTAGTCAGGATTAGGATTAGCACCCTAGAGATCACTGGGGTGCCTCTAATGTGCCCTCATGTTTTATCCCATTGAAGGGCACCATAGTGGGCATTTCATAATGTTTTATCTACTGCAGGGTCAAAAAATCTTTCACTTATTAAGTATTTATTGTTTGTCCTTGGTGTAGTGGTTAGTAATTGTGTATTTTGAACTATCGAACTATTTTGAATTTACGCAACGTCTCTTTACCGCAGCAACTTTGGGTATTTAGGTCGGTCACAGACAAATTGAAGGCAAGTTATATGTGAAAATTCACAGAGGTTGATTTTTTTAATTCGGGAGTCAAAAGTGACCATAGTTGCAAAAACACCCTTGTATGACCTTCAGAGGCACTTTGTATGCACTCCTCAGAAGGCAGAAAGAAACATGAAACATGAAATACATGTTTATTCTCAGGGGAGCTGATGAACATTAAATATTAATGGATTTTAGCATCTCGCAAAGTCAATGATGACATAAGGTTCACCTGAGGACTATTTGATCAATAAAATAATTACTTTAGACACATTCTTCAAGTGCTTCATGCTGGTAGCAGCAGAGACTCGGCTTCTAGTCCTGGCAGCAGCGCTATTGGTGTAGTCCCTTGAAAATAAGACTGTTGGTAACCGGAGTGATGACGTTAATATTTTATAAGCATACGTATACTAAACCTTTTCTTGAAATGTCCAGAAATAGTCATAAGAGTTACAGGAAAGCACACAGTTGTGTATAAGTGTGCATACAAGGAATTTAATAGTGAAAGTGGCAATTTTATTTCTGTCCAGAGGGAGTGGAAACTCAATGAACTGTGCAGTAACACGCTTTGTCTCCTTGTCCCTTCCTCAACTCTACTTGTTTCTGTTTGTCCCCCTCTTTCCTTTCCCCATCCATTTCATTCATTTTTTTAGCTGTGTGTTTGCACATGCATTTGTGTGTATGTGTGTGTGTGTGTGTGTGTGTGTGTGTGTGTGTGTGTGTGTGTGTGTTGTGTGAGTGTGTGTGTGTGTCTCCTGCACTCAGCCCAAGTCCCTGTGTCAACTCTTCTTTGGCATGGCTGCAGCACTTCCTCTTAATGGATACATACTGCTTGCCAGCGGCCTGACCCATGAAAGAGAGTGTGGGAGATAAAGAGGGGTAGGAAGAGAAGGAGAATAAGACAGAAAAACGTGCAGAGAGCAGAGCAGGTGTTGTTGGAGAGAACAGATTTTGACAGAAAAGTGATGCTAATAGAGAAACAGTATATCTGTTGTATGCAAACTTAAGTCTGCTGGTGGAGTTTTACTGTGAAACTGTTCATACAGACAATCTCTATTCTTAGCCCACCATACACTGTACAGTTCATTACATTTTAAATAGGTCACAGATGTATATACACATTCACTGAAGTAATGGGATGTTAAAGGTCGTCCATTAGAGTGTTGTTATAGTTCATTATTTTATGTGGAAGAGAATAAGAGTGGGACAGATATACATAAAAATTGTGATGAAGAGGTAAATATCAGCCTCATCAACCCTTGACTATTTTACTTGAATGAATCTCAAGAGCTCTGTGGCAAAATCATCAAGTTAAAAAACATGAGCGTGCTTGTGTCTCAGTATCTCTGAATACTTCATAATATCCTCAACTAAATCCCAAGGGTGCAGTAAGTTTTGTGTTGTATTGTCAGCAGCAGAGAAGTTAATAGTTAAGCCGATTATTTGTAATTATTTGTACAAGTTCAGTTTGTCTTTGATCAGATGTTTTGCGTCCCCTGTTGTCAGAATGCGACAAACACATTTTTAAACTAAATTTTAAAGGATGATGATGATGATGATGATGATGATGATGATGATAATGATGATTGTGTGTGTGTGTGTTTTGAAAGGCTTGATGTACTGGATCACTCAGTTTTACCAGGCCAGACTCCCTTCTGACTGAGAGGCCTCATCCTTTAATTCTTCCCTCTCATTCTCTTTTTCTCTCCACCTTCTTGTCTCTCGCTCTTGCCCCATTTCGCCATCTTTAAGTCAAACTATTTGATGTTATCAGCAGAAACAGCAGGGTGACTTCGAAGTTATGTACACTTTCTCTTAACACATGCAACTGAACCGTTTGCTGACAGTTCAGGATGTGGTGGAACCACAGAGATGCGAGTGCTAACAGTGCAGACAGACTGATCATGTTCTCCATGAAATGTCAACACCACGTTTTCTTTTTTCAGGATTATCCATCACACTTGTGTAAAGTGATTCAAGTAAACTCAAGTTTAAAAAAAAAAGCTTGAGGGTTTGATTGACATGGTGGCAGGCCAGCAGTCAGTTTCAAGGACATTTCAATGTGTAAGGTGTGTCATTTTAATGGTGACAGCCTTGTGATTGCAGCAGGATGCGTTCTCACCGTCAGTGACAGTCCTGTGAACAGACAGAAAGCTGCAAATGACTTTTTCTTCCTCGTCAACAGCTGTCTGATGTGCTCTGCCAGCTGGATGCACTCTGCTAGTTCAGATGTGGCCCAGCCCCACGGCCTGTATGTTGAAGGGGCTTGCTGCAGGAAAGCTGGCCTGCAAAAATCCTGCAAGTAGAAATTCAACACTAACAAAAGTTTGCCATTTTAGCATGTCATACAATGTTGTCATATCTCTTAAATAAAAAGAAATCTTCTAAAAGTTAAACAAAATCTGGCAGTGCAGTGATATATTTTTGCACTTAATTTGTCTATAAATGCACACTTTTCTGTCCTTATTTTATCCTGTTTTATGAAACAACAACTGTAAGAGAACAAGGAATCAGTGGCAGTGGCAAAATGTTAATTAATATGTGAATTGTAAATGACAAATAACCTTATATCCTTAAAAGACAAGTTAAAGCGCTTGTGTAATTTTCTCTTCTGTCAGAGAAACATTTTGAGATATTCTGTGTTATATCCAGCACATACTATGAACAGCACAGTTTCACCCTTGGTGGCTGTTAGCATGTCCTCAGAAAGAGTCTGCTACAGCTAGTGTGTATATACTGCATGTGTATCTGTCTTAATAAGAAGAAGAAAAAACTACCAATTTGGCTGCTAAAAAAATCATATACACAGGACCCAACATGGATAAGAGGTGATGATAAAATATTTTAGAAATAAATTAAAGTAATATTTGATCAGAGGGAAATTTGAATCAACCATGAAATTTTACATTTTTGTAACATCTGTGAAGTCTGGTGCTACTTATAAAGAGACCAACATCTGTGCAACTTGAAATCCCAAAAAATGATGAGCTGTTTACCGATATGTAACTAGTCACAATCAGTTCCATGAAAATATATCATTACAGAATGTTTACATATACAAGATAGAATGAACACAACAAAAGAAACATACCGTACAACATAAGACAATGCAGAGTTCTGCAGAGCTGTACACTTGAGAGAGATAGTGTGATGGCAGAGCTAGGCAGAAGGAATGATTGACAACTTGAATTTTATGAGGGTCTTTCCCCTATTTTTTTCTGTACCTTAGACAAAGTCAGCTCTCGAGAAATGCCAAGCCCAGAGTTGCTTAAAAAACAAAAAACAAGTTTTGTATAAAATGTTACGCAGGGGTTGTGGAGTGTGGTCTGGGGTGTAGAGCCGCTGTATTTACCTTACAGACACGACAGTGGTATTCGATCTTATTATCCAAGTCTTGGCAAAATCTCAAACTTTCATCACAAAAATATTGAATTTAATTTAGTTTAGTAATTAAACCTGTCTGACGGGCCAGTGTAAGTGTGTGTCTGCCTTTGGTCAGAGGCTGTAGTAAGATAGCTTAACATTGGTTACTGTCTTCCCTGTGTAAGAACCATAAAACACTCCAAGCGTCCTTCCATGTCATATAATACAGGAGAACTGCCAAGGTGACTGAGCTGTACGTGAAGTTATGCATCACAGATTAGGGATTTAACTGGAGGTGCTGCAGTGTGTATGTTTGTACTCTCACTGTGGGCGTACCACTTAGAAAATATACACTGTGACTGCACACGATACCAGGGCCAGGAAGCCAGCCTATTTAAGCATTTAAACTAGCTCAGTCAAACAAAGCACCATTTCCATTTCAGATTCCAGCTCATGAATAAGTAATTTTGTCCTTGGACTGTCAATACTGAAACCCACCAGGCTAACTGTCCATCTTCTTTCCCTTCCTTAGCAATTCAGTCGGGACAGATGACTGCACTGAGGCTGGAGTTTTAATGCAAAATAGTTATGTAAATAGTATAACTAGTGAAATTCATCATACACACTCAGAAAAACAATGTTCCATTATGAAGGAATTGCTTTAATGCATTTAAAATTGTGAACAGACAAATGTTTGTTTCCTCTTCCAGACCAACTCGGGCTTCTGTTAATGCAATCAGCAAGTATGTATATGTTCTCCAACTGTAAACTGGACAAATAAACATTAAATTACCTTTAATTTTTTGCACATTATTTGGACAATTATGTTTAAGTAATACCAGTGGGCTTCTACATTATTTAACAAGGACAGATTTGTTGTTGGTTATGTTTCCTGTGGGTACTTCTTTTTTTATCTTGGTTTGCTTTTTAGCAAAGTGCAAACTGTGTCCTCGTGTTGTCTGCGGTGCGATTGGAAGTGGCAGCAGTTCTCTAAAGGCAGAACAAGGAGAGGGATGGGGGGAAATAACAATTATATCTCTCTTCTTCAGACCCATCTGTTTATCTGTCATTTACTGACCTAGAAAAGAGGTGGAATCACATTACAAAACACATCAGTAAAAGAAAACCAGAGCGAGAGAAACACAGAGAGTTTTCCTGATGTGGTATCTGTGATATGTTCCCCAATTACCTTAGAAACTGAAGAAAGAAAAAGGGTTTTTACTTTTTCTTTGAAGTGGTGAAAATCAATAAAAAACCTATGTGAATCATGCATCCCACACTGTTCCTTCTTTCTTTTTTTTTAACTTTTTTTTTATGCCCTAAAACCTACACCATTGTCAAGAACAGTAAATCCTATTTGATCTGGGTATAACAGGAATCACCACTGTGATTCTGAATGACAATTTATAGTGTCTTTGTTTTAACTCCATGTCTTCCTTTTTGTTTCTTCCTATGAGCAGCTGATGACCAAGCACCCGTCCAAGCGTCTGGGCTGCAGCCTTGAGGGCGAGAGGGACATCCGAGAACACGCCTTCTTCAGACGTATCGACTGGGAACGCCTCCAGAACAGGGAGATACAGCCGCCCTTCAAGCCCAAAGTGGTAAGTACTGTTAAGATATACTTTTACAGTAGGCAATGAACTGGCTTAGGATTTAATTTATACTTCACAGTCTAATTAAGTGTAATACCGCTTGGTATAATAGCTGTAACCAAGGTCAAGATGATTGGTAGCCTCTCTCACATGAGTTTAGCTTCCATTAGAGTAAGGCCACATTTCCCATTACACTTGTGTGTTCCTGTCACAAAGGATATGTTGCTACTTTGGGCTCTATTTTCATATGGGTGTGTGGTGCAAAGAGGCATTTCCCTGATGCGCAGTAATATTTTTGTCTTACCTACAACCGCCAATACTGCATTTTAGGCAGTATTGGAGTAATCATAATGGTTCAGTTTTACTATAATGGTTGTCGATGAAAACTTTCTTTAATTAGCGTTTTCTTTTGCAGATTTTATGCAAGTTCCTTTAGATTTTTGCGCTACATTTGGATGGAAAGCCGACTGCTGGCAGTACAGCCACAAAAATAGCATTCTTGACTGCATTTTGCACCATGCACCTTGATGTACAAAATTAGCACCCTTTGTGTTTCCTTCGCCTCATTGCCATTGGTCTGGGTGCATTTGTTCTCTCTATGGCTTCACCGAAGTTGCGTTTACTTCGGTTTTTCCTTCAGCTCATCATCTGACAACTTTGCTTGTACTGGAAGAACAGTAACATCTTCTTTTTTTGTGCCATCCAACATCATCACTTTGTGCAATCAACACTCTTCCTTAAAATTCAACACAATGTTAAATGCTACTCCTGACAGTTGTCTTGTATGTCTGCAAAGACTAACTGATGTAAAATGTATTTTAATTGATTTATTACCACCTCTCAGACCACATGTCACATCCATGCAACACAATATAGATAAACACAAATAAAGACAAATAAACAAATACAAGCGTTCTAAACTGCATGCATCTAAACAAACAAGAACAGATGTGCTCATCACTACAAGATAAATCTGTTATGGCAAGACGTTTTATGCCCCTCTCTGCTCCCTTGGGCAATATGTGTTCTTGGCTGTTTGTTTACCAACTTGTACGTCAGCCTTCAGTCAGATTTGTCAGGGAAGGTTACTAGTCAAAATTTCTTTGGTTACTGCCCTCAAGTCCTTCATTGTTTTTTTTATTTCTAAGTAAGTATTTATTACCTTTTAAGAGACATACGTGTCAACTACAGGATGAATTTATATTCATAGGTGATGAAAATCCAAGCCTCTTGCACGTACAGTACAGTTCACTGTGTTGAGTAAGCAGTGTTCAAATCAAATAAAAGATGTGGTTCATAATGTGGTAATCAAGACAAAAATAGTTGAAAGTTATATAATGCGATTAACACAAACTTTTTTTATTAATGACATGCTTAAAATGAGATTAACACATAAAGGTTCTTTTTTTTCTCTGTAATTGATGGTCTTGGATTGATTGTAAAAAAAAACCTGTGTTTCCCAGGACCACAACACACACAGATTACAGATAATCCTTATCTGTGCATGCCAGAGTTTTTGGTGGTGTCTATACTGAAGGTTTTCATTAACGTTTCATCCAGTCTCATTTAGTGCATTTAAAATGAACTTTATTATATGTTATATATATTCTAAAACGTGTCATTAAAAACAATCACGTGTCCTGAACATTTATGCACTAAGAATATTATGAAATTTGAAGTTTTAATTGACAGAATTTATTGCAGTGAAAGCAAATTAACTGCAAGCCAGCCTGCCTCCTTCTTTCTCTCTGTCTGTCGTATTTTACAGTTACCACACACACACACACACACACACCAAACCAAGCATTTATCTGTCAGGTGTTTTGAAATATCTTCTCTTGCAGCCAGCTATCTAAAACTTCTTGTCAGACTTATAAAAAAGTGTACCTGGAAATAATTGGGTTGTGAAAACCGGATTTCAAATACATAAAGGGATATTTTTATTTTGTAGGAAATTTCATTTTCTAGCAGGTTTTTCTTTGACATCTTTCACAAGTCGTCATCTTCGGCGTTGACCTCACATGGAATATGCAGTCGCCACCAGTTTTAGGTATATAGCTGGAATTTACAGCGAACATAGTGGGGAAATTCAGGAGAGGACAAGCAACAAAGTTAAGAGAGCACATTTCAGACTTGGCATGCACCTTCTAAACCCACCGAACTAAAACTAAATGCACTCAGGCCTTTTCAAACACGTATCTTCATTAATAATTCTAGGAAAATGTATTTGAAAACTCCTTGTGAAAAAGAAGACAAATAAGCAAAGATGGTTTATCTCAAGGTTGTAGTTTATAATTATGTAGCTGTGAAAGTGCATTTTAAATCATCATCATCAGTCATCAAAGCATCAAAGCATCTTATGTCTTAAAGGCAACTGTCCAAAACCGTAGAAAATGAAAACCAACATTGGTGGGTATTAGGATGTGATGCATATTGTATAGTCTCATGGAAAAAGTGTCTTAGCAGTTTATGGAGCATTGTGCTGTATTTCAATAGTTTTCTTGTATTGGTAAAACATTTAATGTGCTTTGACATACACAACCATTTACTATTTACCAAGACCTTATAGTTGCCTTTGATGAAAACCATCCATTCATTAATTTCCTATACCTTTTCATCCTGTGCAGGGTGATGGGGGGCTACTGCCTATCCAAGTACACATTAGTCAAAAGACAGCATGCACGCAAAACAGGTCGCTATGGTCTATCTAGACGTCTATGAGGCTACAGTAACATATATTTCCACTGTTATTGCATAAGCATCACACACACCAACAACACACTGTCTACCAGCACATATGGGATAGACACGTTGTTGGCACTCCAATGTATTTTGGAGATTTATAGTAAAAGACTGTTGATATTTTTTATAAATGAGACCTGTGTCATTTGAGTAGGTAGGTTTCATTGTATGAAGGTGACTGCATTACACAAAATGTATTCATGTGTGTCGAGACAGCTGATGTAATCTGACTGCAGTCTCCTGCAACATCCCATTAGGAGTGGTTTACAGTGCAGTCCACTTCCCACTTTTCACTCATGAATGTCATCATATGATCTACACTGAAAATAAATAAATAAATTAGTTACAATTATATTACCAGACTTAACCATAGACTGAAGTCAGTCTGATGTGATATATAATACTCCCCTTGACATAACACTCTTCTGTTTGTTAGTCAAAACACAACTGCAGGCGAAGGGCTTCTTATGGCATGTGCTATATAGCCCATAAGTAATTTCAACGTCTCTTATCTCACTGTATAATTAATGTAACATCCATTTATTATGGATGCATATCTTATATAGCTCACATTATGCTGCGCAGTAAGTAAGTAATTGTGAAATCCCTTGAGATTACACATGGTCATGTAAAGCACACACACCTTCTCCCTGTGTCTTCATTCTCCTTCATAATCACACACAAAACCACACACAGACAGACTCATACAGAGTTCATATAAACTGTGTTTCTTAAAAAAAAAAAAAAAAACAGGAGGCATCAGAGATGAAGTAGGTCAGCTCAGTGTCTTGTGTGTGTGTGTGTGTGTGTGTGTGTGTGTGTGTGTGTGTGTGTGTGTGTGTGTATGTATGTATGTGTGTGTGTGCGCGTGTGTGCATGTGTCTCTCTCATGTGTCATGTTCAGTTTAAATATTGTAGTTCTCTTTTGTTTCAACCCTCAAGGGCTCCCGTTCCTCTAATAAGGTGAATCCTGACCCTCTTTGTCCATGTAGTCTCCTGCTGAGTGGATGTCCTGGAAATGCTGTGTGTGCTTTGTGTGTGTATGCGTGAGTAAATGTTTGTGCGTGTGTGGGAAGGTAAAAGAAAGCAGTGGTTAACAGAGATTGAGAAATGCAGGGGAGGATGATTTCCTTGCATGTACGCCTCATCTCTGTGACTATTTGCTGCATATGTGTGTGTGTGTGTGTGTGTGGGGGGGGGGGATCAATATCGGAGAGAGAGAGAGAGTAAAGCTTCTGTGCTTGTATATTTGTCCACGCTGAAGTTGCAGGGAAGTGGATGCATGTAAACGTGCATGTCCTTTTGCACAGCGCATGCATGCATGGGTCGGGTTGTAGATGCAGATAAGGGTGAAAGGTGAGAAGACAGTAAGAAAACATTGTTGAGTGCTACCTGTAATCCGCTATAACCAACTCTATAATGATCCGTCGTGTCCATCTCACTATGCCATGTAATACAGCGCTGTTTCTGAGTCCATTACCACCAATCATTATACACCTTCCTCTCACCCCTCGCCCCGCACCAGGTCTAACCTTGCCTCTCTAATCCACTCCTCCTCCTCTTTGCTTTTCTGCTTGTGCATCGATCCCCGCTCAATCTCACTTCATTCGCCTGTGACAACTATGGAATTGCAATCATTACCCAGCAGAGAGATCCAAACCATCTGTATCTATTGGACCGGGTCTTCAGACAGCACGGAGGACGCAGTCTGTGTGGTAGAATGAGTGTCAAGGCAGGCTCGGTTAGCATTGATCCATATTTATAGTGCTGGATGCTGTCACTGTGCAGCCGTATACTGCAGGTAACAAAACAAGCACATGGTTTAAATGCCAGCCACATCCAGCGAGATTGTTGGTAAGAAGTCAGGCTAATTTCTTCAGAGTCCAACACACTTGATACCCACACATGTTTTATGTCCAATTGTGAATGGCTGATCGTCTTTATGGCTGAAGGGAGCAGGGAAGGATGGGGAAAGTAGGTCAAATAGCTGCTGATTGATAGTGATGGGAGCAGTGAATGAAGGGAGGGAGGCAGGGCAAGAAAGAGTGGGAGGACTTAGTCACTGCACAGAAGTCTTGGAACAGTGTCCAAGGAAGGGACGTGCAAGCCTGATGGGATACAGGGACACACACACACACACACATGCTCAGAGAAAATTATGCCAATATGGATGAGCTGTGACTCACTGTAGCTGTAAGAAAATGAGAGGCACAGACTGTTGCAACCTGACTGAGCATGTCTGCCTTAGCTTAGGGGACATAAAAAGGAACATCTTAGCTTGTTTATGTATTTTTTTCTCTATTTGATTATTTAATTCCTAATTTGGGGTCAAGAGAATTTGTATTTTCTATCACATTTTCCATCAAGTCTACAGTTCATGTCTCAACAAACGTGTTTGTGTATTAAAGGCCCAATTTGTAATTGCTTTTTTTTTTAGGTTTGTTTACAAAGTAAAATTTAATATGCCTTTATTGTATTGAAAATATGTTCTACTAAAAAAATTTACCTTTGTGTAGATGCTGCAGGAGTTTATATTTGTAAAATTAGCTTTTTGTAAAAATAAGAAGAGCTTATTTTTGACGTGAAAGTCCAATTCTTTGAAACCCGTTTTTAGCCAAAGCACAATCGGTCATGTAAGGTTCTGGTTTTATCTTCAGGTTTCTGCACCAATAACCCATGGATTCAACTGTGCTTTGTCATTTTGTCACATTACACAGTCATGAAATAAGCTAGTGAAAATTAAGTAGTAGATACATTTCGTAAACTGTAATACTGTATGACTGCATTACAATTTGTTACTTCCCCACTCGCACATAGATTAAGAATTAAATGTACTGCTCTTGACAAGCTAACATTAGTTCATTAGAGCAAGGCAACATGTTCAGAAGATTATGACAAGAACAGATATCTTCCCATGCCAGTGGCTTCAGGGGAGAGCGAGGTAGAGCAAAAAAGAGAGAGAGAGACTCATGCCACAACTCTTAATGGAGGCAGGCACTCATTTACCATCCTAAGTAGCAGAGTGTTCTTCTAATATGCTTGAGTGCAAAGGCGTGCGTGTGCATGTATGTTTGCACAGAGAGAGAGGGAGAGATTAAAGATGAGAGAAAGTAGGTCAAAAAAAAAACTTGTAGGACACTATGTCACAGTGTATGGGAGGATGTATCAACAGCATAATAGCTTTTGGTGTCACCCCATAAGAGTTGGATGAATCACACAATGAGAAATAGGAGATGTAGGACCAGCCCTGCACTTTTCCAAAAGGGTTTCCAAAGTCTAGGTTTCTGGAAATGTCACAAAGGCACCGTAGCAGATTTTCCATGGTTCATAACCTAATTATCTCCTTTTGTTCTTGTCGAGCTAATCCTTTGAGCTTCATTTATCTTAAGAGAGCAGCTCATAATATATAGTGCCTTGTCTATTCAAGGTCCTTTATTTGTAATGTGATTTTCTTTCACAAAAAAACTTCAAAAAATATATATTTTCAACTTTCCTCTCTCAGTTTCCTGTAAGTGAACACAGCATGCTAACTTCTGCCAGACATCTAAAGTCCTGTTTTGTTCTGTAAAAAAAAAAAAAATACACCAACCAGAATAAATGAAGCGTGTTTGTCAAATTTTTCCAAAGACTCTGTGCTGTCAGTTATCAGCTGGCAGCTGAAACTTCATCCCACATATGCTTTGCGTGTACACTGGTAGGATGATTGAGTTTGAGAGCGATGGATGGTCAGTGATCGATAGAAGAAGACAAGTATACAGAGAGACACAGCAGTTGAGAGGGATGCTGGCGATTACCCATCAAGACAAGCCAAGACCCACATTTGCTCCTTACCATGAAGTGTGTGTCCTGCCTTCTAGCCACTCTGACAGGGTGGTAGTGGCAAAAACGTCACCTGTCAGTGAAAATGGGAGGACATTTAACTTTGCACACACCATTGAAAGGACTGTCTCAACGTTTTTAATGTTCTGTTGTCTGAAATCACCTGACGTGTTGTCTGCCTTCACCAATAAAAAAACTCAAAACAAAATAAAAAAAATAAAAATAGAAATGTCAGTACCTTTAAACCGCAGTGTGTTTGCGTGACAGACAGACTGACATTCTTAAACTCCCAAAGACTACACAAGCAGTTGCTGGTACACACACAGATGCACACCTAAAACACAAAACAGACACACACTCCTGCATGTGACGTCTTGTCTGTGAATGTAGGGCAGCAGTGGATGAGGCCAGTTAGTCACAAGTTAGTCAAGAGTCTCAAAGCCAGGTCACGGTAGGTTAATATCAACAACTAAAACTGATTGGCAGCGGCTGAAAAATAAAGAAGAAATTATGTGCAATAGTACCTATACAGATGTCTTTCTTTTTACACTTTCTTCCTGAACAAATCATCTTAAGCTGTGGATCAGTGGAGGTTTATCATGGTAGTGGCTGGAGGCATGGCAGTGTGGAGCAAATCCCACTCAGCATACTGGTCCTCAAAACTTGTATGAGTCAGTTACTGTATACTCTAAAAGAGTTGTCATGTGAAATCACTGGAGTTCAATCTGTAGTAATAGCAAAAAGCTGGAAGTTGGAAATAGTTATTAGACAAAAAGCCTACATTACAGACGTTGGTGTAGTTTTCAACAGGATCTGGTAATGTGTGCATTGATTGGTAAAGCAATTAAAATAGCCTGTGAGATGACTGAGTGATAATAATTATAATAATAAGAAGAAGAATGTTTAATGCTATATAAATGGCACATGCAAGATCACCATTTAAAGTCCACTTGAAAACATTTGTTTTTATCTTTAAAGCTACTGTGGTCATACATATCAAGTAGGGTTTTTTCCAGTCAGGGGTAATATCACTACAGCAAGAAATTGAGATGCATGCTCACATCTCCTTGAACACGCACATGACCTTCCTTTTAGAAATTCCACGATGTGACATGATCCATTTCAGTGTCTTTGATTTAATGTGGTAATCCTCTCATCATACAAACATGAAAACACTTTTGATGTCTCTTGTTAAATACTGACAGCTTGTCTCCCACACTCATTAACCCTTTTGTGACCTGGTTGCACCCTGATGCTGTTGCTGTTCTTGTTCAAGGAATCATTTCATTCTTCTGTAGGATAATTAGCTTTGACAGCTGAGGGTCAAATGCACAAAAATATGTACATACACATGTGAGCCAATATAAAGGTGCTGCATCACTGCAGGTTGAGGTCAGAGCAACAACACAGAGTGGTCCAGACACCATTTCCTCTCATAGAATCAGTCCTGAGCCTTGTTTACTGGAATTGGTCTTCCACAGCTGTGCCAGTGTTGCTTTGGTATTCAGTAGGGTGCATTGAGATTCAGATGAATGCGATGTAGAGCATGTAATCCAATGTTATTCAGATTTGTACTGCATGCAGTAGTGGGAAAATTGGGGGATCAGGTGTGAAATGTTCTCCATTTGTATGTAGGCCAGGGGGGCAGGATGAAGATGCATAAGTCGACAGGCTGATGTGAGAGAACTCACAAATGTTGCTTGTTGTAACTGTCCATGCACATTTTTTAGTTGCCCAGCTCAGTGTGATTTTATTGAGTAATATGAATGGTGATGACAATGGTCGTGATTGATAATGTTTGATGATGATGCGTGTCCCGTGCTTTGGGCTAATTTGTGAACATTTTCAAGAAATTCAAAACAAATTCTGCTGAATGTGTCTTGCGTTCGCAGAATTGCCATGCGCGCACTTCTGACAGTGCTCTAGATTTTTCATGTCCGCTCTGTCTTGTCGGTCTGCTTGCACTCTTCATATTATTTCACATACCTTACATCTAAACTTCCTCTTCTTCTGTCTCTCTTTTTTGCAGTGTGGCAAAGGAGCAGAGAACTTTGACAAGTTTTTCACCCGCACCCAGCCCCAGCTCACACCACCAGACGAGCTGGTTATCGCCAACATCGACCAGGCCGAGTTTGCAGGGTTCTCTTTCATCAACCCACAGTTTGTACACCCGTCGCTCTGTAACAGCGTATGAGAAGGATGGGGAAACCTCCCCGAAGAACCTCCCTGCTCACTGCCACTCACTTAAACCAACCGCCAAACCAACATCTGACCACAACTTGATCAAGCCACCCACTTTAAACCTTTATGTATTGGTTTTTATTCAGCAACAATCTAGGGGCTTGCATATATGTTCTGTACGATATATATCTGCCATATAGTTTATATAGATTAGATTAGTTCTTGGCCATCACAAGAAATAATTTTGTTTAGTTTAATGATGAGCATGTACCGTACACCTACTACTTAGACAGAAGGGTGTCAGGCTTTATTTATCTATTCCAATATATGATGAAATTGAGAGAATGAACAAATCTATGCCTGTATATGATAAAAGCAACAGAATGTTAAAGGAGAATTTGAGGCATGGATTAACTAATTCTGGAAAAGATGCCTGTGCAACTTTTCATGCTTACAAATCTCAATGGATAAACATTATGCTCTACAGATCTAGTTGGGGTGGCATTTTGTTTTTGTATGGATATGTATCACAATATAGATATTATATGATGAACTGAAAAACACTCTTATAAGGCAGTGTAGCCAAATATGAAGGTGACAGGTGGTGCAGGCGTTGAAACAGCCCCTTGTGATTCAATGTTTCCTGTACCATGTTTACAGTTTTCGTCCCCATTGATTTCATGGTTATGATGTAAAATTCTACTTTAGTATAATTTGATTTTTGCCAGTCTCAACTTCGAGTGTACGTAGCAAATCAACTAAAGAATGAACACGTCATGTAATTACATAATAATGCAGCATGTAAAAATGCAAATATGTCAGACCCATACATTTAGGAATGAAAAGTTTGTCAGTGTTGGTTCCAATTTGTCAAAACCTAACTTAGCTCAACTATCACCATATTTTACCTGCTTTAATTTCCCCCACATCCATTTTCTAGCCCTAACTTCAGATTGTGTACTTCCCGTGTCAATCATTTTGTGGACACTATGTGGACATACAGTAAACAGTAATCAGTTTAGTATGTGGGCATACCATTCTTATATCTACCTTATGAAAAAAAAATAATCTAACCTAAAACATTTATAGTTTGTGATGTTATAACACTAGTCAGTGTTAACCACCATCTCTGTCCCATGCTGTGCCCATAATTACAAAGCCTCCCATTGGTTGTAAATGTCTTAACAGTAAAGACATTTTGATAAACTGCTTTTAGAATATTATGTCATTGTGTATTAACCATGCAATCTTATATTGCATACAGTATGATGCCCTCAAGCGTAGATAAAACACATTTGTTAGGTTGCTTGGATACAGAAGTTGTAAATCAAAAGGAGCATTTCTTCTGACAATGCTTTGTTGTCCTGAGAACAAACTCGTTCTTCATTAGAGTCTGTCAACACAATCATTATCAGTTAAATATTTTTTTTGTTTCTCTTGGTGTTCCTTTAATGTCTTTAAAGATAGATAAGTTTTTACCCTCCTCTTCTTTTGTGATCTCATACATATTTTTCCATTAGATCAGATTAATATTTTACTGTATCTTATATCAGTGCATCACTCCTTTGTAAATAATCATGAGTTATTTGAAAAGAGTATAGCAAGTTACAGTTTTTATACCAACACCTGAATGTGCTTTTATTACATTAATTATATAAACCAATATTTGTATGTGTAAAAACTAACTAAAAAAGTAACCCAGTACAGATCAACTTTGTAACAACTGGATATCTTTAATAGTGTCCAGATTTAGCAAGTTGTGAACTTAATCTGTTCTACTTGTTTTGGCAGATTTATAAAAATCTTTTTGTTTTTGTTATTCATATTCAATTATTTCGACTGCTAACTGTGTGTTGATTGGATGTGTGTCTGGCTGTTGACTGTCCTTGTGTATCTGCATGCTGTTGGTAGGCATCATTCATGCACGTGATCTGCCAAATGCTGCATGCTACTAAGTATAAAACCCCTAAGAGTTACAACCTCAAAGTGATACTCCACCTAAAATCTAACTTTAGACGTGAGAGTCAACCCTTGTATTCTTGAAAGTTTGTACCTGTTTTGTCCTTCTTTAAGAATAATGGCCAGGTTAGCTTAAATTCATGTTGATTACAATGAGTTTCAATAGTGACAGCTTTTTACATTGGGGGAAAAAAGTGTCAAAATGTCTGTCCCACTCCTGTCTGTATGTATAGTTTATTACATAGTTCTGCTAAAACAGAAAGCATCTGTCTTAGTTCTCCTTTAGCTTGTTTGTAGGTCTGGTCAGGCCTATGGGAGGTGAATGTTTCATACTCAGAAGATGGATTTAGGGTGGAGTATCACTATAAGCATTTTACCATTTAAGATGGTCATTACACACCACAGTCCAATACCTTAAGAGTGCTACTCTTTAAAAGGTGATTGTGGGATTTTGTAACTAAACTGAACACAAGTCAAGTTTCAATGACACATTCTTGCAACAGTAATGAAACACCAAAGTCCTAATGCTCAGGCACATTTGTAAACTATGTGTGAAGACAGGCATGAGGAACAACAATGATTTTGATAAAATAATGCAGATCACAGGCGCTAAAGTAAAAAGAAAAACATTTTATTACAGTTTATAAATTTAAATAGATGCTAAAACTACTTTTTAAAGACTTTCCTGACACAAAGTCCCTGTCTCACGTCCCCAAGATGTATAGGGGTTGTGATGGTTCTAAATCAGTCTTGTCTTTAGAAGCTTTAAATATATACAAACACACATTATGACCCCAGGTTCCTTTTGCCTTTACCTGTTTGGGGCGATGTGGAACCCAGAGCACGGCTCGTTGCTAGACCAGTGGGACCACTCGCTCTCTAGTGTGAGGTTTATGTTCTAATCCTAATGTGGTGTTTTTGTTGCTTTGTTAAAAATTTAGTTAATTCTTTTTCTTTTTCTTTTGCTGTTGTCAGTTGCTGTCAGTGTTGTCAGTTTTATGTCCCTAGCTTCTGCTCAAGAAAATTCAGGAATGTTTCAAAGAATATATCACATAAGTCAACTCATATCTGACTGATATAGATAGGAACTATTGGAATGTTTGTAATGTTTCCTCCGTGTTTTTTCTAAGTCGTGTTCTCCTACTGTGTTTCCTATAGTATATAACCTTTTGCATGTGCCAAACCCGGAAAACGCCAGAACCCAACAATAGCAGCATTGCACTAGCTGTAGTCATGTGGATGACTCTGTGGCAACTGAGACCTGCCTAAAGCCACACCTGCCGTTCACTCTGTTGGCCACATAACATATACATTAGCATGCTGCCATGATTATACCAGTGCACAGTGTCAGTACACTTTACAATGCCAGTCAGTTTGATAGACGACTCAACATATACTGCACTAGATTTTCCTGCCTGTGTAGCCTTGGGAAGAATTGTCTATGAAAAACATTTCAACTTGTGGAGCATTTGATTTAACATCCACAATGAATTTCTCAGAAGTGAGAGAAAATATGCTTTGTACATATTCTAACTCAACAACAGTCTAACTTGCACCTCTGTATGTACTGACTTAATAGTCTAGGTCCGTCCCTTTAATAGAATCTCTGATGACTTGCTTCCCAATCTTCTGACTTAGAAATGTTTTTTAAATGTCACAGACAGTGTGGGCATGAAAAAAAAAATTACTTACTCTCCCCGTGTGTGCCTTTCCCGACTTGAACAGATATACTGTACATCTTCCTCTTAATCCTCATTGTCTTTGCTCTGATCTAAATTCTCTCCATTTTTACTTCATACTTTTCTCCGCTTACTGTACTGTTTTAATGAATCGTCAAAGTAGCCTAGTTGAAGTAAATGTACTCAGTTTTTACTTTGTTTTATGCCATGTTAGTGTTCAAGCACATCTTGCAAATTAATGAATGTGAATAAAATTCTGTAAATCTGAATTTTACGCACATTTTGTTACCTGACGCCAATAACCTTTACAGTCATAGAACTACAACTTGACTCATCCTCCTGTGTCTGCTTGCTTTACCTTTACCTCCCTGTGCCTATTACTGACCGAATGATGTATGTAGTGAGTTAATGAATATATGTATCAACAACATTAAAGGATGATATTAGGGGAGTGAAGAAACAATGAACGGGTGATGGATGGGGTTAAGTTAAATGAGTGAAAGGATAGGTGATGATGATGGTTTGTTTGAAGGACAACCCCGTGTCTGGTCACATTAAACCCTACCTCCCATGCCGTGTCTTGTACGCCCTCTTTCACTCTACCTGTTCCTCCTTCCTTAGTGCCTGGGCCAAGTCAATCCATCATCTTATCGACAGTGTCCTTCTCCTTTCACCCTTTAAATCCCATCAGGTCAGGAAAGCAGTTGATTTTTCTTGTGCAATTCACTCAATACAATTGGCATCAATTCCACCCTTTCCTCCTCTCTACTGGTCTACTGGGAAAGGAGTTAGCCAAATGTATTTGGTGTTTTGCTTTGTTTACATTCTATTTGATGTCATCACCTTTTTGTTTTTAATTTAATCAATTAGGATGTCCAGAAAATGGTTAAGTAACTGTTATTTCTTACAATACTCCTTTTAGGCGGCGGTTTGATTAAGTTGAATCTTGTTTTACGTCTTTCGTCTTTGTAGTTAGTCATTACTCTCCGCTGTGTCCTGTTTGCTGTGAAATGAGAGAGTTGAGGTTGAGCTGCCATCTTTTTGGCTGTACAGCAAAGGATCAATGATGTGCAGAAATGCCTTAGTCCTTAACCCTTACAGTAACATAGTCTCTGACTCCTTCTCTCTTTGTTCATTTATAATCTCAGCACCCCTGTCCTTGTACATAAAAGACTTACAGTAGATATCTACATAGACTGTAAAAGGAAGAATATATTGTATTTTGCAAATTGTGTGTTTGTTTTCTTCCCTTGTCAGCCCGAAACCTTTAAAATGAGTCTGAGCTACTTACCTTGTAATTGATTGTGTCATTTGTACCTAATGTATGATAATGCAAATAAAAAAAGGAAAATGAGGTCCTTCATTCTGCAAGTGTTTTTTATTTTAAATTATTATTTTTGCTACTTGTAACTGTAAAACTTAATCAACACATTATATTGCACTGAATCATAATGTGGTATTCCTATGCTGCATTTTGTTTCAGATTTTGGATTTCCCCTCAACTGGGAAAAGGTGCATGTGGATCTGTTTTGAGAAATGTGACTGTGACATCACCTCGCATTACAGCGACACATCACTGTCAAGTTTTTTCATTTAAAAGTTAGCAAAAAATATATAGTTACGAAGAAGCTTGTGTTCGTATGCATGATTATGGTAATATACACGATGTATGCATATGGGGGCATGTAAGATTGTGTTTTTCTATCCATATGCAGAGGTGTGAGTTTGTGTGCGGGGGGTTGATTGATTGTGCCTACGTTCCAGGCTTCTTCATTAGTTGGATGGCGGAACTGGAGCTCTGGTGATGGCAGAGGGGTGTTAGTGATGGAAGACAATAGTGTAGCACTCACTGCTGTCAGAAGTCATCAGGGTTACCTGGACTGAGGAGCATCACAACCTGGCTGTCTGAGGCCTGACTGACACTGCAAGATCTCTACTAGATTTCACCTAAATTAGGCTGAGAGCACACCTGGGGCTTTCTTTTTAAGGCAAGAAAATTATTTCTATTGAGCCCATTTGCTCATTGAGAGCTATACTAAGTTCTTCTTGCCCCAGTTGTCACCTTTTTAAATGCCTGTGTTGAGTGTTTCAAATCAAGCAAACTGATTATTTATTTTCATGAAACCCAAGCTGAAGCTGTGACAAATGTAGTGCTTCCCTATAGCAATAGATCATAATGAACATCTGTTATTTTTTATACAGTCCGCATCCTGTTGTGTCTTTTCCAAAGAACAAGCTGTACATAACAGGGATAAATATTGTATATGCTTTTCTCCTGTCCAGAATTTAAAGTTTTCAGGTACTGTATGCTCAGTTTAGGAAGAAATAAACTGTAATGCTCAAAGAAAAGGAACAAGAATATAAAGAAAGTTATTCACAGTGAGGTGTTCACTCAAAGAAACAAAGACAGTTTGCAGTTCTTGCCGCAGGTCCCAATTATTGTATTGATCATTGAAAAGTTTTCCACTAATTTCTTCCAACCTTGACCTCTCCTCCGTTTTGGACTCTCCTCTATCTTGTTAGTCACTATACATATCCTCAGACTCTTCACTTGATAGCTTTCATCTATCTTAGTGATGTTTTCTCAAATGAGGGCCCATAATTACCATAGCTCCTTGCTGGCAGCCAGCCAATGTCCTAAATGGTGGCTTAGAGAGATGGGAGGCAGTTTGTAAGATTTTACAACACATCAAAGCTAAGTTTCCAGTCCTTTCTTCAATGTCAAATCAGTGTGTCAAATTACTACTAAATTAGTAGATTAGTAAATTACTTGGCACTATGCATCCGAGAATCTTCCCAGTTGTGTTTAATTGATATGACTTTATTACAATTTGTTCATTGGTTTAAAATGTCTACTCTCCTGTGTTGTAACACTGGTGACACATACTGTACACAATTATTGAACTTCATTTCTTCACATATTTTCTGACAATGCATATAGCTGCCATGTGATTAGAGAAAGCCCTGCAGTGTTGACTGTGGAGCCAGCTGGTGTGTGAGCTTTTGTTTAACACTCTGTTTTTCAGTCCACTGGTTTCTCTCATTATTCCTGTTACACAAACAAATACATAGGCTACTATACACACATATTCAGCCTACCTTCATCTGTTATTGAACTCCCAGAGCCAAGTCATATACAACCATATTGCTCTGTTATGAAACTGTTATAGCCCTAAGTAACACAGATGCTTTATCGTTACAGTCTGATACACATTAGTATCTTTGTGAATAATGACTAAGCCAGGGTGTATTGGGAAGCTGGACTGAATGATTTATGTTTGCATTATGTTAAGAAATGAAGAATGGAATGAAGAAAGAAAAAGAAGAAATTATAGTACCAGGTTTTTCTGAGTCTGCATTTCGGCAAAATTGTGGCCAAATAAGAAACTCTGCTTAAAAAATGGGTTTTTGCACATACATTGCACCATAAACCTACAAATGACTTGGCTCGCTCTCTCTCTCTTTACAAAGATATTTCAAGTTCTGTGACAGACACGCTTTGTGCTGTACATCCTCATGGGCAGATCATGGTGTTTCACTTTTAAAGCCTTTAAGAAATTCTCACTATACCTTGATCTGGTCAGCAAGGGCTGAGTATTTCCCAAGTATTTCACACTTGAAGGATGTCAGGAAAGTTCATGTTTGCCGTTAGTGTTTGGCCTGGAGGAGGCTGGATTTTGCTGCCGTTGATGTTTGGTCGTCAAAGCAGTGGAGAAAATAGCAGAGGAGGGAATATATTTACTTTAAGAGTGATGACAAATGATGGAGGAGAAAGGAGAAACTTCTGACAGAAGAAGTGATGCAAAATTGGAGGAGAAAGGTCCTGGTTGCCTTATTGTGAGGACAGTGAAAGGTTATGTAAAAGGCCAAGTCAGAGCCAAGCTGATAACAACCTCTTCATTCACTCCTATGATCAGTCGGGAACAGAATGTGGTGGTTAGTCATGGATGGGATGGGATTCGCCAGATGCTCCTGAATGACTGAATGAATGTCCATATGCTCAAAGACAGTTTGTGTTGAATTCAGTCTGACAGCAGCTTGGATGCCGTATAAATCTGTGCCATCCTGAACATGTGACCAAATGCTATCCTGAAACTATCACATAACACATTTAACACAGATTTAAAGGTTCATTGGGTATAGGCTACATCCTTAATTCTTCCAGTCACTGTTTTATACACATCAGCCATAACATTATGAGCACTGACAGGTGAAGTGAATAACACTGATTATCTGGTTATCATGGCTCCTGTCAGTGGGTGGGATATATTAAGCAGTAAGTGAACATTTTGTCCTCAAAGTTAATGTGTTAGGAGCAGGAAAAATGCGCAGCGTGAGGATTTGAGCAACTTTGACAAGGGCCAGACTGTGATGGCTAGACAACTGGGTCAGAGCATCTCCAAACCTGCAGCTCTTGTGGGGTGTTCCCGGTCTGCAGTGGTCAGTACCTATCAATAGTGGTCCAAGGAAGGAAAAGCAGTGAACCGGCACATAAGCGAATTTCAACTCATGTGGTCCGATCCAGCTCACATTGCTGGCAAATGCTGGTTCTGATAGAAAGGTGTCAGAACACACAGTGCATCACAGTTTGTTGCATATGGAGCTGCATAACATAACACCAGGGAGCCCAGGTGATCATAATGTTATGGCTGATCAGTGTATATCTAAACAAATGGGAAAAATGGAAAAAACAGAGACTGCCAAAAAGATTTCCAATTAGACTCATTGTTAACACTCATTATGTTGTCTTAAGTCTTCCTACTGCACCTCAACCTTTTCAGAAGCAGCTGAGTTACCATAGCAATTAGAAGCTGGCTGCATGTTGTGATAAAACAATACCAAAAATATATCCTGTGGATTTCGGGACACCATATGAGTTTCACACAGGTTTCACACAGTTGTCACCATATGCCGTTTGCACAAACACCTAAAACAGTATGTGATTTGCAGCAAACAAGCTTTACAAACGCAACATCTGCAGAAATCATGGCGCCTTCAGGGTTGGAGCCTATTTGGTCTGAACCATTAACTCAGCCAAACTACCACACGACTTACCACATCACATTCACGCAGTATCTCCCCCCCTGTCCGTACCTGGAGATAGGTGGAGTGCGAGGTTGGGCGCCACGTGCCACGCGCCACGCGGTTAGTACTGGCTTGGATAGTAGTGGTGCGCGAGCTACGCAGCCGCGGGTCCCGTCCGTCACAGAGGCTTCTCGCGCGCTAAACCCGAGACAAAACGGACCGACTGAACAGGGAGAAACACGAGGAGAAAGAACAGAGGAAGAGGGAGAACAGAGCTTTCCTCAACAAGTCTTTTTCGTGAAGGTAAGAAACATTAAATCTGCATTAAAAAGCATTTTGTACATATCAGTGTTATCGTGGATATTTGGCGCATAGAAACGCGCTGTTGATAGTTTGTTTTTGATGCCTCGCATGTTTTGCTTTATGCCGGTTACAGTGAGGCTTTGTGTGTTTGTTTGTTGAGTTCACTCACTTTACCCACACTTCTACGTGAAGAGTGGAGTACACTATTAATTGTTTCATCATTGTAAGCCAAACTGCCCAATGTAAGCTGCAGTTTTAATTGACTTTTAAAAATTTGTATCTAATATATATGTCGTTTTTTTGCCTTCTGGCGCACCCCTTCAACACAGACAC
This sequence comes from Dicentrarchus labrax, assembly GCF_905237075.1. Taxonomy (NCBI): domain Eukaryota; kingdom Metazoa; phylum Chordata; class Actinopteri; family Moronidae; genus Dicentrarchus; species Dicentrarchus labrax. The sequence continues at coordinate 17,979,944 of NW_026136721.1, read as the reverse complement.
ACTGCATGTCTCCAAGTTTAGAGGCATGAAAAACTAAACTCAGAGTTGTTATTTCAACTCTTTAAAATTGCGCCCAACTACAAGGGACGTGCTGATGGAGATGTAACGAAGAGAGAAGAGTGGCGTGACGCAACTACTCTGTTTAGGTTGAGAGAAATGGAAAGAGAGAAGGAGAAATAGAGCTTATTTGTGCTCACATGAAAAAGTCAGTTCCAGACTACGTTTGCTTTACTTTGGATACTCCGGCGCCAACAAAGACGTGGTCGAAAGGGGTTTGCATGAGTTTGCCTTCATTACACTGTTGTTTAACACCGCGCTCAATGGACTAAGCTCATTATTGACGGACTATGCGGCACAGCAGCGCGTGGGACTGGTTCAGCACCGCGGACAGCGAGTTGAGCTCGAGCCAAACGTTAACCGGCAGGCGTAAAGGCTCGCTCTCATTACTTTACCCAGGATGTAGCCGACATATTCACTGCACACTTACTTAACCACTGACCGAGGATTATAATGATATATTAGCGACTGACAAAACAACGTGAAGTCACAGATGTCACGGAGGCACCGTCACCTATATTTATTTAATTTTTCATAATAAGCTTATATAAATTGGTGCTTTTAGGAGATTTGGTTAATTATTATGTACTATTAAAGTAAACATACATTGTCATCCAATCAATAACTGAGAGTCTTGTTACATTTCTTTTTCCTTTACTACTATTACAAAAAGTTACCTGGAAGTTAACAAAGATTCAATTGTAATTTCAATACCTCCTCAATACAAATAAATCAAATAAAAAACAATCAACCTGGAATGTGTTTTCAGCAATAGGCAGCGCACAGGCCTACTTGGCTGACATACACTCCTCAGTGTGCCAGCCAGACATATACTGTTACAGCACAAATTTAGACCAGGATGTCGTGGGCTGCAGGCAATGATTTTTCTGCAGTTGCTTAAGAAAAATGGTTTCTAGCCACTGTCCAATACAGGCTGCACCACACCTTCTCTGGATGAGAGACTATGTGTTGCAGTGAGGCAGATATTGATAAAATGGGTTGTCCACGTTATCTGGACATAATAATGTAGTAGGGTTTGGGTTTATTCAGTTTCAATTCAGCCTTTTAAAAGTTACATTTGTACTATTTGCTACTCTTGTACAGATCCTTATTTTTTATGTAAATGCCAGTTTATCCAGATAGTTTTCAAGGTAACTCAAAAAGGTTTAAAGATTTCATTGAAATCAGTTGACCCATATCCAGCTGTTTTTGACCATCATTAAAATGTATGCATGCATTGCTTTCAGCTTTATGCAGAATCTTATCTGTTGTCAAAAGCTACACAACCACATATTTAACCCCTGAATGGCATTCAGTGATGTTTTTGTAGTTTTCCTCTTTGGTATACAAATCTTAATGAAGCTTTACAGAGCATTTGTAATGGGCAAATATTCAAAGGTTCAATGATCCATAGACTGTGTTACAAAGGGCTCTACACCCTGTTCCATGTGTCATGTCATTAAAATCATGCAGTCTTCCACCATGTTTCCTTCACCCTTGTGTCTTGTTAACTCTGAAATACCACTGTTCACATTTTACCAATTTGTCGCTCCTGTCAACAAGAAAACACAGCGGTACGTCATCATTAATAGGAATATCTGCCACAAATTCCATGTTGAGAAATATGAACACATTTAATTTTTTATTAATAGCATTATTATTATTATACTATGCTTATACTGTACACTAACTATAGGTGAATTAGTGTTATGGGTAGTTAGTTAGCTATGACAAAAAGCTTGTTTAATATCACTTAATGCCAATATTAGTTCACGTAAAATAATTACTAGGTTTTGTTAGTAAAACTGTACATTCCTGTTGTCTATGTATAGGCAGACAGGCAGACATAAACACTCATGTTTAGTCAGAAGGTTGGATGTCTAGAAGCATCTAAGACTTGGTAATGTTATTAGTGGGTACTGTTTTGTTTTCCTTTCTTAACCCTTTCATAACATCACTTGCTATTCTTAGTGCATATATCAAGCATGCCGCACAGTAAAACGAATCTGTTAAGCACAGTAAGTAAGCATTCCCTGTGGCATCAACCCACTCTCTTGGCTGCACCTCAATGGTTTCAGTAATCACTCACGCTCTAAGGAAGTTCCTGATGGGAATATCCTCGACAAGTAAACTCTTTGGTCCTCACTTTTTGAAAGCCTTACAGTGTGACAGTTAGTTCTGGGCGGTATGACCAAAAAATTGCAGCATGGTATTTTTTTAAGATTCTGGTGGTTTCACGATATATCATGTTTTTTGTTGTATCTATATAGGTTTATAGTGGCTTATTCTACTGTAGGGAGTACATAGGATATAGAAACATTTTCATGTCGTTATGTATATACTGAAGGCGTTGGTTTCTCTGGCCCCACAAAAGGATACAATATATGAAGGAATACGAATATTGAAACAGTTGCAGAATGTGAACAGTTCTTATTGTGCAAACTGCAACCTAATACAACTGAACTTAAGAATAAAAAAGATATACCAACAATTTAAACATTGCTTCCTTTTCTAAACAACAATATAAAATACTCATAAAATACTCAAAGTATTTAAGTATTCAAAGAGATGTTCTATTGCAGCACGAGCAAATGAGTTGCAGAAGTTGTTTCAGCTATGCACTGGTATGGTGGTATATAAAAAATGATCGGTATACTGGTTCATCTCGTATATCACCCAACAGTGATCCAGTCTTTAGTTTTAATATGACTGGTTCTATATATATTATGTGGCTTTAGTCATTGTTTAAGTCCTGTTGGAATTTCACTCAGATGTGGACTATAGTTGTACAGTAGAATACTGTATATGTAACTATTAGCATATGCTTATAAATTCCTATCTTTCAGTCACACATTTAAATGACTGTGAATACATCTACTTGTCTCTAATGAAACCATGTCTTTTTTCTGTGTGTTTTAGAGTGACTGCACGTAATATGTCCTGTATACTTTTGTTTTATAATCTTCTGTGATGTATTTGTGCCTCTGTGTCTTTCTCCTGCTATCCTCCGTATCCCCACTCCAGCATGTAAAATGCACTACCAGATAGGAAGCCTTGTTTTGGGACTCGCTCATCAGTCCGTTCATGCTTAACTAATTCGGAGGCCTCTCTGTATAGTGTTGCCTGGCAACAAGGCCAAGTCAAGCACTCATAAATGGGAGACTTGTTCTGACAACAAATAAGGGTAAATGGATAGTGCTATTGCTGTAGATCCCGCTTTTTTGTGTCAACCCTTTTGGAGTTCACTACTGTGCAATTTACTTGGGATTTATTAGATTAAATACACTTGTCTGTCATCTTTAAGTCATTCAAGTTATCATTATCTTTTACAAATATGTCTGCATGGAATGAAGCAGTTCAGTACATCTGTCCCTGATGTAAAAGTTTTGGTAAAGCACACAGGGTCTTTGGAGGGTCTTTTGCAGTATATAATTTAAAAGTTTTGTTCAGCCTTTCAGTTTATCTTTACTATAACTTATTTATGATCATTACAAGATATTAAATGCAGAGAACAAGCTGACTGACAAGGTCTTTGTACATTTTCTGATCATATACTGTATGAAGGAATACACAGGGGATGACGGCTCAAAGCCAAAACCATTTGCTAAAAGACATAAGGGAACTGCTTTTGGAACAGCGTGAAAGGCTTGGGCTGTATCCAGATCTGCCCTATCCAATTAAGATGATCTGACATTAAAGCTGAGAGATGTACTGCATTTTGATACAGGCTGCTCTTAGAGTCTTGAGGGAAGAAACACCTTCTACATTGGGTCAGCTGGTTCAACTGTTTATATGCAAATGTGTGGCAATATTGAACCGCCAGTTGACTGATTTTGTCCTGTGGTTTTATTGTGGAGAAGAGGTGAGAATATGACACAAAAATTTCCACTTCATATTCTGTCTTGACAGCTCGCACTGCCAACACCACCTCTCTTTGCTGTTCGCCAGTAAGCTGTCTGGCCTACAGCAGGGATTTGGCTTGAACGACTGTGTGTTTCTTTTCATTTTTGGTAGGCATACCTTCAAGGGAGGGCAGAGGCATCTCCAGAATTAGACCACTGAGAAATCATCCTTGTTAGCTCCCTTCAGGAGGCCAGCATATCTAAAAGACAATGGCTGATTTACGAGAACACATGGAGAAAATAAAAGTCATATTTGATACTAACTGTTAGAATCACCACATACCAGATCAAACAACAATGGCTACTATGTTTAGATTAGAAGAGTCCTTAAAAATTAGGATAAGGGGTGTTGCCTCTGTAAAAACTGGGTAACTGGGTAAACATACACTTTATTGTGGTCTGAATTTGACTTTAAGCCTAAAAATGTAATTTTATATGCCATTATTGGGTATATTTCAAAGCGTACTTTTTCTACAAAAAAATCTAGATTGACATAATGATAACAGAATAATTAATGGTGAAATGGCTCTTTAAGATTTGTCTGACAGGACCTGAGGCTTGTATCTGTTAATGAATTGCAGTATATAGTATGTTTGACTTGGAAAAAGTGTTGTTCTTGTCATAATTGTAATGGCAAGAAAACAGTTGATATTTTTGTAACTATCATTGTTGTATGAAATAGTTTTAAGATATCACGTTTGGATTTGTAATGCATTTTAATGTTCGTGTTGATTCTGAAATAATGTTTGTCAAATTAGTCATCTGCATAATATATTTTATTCTAACTTTGCTTTTAACACTGGAAGACATTTTGGACGGACAAAACACAGAAAATTATAGCATTTTTTGTAATACTCACTGGATCCCAACTTGTATGGAATTTCTGAGACTGATATCTATGTTCACTACTGCCATAATTTGTGGATTGTCCACCGAAATGATCATGCAAAGGTACTCAGAAGGCTGCTTTCTTAAACAAATAACATATTTAAAGATAAATATAAATTCTCAACATGTTAAAAATCTAAGATATACATTGTTAACCAATTCTATTTGGAAAGCTGCTTCTTCTCTTACTCTGTGCTGCTTGCTTCAGTATTGTTTACAGTATTAAATCACAGCACACTCTGCTGGATAAATTTTCCAGTGACACCAATATATTACCAAAACCATTTATTTCTGCACAATATAATGGGGGGGGGGGACAGTTTTCCTATGAGCACATGTTGGAAAACATATACACCAATAAGAAATTATACTGATATGTCTGTGATAGGCCAATATCAACTGATATAAGTGAGGACCAAAGTGAGTGGCTGTGGACAGTTTGTGGGTCGGTGAAATGGGCTTTAATGTATGATGATGTTTTAATGTGCAAGTGTGGTTTGTTTGATATACTTTTATGAACGTTGGTGAGTCTAAGCGAGCGATGTGTGCATGAATGTGTGCAAGTATACTGTAGGCACGTGTAATGATTTCGCTTTAAGTAAATCTGCTTAAACTGTACTAGCAGATCTCAGCAGGTCGAGGCTGTGTCTGTGACCTGGACATATCTTCTCTCTTGTGCACTGCAATGAACTGCTATTGTCCTCAGGTTCCTTCAGCAAGCATCAACCAACAGGAACTAACTTCCAAAGTGTTAGCCTGTCCACATCAGAGGCACTCACAGCCATGCTCTCATATAGCCAGTAGCTAGGTCAGTAAGCATGCAAACGAGAAATCCATGCTGGGACACTGACAACCCCTCGACAGAGATAAACAAATACACAAATTAAAATTAGTGGCAGTTGTTTTGCAGTGACATTAGTCCTTTTTACCACAAGCCATATTCAGCTTAAATACAATTTTAGAGCTCTACTTTGTGGACAATATTCAAAACTGAAATGTAATGTAATTTCTAAACTAGAAATCATATTAATTTTCAAATCAGACAAAGGTGGGGTAAAGAATCCACAGTTAATCATCATGTCCAGGTATATCATAAAAGACTACCGCTGTCAGAAACCATGTTGATCACATTTACCCAACTTACTACAAGTTGTTTTCCAGTTCAGTGTTTAGCATTTAGTCGCATACAAGTCTGTAGCCCTAAAAGGCTCATTCTGAGTTAACAAAAACACAACAACTCCTATATTCAGGTGATTATAATGAAAACAGGTATGCATGTTATCTAGCATTTCTGCCAATAGATCCTCCTAAATGTTACACACATTCTATAATCTATTTATTTTCATTTAAACATTATTCTTGCCAGAAAATGATATGTCTAGTAAATAATATCATTTAGTTACATTGCAGGTCAGCGATTTTCTTTCCCTGCCTTCTTCTGACCAGTCACAGATGTGGTTTGCCCCGGAGGTCTGTGTGTTTCTGTGTTACTCTTTGTCTTTCCATTGGGTTTCCAGTTGGTCTTGGAAAATGGGGTATTTTTGGCGGTGAGCTGTTTAAATTAAGGTTGACAGGAGGTTACGTTAACAAAGTCAGAAGAGGAATGCCCTACTTTCTGTGATGACGTGCCCTTTACTCTAGCAGTGGTGTGCATCTGCCTTACTTGATACCAGCATGGCCTCTGCTGAACCCCTAGTGGTTTTGTTCAGTATCACAGTAATCGTTGAAAATGTAAACAATATTTGTCACTTTTCCTTTAGAAAAATGCTTTTACATTGTGGATATCACAGTGGATCTGTAAACATCTGTGAGAATATTTTTGTAATTTTAACTTGATTAAAAATTAATAAAATGTAGTTTATTCTTTTGCAAAAGAGATATACATTTGAGGGTAAAGGAGTAACAATGGCAAAGCCATTTTTAAGCAGCTGTGGACTCGTAACATGTTTTTGAAAGGAAATGCTGATGTTTATGCATGAGACAGTGTTTTGTGTATCCCTTTGCAGACACAGAGGGACCTCAAGGCTTTTTTGTTGGTTGCGGTGGCTTTGAACATCTAATGAGAAACATTTCTCTATAAAAAAAATCTAACCTTTTTTCTCTAGCTGAGATCGGCCACCATTTTATAATCCTTTAGAGACCTGAACAATGGGGTCTCATCCTCAAACACACATGCCTGTTCTGTGTCTGGCTTTGTGCAATGCCATATCCCTTTTTTTTCTCCCTAATTTTCCACTCCTGGTTATATCAGCAAGCAGAGCAACATTAAAGATGGCTCTAATACATCCAAATAATCCATGCCAGTGAGCCAGGACACACAATAGTAGGTCCCTGGATGTGGGACCCCTTTTTGGCAAAGGGCCACAGGAAGGGTTCGAACCCCTGGCAAGGACTCAGCCTTTGTACATGGTGCGCCAACTCCACCATAAGCTAACATGGCGTTCTCCACAGATCCGGCAAACACTAGGAAATATTTGGGGAAATACTCTGCGCACTTTGGTTTCAGAGAAAGTCCCCCCAACAGATGACCAAAAGATGCTGCATATTATCTAATAAACAGTTTACTACTGAAATAAATTACACTTTTATTTAATAATATAATGTGGCTACAAACTATGTTTTAGAGGGAACACTGAAACAAAATGTCCAAAAGTGACCACCGTGTCCATCTTTCAACAATAGGGAGTTTGTCAGTAAAACATCTGGATCTCCATATTTAGTGTAAATCATTGCTGTGATGCAAAGCTGTCCACAATGTGCATGTACAGTGACCATGACCAGCATCAGCAGCACAGAGAAGAAGCTTTGTGACTGTTTTTGTGTGATGAAGTTTTGGTTTTGTGGATTTAAATGTTTGGCTTTTTGTTTGGTCACTCATCCATCCATTCTCCAATTTTAGTTGGTGTTATTTGAAAATCAGGTGTTGTTTATTCATATGTCTAATTATTGGTGTTAGCCATTATTGACCTGTGCGGACAAATCAGCACAGTGCTAATGTATACATGCTACAAGGTGTTCTAGCTTGCAAGTACACTTTAGAGGGCCCATGCTGTGGTCTCATTGTGTTAATGTTGTTAATGTTTTCTAAGCAGTTTAATAACAAAACAAAAAAACAAACACAAAAGAATGTCCACATGTGGCCTTAGTTGACACCCAATTAAGCAAAGCTAAACTACCCAGGTGACTGTAACTCAGCATAGCATGCACCAACTTCAGAGCAAAAGTCATGATTTAATGAAACGCTTTTATTGTGAAGCAGATACAGTGTCATTCAGCTGCTTTTCATTATCCTGGTGTTTTGTGCTCAAAATAGACTTATCTGGCTAACACTGTGGACAGGATTTAGATATGCAGGGAAAACCTGGTTTTGATTTATTTCTACCTGTCTTGGGAAAACCTCATAGTAGGTTTGTGCAGTGTCCTTTTAGCATTATCATTATCATTACAGTATCCTTGTCTGGGCTTGAAATAGATCCTTTTCTATCTCTTTCAGTCACCCTATTTGTAGATGCCCATATTTAGGTGCAATCAGCACTTAGATGAGTGCTTTGTGCTGTACAACTTAAAACAGCCCTCTTGTCAACCACAGTAATACAAGAAGGTCTATGAATGTAAAGCATGCATCTTGTCCTCCAGTTGTAGCTTGATGCTAAATGACTGAAAATAGAGCTCTTACATGGCCATTGTAAATGAATTGCCACTGATTGCACCATGGTCAAGAATAGCTGTGGTTTAATGATAGTCCCTTTCTCATTAATGCTGGTCCTTTGTGCTTTGGTGAATTCTGATTGCTTATGCATGCATCCCAACTGCTTCCAATCACCATCACTCTTTCTGGCATAACATGCTGACCTGTGAAGGCAGGTCCAGTTTTAAGAGGCAGGAAAAACAACCGTTATTATTTTACACTACTATTTCCTTTGTTTGAAATTGTAATAGTAATAATTTTGATTTAATTTCAATAATATTTTATTTTGTTTTTATAACTGTAGTCATAAAGAAGTAAGAAGTTGCAGGTGTGCAGCCTCTCGCCAGCAGCTCTTCATCTAACAGCTCACTGTGGCTGCTCCTTCTTGTTCCATTTCAAACTGTCAAAAAAATCCCATTGTCCCAAAAAATGACCATTGTCTTATTTCATAGATGCATTTTTGATAGTGGTCACTGCTAATCTCACTGACAATGACATTGCATTTCCTGTGACTACTTCATAAAAAAAGCCAACTCGTGTTTCGCCAGTTAAATACTTTTAATGTAAAGCTGCAGCAGTAGGAAATGTATTACAATGCATTCATCAGTGAGCCATTGGCTCAATCACCTCTGCGTTACCTCATTCAGCGATAGTGACTTCACAGACATTAATTTAAATGAAAATCTTTGAGGTTATTACTTTAATGAGGGACGAAACAGATAAACACTGTTACAAAGGAAGAAGAGAAATGAACAGTGTGCATGTGTAGAGCATATAAATCTTATTAATTGTGAGAGCTAGACTTACAACAACAGTCCTCTAGGATTTATTATCTAAGAAGTGGGGCAACTTGATTTACATCCATAAGAGGAATGAGGTCTGGGGCATACTGCACAGGATATATGCATTAAACACAATTTAACCACACAGATAAAATTATTTGTTGATTAAGTTCATTTGTCTTGTTTTCTATGATATAGCATTGCCTTTATAAAGTATATATTTGTATGCTTTGGTAGTTGCAGTTATATGGGGTGCAGGAAATCTGAATATGTTTGGCACCAGTGTCTCTTCCTACTCTGCTGAAAACATGCAATTTGTTGAAATATTAGTTGCTGCATCCTTTCAAAAGCTTTATGTATGCCCATTATCTGTATGTCTGTCTGTTCTGTCAAGAAGCTGGCAGATGTGTGGAGATCTCCCTTCTCTATGGCTTTACATCCAGTCCTGATACAAGAAGTTGATCCACAGTAAATGCTGTGAATCTTATGAAAAGTTCAAAATCCTTTCACATATTCACTCAATCTTTGCAGTCCGCCCAGTGGGTGTTCAATGTGGCAACCCACTGAGAACTCATTATGTAAAATCAATTCCTTTCAACACATATCCATGCCAGGCACCCCCAGTGCTCCAGCTTCCGGCAAATGTGGGCATCAGCTACCATACGAACAGATCCATTGCTTTGTGTGATGAGCGCTCACATTCATATGCTGACACATACTGTACACCATCTGCAATGCTGCTAGATGTGGAAGTGGATTTATATCAGATACTAGGAATTGTGTGTGGTTTTAGCAAAAAAAAAAAGGAAATAACAACAATCTTATAATTTTCTTTTGAACATTATCAGTGGTATGAGCTATACAGCAGCTTTTGGGCTGAAGGGCAACATGAGGGCAGTCAAATGAAAAACTTTACATAATGTTTTTCCTAACATGCCCCACTAAGCCATTGGCCCTGCACAATGTGGTTATTCAAATTCTAATGAAAGATTGGAGGAGAGGGAATCTTTCCCAGATTTCTTTCTTAGCTAAGAGGAAGAAAGTCTCTGTTAAGGCTATCTATTATCATAATCCCATTTATTACTTTCCATTAATTTCCGTCTGATCAGTGACTGGAGTCATCTGCTGTTATGCGGAGTCTTTGGTGTACAGTCACAGCAGCTGTGGAAGATCTCCATTATAAACCTGAATTAAGATGAAACAATAAACCCACAGACACACTATCTGCCTCCCAATGCCAACCTCCAACCCATCACATATGACTCATTAATGATTTAAACTATCTCAATTTATTACTGATGCCTCTATATGATCTATATAAGTACACACATCAGTGAGAAGAGTGGCTATTTCTATATAGTTATTCTTGATGCCTGCCATTGGGTCGGATTCAGTCATATTCCCCCTGAAATCAGTTAAACAAGGTGGTGTCCAAATGGGCTGGCAGAATCAACAAAAAATGAAAGTCGTTTCCCTTGTTACAGCTTTAAACAATAAAAAACTAAAATTAACTATTTTACATAGCATCTTTACCTGTGCTAATTGTGACAAGAACTTTCCAGAAATCAGTGTTAATAGATAAGACAGTATAGTTCCTCCACTAGTATCAAGAATATCCTCAAATCAAGTTGATTTGCTTTATATAGTTATAAAGTTTTTTTTTTTCAGCTATAAGAAGCTTTTGCTTTTCTTTTAGGGAACAGCATGTATAAGTTTTGTCCTCAAGAGTAAAAAATTCAGCAACTTCTTGCCATTGTAGTTTTTCTTGTTCTGAAAATGTTATTCATTGGTTTCCTCCAGTTCTCCTGTTCTCTTCCCACGTGGATGGTTTGATCTTGTCTCTGTAAGGTTTCTATGATAACTTGTTCCCCTTAACGTTGGTGAACTTGGTGAAGATGTTGTTCTTTCTTTCCCTCTCCCAGCTCTCCTTTCTGCCAGCGGCGCCCCCCTGCTGTTGAGGCTGTGGTATGAGCCTATGTGGCAGGAAGGCGCTGACGTTGCTGAGCAGCGTGTTCGCTGTTTGCGCCCTGGGCCTGTTGGGGATCGCTGTAAGCACCGACTACTGGCTCTACCTGGAGGAGGGCGTTATCCTTCCCCTCAACCAGAGCACCGAGATACGCATGTCCCTCCACTCTGGCCTCTGGAGGGTTTGCTTCTTGGCTGGTGAGTTAGTATCAAGTCTGAAACTTATAGATTATCCCTCACTCTTCATGTATACCATTTCTATTTCAAGACTTCTATTTCACTCAGACACTGTTCTGCTCAGAGCCGTAGCTTTATGACTAGTGACCAGTGATGCATTTGATTATTATCAGTGGTAAATACTGATACTTACTTACTAATCTAAGTGAGGCAATATATCAAAATGTAAAGTAACATTTTAGATGTATAAGATTTATTTCTTCAAAGGCAAAAATACAAAGTGACGGTACAGATTCACCAATATTTCTATGCAGTGGTAGTTTGACATATCAGTTATTCACTAGGAAATGTAAGCAAAATGAACTTGCACAATCAAACAAGATGCAAGATTAGCCAGTCATTCTGCATGAAAATATTTCATGCAAAATCTTTCAAGGAAACAAAATAAATGAATAATAACGGATACTAATTTGTGGACTAGTTGTAAATTCAGAAGCACCAACTTTTCAAACCACCAAATATTAAAGTGTACATATAGTTTACATTAAAAGTCATTCACCATGATAGGTGCAAACATACTTAATGCAACCACATTATTTAAGTGTGCTCTGTCCTGCACAAAGCTTTGGTGAATCTGGACCTCAATATCTAGTTTTCTGTGTAATGTGTATTGCACATGTACAGTCACCTGTGTTTCTTTCCGCTTTCTTTCCTCCTCTCTAACCACTAGAGTGTTGCAAGTATAAGTCTTTGCTTAGTGTTTAAACACTTGAGCATGAATATTTTAACTTTGCCTTAACCTCTGTGCAGCGATACAAGCAGTACGTTTTCTTTCATATTTGATATCCACACTCTGCTTTAATTCTAGGGTGTATCCTTGAAAATGTCAAGTATTTTTATTCCAGTTGAAAGATTGGGTTTGCTAGATGTCTTTCCTCATGACTTATCCTGTGGCTGACTTCTATTCTGTGGCACCAGAAGCACCTTGGATTGATGCAGAAAGTCCTCTGTTCCTTGACTGCTTTTCTTTTTCCTTCTTTTTGACCTGCATCTCTTTGCCAACATCGCACTCAACATGAAAAACAAGAGCAAGTTAGAAAAGCTCACATATTCCCACAGTGCATGCTTAAACACCTTTTGGCCTTTCAAAACATTGTTCCTCCCCAGCTCCAACATCACAAAGGCATGCTCTGAGGTCTTTATTGGAAAAGACACACTAACTGTTAGATTTTATTCTTTTCTTAGAGACACAACTCTCCAGACAAGTGTTGTCCCAGAGTAAACCAGGTATCAACTTTTGCTCTTACCCTTTGCTCTGACTGGTAATGACGACAGTTAACTCAATATGCGGTGTCATACTTGTTGGATGTGTACTGTAGATGTTTTGACAAAAATTGATGCCTGCTGTCATTTATTAATATTTCAGTTTGGGCCTTTTAGAAAGTTGGACCTGAAAAAATGGGAAAAGCTTTTGTTTTGAGTTAATTTATCCTGTAATATTATTCCATTTACTGTTGAATTGTTCCATTAACCCCTGTACCACAACTGACCTGCCCAGTCCTGTTTCAGGGTTAATCATTCAGTCATGTCATTATGTAGGCAATCTAGTTGTGATTAGGTAACAGATGTTTTCCTGCTGTGTAGCAGGCCTTTGCTACAGTATAAATTGACTAATGGTCTAGAGTGTGTTTTAGGGGCAATTGAGTGGCCTTATTGCCCACTTAACTGTTCTAGTTTGACCCAGAAACAATTACTGCACAGTGTCACAGTACGTTGTTATGCCAGAGAACACAAACAAGTTTGCTTGGTGTTTTGGTTGGTATTGATGTTGGTTTGAGTTCATCGGAGTGTTTAGCTGTTAGCATTTGGTTCCAGCATGAGTTCCTGTAGAGGATCTCTACCCCGACAACCAGCGCTGACCATTCAATCAGGTCGTTTTTGAAGGAACATATAGATTTTATATGATACATTTGATATGTGCACAATGACAATGAGAAATGTGAGAAGTCTTTGGTGATTAGACCCCATTGTGACGTCATTGTATTTGAAGGGGTTGCTGAAGCCGTGATTAGTATAGGAAACACCCTGATGGAGTCTAGACACTGGTGGTGGTGGTGGTGGTTATGAAGGAATGAAGAGAATGCTGAAGATCTGGATGTGATGAGGAGTGGACTTCTGATGAGCTCAACCTGGGCACTGAATATGATGAACTGTCGGTGAATGGGGTGGAGGAGGGTTGCAATCAGTTCACACTGTAATTACAGCTGAAAGCAGCAGAGAGGAGCACAGATTTAAAGTTTGATGGCAGTAGCATGATTGGCTGGAGTAGATTGTGGCTAAATCTGATTGGATTAACTGAAAGAGTAAATGGCCATAGCTAATTAGAGGAGAATGAGATATTTGTGAATGAATAAGGCTGAATGATAAGGTCTTCCTGCTTGAACTTAGGCTGAGCTTAATTTTGTCATTGTGATTGCTTTAAGTCATGTAATGTTTTGTAGACTGTAAGCCTTGTAGCAGAACTGGTTGTAACAATGACTTTGAGTAAATAGGTTGAATTTAGCGCTGTCTTCATTTGTACTATTAATTACCATTCTTGGTATTTCTTGTTTGTATAAGCATAGGTTACCCTTTATGCGATTACACTATGAGTCTAGCTTTGCAATAGCCACTAGACAACATTATTAAAATCACATTTGCATATGTTTTTATTTATTTTCATCTATTCCGAAACTGTATTTTTAATAATTGCATTGCAGTGTTACTGGTGTCCTTTAAGCCAGATGCTTCTTTAAGTCTCCTGTGTGAAAGCATAATCAACATTACCTGTAATAGTGATTGTTACCCTTTATTGCAGTTACATTTAAATGGACTGAGAATTACAGTTGCCTAACTGTGGAGGTAAATAGTAAAAAAAAAAAACAGCACAAGCTTTACAATCATGCTACAACAGCTTTACAAGCCTGATTTTTGATAACCCAGGGGAGGGAAACCCCAGGGAACCACAGAGGCTTCCTTCCCCTGGGAGGATGTTTTCCATTTAGGGACATTGAATGCTGGCTTTAAGCGAAAAGCAAAATAAAAAGCAAGAGTGGGGGACAGATAATTGACCGGCTTCTGATCTCTATTACACAATCCTTGATTGTTATTGCCTTCACAAGTTATTTATACTCTTGAGCATCTTTTGATTCAAATCCCAGGGTTTCTGACAGGAGGTTGTTGAGCCGAAGGTGGTAAACCATCCAGATTGTCACTAATGGCCTGAGCAAACAATAGCCACACTCATGAATACTTAGTATTTGATGAGTGAAACAGGCCCTCTGCTCATTTCCCTAAAAGTCAGTATTTTATTTAATAAAACTCCATTTCCTTGTATGATGTTTGCAAACGTGGTCTTTTCAGATGAGGTGACCAGCCTCCACTATAAAACCTTTTGTTGTCCCCCTGTTCCGGTGCCAGTGCCTCCAGAACTTGACAAACAAGCGAGTGGTTACATAGTTTACTCTTTATATGATCATATCAAAAACTATTCAAAACACAGCCAAATAAGTTCAAGTATGTACTAGTATGCATCATCCATATGCACTGTTTAATGTACATTAATTTTAGGCATGAGTATGCATTGTTCTCGTGTGCATTATCAACACATAATATGCATTATGAAAGCTATTTACATATGCAGAACCACAAAATATCACCTAATCTAACACCTCATACTGTGTTGGGTTAATGAAGTGTTAATGAAGACATAAGTTGGAAGAGTGTGTATTTGTGTATCAGTGTGTTTTGGTGCCAGACTTTGTACTGCATGTGTCAAAAGTAATAAAGGGGAAGGTGCAAAAATCTAATGCTGGGTGTTCCTCACACAAATACAGACAGCAGAAATTGTGTATTATATGAAACAAGCTGTCGATACCATGTTCACTTGCAACTTTCTGTGAGGTTCTGTTTAAGTGGCGTTCAACAGCCTCCAGCACGTGAAAATAATTCCTGTCTATTTACTGAAAAGAATGTTTTGCCAGGGTAGGTATTATGATCATGCAGAGGCTACAAGACGTCTGTGTATTATGCTAACATACATGCGTAACGTACATGCTTCTGTGCTTGACTTTTCTTTGTTCTTGTGTAGAGTGCTGAACCCTGTTTCAACTCAATATTAATGTGAAATTGTACTCAATATATTTCTTTCCCTGTTCTTTGTTCCAGGGGATGAGAAAGGCCGATGTTTTACCATAGAGTATGTGATGCCCACTAACGTCCAGATGACCTCCGAGTCCACTGTTAGTGTCCTGAGTAAGTAACTGTTCATACTATATGAGCTATATTCGAGGAATGCTTTAGGGTGGTGAAACTGTGAGGTTAGTCTGAAGTGTTGTGCTGTGAACCGAAGAGGCAACTAGGGGTGGTTAGATTAAACAGGGTCGTAAGTAAAAATGTCGGGTAAAACCTACCTTACCTCAGCTACTTTATCGCAGACCACAAGGGCCATTTAAGCCAACCTATACTGTCAAGCTACAGTCAATAGGGAACAAGCTGTTAAAACAATGCATAAACCCTCAGAGGTGCTACGTAAATGGTATTTTATTGTAAACAGCCTTTATATGTGTTTACCATCCGCTACAACCCTGAGAATTAAGTTCCAGTCTACCATAGTCAAATAAACAAAATTGGCCATGTTCACAGGTGAGAAGTCAAGTGAGAAGTCTTGTCATTGTTCCTGCACTGGCACTCTCTCCACTTTCAGTGGGTGGAACTGGGAGATGGCATGGACCTTCAACGCATTACGCCCTGCCAGTGAACCTCATCGCTGGCAGGTGAAAGAAGTGTCTGGTAACACCATGTGTCACTGAGGGCGCTCGTCTGTCTGCAGCCCTTTCTGGGCCAATGCTACTGTAGGATTATTGTGGGCATGGATTGCAATGCGTGTAAAGCCTCTTTTGATTTTGTTATGCCAAGTCTAAAGTCATCACATACAGGATAAGTCTGACCAAGACTCAAGTCTGTTGCTTGACTCCACATTTCTGCACTGTGCTGTCATCTATGTAGTTGATTTGATGTCAAAGAAGGGTGATTTGATGTCAAAGAAGAAAAACATAGTAAGACAAAGGTGAACTACTTGATCATCTAGGTGCATTCACACACCTCACAACCCTCTCTGAAGGTTGTCATAACACAGGGTTGACAGAAATTGGATACCCGTATAAATGAATTCATCCATCCATTTTCCAATCTGCTTATTCTGTGAGCAGCTAAAATGCTTCAAATAACTTCTATCTAAGGTGTTATTATTCTTTTAAGTACTGTATTAGAGAAGAATGAGAGAAACAGAAGTTGGAGACAGGATAATTTATTGTTAGAGTTACAGTATCAAGTCTGAAACTTGTTAGTTACAGAAACCTGAAAGTGAAAGAAGTGTGCATCTTAGAAAGAAGTGAACACAATATAGGCATGTAAGGATTTACATTGACAGTGATAATAAGAAATAATTTGCTCCTTTCTAAAATCAAGTTGAAAGTTAAAATACAGGGCAATACATTAAAGTATAGTTCCAGGTACACTGGTACAATTCAGTTAACATGCAGGATGGTAACAGAATTTCAGATGGAGGGATGCAGAAATAGTAACTCAAATGCCCACAGCATGAAAGGTTAATACAGGACCTGTCCATTCACATTAGGTCACATGGCTTTGATGTATTAATATATAATGGCGAAGTATCTCTGTCATAAAGCTTTGTCTTTAGATTTGACACTTTAAAGCAGCTTTTTTGTAATAACTTGCACCTGCTATTGGATCTTTTGTCATTCTTTTCATTAGCTTTTCCTGAATTTGCTGATTATCTACACTGGATTTTAATAGGCAAGTTTACCACACAATCCAAACTTTACCCAACTAATTAAATAACCAGTTCCATTAGGGTTATGGCCTTAGACATCTGGTCCACTTAGCTGGAAGAATAACATTTTGTCTAATGGAGAACACAATGGGGTTCTGAAAAAAGTATCACAGACTTGCTTTACTTCTGGGAGGTCCATTTGCTCACAGTAGGGAGGTCCAGCTCCATCTTAATATTAATAGGGAACCATGTCCTAAACCCATGAAATTCTGACTTGACGAGTAAGACCGACCTCAGTAGACCTCATGCTGCTATTCTAAGGGGAAAAAAACTTCTATTTGAAATGTCAGTCATTCACTGAAGGAAGTGCACAAAACAAATAAAAAAACCTCATAAATTAGAACAAAGCAGTAACAGCCATCTCAAATCAAATTCAGTGAAAGTCCTGGTTTCAAATTCAGTCACAAACAAACAAATCCGTTTTCTTGTCTTCTTCCAGAGATGATCCGTTCTGCCACACCCTTCCCTCTGGTCAGCCTCTTCTTCATGTTCATTGGTTTCGTACTCAGTAACATCGGCCACATCCGACCCCATCGCACCATCCTGGCCTTCGTTTCTGGAATCTTCTTCATCCTGTCAGGTACTTGGTTTGACTTTTACTAAAAACAAACTAATAATTTAACAAACAGTTAAAAAGGTCATAGTTACAGATATTTAACTTACGTTTACTATACTTACTTAACATACTGTTATTCTAAAATATGTGATCACTAGATGCATGGTTTATAATAATTTATGGCAACATGATTCATATACTATCAATATATTTTTTTCATTGAATCTTTCTTTCTATCCATAATCATTAGAGTTTTATATTTCTGTCTATTTTCTTCCCTCAGGTCTCTCTCTAGTAGTCGGTCTGGTGTTGTACATCTCCAACATTAATGATGAAATGTTGAACAGAACCAAAACTAATGAGGCCTACTTCAGCTACAAGTACGGCTGGTCATTTGCCTTTGCTGCCATCTCCTTCCTGCTAACTGAGGTAACGTCACAGCAAATGTGGATAATGTATCCTTATATGTATTTGCACAGCCAGGAGTCACAAGCAATTTGTCAAAACTAGTCCTTTAAACTTTCTTTCTTACCTACTTAACTTTTTCTCTCATCCTAAAATCACCCTTCTTTGTGTGAGACATGTAATCCAGCACTGTCACAAAAAGGACAGGAAATAAATGCATTAAACATGTGGTGTTTATTTTGCCAAATCCCTTCCTTCAGATATCTATTGTGCTGTGAGAAATAGTCAGAAAGAAAAATACACACAGATGTTTTAAACAATGTTTTAAAGAGTTTGGTCTAGACCTGCTCTATTTGAAAAGTGTCCTGAGATAACTTCTGTTATGAATTGGCGCTATACAAATAAAATTGAATTGAATTGAACTGAATACAGCACATACACACATTGAACACATTCAACTCAACTCAACTCAAATCATTCAGTTTAATCAAATTAATTTAAAGTGGCTTGAATTGTACACACATGTGCATTTTATTAAATTTTCATTGACAAAAGGAGACACAGGTGAACATTAAACTTCTAATGGTGAACATTAAATTTCTTTCTTTCTTCTAGTTTTAGTTTGGCTACTTTTTCCTATTTAGAACTGTCTTAATTAACAACACTCTCAAAATGCTGCAGAATCTAATAGATAATTAAAAGCTGGTACAATTGAACTATACAGGAAACAGAGGTACAAAGTGAGAGAGTAAACAAGAGTGAACTTTGTCTCTTTGCCTTCATTCCAACCAGACGGCTGGTGTCATGTCGGTGTACCTGTTCATGAAACGCTACACAGCAGAGGAAATGTACCGGCCCCATCAGGGCTTCTACAGGCCCCGCCTCAGCAACTGCTCAGATTACTCCGGCCAGTTCCTCCATCCAGACGCCTGGGCCGGACGTGGTCGCAGTCCCTCCTCTATCTCCTCTGAGGCCTCCCTCCAGATGAATTCCTCCAACTACCCTGCTCTCCTCAAGTGTCCAGAGTATGAACAAATGTCCTCCTCACCTTGCTGAGGCAGAGGATCATTGAGTGGTTGTGTTAGCACCATAGGGGTAATTTTGATCTGCCTGGATTTTGGCATAAAATTGTCCAATAATTTGATATTCTCTAGCTTGAATCATTCCCGTCTTCAAGTGTCCTGACTATGACCTGATTCTCTCTACCCTCCCAACTTTTTATTTACACCATTTGGTTTTGTGGGGAGCAAAACCTAAGTTGCAGGTTAGCAAGTTCACTTTATTCTCAGCTAACCTGTCTCGTTTCAGGGAGAGCTGTTAGAAGATGAGAGAGGAACGAGTTGGACCAGGTTGTACTTTTATCTGCTTTCTCTCTAGTTTTTAGTGATAGGTAACAAGAAACCTGCTGAACTGACCAAGGCTGAAGTCGTCTGAAAGGAGTAGCTTGAGTAGCTTCAATGTCCATTCTTTGCTTGTACTACCACAACCCTGGTAGCGGTAGCTTTTTGACAGGATTACACACTGCACAGCAGACATGGAGATGGTTTGCAGGTTTTCAAAACCAAACAGCACAGCATGTGCTTTGAGCCAGAAAGTGGAAACTAATCAGTGAAACATTTTCTCAATTTGATTATAAGATTATTGCTCAAATTGTGCAGACTTCAGACTTCAAGTTTGATAGGTTAAAATAAAATTGTTATAGCTCCTTTCTTTCTACAGATTGAACACGTGCAACAGCTGAGTCAGTGTACACAAGCTAGTTTCACTCACATTCTCAGTTGTCACTTCTCAGTTGCTGCACTATGTGCATAAAATGGCTTTTTGTTGAGTTATACTGTACTGTAGGTGTTCACATCAACAGTTTCAGACATGTTTATGTGAAGTCGTGCTAGAACTCAACTTGAACTTTTTCATGTTCAGTTGCAGAGAGTATGAAACACATGATGAATGAGAATTTCAACCCCTCAAATTGATAATTGTATTGACATACCATTTTATGAACAAACTGTTTGGGTTACAGACAGGGAGAGTTAGGTTTATGACAGATGGTCTTTGACCTCCCATATGAACTTCATTTCTTACTCCTCCTCCCCAGTATTTCTGTTTCAAGTGTGATTTTTAAATAATTTGCAAATCACACTGACTTTCATTTAAGAAGTAATATTTCCACTTCAGGTCCTTTCATTAATTGTTATGTAGCCACAGGTGTTTCCTAAACTTTATAAGCTGTAACCGAAGAGTGAAAAGCTTCACTTTTTTTTTGTCAAGCCTTCCAGCTTCATTTGCTTTCATTGGTCCCTTTCACCAGTTTTAGTTACTGACACCAAAGGAAAGGTTTGTATTATAGGCTGCTAGTCCAGATATAGGAGATCTTTTTTAAAGGCCCAAATGTGAATATATTAATGGTTATATAAACTTTGCGTGTATTATTGTATATTCTTGTAAAATGCTTTATTTGCTCTCATAATGCATTATTAATAAGAATACAGGATTGCTTTACATCAGTGTTTCAAAAGATACAGATGTAAATAAACCTTTTATATTATCAGAGAATCAATGATTTCTGTATACAATGTTATTCTTAGTTAGTCAATCAATTAAAGACAAAAAGTGTAAGATTTAAAAAGAAAAGCTGTACAGGGGCAACACTGTTTAATTGTGTTCATCCAATTAGAGTTATAAAACATTTGTTATACATTTAAATAAGAAGAGACAGCCAAAGGGGAGTATGTGGTCGTAGTTTTGATGGAGAATGTGAATGAGTCAGGTGGTATGAAAGACTATTCTGATATGGAGCCATTGTGAATGTACAATTGCTGTAGGAAATTCTGCTTAATAAGATTTTTTGCACATAGTAAAATACCTCTCCTTCAGACATATATAAACCTAAATTATAGATACATATTTTTCTAATTTACACCCTCATAATGACCTAATATTCTTAGATGTTTGACAAATATACTGCAATCCTCAGTGTACCAAGGAAGAAGTTTTATCCAGGTTAAGTGGCTTAAGGTTAAGTATTGAATATATACATTTCATGCAGCATTAAGTGTGAGTAAACATATTAAAGAGAAACATTTTGTCTTGTGCAATAATTTTGTTAGTTTGATATATTATTAAAATTATAATTATTGTCAGTATTTAATGTTGCATGGTGTGAACTCCACATATTATTTAAAGCATGCAACATTTCATCACAGGATTATGGTATTCCACCTGCAGTACATGTAAACAAACATATATAAAATTAATAAACACAAACTTTGCTCAAGCTAAGCAAAGTTCACTCTCTCAAGAACAGTTTTGGTATATAGACCAGCTACATTTTATTTATTTTAAACCCTGTAAATATGAATTCATCCATGTGTACATAGATCCATTTTTGTATAGACAGCAGTACATGTAAAAAATATTGTTGTTTTGTTGTTGGGTAGATTTATCTGCAGTAGATGTAACAGCTGCTTTGCCTCTGCATCACACTGACAATGTGAAGTTTTGCATAATGGTATACTTACATAAAGTATTCAGATGGTGTCATTGTCAGACATGAAATGTCAATATCTGTGTATTTTTACAATCAGAGTCATTTTCATGATGTTAAATGTGCAATGGAATATGTATACTCAGTGAAATAAAGTTTAATGGGATTTCATAAACAATACGCTTGTTCCTTCTATAATGTGTATTCACCCAGTATCTAAAAGTACAATCCAGTTTTTGGTTGCTACAGGATAACTTACCATTTTTTCATGGTTATATGGCAAAAATGGAAATGATCATATATACAGTATATTATTATTATGTCACAGTAATAAAGCCATTTAGTGAGTGCTAAAAACACAGAAAGTAACTAACATTATTAAAGAGACCTCAAAAACAGTAAAGCATTCTTAAACATATACGTATAGTACGTATTAAAATGAGTAATACAATGCAGGGTTGCTGTCAAGAGCATAGGACAGTAAATAGACCTGGAAGGGCAGATATTTCAGATTCTCACTGCTCTGGGTGTAACTCATTTTATGTTACACTGAAAACAGTTATGGTTATGTAAGAAAACTATGTTCAGTAAACACATTATTGTAAACATGTAGCACAATGTCACCCTCTGTTGAGACAGAGCGGCAATGCATATTATTGAGGAAATTGCAGGTGTGGATAGAAACAACCGAATATCAGCTATTGATTGAATCCTTCTTGGTTTTAGTGTTTGGATTTGCCAAAAACATATTTTAAGAATATCAGGTAATGTCACATTTCCCCCAAACTTGCACTGTAACCTGAGACTACACTTTACATGCGAGAGGAAAAAACAGGCTCTCTTATGTGTTATCAAACCACATTAACATGGCTCTTCCCTTAATCAGCGATAAGGTCAGATCTCTGTCTCCGAGTGCCAGTATGAACCCAGCTACTCTAACTGTGAGAGCTGGCATTCATCCATCTGGTTGAATGGGATGTAATGGGGCTATCAGCAGGATGGAAACAGCTAATCTGCATGCATCATGTGCTGATGTGCCCACAAACTGAACAAGCAGTTTCATCTATTGATCTGATGAGCTGGCATGTTCCCAAATTGATTACCCCCAACAATGAACCAATGTGTTGCAAATGTCACTGTTGGTGGTAATTAATACACATTTAGTGGTACGCTATTTAATTTAAACTCTAAACTGCCCTCATTCCGCTGTACTATTAAGGAATAAAGTAATTTGTTATATTGTAAATATACTATATCATTTTAATTAACTGATTCCTCTGTCTTTCTCCAGAAACCAACGTTTGCTGATGGGAGGTGGCCCAGTACCTTTGACAACAGCTTCATCTAGTGTCACTTCTGTGGAAACACAGTTTCCCATCAGTTTTGAGTTACAGCTGTTTTTATAGAGAAGAAGAAATATTTATTAGTGCCCTAAACTTCCCCATGTACTGGTGCTAAATGTAAAGTTAGAGATGAGTGGTATTGATTCCAATTGATTATTTTATAATAATATTCTACTTTGTATTTTCTATTGTAAATGTTCCATTTTCATGCTTATGGTTTTTATCTTGTTTATTTTCCAATTCAGATTTGATTGATAACTTGAAGAACAATGTTTATTAATCACATGACACAAAATGTATGGGAATATGTATTAGAAAATACTGTTTTATAACTGCTGATGTTTTCATATACTTCCCTATTATGTTTTATCCAAACAACATGAGGTTATTTAAAGACTGACAATATAATTCAATATATATATATATATATATATATATATATATATATATATATATATATATATATTTTTATATATATATATATATTGAATTATATCCATCTTAAGTATTGTTTTCAATACTCTTAAAACTCAGGGGACGTTTGAAAGATCAATCCCTAATGGTTAAAATAGCAGATGAACACTGCCATATCTTACCCAGAGGGTATTGTGAGCTCCTCTGCACAATGTTCATTGAAAGAAAAAGGCATATGTAAGTAAAACAAACATTTAGATCCCATCTGTAATTCTTTCTGCTCACATCATCATCATCATTCATTATGCTCAGTTAGTACACCTGCTTCAGGGCAAGTTTGCATCATTTTCAATTCTCTGCTCCTCTTGGGCCATTGTGCCAGAGGCCACTCGATGTATGGTGTCTGTATCACCAAGTGCAGAGAGGGCATGAAGGAGATCAAACGGTCACTGAAACACTAGAGGTTTGTGTGTTTAATAAATTCATCAAGGCCACAATAAATTGGTTGAGTGTTAAAGGCAGTCTGGTTGCACAACATCTCAGTACAGTGTAACTATGTAGCATTTTATCTGATATTCAGACTCATTCATTTACTCTTAATTTTTTGATGAAGCCACAACAAGGTTTTCCTATAACCCAAAGTAATGTAGAACAGATTGTGTGGACATGAAATTTAAATCAGTAACATCAGTCAGATCTGTGCCAGCAACCTAAGTCTGAACTTCTAAAACGCTGTATAAAGAATCAAGCTGTATTAAGGACACTGAAACCCTGAAATACAGTTGAGACAAGTAAGGAGGAGCACTGAAATCAGAAGTAGTTAATAAGTTAATGCATAAAAAAAACATGCAAAAGCTAAACAGAGTAGGCAATATACTTATGAAAATAGTATGTAGTATGCTTAATGAGATTTTGTTTTAGAATATAGACACATTGGTGCATTAAGGTCACATATACTACCAGTAAACTGAGTGAAATTTTGATTTGGTCCACTTTTTTATCTAACCAATACTGGAACTAAATGGTTCTTGCTGCTTGGTTCTGCTCACCGCAGCATATTTTTGTGGAGGAAGCCTGTGAGAAAAACAGGACAATCAATTCTCACAGCTGATATTACTCCAGTGTCTATGCCTAGCAGAACTGAAAAGTGGCACCAGACTTTTTGGCTTTGTCCCAATATAATATAATATAATATAATATAATATAATATAATATAATATAATATAATATAATAAAAAATATATATAATATAATGTATAATGCACATATATCTATATATATACATATATATATATATAGTACCATTAATGTCATATTTATTATAGTCTCATATTCAGTCTTAAAGGCTTCTAAAAAAGGATCTAAACAACAGTAACTGCAATGAGTCCAGCCTTTCAGGACCATGTAAGGAAGATCCTGAATAATGTATCAATAGTTCATCTCTCTCTCTCACACACACACACACACACACACACACACACACATGCACACACCTTTCATGCCATTTCTCTGTTTATCTCTCCATACTGCCTCTTCCTGCAGTATTGTCACGTCTTTCATCCTCTTTCCTCCATCTGTCTGTTTTCTGTTTTTTTTTTCTTGTGGAAAAGGAAAATTGTCTGTTGAATAGGTTATTTGTAAATACAGAAGATTCATCTCCATGAGATTTGAGTCTGAAGGACAAGCACTTGGCAGATTGTCTGTCTCATTAATGGTGACATTGTGGCTTTTTAATGTTACCCTGCTGGATTCCATCCATACCATGACCTCTGTACTTGCTTCTAGTATTAAGAGTGATTCATTAATGAATCTGACTTAACTTGATCTGATGGTACTGTGTGTGTGTGTGTGTGTGTGTGTGTGTGTGTGTGTGTTGTGTTTTTTTACACTACACTGAAGGGACTGATTAGCTCTTTTTCACTCAGTGGTTTAACAATTTGTTTTCACTCCAACTGAGAACCCCCTGATCTTTACATCTATGGCCAGAACAAACTACAGATCTTTTAGGATTCAACAAAGTTATACAAAGAATTGAGAAAGTTATTGTACACAGAGAAAAAATAAACAGAGAAGAATGACAAAATATCTTCTAACAACAGAGATAAAAAAAAAAACTGCTGCTTCTTCAGCATGTTAATAGGTTTTTTTTGTTAATGCTGTGTCACAAAGGTTTTAATTTCACAGACCATATTTTGTAATAATGTTGTTAGTAGGTTGTGTTAAACTGAGCTGTTCATGCTGTTTAGCCTATCCCCAATACTAAGATAACTTCTAAAACACAAATAGAAACACCATAGACATACAGTAGTTTAGACAGTGTCATAATTATATTATATTATTTGTTCCTTTGGGCCATGACGGGGCTTGATAGTAAAACACTGGTTTTAAGAATGGGTCAGTATTCTGTACGCTGAGCTATGTTTACTCATTAGTGCTGGAGAGACATAGAAAGAATGAACAGAAGCAAAAACATTTCCCTCTGAAGTTTTGAAAGTTTTGAAATTTCAATACACTGTAGCTACATCAGCTACAGGCAGTAGTCTGGCAGAGTCAAATAAATTCATGTACTTTGGTGATGACAATGATGTTATATTGAGGTGTGTGTACAGCCCCCTCGCCTCACCCTCCCCTTCCAAACGTGTAGGAAAAACTATGGAGGCTACAAAACTTGAAAAATGTGAAAAGGCCTTATCTAGAGCCAGTATTCATTAGTTTGTTCGTTCTGGGTTACTGTACAGTAGACACATGGCGGTTCAACATGGCAACCTAGATGGAAGAGGACCCACTCCCTCTGTAGATAAAAACGGCTCATTCTTAGGTAACAAAAACACAAACCCTATTTTCAGGTGATTATACACTAAAGAAAACATACCTATGAATATTCTTCGGTCATTCTTTGAGAATAGCAGAGAAATGTGAAAAACTAAATGTTGGGAGTGAGAGATGCACCAATGGTCCCCAGTCACGGTTGAGCCAGGGATGTTGCAGTTGTGGTCAGCGTCTCTTGGCCAATGAGGGGCTCAAACAAAGACACTGTAACAGCCACTGCTTTTTTTCCCTTTTTTTTCACTGCTTACATTCCTGTCAATAAGCAATTGCTTTTAAATTAGTCTAGGTTATCTATTAAACCCAGACTCATTACTATTTAGTACAATTAATACATTTGCTTGCTTGTTTTTTCCTTTTCTTTAAAATGGAAAAACAAAAGTGATTTATTATTTGAATTACCAACAAAGCAGCTTTATTTGCAGATGCAACAGCTTGGCTTCCTGAAATATTCAGAGAGAACTTCCTTCTTTTAATCACTGATGTGGTGCAGCCAGATTCAAAGCCTGATTGGACTCAAGGGACTTGAATATTAGCCTTTGATGATCAGCCCTCCAATATGAAACCCTTTTCAAAATTGCAAACCCACCCACAGTGGTGATGACTTGCTGCCACTGACATAAACATGCAGAATTTTAAAAAAGTCAGCGGACACAGGGGACAGATGGTCCACACTGAGCTTCTGTGAGACCACCAAGGGGCTGAAGCCTTGGCACTGGTTACAGTAGGCACAAACCGGGTAGGAAAATTAGAAAACTGAAAAGTCTGTTTCTCCCTTCTTCTCAATGTGCGGACTTGTTCCACATGGTGTGATAGTGAAGCTCACATGCACCTCTTCATTCAAAAAAAATCCCCTTTAAAGCAATATGCTTACGGTTATAACGATATTCCATTATGTTCTCGAGGAGGGCAAGAGCATCGGACAATCATGCACGTTTTAAACAATCCCCAGGTAAGTCAAACTGTGAGTTGCATTGTAATTGACAATTCAGGTATGCCCACTTTGGTTTTTGGTTTTTACCAATTGCAGTGAATGTTTAAATCATCTGACTAAACTTTTGTTTACAGCCTGTGCCTTACTGTCATAGCTGGTTCCCAGATCTCAGCCATTACTTGAGTTCACTGTTATCATAACTTTAAGAAATTGCCAAAGCTATTACTGTAAGATACACCCAATGTTGCAATAAACTGAAACTTTAAAGCTGCAGGTGTCTGTGTATCCATAATATTACTGTAAGAAAAAGCTGGTGTAAACTACAGCTTGTCATAGCACATAGCAAGCCTCTGGCAGCCTAAGGGCTGAGTCTGTGTTAGCTTTCTTTTAGCCCAATCTCATATGCCCTTTAACTCTCTCTTCTGCTCAAGGCAGCGTCTGCACAAACAATGTCTCGCTGGTAACTGCAGCAGGCAGTATCCATGTGTCTTTGCTTCATCTCATCGCTGAACAATGCTGTAAGACTAGCAAGAGAACAGAGATATAAATGCTCATTATTTTGAATCCTCACTCATCAATGAGCATGAATGTTTCCTCTACTGTAATTCAAATTCATGACATTCATAGCTGTACAGTTGCTCAGTCTTCTTTTAATAATTGATTAATTAATGACCCTGTAGTATATTGATTGTAAACTTAGCCATTTGTGGTGCACAAGAGTGTTTTTTTTAATTCTCCCAAAATATGTTCATATTTAAGAAAAATGAAAATATGTCTGTCTATCTTTGCTGCTGACTACAGTCATCATGAGCACTGAGCAATCATATCACTCTGCACATTACAGTCCAAAGAGACCTACTATCTTTTGCAAGTTGGATCTTTTTTCCACAACAGAATAATCACTTATAAATTGTCTCATAATTCAGTCCTTTTTGTCAGTTTTATAACAATGTATCACAATGTCATTTAGGAGAATGTGCAGCTTGTTTGCATGTTCACTGCAACGTATTCTTCATCTAGAGATAAACAGAATATTATATTATCTCATGACCTTCCCTACTGCATTATAGTGAGTTTAGTGTAAAGCAAAAGGCTTTGAAAAAATTATATAAAAAGACATAAAATCTATGTAGTTTTAATGATAATTTCAACTCAGAACATGCATTAAAGGAATACACAGCTGTACTTGCCTATACAATTTCAATCTTGTAGGTCCAGAGATAAAACAACACATATCCAAACCCTCTTATTGCCATATCTCAGCTGGTATACCTCTTTTGCATATTCAAAGTTTTAATGTTTCCTCTCGTCCTGGCTGTTAATCTTTTATCCCAATCTTACTTAGTCTCTACTTCTCTCATTTGCTTTCTAAAAAAAAACAAGATCCAAAGGCTTCCTCCTTCACCCTACAATTTTGACAAAATCAGTCTGAATTTTGACAAAATCATTTCAAAAGAAAATAACCAATTTCTGATCTAAATAGCCATGGCACATTGCCACATTCACTAATGCCGTAAACCAGGAAGCCATGCAGCATTAATCTCACTGTATGGGCCACACTACTTCAAGGTACTCAAACTGGGTTGAAAACAAGCTCAAAAAAGCAGTTAAGAAACACCATCAACACCTGAACTGACGTATTTGTAAGGACGGTTCAGCAAGGTCATAGAGAAGTTGCACTTGGCACAGGCCAAAACCTCGATTGAAGAAGAAAACACCACGAAAAAAGGGGAAGATGGTGGAGGAGACATCAATTACCAGAGTGAAATGGCAAGCTGCGCCAAAGCACTCTCACAAGTTAAGCAAGGACAATGGAGAAGCTGCAAAGTGGAGAGACAAAGAAGTGAAGTCGAAGAACTCGGGAACATGATGATTATGAGAATTAAAGTCATTTCTCGGTGGCCCCTGTGTACTCCTAGTACCACAGTCACTTTACACAGGCTATTTGAAAAGCCAACATGTAATTTTTTTACTAAGAAATAGCAGCACTCAGACACATCTTGTCAGGAGGCAAAAATAACCCAATACACTTGAAAGCCAAACCACATGGGGTATGTGAAGAATCACAGAAATACTGACCGAAATGAAATGGGATAGTGTGGCTGGAAAACCAGGGTATGCCATACTGTACATCATCTAATATAAATTTAAATCTAAACTGCAGAGTTTTACAATGTTCTGGGGTCAGATACTATGATGGGTCTTATACAGAGTCCGATGTCCAAAGTCAAGTGGACTTGGTTACCCACATTTCTCTATATTGAGTTCTGCTCTCTTTAGCCACATGAAGCTCAGCACAATAGTGATACTCACATCCAAAGTGCACTAATGCAACTAAAACACATCTATTACACATCTAAGGATCACACACAAGCACAAAATTAAACTAAAGTAATTCCAGTGATGCAATACAAAATGAAAAATCATCATCATCGTCATCATCATAAATAGTCACTTCTACTATAATGGTTGTATCTATTGTTATTGCTGTGTGCCTTTGTCTCTACTTGTCCTTCTCTCTTATTGGCTTTGTCATCACTGAGTGAATGTGTGTGAAAGGGTGAATGTGGCGTGTAGTGTAAAAGTGATTTGAGTGATCGGAAGACTAGAAAGGCTCTATACAAGTACAGGTCCATTTACCATACTTGTTTAGGATAGCTACAGATGTGGAAATACAACAGTGTTAGTCAACCCTGTCCAGAAGTTCTCGTAATGCACAGATCCATCCCTGGAAAGCTTCTGCAGATAATGTGATATTCAGCATTCATTGTGTCCAAGAAGGATATCTGATTATGGTGCTGGTGGTCATAAACTTTCCACCTCTGTGAGGAAAATAATGAATCTGTGTGGTTCAAGAATATGTCCATCTTTGGATGGACTATAAACAGCTCTCCAAGAGAAACGGGAAATGCTACGACGGAGTATTAGGGCCATACTAACACAACTTTTTTGTGGAAATTACGAGAATAAAGTCATAACATTGCGAGAATAAAGTAGTGATTTTATGAGAACTGTCAGCCTGTTGGCTCAGCCAGCAAAACTGTTTAACGACGAAATGATCGATAAGTTATCTAACCTGTTGCTGTACGGTAGGACTGACAGAAACAGCGGCTGCTGGGCTCAGACTGAGGCTGCTGTTTGGTTGAGATGCTCACGTCAGATCTTCATAACTCTATCGAAGCTTTTTTCTCTCATTAAAACGACTTTTTTTTCTTGTATTATTATTACATTATTCTCGTATTATTACGACTTTATTCTCGTAACATTACAACTTTTTTCTCGTAGACCAAATATTATGACTTTATTCTTGTTATATTATGACTTTATTCTTGTAATTTCCAAAAAATATATATATATTTTTCTCTTAGTCTGGCCCTAATACATTGTCCTATACAAATACAAAACGCTCTGGATTCTGACTCCCTTGTTTTTTTTTTTCTTACCTGATGCAAGCCTTTCATAGAGGTCATCGAGGAATGACAAGAGATGCTCAGTGTTGTATGTCCCAATTAGGACTTCAGGCATTTTTATTTCTTTTAGATGTAGATGTACCAGAGTGTTGCATCCCAGCCTCATGCTCATGCTGTGACACCCCCAAACTCACCTCTTTTGTTCTGATGATTGAAGTCCAGTGGACATATTCTAGCTCAAGCCACAAACTGAGGGTTAAGCCCACTCTGATGACAAAAATGTGGCACAAATATACCAGAAAATGTTCCCAATAGGTAACACACACACACACACACACACACACACACACACACACACACACACACACACACACACACACACACATTTCAGACACAGACTCTTTGCACTCTTTCTGCTCTCTTTGCAGGAGACAGGAAGTGACTCAGACCCTGGGATTTGAGGATGAGGCTCCCAGTCCAAGAGACTGGACAGTACGCTACACACAGCGGCCAAACCCTGCAGGCCCTCTCTGGTTGCCTCTCTCTCTCTCTCTCTCTCTCTCTCTCTCTCTCTCTCTCCCCCCAGGTGCAGCAGGCAGTATCCATGTGTCTTTGCTTCATCTCATCGCTGAACAATGCTGTAAGACTAGCAAGAGAACAGAGATATAAATGCTCATTATTTTGAATCCTCACTCATCAATGAGCATGAATGTTTCCTCTACTGTAATTCAAATTCATGACATTCATAGCTGTACAGTTGCTCAGTCTTCTTTTAATAATTGATTAATTAATGACCCTGTAGTATATTGATTGTAAACTTAGCCATTTGTGGTGCACAAGAGTGTTTTTTTTAATTCTCCCAAAATATGTTCATATTTAAGAAAAATGAAAATATGTCTGTCTATCTTTGCTGCTGACTACAGTCATCATGAGCACTGAGCAATCATATCACTCTGCACATTACAGTCTAAAGAGACCTACTATCTTTTGCAAGTTGGATCTTTTTTCCACAACAGTATAATCACTTATAAATTGTCTCATAATTCAGTCCTTTTTGTCAGTTTTATAACAATGTATCACAATGTCATTTAGGAGAATGTGCAGCTTGTTTGCATGTTCACTGCAACGTATTCTTCATCTAGAGATAAACAGAATATTATATTATCTCATGACCTTCCCTACTGCATTATAGTGAGTTTAGTGTAAAGCAAAAGGCTTTGAAAAAATTATATAAAAAGACATAAAATCTATGTAGTTTTTATGATAATTTCAACTCAGAACATGCATTAAAGGAATACACAGCTGTACTTGCCTATACAATTTCAATCTTGTAGGTCCAGAGATAAAACAACACATATCCAAACCCTCTTATTGCCATATCTCTCCAACAGCTCTCCAAGAGAAACGGGAAATGCTACAACGGAGTATTAGGGCCATACTAACACAACTTTTTTGTGGAAATTACGAGAATAAAGTCATAACATTGCGAGAATAAAGTAGTGATTTTATGAGAACTGTCAGCCTGTTGGCTCAGCCAGCAAAACTGTTTAACGACGAAATGATCAATAAGTTATCTAACCTGTTGCTGTACGGTAGGACTGACACAAACAGCGGCTGCTGGGCTCAGACTGAGGCTGCTGTTTGGTTGAGATGCTCACGTCAGATCTTCATAACTCTATCGAAGCTTTTTTCTCTCATTAAAACGACTTTTTTTTCTTGTATTATTATTACATTATTCTCGTATTATTACGACTTTATTCTCGTAACATTACAACTTTTTTCTCGTAGACCAAATATTATGACTTTATTCTCGTTATATTATGACTTTATTCTTGTAATTTCCAAAAAATATATATATATTTTTCTCTTAGTCTGGCCCTAATACATTGTCCTATACAAATACAAAACGCTCTGGATTCTGACTCCCTTGTTGTTTTTTTTTCTTACCTGATGCAAGCCTTTCATAGAGGTCATCGAGGAATGACAAGAGATGCTCAGTGTTGTATGTCCCAATTAGGACTTCAGGCATTTTTATTTCTTTTAGATGTAGATGTACCAGAGTGTTGCATCCCAGCCTCATGCTCATGCTGTGACACCCCCAAACTCACCTCTTTTGTTCTGATGATTGAAGTCCAGTGGACATATTCTAGCTCAAGCCACAAACTGAGGGTTAAGCCCACTCTGATGACAAAAATGTGGCACAAATATACCAGAAAATGTTCCCAATAGGTAACACACACACACACACACACACACACACACACACACACACACACACACACACACACACACATTCAGACACAGACTCTTTGCACTCTTTCTGCTCTCTTTGCAGGAGCCAGGAAGTGACTCAGACCCTGGGATTTGAGGATGAGGCTCCCAGTCCAAGAGACTGGACAGTACGCTACACACAGCGGCCAAACCCTGCAGGCCCTCTCTGGTTGCCTCTCTCTCTCTCTCTCTCTCTCTCTCTCCCCCCCTTCTCTCTATCTCCCTCCTCCATGTCAGTGTGAAAAAGATGATCACTCCACAGAAAATGACCCCCCAACTGCAAACAGCCCGGGGCTTAAAGTGACAGGCTCTGAGGTTAGACTCAGTTTTTGATTGTGAACATTTATGTCTTACTTTTCTACTTATGAGCTGGGTTATCTTGCAAGAAGACTGCTCCAACTTCAAAGGGGTTTTGATGGATTTTTTTTAAAGAAACATTTCATCAGTGGTGAAGCTTTCAACTTCTTTAAAGTTACTGCTACAGTAGTTCAGCCACAAATCAAATCTCTCTCATCTCCAGTGTACTGTCAGTGATGATGTGTTTTTATCCTTTGCTTGATTTCTGGATGTTTTGGAAAACATTTGAAACACAGTTTTTGAACTACATGCACATTTATGTGTGTATGCTCTCTGTGTGTATGTGTGTTTGTATATGGGTGAGTTGATTTCTTAATTGTAAAAGTAAAACTTCAAACCCTTAACGCTTTTTCCCCTCCTCATATGCAGTTGCTTAATTCCCCTGCTCTCTAACATTACTGTACATGTTAGTGTAGGTCTGATATTTTAATCTTCCAGCAGCTGTTCACACGACCGTTTCCCATTGGCTTGGCTACAGCCGTGGAAGGTGTGGTCTCAATGAACGATGCTGCATCCTTTGTTAAACAGCAGCTTGCAGTTAAATATTGACTAGTAGTAAACAGTAAAGAAGCGGTAGCAATGATCGATAAAAAAAACCTTCCTTTTACTTGATCAGAAAAGTGTACTTGTTCAAGCAATTTTATATTGTATCCAATTTCCACCTGTAGCAGCCTTTGAGATATGTCCAGTCTACTCAAAGGAATTCAACGAAAGCTCCGACTGAAGTTTCGGAGGAAGAGGAGCACTAATCGAGCAGTTAAGGATCGAGACTTGGCTTGATGAGAGGGAAAACCCGCGAGACGCGAGCTCTTCCTCTGGCCATGATAATGGGCACCATGCGCTCCTCGCCCTGTGCGTAAGCTGCTGTGGAGGACCCACACATTATGAGACGCCATGGCATGGTGTGACCGAAGGGTTCAGACTTTGCTGGCCATCGTGGGGGCCTTCGCCGCCTTCAGTCTCATGACCATCGCCATCGGCACCGACTACTGGCTTTACTCCCGCGCGTACATCTGCAACACCACTAATGCCACCACGGACGAGACCCAGATACAAACTAAGAAAGTCAGAGGCGACCTGACGCACTCCGGGCTGTGGAGGATCTGCTGTGTCGAAGGTAAAACAAAGTCTAATAAGTTAGTAACCGTTATTCCACAAACTTTTTTGGTGACATACCAAGTGCTTAATGGCACAGGTGAGCATTTTTCCCTCAATGATGAGCCAGCTGATCTCCTGATTGTTTGTTTTACGGCCGGAGGTGACAATATGTTTGGTGTGATCAAATAGTGATTACATGTTCTGTCAGTGAAATTAAACTAGATTTAAATGAATGCTCCTGTTGGGCACTCCGAGCGAAAATAATCGAAACGTCTGTGGAAAAAAGTATATGGCAATTTGCAGTGGTTGTTTGTGTGGTGTGTGACGAAGCACCAAAAATGGAAATAAACTAAGGGGTGCAACATCATCATCAGTGTTTTCTGTTGATAAATGCGTTAAGTAGCATTAAATATTGTGGGCATGATATTGTACACTACTGCTCTACTACTACTGCTCGTTGCGCGCAAAGGCGGTGATGTGCGTGTGTAATGCTACTTTAGCGTCAGTTTCTATTGTAAATGATTTATTTTGAAAAATGAGTCTCAATATGTAGATCGTGACATAGAGCCAAATCTAATGGCTTTTTTATGTTTTACATTTTGTCACAGGAAATGTAGCTTGTCCAGTAATAATTGAAGGATTCCTCCTAATTATCTAATTAACTCGACCCTGTTGCTTGGCAACTACTTCCATAAAATTGCTTTGACTGATGAAATATGTTTCAGCTACAAAAGTAGCGTTTTCCCAATAAACTGACTTGCTTCATGAAATCCTGGCAGCATTTTCTCAGCAGTTCTGCGTATCCATGTTCCCTGACATACACGCCTGAGGAGTTTTTGGGGCTGGGCTTCCTGCACATCACTGCGCGCGACTGCATCATTGGAGAGAATCCGGATCAATTAAGTCAATCGGTTTTTCCCCCCCTTGTACTTTATTGATAAACAACGAGGAACATAATAATGGACAGTACACATAACATGAAATCAATCAGTTCATCTGGTAGTAGCCACCCGTGGCACCAGTGACGTCTTCCATCAGTCCTTCCTGTTGTGGCGCTGTCCACTGCTGCTGGTGCTGAAATCTCCACTCTGAAGGATTTTCTTCCTTTTAACTAAAATCCCAACGAGGCACAACTAATTAATAACTTAACATTTACAAGACAACCTCAGATGGAGGGGGCCAATCGTGACACACTGTAAGCTAGAAAATACTCAGTTTCTGACTTGTAAAGTATTAAACACAACGACTGAAGGTTTCTGCAGAATTTAGGTGATCAGCTTTTCCACACTTTCCTGTAGGTGGTACTCATGCTCAATCATGTCTTGCAGCCAAAGAGATGTTGCAATTGCAACCACAGAGGGAAAAAACAACTGTACTATGATTGCATTGTAATGGATCAATTCATATCACGACATTAATGATAATCAAATCACAGAATGTGGTATACTATCAGAAAAAATCCTTATGGTTTTTATGACATTTGACATACAATTACCTTATTGATCACAAGAGAATACTTGATTGCGATGTGTGAAGTTAGTAAAGGGAATTTGTTTTATCTCCAAATTGACAATGTTGTCCAAGTGAAGAGGCAACACTTGCCTAGAGGTTTGTCTCATATGCCATTACAGAAGTCACACTTCCTGCACTTTCGCTCTGCACGGTTACTACTCTTACTGGAACTTTAAATAAAAAGTGCATGACTATTTATGGATTTCCTGCAAAGGTATTCAAAAGACACATTCCCTTTCTCTCCCCTCAAACCCTTGAGAGTATCATCGGCAGAAGGGATATGCAGCACTCACTGTTCTTTAAACATCTGTCATCTTTTCCGCCATCTTCTCTTTCCCGGCTCACATTGTTGGATGTGTGTTACATGCAGAGCTGAAACTAAAACTAACACAACTTATCTGGCTCTTTCTCTTACACATACATCAGCACTATTGCCACACTTTCACTTTGTTTTCAATTTCACTGGCCTCTGGTGGCACACCTGTATCTGACTTTGGCTTAAGTCAAAAAGTTAATGGCATCCAATCACTTGAACATCATCAGAGTGCCTAAACATATGGGCAATTTGTATAATCTCCCTAAAGTTGGGTTGCACCCTGTTTTTCCAAATGCATTCTTCAACTGTCAAAATATAATAGTAATTATTTCATTTCCTTCGTACTTTGCCTATACTTTCCCTTTGTTGTTGATTTGCTTTAAAACATAATTAAACACTCATTTTACTTTCCAGTTGAGGGATAATTTCTTCCAGGAAGAAAGAACAACATGGAGTCGAACCAGTTATATTAGATCAAATGAGTGACATAAATAATGGGTAAACCCTGGGGACACATTGGCTAACCCTGTAGAAGGAATTATGCTTGTCTCTATGTGCCAGACAGACATCTGTATGAGTGTTCTGTCTTGTAGAGCAAGGAGGAGGTTCACTGAAGGTGAGCAATGATGGCAAATGAGCTTTTAAAGGAAACAAAGTGAGGTCTTGTTCTGCAGCCAGTCATGCTGAAATGAAACAACAAGAACTCTCACTTAAGCAAGTCACCCCTGTTCACTGAACATGCTGGAGTGGAGTGCTAGAGACTTTAAATGGACAAATCCTGCTGATTTGCTGTGAGCCACCGCCTCGCCAAGTTTTTTTCTTTTTCTGCTTTCTTGTCTCGTGGCTTTGTTAGTGTGTGTGCGTGCGCGCGCGTGTGTGTACGTGTGTGTGCGTGTGTTAGTCTGGTGAATGCATTAGTAAGATGTCAAAGGCGTCCTCTGAGAAGCGAAGCTAGAAATGTGATTCTGGGTTGCCGGGGGAGGTTGTCATGGTGAAGCTATGCTGAGTAATAAAAGATGGGCTCCGGTCTCTCAGACAGATGGGCTCTGGGGAGATACCTCCCCTACTGAGCTCCCTCTCTTTCTCTCTTCTCCTTCTATCTTTCTTACCGTCATTCCTCTGATCATTAACTCACTGGCCTTTTGTGTATTATTTATTAATACCATCATTTTACATCTTCGCTTTTTGTTTCATCTTACAAAAGAAAACTTTTAATTTCTGGATTCTCTCTTGTAATCTTTTACCCTGCACCTGTAACTATTTTTTCCTAGACTTTTTGGATCACACAATAAGAAAGAAATAGCCAATGCCAGTGAAACACTGATCTTATAAATATAAAATACATGCAAGATACACTCACACACCCAGTATGGACATAATGATTGTGCTTCTGTTTCGATCCAAAGAGTGTGCTTGGTCCATAATAAGATCAAAATAAAGCTGAGAGAGGGTTGAAGAGGGAAACAGTTTAGAACACAGGAGGGAGAGAAATGAGACATGATAGTGGTAAGAGTGTTGTAGAAAACAACGAGAGTTGAAAGAGACTGAAAGAGTGAGGTTGAAAGAGTGGAGTCAGTGAAGGCAGACTGAGTCTCGGCTGTTAAGGATGTTTCATCACTTTCTCTCTGCTTTCCTTTCACTCTCTTTCCCAGCTGTCTCAGACATTAACCATAAAAATGTAGCAGACAAATGTGACATTGAATTTTGCGCTGATGGCTGGAAGGAAATCATGTCACAATAATAAGTAAGAATCATGGTAACGGTGCTGTGTGTAAACAACCATTGTTTTGTTTACATTCAGCATTTGTCACCAAAACACATTACGTGTCCTCATGGCCTAACAAACGTGGTGAATGGATTTCCTAGCACATGAGCCATTTCCACTACAAAATTTGTAACTCATCTATGAGCTGTTTACAACAAAATGCCATTTAGCCAGAGGCTATGCTAACCAGGATGCATAAAGCCATAGATAGAATTAGCCTGTGATTGCAACTAATCAGCTAATGTTCACACTTATTTGTATTTTGTAGCAGGAACACAACAAACCACTGGCTAAACCCACAGTAAACAGTGAACGCCGCCTCAAAAACCCCAGACATCACAGAAATGTTATTGTCTATTTGCAATAGCACATTTAAGAAAGGTTGAATGTCAACAGTGAGCCACAGATAGGACTGTAACATACAGTAAAGTGGCTTTAAAGTTTTGCTAGTTTCTTATTCCTTACCTTTGCTGGCACATTGCTATGTTTTCTTTCTCGTATTACTGCTGTCAATTGTCAAATAGTGGTAGGCCTTTAGTGTGAAACCTTTGGCAGGTGTGTGCAAACAAAAGGCTGACCTGCTCATAACAAAATTGCCCCATAGCACTACTAGTGGTCAGAAACCTAACAGGGTACCTTTAAATCAAGCAAATCTGCTGCAGAGTATGTTTCTTTTTTCAGGTTAGAAGAGAAATAATGTTTTAATTCCTCTTGAATAACATTATCTGACAGAACTTGCACTAGGACTGGCTGCTGGCGTGGAGGAAATAATCAGCAGTTTATCTGAACACTTCAAACAAGTCTAACCTTTGGTTGGCAAGAAATGTTTGAATATATGGGCTTTTCCAATCTGTTGATTAGAACTTATTTTCACATCAGCAATTTAGAATTTCTAATTTAAATTAAGTAATAATTTATTAAGACATAACCAACAGCAGTGTGGTTTGAATTGAGTAATAGGATTATTTGGTTGCCAATTGTAAAGTATTAGAGAAACAGGAAAGGCAGGCGTGAGAGAAGAAATGCAGCAAAGTGCCTGGACTAGAGTCAAACTCGGGCTACTGTGCTAAGGATTCAGCCTTGATACATGGTATATACGCTCTACCAGGTGACCTACCAGGGCGCCCCCTGCTGTTATATTTTTACAGTTTATTGAAGTATATGAGAAACTCAAAACTATGTTTTTAGACATATGCTTTATACAGATGATGCATTTACATTGATACATCATCAGGTGTTTCTAAGTGTCTAGCATGGCTCCAGAACAACTAGCGCAGTAGAAAAGGCAGAAATGACAGGATACGGCAAAAATCAGGCTTTTGACTTCTAATGTCTAACCTTTCAATATTCATAATGCTCCAATGTTTTATTCTCTTAAAAGTGGAGGGAAGATTTTCTCAGTGAAGAGACTGGGTCTTTGAATAGAAGGTGCCTGAGGGCTTGAGAAGTTAAGAACCTCAGATCCACAGCAGCCTGTCCTCGAACGGTCTCTGACATGGTTAGAGGTGAAAACGAGACAGTTCAGCACTAGCTTAGAAATTCTTTACCAAAAAGAAACTTTATAGAGTTTCTATAACTTATTTGTCTCAGGATCATAAAAGTTTCAGTTTGGTTCAGTGGATGGTCAACAGGTTGTTCTTTTTGTACCTTCTATCTTATTTGGAGCCTCTCATGTCCAACCCCATTATAAAGACACAGTATTTTTGTTTAACTGTTGTCATTTTGTCCCTGCACAGGCTGTTACTACCATCAGTTACATTCAAACTGCTTCTGGCTTCTCTGCAGGTATCAACAAAGGAAGCTGTTTTCGGATCAATCATTTTCCAGAGGATAACGACTACGATACAGACAGCTCTGAGTACATCTTACGTAAGTCATTGCAACCTCTTCATCTTCAAACACGTCAACCCTTAATCTTTCCTTTTTTTCCCTCATGTGGCAATGGAGTTATCACAAGGGTACTTAATGTGTCATGACATCTGTATCCCTCCCCCATAAAAAGCCTGATGTCATGACAGTAATTGGAGCTATGGAGATGATGAAGTGTGTTGTGGGCTGGTGAGCAATAGGGCTGGTCTAAAACATAATCCACGTAAGAACATATCTCGCATTTGACCAAGGTAGTTTGACGAAGACCTGTCACTCGAGCGGTTACACTGAAAATTGTCTAAAAACTATGGGTAGTCTAGGTTATTACAGTTCAATCAATCTATCCATTTTGCTTGAGGTTTTAGATCACTCTCACTCTGCATATCACATTTGATTTCTAGTTTGATTCCCTGTGCCCCAAAGCAACTGTTACCATCTTTGCTGTTGTCTATATTGATGAATTTCAATAAGCTCATGGAAATTAAATCCTGCACTCACTTGGTTAGTGTCACGGAAAGGCAGGATTGTCTGTTATTTGGGCCTTAGTATCCCTGGAAGCATTCCTCTCATACTACATGTGTTGTGTCACATATTGTTTTTTTTAGCATTTATTTTCAGCTTAATCTTTGCAGAAATGCCCTCAATTGGCATGGGAACAGAAACATGTACATATAGTAGGATACTTGTTTTTGACACAGTTTGCCTCCCCTTGGTTTAAAGGATAAGAAAACCCATATTCTTTTTTTTTTCTTTCTTTAATTCTATTTTATAATCCTTTTGGAAGAACACCTTTGCTAGACAAAATTCTTGTGAAAGGAGTAGTGAAGAAAAAACTCTAATTTATCACCGGACTCTGTAGTTCCTGTCCGCTCTATGGAGCATTTTAGAGCCTTTAAGCCATTTGTTTCAGTTTTACAATCGACAACTTTACTGTTTTGGTTCAATTTCAACACTCTTATCAATCCCTTTTCCAGCTCTGATAAAAAAAAATGTACATCAATGCCCAGCACCAAACAGCAGACGGACAAAATTGAGTAGCTGGTAAATACAGTACAGGATTTAGAGATCCAGATATTCTCCTCAGAGTTGGTGAAAACCAAAACAGAGCGAAAAGCAAGTGAATATTTATCAATTATTAATAAGTAATATATGGTGAATGAATGAATAAACTTCTGCTTCTTTTACTAATACTGCCCAGACTATTACTACTACAGTACTACTGTATTAACGATAACAATTACATTATTTCTAATACTATGACTAATTCTTTAATTACCATTTCTTTAGTTTAAATATTAACAAAGGCCATGCTCCCCAGCCATTATCTTATATATTCAAAGGGATGTATTTCTTCATACACACTGACAAGAAGGCTTCACTGTATGTCTCTCTCCTATGAACAGGTATAGTGCGTGCATCAAGCCTATTCCCCATTCTCAGCACCATTCTGCTGATGTTGGGTGGCCTGTGTGTCGGGGTTGGACGCGTCTACAGCAACAAGAACAACATTGTGCTAAGTGCTGGCATCCTGTTTGTGGCTGCAGGTAGGACGAGACTGACAGTATACTGTAGATAAACACACAATCTGGAGACATTATCATCCACTTTTGTACTTTTACATCCATTGGCTTTTCTTTCAAATTCCCAATTAATTCTCTTCATCTCCTGTCCTTCTCTCCTTCTCATTTTTCTTCAGGTTTGAGCAACATCATCGGCATCATTGTCTACATTTCCAGTAACGCGGGAGATCCCAGTGACAAGAAAGACGAGGACAAGAAGAACCACTACAACTACGGCTGGTCTTTCTACTTTGGCGCCCTCTCCTTCATCGTGGCTGAATCAGTGGGTGTTCTCGCAGTCAACATATATATTGAGAAAAACAAAGAGACGCGCTTCCGAGCCCGACATGACTTCATCAAAACCACCTCCTCTTCTTCGCCATACTCTCGCATCCCAAGTTACCGCTACAGACGAAGGCGCTCACGCTCCAGTTCGAGGTCAAGTGACCCGTCCCGCGAGCCCTCCCCAGTGGGGATGAAGATCAGTGGAGGAAGTGGTGGTGGAGGAGGAGGAGGGTTGGGGATGGGTTTGCCAATGGGAGATATATCCCTGTATGCCCTCAGTAGGGACCCTCTGAAGGGTGGAAGTGCGACTGCAGGGCCCTACAGTCCAAAGAGGGACTCTGGGTTTTTACAAGTCCACAACTGCTTTCAGAAAGATCTAAAAGATGGAGTGAACAGGAGGACCACGCCGGTGTGAGGTCAGGAGTTTATTGCTGTGTGAAACAATAAGCTTGATGGGACACATTAGATATTGTACTGTTGATAAGAAAGGACACTTCCTCCCCCGGGGCTGTTCAGGCAGCAGCGATGTTGAAAGGTCAGAGCTCAAAATTGTTTTCCTTGCATCCCTCTGTGACAGAAAAGTGCCAATCTGTGTTTCATTTGAAGGAAGAAGAAAAGTGATATCAAAACAACTTTTTATGATATGACTCAGTATCTTCTTTAAAAAGTGGATGCTGACATTTTGTAGCAATATTTGAAGAGTTTAAAACTAAAATGTGATACCCAATATGTGTGAGTGACCCCTGCTCTTACAGAAAGGCTGTACTGGTATTCTTTGCCTGATAAAATAATTAACTTTTTATAGATATGATGCTCAATATAATAAAGATTATGAATATTGACCTTCAGGTAATGATGTTTTACTTCTATAATAGCTGTATAGTGTTTTTGAAATGAACATATTTCTTATATTCTGAGACAAGAAGTTTGTCAGCAATTTTTTTTGCTAAAATTAAGTGATTTATGTGACTGTTTGAGTATTATTGTATTGTGTTTGTAATTTAACACAACTGGTGCTAACTTAATCTGTACACCTTTAATAGTCTTAAGCCTTCTGAACTGCCATTTAAATACTTTTACCCTATATCAATAACCTCTCTCAAGCTTGTATGTGAGATATGTGATAAATGTGTGTTACAGTATGTGAAATGTCTGTTATGCCTCTGAAACACTGCCAACATCTATTGCATGTGGACATTAAGGGTATTTGCTATTATTAGAGAATCCCATATTGTTTCCAATCTCATATTGAAGAGTTTGTGAGTTCTTCTATGAGCCCTATGAAGGACTATGTGTTGTATTAATTGGGTTTTAAATTGCAAGTTGGGGGAAATGTATAGTTGTATATGTTGTGTCAAGTTAAAATTGATTTTCTTTGTTTAGGTCTGATAACAACAGTGTTTTTGTGATGAGGAAAAAAACTATATGTATAAGCCCTTAAAGAAACCTTGGTCAGGACTCTTAATATATATTAAATATTGTGTTTTTTATCAGAATTAAAGAACACTTATCTTAAATAGTGACTGGGGAGGCAAATTCTTCAAAACACAACTTTGTAATTACAGTTAAATAATAAAATATGAACTAAACTATCAGCTTTTCTTTAAAGAGGAAGTATTAAGCTAATGATGCGGAGTTGATGGGCCTGTTATGCTCTGCAATGAAACTGAGTGGCAAACAGTCGTGCAACCACAGCGTGTTAAAAGAAATCGGCATCAGCCAACTTAATGCTTGACTGAACTAACTGGCTCCCAAATGCTCATCCAGACTTCAAAAAGCTTCTCTCCAAACAAGAGCTGGAGCAAAGTGTGTGTTGTATGTGTGTGGAGGGCTAGTAGAAGTACAAATTACTCATTCTTGGTATGGTGCTCACTTGACTGGGTTCCATGTCAGCTTCATGGTTTGTATCCCAGTTGAATATTTTTAGCAGGAGCTGGAATTGGTTTAATTTGTTTCATTGGTTTGTGAATGAG
Source organism: Dicentrarchus labrax (assembly GCF_905237075.1). Lineage (NCBI taxonomy): Eukaryota > Metazoa > Chordata > Actinopteri > Moronidae > Dicentrarchus > Dicentrarchus labrax. The sequence continues at coordinate 17,936,212 of NW_026136721.1, read as the reverse complement.
TGTCACGGCAGTTGCCATGCGTATTTATACACACAGTGCCATGAGATGGTGTGTTGTCTCTGCAAAGTCTCTGCTTTCCCAGGCAGTTATAGTTGACATTCAAGTCACTGAAGTGGAGAGGGGGAAGACTTGAATTGGAATAGACTTGTTTTCATTCTGCATGCATGTGATGTATCTTTGTTGTGCCAAACTGGTCTGATGACCTTGTCACCCATTCCAGCCCTGAATTTGAGTGATTCTTCTTCACTCGTCTCCTCTGTCCATCGCCTATGCTGTTAAGCCCTGCAAATTTGAATGCCATGGACCCTCACTGGTATTTACACCCACAATAAAGCCACCCCCCTCTCCCTTTCCCTCCTGTTGTGCACCAGTGAAATGCTTCCTCCAGTAATTGAGAGGAAAATGGCAGGGTCACCTCTCCCTGCAGTCACAGAACTAGCCAACATGCTTGTTAGCATCGGTACCTCACTGTGCAGGATGGATAAAATGACACTCTGGGTCTCAACTCAGGCTCTGTCTTTGTAACCTGATTCCCCCTTGTGACAAATGGTTCAGCAACAAGTTTATACTTCATCAGACACACCCAATGCAATAAGACAGCATTTACAGCAAACGATTATTTTTTTGAAAATCAATTAAAAAGCAGCTAGAATTTATAGCTACTCTAAGATATTTTGAATGTAGTTATTATAATTCATACGTCAAGGAAGACGAAGGCTATTGGTTGGACTTACAACATAATTATGGATCTAATTGGCAGGTGTAAATGTTACAATGATTTTTATACAAATTAAGAATATATTTTGAATGAATGGAGTCATTGGCTGACACTATATATATATTACTATATTAGATTTTCTTCCAATCTTTGTAAAAAGTAATCTCCACACACAGATAATTATTTATTTTTTTAAACGGGAAAAAACATCACATCTGTGCTTATTTTACTTTTCTAAAACCACTGATGTGTGACTGTCAATCAATCAATCAATCAATCAATCAATCAAAGTCACCAGTGGTGAGAGCAACATATTACACACCATATAGCCATTTTCTTTATTTATATGAAGGATTTACTTCATCAGAAGTTAATTTAATATTATATGATCTTCGTACAGTTTACCAGAACAACATGTACTTGGAGGTAACAGGATAATGTGAAAGCCAGATGCGATTTCCTCCTGGGAGATCCCATCTCCACAGGCTTGCTCTCTCCTCTATAAAAGTTCTATTTGAAAAATTAAAATGGCTGAGGTTTCTCCCAGCAAGGGGCCTGATTCCTCGCTCCCTGTTGATATCGGTGCCATACTGTCAATCCAGGAACCACAGGCATCCATTAGCATGACATCTGTCACTGTGCTAAGACTGGATTTAGCCAGCAGCAGTTGGCGTTAGACCCTTTTCATCTGCTATGACACATGAATAATGACATCATCGTCATAGTGTAATATATCCAATTATTTTACAATGTCTGCAGACTACAGTTTAACCATTAACAAGCACACATAAACACGAGCAAAGTTAGATGTCAAGAATACAAAAGACAAATTTAACAATAAGTAGCATGTTATTATATTTGTTGCAAGAAAAGCATTCAAGCTTTTGTTATAATTCCATTACTTACAAATAACCATCAGAAGTGTGTATGATATTAGACCAACCAGATTGATTAAACAAAAGATAAAAAAAATGGTAAATTGGTAAATAGGAGAATTGGGCCCAGTGACACAATATTCAGTCCTGTGTTGCAGTGTCAGAATGCTGACGAAAGAAAGTCTGCATTTTATAATTAAGTTAATAATTGTGAGATTGGTGCGGAGGTATTATTATTTTTTAAGTCATTTTACCCATAACTGTGCTCCATAATATTATTGCATTCAACCCTCTATGGTCATATTTACATTGTCTATTTCAGTTGAGGACTTAAGTGAAATAATAATACTCAGTTGCCAGTTTTTAGGTACACTTAGTGACTTGCCTAATGCGGTCAAATACAACAGTACTCCAATTAACCCTACCTTCATGAAAGGTTATAGTGGTAAGCTTTAATTGAATTGTGTTTTGGAGGATGGTTTTGTGCTGCTGTTGATCTGTATTGCATTATACAAAAACATTCCTTCTGTTTATTTAGCTTACCCTCATTGATATAAATGGGCAGAATTATAGAAACACCTGTCAGTATGATGCTATAACAGCACAATAAACTACATCCTTCAAAATATCCATACAGTTGAATCAACACCTCTCAAAACATTTTTTTTAAACTGAACATTATAACCTTCATGAAAGTAGAATTCATTACAGAACTGTCGTATTAGACTGCATTAGTTTCAGATAGGTGTGCCTAATAATTTGGCACGTGTATACTATATGGTTCTACAGACCCTATAAAGTGTCTTTCATTATTTCCATGAAAGGTTTGTAATGTATCATTATGCTGATAAAGTACATTGAAATAAAACAAAGAGTGAATAGAAACTGAATACAGTATCTATTTGATTATGGTCATAAAGTTTGCTAATTATTATTTATGAAGTCCACGGCTTTTAACATGATCCACTCAAAACAATACATAAAGGTTTTATGCACATGAATTCTTGATTATTCACGTGTTTGTCTAATACCCATGTTAACTGGTCAAGCAAGTCAAATTTATTTGTTTCGCTCAATATCACATCAATGAACTTAGAAGATTAAGACCCACAACTGTAGTGGTTGTCATCGCTAATTTGAGAAGAAATGGAAAACTCCCAAAGCTCTTGTCCATGTCTGTCAAGAGGAGGATGAAAATGATTTAAGCAGGATTCATATGAAGAATGGCCTTAGTGGAGAACTATACAATATTAAAGGACCCTAACTGCCATACACTATGTCCCCTCTCAATGAAAGTGAACTAACCAAGCCCACCCCCTCTGATCTGCAGACAGCTCCCACAGGAACAACAGTTTGTTGATCACAGTCAGCTGCTACAAGAAGAACATTTCAAATCTGTGCCATTGCCTGTCGTAAAACCCAAATGAAATTCCTCAAAGAAACCATAACCATCCATAAAAATAAAAAAAAACATCTGCTCTGCTACCAATTTTATTAGGACCTTTCCAAGGAATAATTACCAATATCTGAGTCTAGTGTAAGCTTTTTAATGAGCTGTTGGAGTTCTTCATTTTAGAAATGGTGTCAGTTGCACTTCAGATCTTTTAAAAGTGGTTAAGGGTTAGTGTTAGGGGCCAGCTGTTAACAGCCTGAGCTGGTATTGCATGATCATATGACACAAACGCATAATTTTCCCACACAAGAGAAAAGGCTATAAAATGATAACAAGAGAGTTTAAAATATCCTGAAATGTGTTTTCACATGCATCAGAAACTGACCAGCCGGGTCCAGTAAGTATCTGTAAAGAGTAAACAAGTCATATTAAACTGTTTTATGCCATTCCTGGGTTTGGGAGCCAACAGGAAGCTTCCAACATGCCTACTCTCTATTGACTCACAGACAGACTTTAGTGTGCATGCCATGTAGGCCCCAAAACGTGGAAGCCTGACTTTCATAGGAAGTTATTATTTTACGATTTATATTAGGATTTATTTTGATTTTTTAACATTCAACCATTGTAAAAAGTTGAGATAGACATAGAGACTGCATATCACGAGTCATCAAAAACAATAGACATCACATTATTCAGTCTTTATAGAGGTGGTAAATAAAATATGTAAGAGAATGAACATACATACATACATACATATTTATGTACTGTATATATGTATATATAGTAGAGTAGTATATAGAAACTGGTCAGAGACAATATGTGGATGGTTGCCATTCTAGGGTGCTCCATTGCCAGTTACTGCAATAAGGATTAACCCAAGATAACACTGACAGCAGCTACAGTTTAATTCAAGTCCCACATTTATCAAGAATTTGTTAGAAAGACAGCAAATAAAAACTCTCAATTTTAAACCCCTGTCATGTTCAGACACACCCAATCAGTAACTTCAAAGCGAACATTTTCACTACTCTATTTCAAATGCTGCGTAAACTGAACTTTTGGTAAATGAGGCTGTCACACACACCAGAAGCCTCTGCCATGGATTAACAATACACAAGAAAAACCCCCACATGGCCTAGCAGCAGAGGGAGGCTGTTGTTCATTATGTTACATCTTTACAATGAATGCCTTATTGCTTACTTTGATTATTAAGTAAATTTCAGCAACACACGTTTTCAATTTAAGTCATTAAGTGGGTTTAAATTAAATTAAAACAGTTACCTCGACAATAAGCCCTATCCAAATTGTTGTGTAGTGTAAGCCTTCGTTGATCAATTATGCAAGGGTTGATTCATTTGCTTTTTCTCTTTGTAGTCTGTTATTAATTCAGCTTGTCAGCAACTATACCATACAATTATAAATTCCTTTCTGTTATACATACTTAACACACACATTGGTTTGCATGGAGTGTTCAGAAATGAGATTCCATTGGGAAGCTGAAGCAGGACTGCACCTGGTTGCATCAACACTTTTTAACCTTGTAAAGACAAAATAAAACTGGTTTAGGTCCACCAAAGACGACCACACCTTATTTCAAAGAGCACATCAACTTTCCCAGAAAGTGCCCCTGGCTCTTTTACCCATAACATTAGGGTGTTATCCCTGCAATTGAGAAACATGCACCACAATCAGTGTAATCTTGTGTCCTGTGTGATTACAATCAATAGGGTTTAGTGATTCAGGTTCTGCACATTCCACAGGATGAGGTTATTTCCCTTGGAAGATATTTGAAGAGCCAGAGGCCTCCCTGAGGACTCACACTTACACTTAGTGTAAGTGTGGCTGTTTCAGTGCATCAAAGGTCAGAGTTTGATGTCAATGTCAGTGAGGTCAGGGTCTGCTGCTCATTGGAAGTCATTTTGTCAGTGCCATCGTTCAAAATAATGGCATGTGGATTGAACTGGATTGATGAATTGATTGATTGTGGATTGTTAATCTGTTATGTCATCCAGATCCCCAAACACAAAAACACATCTATGTACACACTAAGATTGGCGTACTTAAGTACTGTTCTATCTAAACCTGTGATGCTGTGATTATCCTGCTAACTCCTGTAAATCATTGTGTCACGGCCTTTAATCTCTCAGTAATGTGTGTTATCCAACAACTAATGATGCACATCAATACCGACTGCAAATAACAATCAAAGCATAATCAATATGAAATGGATAAGACAGGAACTAGAATTACATTAAAGACATTATTTGTGTGACAGAAAGTTATAAAGGTTTGGATTTCAATAACATAAAGTTAGTGACATAAATACAGTGTCTTGATGAGTGTTTTATCAATACATATTTAAAAAGAGTATTTAGAATTAGTTGAAAGATTCAAAATCACTGGTGGGGTGTTTCAAGTTGCATAAACAGTGTTACAAATTATATATTTCTAAACTGTATATTATATAATGTTGCATAAATGCTCAACAACTTGAACTATACACAGGTAAGTAGCAGTTTGAAACTAATTTACTAATTTTACTAATCTCTAACGATTATTCTCATTATTGATTAATCTGTTGATTATGTTGATGATTAAATGATAAAAAAAAAGTCTTAAAGAGTCATGAAATAGTAAATAAAAACCATCACAATTTCCCAGAGCAACATACGATGCATTCAGACAGCATTCAGGAGTAAGCTCAAAAGATATTAAATGTCATTTAAGTTTTCACCTAACATGAACTTCAATTCATAAAAGTCTCAGGAATACATCAGCTATAAATCAGGGGTACAAAGCATTTACGAGGCACAACTTTTAAAACTAAAATAGATCGGCATGTGGGTATTAAAGATATTTTGATGATTCAGGTTAAAAGCCAAGGCAATATCATTTAATACGTAGTGGTGTCCTGTATCCCAATAACACTTCAAAGGAAGTAAGGAGTAACTCTGGCCTGAGAGGCAGGCTACACCCCGGACAGGTCACACATATAGGGGCAATTATTCTTCCAGTCAGTGATTCACCAAACCTATAATAGGTGCAGATACAGTACATGATAATCAACCTGAATTTTATTTCACATGTCATTATACTTAAACCATACAATCATCATAAAATCATCATATAAATCCCTGGACAAAGGTCTGCAACCAGGCTAATGCAAATATGACAGATGAGACAAAGCTAATCACTGCACCACTGTGCCACAATCTCTACAGTCATAGGTTCCAATTGTCTCTCTCAAAAGTGAAACCACTGACATGCCATCACTATTTGCAATTTGTCCATTATTGCACACTGACATTCCTCTGGCAGAAAGGCATGGAAGGTAGTGTCATTGACTTGTGATGTCTTCAACTATCAGAATCAGAATCAGAATCAGAGATACTTTAATACGGACTAATTAGCTAATTAACTAATCAGCATTAAAGGAAAATCGTGGCTGCTGCTTCCTTTTTGGAGGTTTAAATTAAACGAAATTAAATGAAAAACTGCTGAAATCATTACCTAAATGTCCATTAGATTTGGCGCGTTACTACCTAGCTGGATAGATGACCTGGCTGGTTAAATGCAGGATTATAATGGACAGTTTGGATGCATACACTTTTAATTCCATGTTCAAAAACAGTTTTATATAATTTGGATAAACTGGACTTGTCTAAAACTTGAATCCTGTCATGCTGTAAAGTAGAGTCCTCGTGTTTCCACATGCCAGAAGGTAAAGTGGTAATTTGGTTTCATTGCCTATATTTGCCAAAGCTAAAAAATCAGGATACAGGTTGTTGTTTGCAACAGTATCACTAATGGAAATAGAGGGAAAAAAGTTTTTACTGAGGATTTAATTGGGGATCTGAACTACTACAATGCTTCCTGGGAAATAAGTGGGTGGATATAGTTGGTGGTAATGGCTGACTGATCCCTCAGCTGGAAACTACACTTATACATATGTTAGCTTGTCATTTGCGCAGGTTTGCAGTCATTCCTCGAATTCTACTTTGTTGCCGTGAGAACTTTTTGACTTTCACTGGTGCCTGTGCTCACGTCTGGGGGGGAGTGGGTCACAATTCTTATGAAGAGACAGAGAAAGTGGGCCAAGGCTTAAAAAAGATAAACACAGATGTACCACTGTGATTTACTGTAGGGGAGTTATCAAAGGGATTAGCACACCTTTCGGGGTCTTTATTTAATCTTAAGTATGTTTTTTTGTCTCTTTTCCTCCAACTTATTGCACAGTCAAGGTTTTCAGAGGAACATTTGGTCTTTACATGAATATTTTCTTGTGCTTTTGGGGATTTTGTTCTGTGATTGCTCAGTTGTTTGGTGAATTTTCTTTATCTTTCAACTGATTATATTTCCAGTGTTACACTGAGGAACGTCCAGTGTTCCAACAATGTAGTAGTTTTATTTTAGAGAAATCTTTTTAGAGACACATATCTGGTAACTGTGAACATTGTGCTCTGTTATATCACAACTGAAGTTGTTACAGCAGATTACAGGTGCAGGTTCGAGCCCTTTCTCGAACAAATGCTGAAGCACAAGCCGACAAGGTTGGCAGGCATTGAACCTTACAGAAAGATGTTTTATAGCAATGTCTGAATGTGAAGTCAACTCTTTAAAGCAAACTTCTTTAATGGCAGAGGTTTAAGGTACCCACACATCATATCTGATTTGTATTGTTACATATTCCTCAGTGCAGTGCACTCAAACATTTAATTAATCTACTTTTTTGAATGCCAGTAGTGCTTGTCTGTAACATCCATACTACATGAAGCCTCATTTGCTGAAAGCTTTACCTTGTAAAACTTATGAAGACTCACATTTTCTTTTTTTCAATACATAAGTACTTATACAAAACTTTTAAGGTAACTTATCCACTCATATTGCCTCATACTACAATATAAACGCCATGTTGTTGGTGGAAAAGATGATTTCTAAACAGAGGGATAGTAGTCAGGTGATGAATACCGATGAATTAATTTAATCTTTTAAAACTACTTCTGAGAAGTTCACACGAGTGACAAAAAGATGACACATTAAGCACCTCAATGAAGAAACCGTTCGGATCATTTTAAACTTTACTTAGTGTTATGTGGGCATTCTGACAGGAATTACTGAAAGCAGTATTGTTTCATCAGGGAAACTCTTCTGTTGTCTGACAGCTGGAGCCTTGCAGCTTTTCTTTATAAACACATCCACTTTCTACTTATAAATAGTTTACAGACATATCCACACTGCGGCGGTCTCATAGTGAGGCAGACAGAGAAAACACAGCCACTATAGATGGATGGAAACTTGGGAAAACTATTCTCACAATGCTGAAACAACCATTTTGAAAGTTTGCGTGTAAATTTGGATGAAAGAAATTGTTTATGTCCACTTCTTATAGCACGTTACACATCACCATCCACTGGCAATGTAACCAGATAAGCAGACAGCCTGACAACTTGACTCACCAGTCACATTTATAGCATCCGACACCGCCACCCACCACCCCCTTCCCCACCCCCAGCAACACATGCAGCAGCCCCCCACACCCATTACCCACCATGGCAAACAGTTGGTTTGATCATCAACTTTCCTGATCTACCTCAACAGCTGTAAGTCTAAACTTGCAGCCCCTTCAGTTTGTACAGCAATTCACAGTGAGTAGGGAAAAGGGGACTTGAAACTAGGACAGAGCAGTCTGGCCCCTTTCCCTTCGAACCAGAGGCACAGAGAGAAGACACTAGTCTTAGGCGGAGAGAGAAAAGGAGAAGAGACTTTGTGGAAAGCTTGCTGCAGTCACTGAGGAAAGAAGCCCCAGGACACAGACCAGGGTGTCAACATTGCAGAACATCCAATTTTATAGATTTCTTTTTTTCTATCATATCAGGGGAAGAATATTTACTGAACAGGAATCTCATCACCTGGAAACATGCACAAGCGTACAAAGATAAAGATTGCCATCTTTGTGCTGCTGGTGGGTATGGCTTGCATGTTCACGGCAGTGGTGACGGACCACTGGGCTGTGCTCAGCCCGCAGGTGGATAAAGTCAATGGGACCTGCGAGGCGGCCCACTTCGGCCTGTGGAGGCTGTGCAAGAAGCACATCTACATGAGCTCGGAAAACTACATAGCAGGGCACGGCTGCGGACCCATCAGCCTACCTGGAGGTAAGAGAACACTTGAGCAAAACCCCTCTGTAACTGGCACATTTGACTTTTTTTCTTTTGCTGTACCATTTAGACCGCTGGCGTGATTCTATAATATATGAATATATTGTGTGGCTGTGAGGTGCCTCTATGCAATCCAGAGCTCTGAGGTATGAAGCTTCTAAGAATAGAGGTCCTGATGCAGTGTCACTAGACATGTCATATGACATTAAAAAACTTCCTTGTGAAACAGAAGACAGATCCTATTCTAAGTGACATGCACACACCCCTCCATCATGTAATATACAGTTAAAAGACCAGTGCCATGCCATGGTTTCAACAGCCCATTATTTGGAAACCCATTTGTCTTACAGCAAATATTCCAAAAACAAATTCCCACTGCTCTGAAGGCCTGTTGTTCTGAAGATACACACTCCACACACCCACCTACCCACCTGTAACTTAAAAGATACAACCAAGGTACTTATTTTAACCTTAACCCTTTTCCTAAACGCATTTTCTCAACCTAATCAAGTAGTTTTAATGCTAAACCTAACTAAGCTGCAACTGCTAACATGGTTTCACAATATCAACCATATGTTCATTACCATGACGACAACGGTCACCTGACTATTGTTATCATGACTACGAAAGTCACCTGACATCGTTCTTTCCTGCATGTCCAAATATACTACGGTATTAAGGCCAAAAACCTCCAGGGAGAGTGTGCATCTTCAGAAAAATGGGCCTCCGGAGCAGTGGGCTTTTGTTTGCGGGAAAATAGGTTGTCAGACAATTGGGCTTTAAGTCCAATGGGACATTTTTCAGACTATTGGGGGCAAGGGCAGTCCCTGAAATGCCTCATTTTAACACATGCATTATTCTCTGAGCTCAGGCCATGTTTAGGTTATATTTTGGTGGTTTGCAAGTCCACCACTGAGCCTCTGTCAGCTGGGTTACGATCCCCCATCTACCCTTCTGGAATAAACCCAAGGGTGAGGGTTGAAACAGCATCCAGGTAGACCAGGCCCCAAGAAAAGGCCTTGAGAGGATGCCTTAGCTATCAGTTAACTGTAAAGATTTAAGCAGACCTTAGCAGGTATTTGACATCAACCAAAGATGGCCAAGCATGTGCCATGGAGCCCCAACAGGCTATAGGCTTTCCACTAAGCAAACACCAAACAGCACAACAACTGATTTCACTGGTTGGTGCCTGTTTTCTGTTTAAAGACATGTTCATCAGTAAAAGCAGCTAAGAGAACCTACAGACAATTGATGCTCCATGCAACATGGGTACCTGACACTCTATGGAAGATCCTCAGGCACTTCATGTTAAAATAGCCCTTACTCAATGATGAAAAGTAACTAAGAACAAACTGAACTTAAATACAGGTACTTCACTTTAGTATTCCCATTATTTTATACATCCTATTATTTTCTAACCTTATCTGAGAAATGTCATTGAAATCGCAGTAGTTCGTCCAGGAGAACAATGTAAACAGGAACTAATCACAAGGAGACAATGTTTAATTGGTTTGGTATACTTTCAATTAATTCCAAATAACTATTAGAGTAAACTTTTACCAAAGTAAAACTTTTTGACAGTGCATAGTAGGTCAGCTGAAAACATTGTAATATGTGTCTTTCTATGTAGCAGTAAATTAAAACAAGTATCCAATTCAGTAAAATATGAAGAATAAATTTTCCAACAAGTAAATTAATTGTGTAAATTTACTTTGGTGTAAATGAATCACAGTTTCTCCAGTCATTAAGACTGCAGTCTTAATTCCTCTAGAAGTCAACAGCTGCTTATAAACTCTACCCAGCTAATCCTCATAAAACACCATAAAAATGTTTGTTACCTTATACCTCTTCTTCAGAGGGATATTGTAGAGTGCATCCTTCTTTTTACTCTATTATACATTTAAAGTACTTCACAGTAACATTTACTTGTTACGTTGCAGATTTTATATATAAAAATATATCAACAGTTTATGAAATATGATGAATGGTTGTCGATTAAACTACCCAACAGTACATAATAAAAGTTAAATTAAACAACTTTAAAATTCTGCTTACATGTTAGTTATCCAGTAATACAAGTCAAATGATTTAATGTAACATAATGTATAATACAACACTGTAAAAGGAATAAGTTTGCTGATGATAATGGTGCTGTGTATGTTTACACTGTGGTATTAATACTTGTACTTACGTAAAGGATCAAAATATTTTTTTCACCACATTCCTTAAGTTACTTGTGATGAGAGTTACTCATCTGTTGAATGGTGGCAACCCTGCTGGCAAGTTGACCGTTATCTGAGAAACCATTATCTGACTGCTGATTGTTAACTAACACTGCATGTACTTTATGTAAATTAGCCCAGAACTTCCCACCAAATTTGTCCAACTCACAAAGCTCCCAAAATATGTCCAAACTGATGCAGTTGTTAGACGTTGGGGAATCCCAGACTCTGTTTGCACTGCAGGGCCATTCCAGGAGCAGATGAAATGCCTGAGGGTGGTTCATTGGTGCAGGCATGGCAGGCATGTGCTGAATATATGAAATCAGCTTGACCCACCCAGACATGCAGAGAATTCATAAGATTGCAGAGACAACTGGCAAATGTTTCTGGAGCTTTTATCTGCAGGTTTAAGTTATAGCATATAAATACTGTCAGTGGGAATAATTTGGAAAGTGAGTTTATTATACTATTATATTATATAATATTATATACATTTTGCAAAGGGCAAGAACTTTAATAACTTTCTCTAGCTACTTATTCCTAACAAATGGTTTTGATGTCTACAATACATGTGATATGTGATGGCCACCTTGGCAGCCTTTATTTTAGAAGTAAGCAAGTCTAATAGATGTTCCATCAGTCTCCAGGGGTTTCTCCCGGCCCTATAGCTGTATTTGGACAGGAACATTATTGTTTATCATAGCCACACATCTTTGGAGGGGTGTCAACCTCTGATCCAAAGCAGGACTTAAACAGTGTGTGAGTTGGTCCTGTTCAATGTGAGACACTCATCTGGAAAATATTGGCTGAGCTGTTGTTTGGGTTTCTGCTGACAAAGCGCAGATACACTTAATGTGAATAATGCAGACCTTCATTATGTGTTGCTTCAGCTCAAAGAAATAAAGTCTCATGCAAGCCAAAATGACGGCTATTTTAATTTTACTTGCTAAACTCTAGTATGAGTTGTCCTGCTTTGATTTCATACTACAATCTCTATTTATTCTGGTTTTCCGAGCCACTGTGAGCTATTAATCTGATAGAAAACTCTTCCTGGTTGCTCTCCCTGTTTAATTAAAGGAATTGCAAACACTTTTATGAACGTTTATGCTCAAATTACATTTTGGAAGTTTCAATGGCCACAGCATACAAAGACTGAAAATGGCTACAATGTATTCACCATGATTCCAGATACAGAAAAGGTGTGATTTTTAAAATAATATTGTGCAAACTGCTCAGCAAGCAGTCGTTGTGGTTATAAATATAAGCCACGTAAATACTCAGCTGTCTTGGATGGAAGCCGCGAGGGTCAAGTGTTCACAACAAGTCCAGCGTTCCTCTGAGTGACAGGGCCGCCTGGCATAACTCTAAGGCCTGCTGTCCCACCAAACTGTTCCCACTAGACCTTCCTGCAGCTTCACATGTCCGTGCAGCCCACAAAGCCACTCAAATTACTTTACACTCTCATGGGATAGGATGCTTAGTCCAAAAAGCAAGTGGAACCACTGGTGTTTTGCATTTATAGGTACTCAAATTACATGCCAACCCAGGGATAGGCATCACATATAGGGATAGGGAATTGCCAGTGATGTCTTAAACACTTACATAGACATGAGTCCAGCGGGTAAAATATAGATAAGGAGCTCAATGTAAATTTAATTCCCTTGATGTTTTACTTCAAGGGAATTTTGCACATGATGTACAAAAAAACGTTTAACATTAAAACCTGTACAGCTTTGTAGTAAAATACATTAACATACGTACAGTAAATGTAACTTTGGTGCCATGTACACAATGTGTTGGCAATGCAAATAACACCATTTAGGTTGTCGTCACTCGTGTTGGCTGATAGACCTAAGAATGAGGAAGGTATACGACAGCCAAAGACAGCAGACAAAACAGAAACACAAGCTCAAGGCCAATCTTAACTCATGTGGTAGACATCAGAGCTACAAAACGTGCTGCTGTAACATGACAATGAACAGAGATACTGCTAATCCGATGTCCTCACCTGATCTTTTTAAAGATGACCGATTGCCCTATTAGGAAGAAGAGAGGCTTTATAGAGCCTGTCAGCAGAGCCTAGAGTATGAGCAAGTGGTGCAGCAGTGTGTGTGTGTGTGTGTGTGTGTGTGTGTGTGTGTGTGTGGTGGTCGTGTGTGTGTGTGTTTGGCAGCACGCTGCCAAAGATGAATACAGATTAATTTATGACCACCAGCTTGTTGAAGCTTGCATTCTAGAGATGGTACAAAAAGGTGTAATTAGGCAACGCATACACCAAGTCACCAAGTCACGTGTGGGAATAAAACTGCTTGATAAAGATAATGAGCTCAAAGCATCCACTCTGAAGCCTAATAAATGCTGAGTGGCTCCACTTAAACATACATAACAAACCAGATATGCATTTGGTGAATGAAGAACCATTTGGCCTGCTGGTAGTAGGTACACTGAGGATTTGCATTTCCTTAAAAACATGAATATTCACAGTTTTAAGGGAATGAGTGAAGTTCAAAGCCTCCCTTTTAAATGCAACGTTTGTCTCAGAAGTAGAACTATAGTTGACTAGCTGCTATCACACACTCCTACTGTATATGCCTTCTACAGTGAAAACAGTGGAGCTTGTTGCTTAGTAACAACCTCTGTTGTTTGTTTTTTTTTGTTCTTTTTATGGCCAGTCCCTGTCCTCATTCATAAAAAACATTATTTTTTTTTGCATGTGGATCACCACAACATTCCACACAGCATTAAAAGCTTGTAATTTCAAACAAGATTTTTGAAACAAACATGTTGACTTTGTTTAGAAAAAAATATGATTCAGAGATATTGTCTTTGCCTATTAAATTACTCCTTTTAGGGCCACCTGAAATCCCCTTTAGCTTATTTTCATAGGAAAATGATCTACCCTCCCAGCATGGGTCATGAAGCTGTAACTGTGATATGATAGCATGCGGCACTACATATTTTCACATGAAAGCATTTCGCTGATGTCCCATGGTGAGACTGTATGGAAAAGAGGATTAGGAACATGCGTGTGTGGAGACCTCATCGCATAACCAAGATCAATGATGTGCACTTGACTGACTGAATTAAGTGACATAGTTGTTTGGTGTTACATATATAAACACTCTCACCCTCTCGCCAAATACGATCATCTGAATGAGAGATGAGATAAGTCAAATGTAAACAAGTTTTTTTATTAGTTTTTTTTTTACACTTGGCAAAGCATCAAAGAACATTTCCTCTACCATATCATCCTGTGATTATATAGAGCGACCTGGCTTTATTCGTGTAAATCCCCAGGGTTAAACACCTTGTCTGCTGGAGAGAAATTTAATGCGATGTCTGCTGTAACCATTTTTACTTTGACAGTAAAAAAAACACACAAAGCAGGGCCTGCACAACATCACACAACCATTTTAGTAGTAATATTATACTGGTGGTGTCAATCTGTGAGATGCTCTTGTCACATAGATCTGAGAGTATGTGAACTGTTCAATAGAGGTATCATATTCACACGATCCATCGGAGCAGATGAAGTATGTACTCCATGCGTAAAAGTATGTGGGGCAAAGCTTGAATAGAAGTGTTGAGTTTACAACACAACAAAACAAAAGCTGTTTGTTACATGATATGGTGAAATAGGTTTTGATGAAGATTTTATTTGCCAGAAACAAAAGATTGTTTGTACTTTGGTTCAACAACAAGAGAATCAATAGATCAGACACACAGCAAAAATCTTCCACATAACAGATCATCATTGTCTATTATAGTTACGTCTCCTCCACAGGACCCTCTGTTGATGGTTCCCTTACTTTTCATGCACAGAGCATGTGTTTGCAGGTGAAGACATTTGAATGTAATGACATGAAGGCCAAACCTTTAAAAAAAACACATAAAGGATAGTAAAATCAAATCCAGTGAAGTTTAAATGGTTAAATTATTATTCATATTCATATAATGTCAGATTGAATGACTACATGTGATATGAAAGGCTGAACCAGAGCAGAGAATTATCACCCGATTCTGCAGTTCCCCTCAGATTTAGGGTTTCGATGTCTTTCCACTCATTGTATTGGTTTTACATTAAACCTATTTACAGTAGCAAGTACCCATTTTCAGGAAAAAAAAGTTTTAAAAAGCGATATTTGGAATAATATTGGAATTAAATTTATCAGGTGACCACAAATAAACAAAATAAATGCTAACGTTGCTCCGTGTCTGCTGGATGTGTAAATGGGTAGCTGCTTGCTTACATATTAGCCACTGTAAATGTTGTGTTTACAGCTCTCCAAGAAAGTAAATTAATAAATTACACTATTAAACTAATTCCTATTTTCTTTCTTTTCACAGAGGAAAACTGCACTTACTTCCGACACTTCACTCCTGGACAGGATGCAGAGATATTTGAATATAAAACACAAAAAGGTATGTTTCTGTTATTGGCTCCCTTATGGTGGTTACTTTCATTCCATCCTGTCCAAAATTTAAAAAAGGAGAGATTCATCTGTGTGTTCATTTGTAAATATGTTCCTTGGAATATTAGGAAACCCCAGTCTGTGTGAAGTTGAACATCAAACTGGCTGCGTCACATTTTCCCAACTGACCTCACCGACTGCTGCTGATCTGCTCCCTGTGGGCTCAGATTTTCATTTATGTTTCACATCTGACCTCAGCACAGTCATCGATGTCACAGTAGGTGTATTTGACTGGCTATCAATGACAAAACCCTTCAGAGGACATGAAGAAGTCCTGGATGAAAGGCAATTGGATTTTCCTTTATCTTTTCCCAACTATTTGTCCAACTGGCTAAATTCAATGTGTTATAATTGGCAACACTTGGCAAAACACAGATAATATATGCAATGCACTGGCACTGCATTGTGACATGTTTATATTTTTAAAGTGTGCCTCACAAATTATTTAGGAAGATTTGAATGAATATACTAATGCTTTTTGAGAACATAACAGTTTTTTATTGGAGTTTGGTTGTTTCTTTGGGGGAGGTCAAAGTTCACTCAAAAGGTCACATAATTCACAGTGTGCACTGACACAAAGCAGTTCTCAAATGGTGCTGTAAGACTGATGTAAGACATTAACTATACAAACAGTACAGTCACCACTTCATAGCTGGGTGTGTGTCTCAGCCCTCCCTTCCCCTCCATCCTCTATCCAGTGACAGCCCTCCCATGTAATGTGCATCAGGGGGTCCGAGTACATGTGGCGCACTGTCAGACTCAATTATTGGGGTAAACAATCTTGTGCATGAAGTTGTACATACTACTACACCGTAAACCAAAGGATGCTAATGCAAGCATTCATGGGTACCCCTCCCCCATTCTCCAACACACACACACACACACACACACACACACACACACACACACACACACACACACACACACACACACACACACACACACACACACACACACACACACACACACACACACACACATGCATGCATGCTTACCAGTGCTGATGGCTAGCCCTTGAGAGACACATTGCAAGTTTGCAGGAATGGTTGCAGCTCTGACCTAAGTTCCATGTAGTGTTAGTCACTCTTGACTGAGCCATTTGGCTATACCATAATGGTGCATAAGGCTGAATAAGCATAGTAGATGTATGTCACCAGAGGCACATCCATCCATTCAGTAAGACTCTTAAAATTAAATGAGGTGTAATGAAAATCTTGCAAGTTGAGAATAGTCAAGGATGTAGTACCCTTTGGAGGTTCTTCATATCTTTCACAAAGGAGCATGTAAATTATCCATGCGGAATAAAGTCTTCAAAAACAATTCCTGTTTAAGGCGTAACTATAGATATGCTGGATATGTAAGGGTTAGCATGTGCCAGATCTGGTCAAGAGAGGGAACTAAAGCAAATCTCAAATTCTGAAACTTCTCCTACAAACATAAAAGTGAGCAACATATGCACATGCCTACATACACATGAATAATCTCATGTTTCAGAGGACTGGGAAGCCCTGTATGACTTAAACGCTGATATCTTTTGATGTCTACCTTGTTCTTGGTGTTCTTGGTGTTCAGAAACTTTGGTGTTTCAGATTGAGCTAGCGAACAAGCTCTTGAGACGCGCCGTATCTCAGAGAACACAGAGTGTTCAGGGTGCGGCCCATCCTTCCCTCCCAGCAGGAGATGAAGGTTCTGTTCCCCCAAAGGAGTGCCTCTCCTCTGGGCACGGTTCACAGGCGGCAGATCAAAGGCCTTGCATCCTATCCACATCTCTGCTCGAAAAAAACAAGCCAGCTGTTGTTCACAGACACACTGTACTTGTAATTATGAGGACCCAAATACATTCATATCGTGTATGAATTTCTATGTTGAATGTAAAGATTATTGCTTTATCTTATTGCAGTGATATTTTATATTTTTATTATTGTCTTCAAATCCCATGCATATACAAAAACTGACAACTATTGTCTGTGTAGTGAAAGCCGGATATATCTGACTGGACCAGAAAAGTTTGACTTTAGCAACGGCTGCACATTCAGATAGCTCCTTCAAACTTCTCTGTTTTTGTTTTAATCTGTTTTTTAGCTTTATTGCTGCAACATGTATTACCTAGGCCATGTTGGTCAAGTTTGGACTTAAGGCTGCTCCTGGATTATGTCCAGTCTGGAAGAAATGGGACTTAGCCAAACAACAGGAAATCAGAGACTGTTGTGCCTACATCTTTACAGAGACCAGCTCCATCAGCATCCTGGATCCTTGACCGACGAGAGGAGGCGGACTCTGCATTTACACTGATGATGCTGGGTGCTCAAATGCAATGCAAATGCAATCAAATTTCAATCAAAGTTTCTTTTTATGTGAAGATGAAACTGTGTTATCATCACTATTTCGTTGCTGCTGCTTATATTTTCACAGACGCAAATTGAAAAGATGCACTGCAGAATAATTTCCTGGGTGAATATTTGTATGTATATTTGTATGTAAATAACTGTATATATTGGTTTATTTTATTGTATCTATTGTCTATGAAACACGTGACCCATTTTTTAAAGATTTGTGTCTTTAGTGTGAACCAAACAGCTTGGGGTGCAGCAGACTGGGTAAAGCTGAAATAACTTTCCTATCCTTTTTTAATGGGATTGTTGACAGTAAGACAAATATAGAATAAAGCAAGGTTTATCCTTTAAGCCTAACCTGACACTAATAACTGGTTAAGAACATCTACAAAAACATAGAGTAATAGAACATTATTCCATGTGCAAAACCAACTAAAGGATTCAGGACAACATACTGGCTCAGAATGTAAAACAAATTGGCAAAACAATGTCAAAAGGGTTACAAAGTGGCTTCAGCCTTAAAAGATAACTTCTTGACTTTTGATTTATGAATCAGAGAAAATGTCTAATCAATGGTGGATTCAGACCTTGTTTTTTGTTGTCTAATTAAAACATAGAGAGGGTTTGTGACTTCACTGAAAGAACAACAAAAAAATGTGTTTAATAAGTTAATTTCAGTCCAGTGTACAGTACATATGTAATGTGAATAATGTGAAATGACACAATATGAAGACAATAAAATGTTGTGAAGCTTCAAATATATGATGCCTTGTATGATGGATTGTAAATAACATTTACAAGCTATATCTTCGTCTCTTTCTCTCTAGAATACAACATCTCCGCTGCCGCCATCTCCATCTTCAGTCTGGCCTTCATGATCCTGGGGTCTCTGTGTTTGATCGGATCGTGTACCGGTAAAGGCAAAGGAAGAGACTACCTCCTCAAACCTGCTGGCATGTTCTTTGCATTTGCAGGTGGGTTCAGTCAACTAACTTGATTTCAATGTCCCTGTAGCATTTACAGTATGAAATGCTAAAATCTCACCTGGCCTTCATCGTGGTTGCATAATCTTCACACGTTTCTCCTTCCCAGGTCTCTGTGCCTTCATCTCCCTAGAAGTGATGCGTCAATCAGTCAAACGCATGATCGAGAGTGAAGACACAATCTGGATCGAATACTACTATGCCTGGTCCTTCGCCTGCGCCTGCACCGGCTTCGTCCTCCTGTTTCTCACTGGCATCGCCCTCCTCGTCCTCTCCATGCCCCAGATGCCCAGGAATCCATGGGAGACTTGCATGGACGCGGAGCCGGACCAAGTGGAGTGATAGCTAGACGGACAGACAGACAAATACAGGATGATAGTTGACTGTCTGTGTATTTTATTCTTACAGATGTTTAGATTCATTTCAAAACAAGCGCTGGCCATAAAAGGGTAATGACATGATGAAAGGAACTGGTTTGGGTGTGGGTGGACCATAGTCATGATAGGGAAATTTACCTCTCTACTATTATGCAGCAACTTGAATATGGGCCTTTTGTCGGCGCTCCCGTACGCCCATCCAGATATCACACTTCTCATTTGCAGTTTATAAGTAAGTACTTTTATTATGCTTGCCACAAAAAGAACTATTAAAAACGATTAATGACACACCACTGTTAGGCGACCATAGCCTAATTTGGTCTCCCAAATGTCACCATTATGCACACCTTAGTGAAACAGACATTAGGATTTTAGGTTGACTTACATTTTGAGAATATTGTGCATACAGTTGTGGCCTGGCATCTACCATAGGCGACTATGTGATTTTATGTACTGCATTATGTATGATATCTTGTACATATCGAATGTTCGTCTGTTGATTTTTGTATGGGATCGCTCAAGGAGGCAGTTACTTACAAGAACTATCAATTAAGTAAAAGAAGTCGAGACATATGCATTCAAATGTTAAGTTGTATATTTCTAAGATTTATAAGGAACCTTTACATATGAAGGATGTGCCATTAAACTTTGAGAATAAATGACTGATTTTAAGCTAAGGGGTAGTACAGAGCAGGTTTGTGTGTACGTGCGTGTGTGGCAGGCTGAATGCTAAACACCCACACAGCCTGCAGCACTGATCACGTTGGAAAAGGTTCAGTTCTAGCAGGTGCACATACAAGGCTTTTTACTTTTTGTTGATGGCTTCCAAACCAAACTGATACAAAAAAATCTCAGTCCATTTTTCATGTGTCATCGTGGCACATTTGATACAGCAGTTGCATTGACCATTTTCTCTGTGTAGAACAAAGATTATAAAAATCCACATGGGTTCATAGTGATGTACTTGGCAACCTTTAACTGCATGTGCAGACAAAAGGTCATTGTCAGTTCAGCTATATTGAATTTTATTTCATCTGTAAAAATAACATGCTGTTTTAGAATGGACTGTCAAACAACACCCTCTGTCCTTGGACCCTCGATTCGGGTAAGATGAAACTCCCCAAAAAACCCTCTTAACAGGGGAAAAATATAAGAAACCTCAGGAAGAGCCACTGAGGAGGGAACCCCTTGCAAATTCTACTTTGGAAATAGTTTTACATGTGAGTTATATTACATCTTGTTTCAGGGTCAAGTTCAAACTGCTCTGGTCCAGTTGGGTTTGAGAACCAGAAAAACCTCTATGAGCTGCTTATGCTGCACCAATACTATACACCTTTTCCATGGTAGAGCCAGTGGTGGAAGAAGTACTCAGATCTTAGTAAAAGTAGCAACACCACATTGTTGACATACCCTGTTACAAGTACAAGTTCCACATCAAAATAAACTTAAAGTACGAAAAGTAAAAGCACTCATTGTGCAGAATGAATCGATAAAGTTTAGCTGCTCCTGTTTGTGAGAGCTGGAACCATCCATGTTGAGTTTGATCAGGGCAAAATGCATTTAGTTTATTTCTTTTGACTTGAATGACTGATTTTTGTCTGACTGTTACTTTATATGTTTGACTAAGAAATTAGTAAAATAAAAAAGAAGATAATCAAACCGGGATAATAATAGTAGCGGCAATTGCTGATATGAATTTCTATATTCTTTCTTATGTTTTGACTTTTTCATTGAATATGGCATGCAATTAAAAAGGTTTTGAATGCAATAGAGTCTCTGTGTGTGTTTGTTATGTGCTATACCTTTGTAATGAAAATAAATCTTGATAAGCTTTGGAAAACTTTTGTCTGAAATTGTTAAATTTTTTGCCTTTGCTTTCGTATACCAAAGAAAAACGTACGAATACGAGTGGCCGCCGCCGACAGGTGTGATGGCCTTCAGGTTCTGGTAGGCGGAGACTGTATTATTCCACCTGAGTGCATTTAGGATTCTGTCTTCAGTCACACCACACAGTACTGTATGCTCTCTCTCTCTCTCTCTCACACACACCTGACCTGCTGATTGACCATCTCATTTATTTACTGTTGCAATTTCTATAAATAATTATGACTGTTTGATTTTCCCTTCTTTTGTCATGGACTAAGAGGCGGCTCATGACAAGGAAGAAGCTGCTGCTGACAAGGACCATTTTATAGATAGATGGTGGAAAGCTTTTGGTGTTGAAACAAGTCTGGCTATCCACCGAAGAACCTTTTAACTGGCTCTTTACTGCATTTCTCATTGTCTCAGCGTTAATGTGTGGTTTAATTAAGTGCTGAGGAGGGTTTCAGACTCTCTAGGTGACTACAGCTGCTGCTAATAAATCCTTTAGACAGTGACCCAGCTAGGCAGAAAGGCTCGTCTATAGCAGTGCTGTGTAATGCAGAAGATGATAAAAAAAAAAGAGACAGAACTCGAGCAGTTTCAATAAAAACACTTTAATAGAGAAACAAATAAAAAAAAAGAAAATAAACCTTTGAAACACAGTCTAAATCCTTTATTATAACCACCACCAATTGAAATGAAGAAGAGTAAAACAGATCTATTCATTATTTTGTACCCACGAGGGAGGAACCAATGGAACTGGGAGGCTGGGAGAACAGGTGTGCCATTGATTCACTGCAGCGAGGGAAGAACAAAGGAGAGCAAACAGATAACAGGAAGAGATGTGGCGTTTATAGAAGGCTGAACACAGTGCTCTCTACTGGCTGGGCAAAAGGTTGCTCCCTTTCCATGTGCCACAATACACACACAAGTTGGTTTTGCTTTGTTTTCTTTAAAAGGCAACACAGAATGATTTCAAGAAAAGAATTCATAGGATGATATACGGTGAAACATTGGGTAGTGAAAACATTTAAAATCTGAGTTCATAACAAGAGTAAAGACCCTTGTATCACAGCAAAGATCCTGTCAAACTGATTTTGAAATAAAGATTCTTGATGGGGGAAAAAAAAAAATTGAAGAAAATTGAAACAAATCAGCGATGACGGACAGCTGTAAATAGAATCCCTTTAAAATGTCTTTGGCTCAATCTCTTCTGCTTCAAAAATAAATAAAAGTGTAGTTGAAGAAGCGGTGAAATATTAATATTGCACAACTTCAGAGATTAGCCAACGACCGCTTTGTGAGAAAAAATTATTCCCCAAACAAACGCGTCCAAAGCTTCGTAAATAGGACACACAGCAGGGAGCAACCTCAGCTAAGCCCCGCTAAGTAACTGCAGAAAAAAAAAAAAAAAAAAAAAAGAAAGAAACTTACATGAGCATTACATATTTGATTGACATGTTAGTAAAATATTATAATAGTTTTGTTGATAATGTCACAAGTTATTGTACACATCAAATAATATACCAAAATTTGACTCTGTAGGTTGAACAAAAGCTTTTTTTTCCTTTTTGTTTTTTTTTCATTCACAAATCAATACAAACTGATAAAATCAGGGATAAAAACCAGCCAGGTCATCTCAACATGCACAAAAAGAAAACAGTCTTCACATTGAAAAAACAAAAACAAAAACAAAAAAAACAAGAAAAAGAATCAATGTTGATTGTTGTACAGCTGTGAAGTGGTGAGAAAACAGAACAGGACAAATCCAGCAACATATACTTAAAAATATGTATTGTACAGCGGGATAAGTTGTCTTATAACAGCTGCAACTGAAATTCTCCTCTTTGTCAAATCAGCCAGACACCATCTTAAAAAAAAAAGATCTAAAAAGTTACAAGGAGTTGCAACTACCAACTGGTTTGTCGTTGTCCATTTCTAGAATTATCATTATTATTTTTTGTGAATTTGCATAATTAAAAAGGGCATACCTCTTCTTTGAACAGATTCTACAAAATTGAGGCGCTCCCAAAGTTCTTGTTTGTAAATACCTAGAAAATGCATATTTACAAGTATGTGTTGTTCTCCGCCAAGTCAAAAAATCTGGACCTTTGAATTACAATGTCAAAACCTAAAAACAAAACCATTCCTTTATGAAGCTCTCCGCTGACTGTTCAAAACACATCTAAGATATTAGCGGTGGGGTGGTAGCTTTCTGAGGAAGTGACTAACTGCCGTTTGAGAGCCGAGGAACAGCAGGATGATTTAATACAATTTCACCAATTTAGCAAATGGGGCAGTGGTGTTTTAACAATTAATGAATTACATACAACAGGACCAAATCACTGGATGACTGTTTCCAGTATTGCTTTAGGAAAAGGAAAACCATGGCAGATATAGAGAATCAGCATCTTTTTATATTTTAGCTATGAGGGACTGGCATCATCAGGGCTGAAATCCATGTGCATGTAGCTGTGTGGCCTCCTTGTGTGTCAACCAGTAACAAGCAACTCGCAGACTTAACATTAATGTTGCCGTGTTGTCTTCGTCGTGTGTTTTAGGTTGTAAGACAAAGAAGTAATGATGGACGTGGCACATGTAAAAAGAGCTTTTCAGTTAAATTAAAGGGAAGTTCATCTGCTGCCTTAATATCAAAATGCCAGATAAGACTGAAAAAGTGAATAATGCAATTCTTTGAATGACCAGGAACAACTTCCACAACATTACCGATTCATTCTTGTTATGCACAGCCTACAAACACATACATTAACAGTCACATGTCTTTGAACAGCTTATTGTATAGTTACGATGTGTTTTTGGTTAGATCTCAAGCAGAGTGTGCAAAGGGGTGGGGGGATGGTTTAATTTAAATGTCCTGAAATAAGAAAACATTAGGGATAAAGAAATGCTTTAGACTTTCTATGACCAATGTTTTTGGTGGAACTGGGAGCAAATAGCTTACGAGAGAGATAAAGTGATTACTGTTTATTATGAGGTTCATATTACTCGGGCATTAAAGAATGGTCTTACAGAGAAAATGGCAAAGGTTCTTTGGGCAGTCTGGCTTAAGCTATAAAAAGGTATTTAGAAACTATGACGGCAAAACGTCTGTGAGACCAACAGTATATTAAAAGCTTAAATAGCATCAACGATCCAAATAATACATAGTATGCTGTTTGCTAAAACATCTAGAGCATTTCCAACGAAATAAAAAGACACAAAAAAACTATTATTATTATTATTATTATTATTAATGTGTATTTTCAAATTTCAGGGTATTTGCTATAAATCTACTGTTTGAATATACTTCAGATATAACCAAAAATGCTAACATTTAGCTTGTTCAAAAACATCTGAATGACAGTGTTGATCACACCCTCAGCTTCAACTTACCTATCGCGACAGACCACATTGACCTCACCACTCTTTCACTTTCACAAACCCTCAGAGTACTGAAACCTTTTCAAAAATGCTCAATGTCCATTAATGACAAAAAAACAAAAAAACTAAAACTAAACCAAAAACATTTCATGTCCACCAGCAGTTATTGAAACATTTTTTTCTGGTGGAGATTTTGTTGACACAAATAAAGAAATCAAATAAAATGAGTATCGGCAACAAGCGAAGCAGTTTGGGATAATCTTATCACAGAAAGCGATGTCTGGTGTTCTCTGATCCTTAAAACAAACAAAGGAGGAATGACGTGGCTGTTGCTATTCTGACATTTTCACACTGTAACTATTGTTGCTGATGAGACATTGGTGAGAAATAAAATGTGCAATCAATATTTGTATTTTTCAGTAAATAATCACATTCACTACTAAATCACTGAAGGTGATTCCCAGGGTAAGGATGTCTAAGAATTAAGGATCAGAAGCCAACGAACAAAAAAGAATTCATAATGCAAATGCTAGCATGATACAGGAATTTAAGGACATGTCTGTGGCATACAATTCAGTCTTTTATTTTCTTTATATGTACAGATTAGAGGAAAATTTATCTACTTCTATACACTGTTCCATGTAGTTTCTGTGTCAGTTGACCACTTAGCTTTTGTCCGTTACCACAACTACAGTAGTATGAAAATCAAGACGCAACGTCCACTCAAAACTGAGGAATACAAAATGATAAAAACTTCAACATACTTATTTAGTAACCAACAAAACCAACTTCAATAAGGTAAAATATGCAGGTAGCTAAGTGGTCAACCAAATCTTGCCTTTTTTATTTTTATTTTTTATAACTTTTTTTTAGCATTACGTACATATACAAGTGTAGATAATATAAGTATATATTCATATATACATAATGAGTATGTATATATACCAGTAATGCATTCATTATATATACTTATTTTCTTCACAGATATGTGAAACAGGAGAAAAGATGACTGTTACAAATAAAAAGTTAAAATGAAACAAAATCCAGAAAACAAACCTACTGATAGAAACAATTTGTAAATGCACTTTGCACTATTTTTTGTGTTTTTATAAACAGTTTTGCCTTTTTTGTTTAGTTTTATATTTTTATCACTTATTTATTATGTGGGAAAGGTGACACTCATTTAAAGTAGGAATAGTACCCATTGCTACCATTTGAACTTCCTATACTCAGCTCTTGTAGGAGGGAGAGAGGGTCGCTGTTCTTTTTGACCTGTTCGGGGCGAACAGCTCGGGGTTTGGGTGGAGCGCGGAGGGCGCTGGCATAGGACATGGTGGGTGGTTTGCTTAAATTTGGACCCCCCTGGCTGGCCTCTGTGGGAGCCTGCGGCGGCGGTGGCGGTGGAGGCTGCTGCTGATGCTTGTTATTGGGCATGAGAGGAGGAAACTGTCCAAGGTGCTGAAGGGAGTTGAGGGAGTGTGGGTGCGTCTGCTGTGCTGCTGCTGTGGCCTCGGCCTTCACCTGCTCTTCCGTCTGACGAAGGGCCTTGGAAGCTGCCAGAGGGTTGAAAAGAGACCCCGAAAGGAGGTGAGAGGTAAATCAGACTTGGGTAGAAAATAATCAATAGTATTCCAACTTTAACTTCAAAACTACCAAAACAACTCCTACCGATACCTACCTAGAAGGTCCCGGTGCTGAGCGAGTGTGCCGGCTCCGTTACATGGAATGTTCTGGAACGGACCGGGACCCCCACCATTACTGGGCCAGAGGTCATGTGAGGGGTAACCGTAGGGGGCATGTGGGTGCTGATGATGCTGTATGTGCGGATGAGGGTGGTCCTGGTGGTCTGACGTACAGGGCTGCGGCTGCTGTACAAGGGCATTGTGGGTGTTGGCTGGAGACGACTCATCAGGGTAGCTGGAAGAGATCCGGCGCTGATAGAGAGGCCGGCCTGGACCTCTGGGTTCATACTGTTTAGACAGTAAAGGAGGAGAAAAAAGTGAGAACAAGATATTAAGTCAAGCAGAATGGTGGGCAATCTGACCTTAAAAATAAAAGTGACTCGCAGCCCTCAAGTATCAGCAGTCCCCTTTTCGCAGCACTTACTGATTCAGTTGTGGGGTCATAAAAGTAAGGGAAGAACACTTGTGCAAAGATGTGTTAAACAACCGTTTTATACACCACTGCTGTGCACAGAGCACCTTGTTGTTTTTGACAGATCAAAGCTCTGCAGAAAGAATTCAACCAGTCCCTCCAGTGCAAGTCTTACTCATGTATCAGAGAGAACCTAGCAAGCAATTGTTTATCTTATAGTAAGTATATGAAGGCATGCATGTAATCCATCTTCTCCTTGTAATACAGCATTTAATATACACACCATAATATTCACACTATAATTTGGGTGATTTGAGCCCCTAATAATGCACGCTTGCCTGTCAGTATAGTTAGTTAATGTTATAGTTCTTTTTTTTTTTTTAGGATTTTCAGGTTTTAAACACCTCTAGTTTAGACATTTTATTTTACTATAAAGAGATTTAAGATCTGGCTCACTGCTAATTTCATTGTTTTATTAAATCACTGATAATAAGTAAACAAGTAAATAAATACCTCATCTACATTGTGAAGGGCTGTTGCTGCTGATGTTCTGGGGGACAATGGGTGGTAGGACTCCTGGTCTGGACCTTGACTTTGTTGGTGTTGCTGCTGCTGCTGCTGCTGCTGCTGCTGCTGCTGCTGTTGTTGCTGCTGCTGCTGTTGCTGCTGCTGCTGCTGCTGCTGCTGTTGTTGTTGTTGTTGTTGTTGCTGTTGTTGTTGCTGCTGTTGTTGTTGTTGTTGTTGTTGTTGTTGTTGTTGTTGTTGTTGTTGCTGCTGCTGCTGGTGCTGATGGTGAAGTTGCATCAGGTGGACTTGCTCCTGTCTGCTGGGGTGAGCCATGATGGGCAATCCATAAGGAAGGCCGTGGCCCTGGTTCCCTAACAGGTGGTTTTGCTGTGGGGGGCTCACTGATGCAGGTCCACCATGAGACCACTGGGCCTCTTGCAGAAGGTATTTGACCTGGGAGGGAGGGGGGCTGGCAGGGTGGGCTGGTGGTTGATGTGGGTAGCTACCAGCATTATACAGTGGGTTTCCTGGGTGCTGCTGCTGCTGCTGCTGCAGAACTTGGTTGTTGAGAAGGTTGTCGTTAAGGAGATCACGGCCAGTGTCATGGGAGTAAGGTCCAGATGGGAAAGGGCCAGCATGATTGGAGGTGGGGGCTAAAGAGGATGAAGGGTCACCTGAGGAACGGGGCTGGGACTGTCGGTACTGAAGGAGACGAGATTGAGGTGGGGGCTGCATCTCAGCGGCTTCTCTGGGTTCTGGCTGATCCTGTGGGGGCATCTCCCTCAAAAGGCCTGGGTACCTGGGAATTGAAAATGTATTTCATTACATTTGAAGATGGTGTTACAATTGTATGCAGCACACATTATTTTCAATGTTAATGTATGTAATTATAAAACAGAGTGGTGTTAAGTCTAACCTGGTGAAAGGGGGCCCAGTGGAGGCAGAAGTAACAGCTTCGTCCTCCATATTGGCACTAAGGCCCCAACTAGCTGCCCGGAGCAACTGATGGGGGAAGCGAGCCATGCCGGGCTGAGCAAGGTGGGCGAGCTGTTGGGGCAGAGGGAAGGCGACGCTGCTCTGGAGAAAAGGGCCTGCTGCCTCCCCCCACTGGCCCAGCCTGGCTGCCTGCTGCTGCTGCTGGCTCAGGGCCTCTAGAGCCAAGGGACCCTGGAGGTCTGAAAGAGCAACCACATGATAAGTTTTAGAGTCACTGGAGCCGTCCTCAGGACATGGTGGGTTAGGGAACTGTACACTATTCAGTTTAGGATCTCTTTGAACTGATTCACTATGAATCAATATCTAGAAGACTTTAACATAAGACATAAGACAATATATTGACATAAAGAACAGGAGATGCAAATTAAAAAAATCTTTTTAGATCTTGGAGGTATGCACATCTAATCATTTGCTATAGGCAATGATATTTAAGAGCATATTTGCTGATGTACACTGACTCAACATACCCAAATCCTGTTGCTGTTTTTGTCGCCTGGCTAACTTTAAAGACTAGGCGAAGGCAGCTACTAATTAGCCTCCGAGAAAACCAGGATCTGCCAAAATAAGTAAAATTATCAGGATATGAACTCTTTAAAACGGTTCTTTTATTTATTTATTTTTTAATCTGACAATTTCTTTGTCTAACAAAGGAAGAAAATATGGTACTCCACTCACCCAGACCGTCTCCCAGGCTTCCATCCTGTCCATCCTCCCCAAAGCTGTTGACCCGGTTATGCTGGCCAGGGTGGTGGGCCCCTGGGTGGCCCATTGGAGTCCTAATGGAGCTACTCATTTCCTCCACCCCTCCAGACTCTGGCCCATCCAAAGTTGGAGACTGGACAGCCCTGTGAGGGGGTATGGGGCCACTGAAGAAGGAAGCATTGTGGCTACCACCAGTGTAGGCAGGGCTGAGCTGTTGCTGTTGACTCTGTTGGGCCATCCCTGGGTGTTGAGGCTGGCTGACCCGATAAGGAAGCCTGGAGACCGGATACTGTGGGGGGAAGGCTCTTCCACTGGCATGATGTGGAGGAAAAGCTGGGTTGGGTGGTGCCAGGTGGTAGTTGAGGGGTCTCTGGGCAGCTGAGGGATCTTTTCGATGGAGCAGCGCATTGGGAAATCCAACAAGCCCGTCTGGCTGAGACTCTAGACTTCGACTTTGGCCTGTGTCTAAATCTCCCTGGATCAAAAACAAAAACACCATCAGCAAAGGCTTACCAGAGTCGGTAATGTGGGCCTAGATAAAATTACTTCTGAGAGTTACTTCTGGATAAAAAAATGAAAAAAACCCAACTTACCTGTTTTTCCTTCATGTCTGTGTTTTTCCTCTCTGGTGTCTGAAGACGGCTCTGTTCTGACTTAGGGCATCCTTCTAATTTCCCTAAGAAGTCAAAAAAGTCAAAAAGAAACTTATTACCACATGTTTGGCTATTCGATACAGTTAGTTCTTTCTATTTGCTGGCATGAAATAATAATAATAATTTGTGATTTTGGGTGGCACACCATTTCTGATGGGGTCTGCCTGTAACTCCTTATCAGGGCTGGGCTGGCCCATTCCTAGAGGAGAGGGGTGGGCCACTCCACTGTAAGGGATGGGGGAGCCTCGATTCTGGGCCTGCAACAGATTAAAGTTGTAGGCCATGGCTGCCGGGTGGCTCATGATGCGAGGGTCCACAGCAAAGCGATTCTGGTAACCTGGCCAAGGCAACTAAGGAAAATAAGAACACAGATTACCAGATAAATAAATAATGACTCAGGATAGAGAGGTAAACACATACTATGCATTATGGACAGCACATTTCCAATAATGCTGATTATAAACAGTAACATGCTTGTATTCATACTTGCTCATGAATTGTCTATGTGCACTTCTGTTTGCACACTTGCTTGCCTTATATTGCCCCTTAAGTGACAAAGTGTTTTGAATTAAATAGTCAACAAAAATCTAATTAAATAGTACAACCAACAATAAAATTGAAGCAAATACAGTAATTGCTTATTCTGATATTAATTAACCTGGGCTGGCAACTTTTTATGAGAAAAATACTGATATACTCAGTAAACTACTTGTGAAATAAATGTGAAATTTGACAAAACAGTCACATATTCTTAGAGGTGCAATCTTAAAATCGCAAGAAAACTTACTGGCAGGGGCATGGACATGACCATGTTTCCACCATACACGGCTGGAACGTAGAGGATACTGGCGCCTGTGTGAGGATCTATCCTCTGAACAGGACTTGGTGACTTGCCCATGCCAGCTGGTGTGCCACCCAGGGGTGGTGTGAATGCCCGGATAGGGTTTCCCATCAGCATTGCAGGGTTGGGTTGGACTGCAAGGAGAGAAGGTGGCAAGGTAAGACAAATAAATACAAATGTAAATTCAACACACAAACCTAAGGCATATCTAATTATTCAAAGATTAGAATATGTTACTACATGCACTCTATGATTCTATAAAAGAGAAGTGCAAAATCTAAATAGCTGATGGCCAGTGGTATCAATCTTGACATGGAGGGCAGATAGAAGTGATTTGCACAGATTTCAATTGATTTTCTTTCAGTTTAGGCTAATATAGCTGGCTGACTATCTGCAGTTATAAGCCGCGGAAACAAACTGACTGTCTTCCCCTAGTAAGCATCATATTAACAACTCCTTGCTGGGTTGTTCAAGGCTGCATCGCTCTGATGGCTTCAGTAGCCTCAGGCCTTCATACATCCATCTGGGCCGCTGCATTAAGACTGGCTCAAATCAAATTGTCGAGAAGTGTGCTTGTTTGTGTGTAGGGAGCAACAATGGTAACTCCCTTCACTGTTGCTCTTTTCTTAAACCCGATCATAATACACAAAACATATAGCGGTGAGGACATAAACGCTATGTGGATGGAATCTATACATAGGTGATGCTATTTAACATTGTAATTGTTCTATCTTAATTAATTTCAACTGTTTTAGAATACAAGGACACTGACTTTTTGATGTAGTTTATCAATGGTGGATTATACCTTAGTAATATATACCTTTCCAGGATAAGTCTCTACCTGCATTTGAT
Source organism: Dicentrarchus labrax (assembly GCF_905237075.1). Lineage (NCBI taxonomy): Eukaryota > Metazoa > Chordata > Actinopteri > Moronidae > Dicentrarchus > Dicentrarchus labrax. Next base: position 17,904,792 of record NW_026136721.1, on the reverse strand, counting down.
TTCTTTCCTTTACCTAGCTCTTAAAGAAATAAGGTATTTCTAAATTAATTAAAACCTTTCTAAACAATACCTGAACACAGCTGGGTACTGTATTGTGTTTACAGTTTTGTTACTCTGTTGCCTATTTGCTTTGCCATCCTTGCCTCTGCAAACCTAAAAAGAACTATAATGTATAAGCCTAAAAGGAGCCTTTGATTGTATTTTTCTATGGTTGTACTACAGCGTGAAGGATGAGTTACTGACAAAAAAATTGACAGCAAGAGAAAAGGTCTCGATTTCAGACGGAAAATCGCACTTTTAACATAAACAATGACACTCAAACAATAACAGAAAGATATTACCAGGAGCACAATGTAACATTGAAGGGAATGTTGTCATTCTCTTTAATATTGGCAGGGGTAAACATGGGCAGTATGATACACTCACCATATCCTTCAGGTGGAAGTTGCTCTGTGTGGCTCGCGTGTTTCCCCTGTAAGATAAAAGAATCATTTTAAAGTTATGAAGCAAGACTAACAGTCCATAGAGGCCGATGGAAAAGAAAACCAGTGTTTCCTCTAGGATTTTTTTTAGCAGTTGGGGCAGGCCCGTCCGAAAATACAAATACAGCTTCATCTACTCTGTGTACATAGAGTTTTAACTCAATTCTGATCCAAGTTGACACAATGCAAGGATGTAAGTACACATGAGCACATTAGTCATGTACACACACACACAACACACAACACACACACACACACACACCCACACCCACAACACTGGGCTCAAGAGACCTTCCTGTACCTGCGTTTAGGTGGACTCCTACACTACCTGGTGTATTATTAATCATTACAGGCAAGGATACACAACTATCTACTCCGAGCTCTTTCAGAGTCTGGTTTTGTAGCACGCAGTCTCCACCAGCTGACTGTGGTGTTAACAGATAGTCCTTGACAGTGGGTATGCTTTAGTTGAAGTAGGCAGAAATTATTGACATCCTCTATTCCACTTGCTCCTACTATATGGCAATGCATTATTAAATAAAGCTGGTGTTATTTAACTTTCAGGTAAGGAACCCTTGTCATAGTACTAGAAAAACAGTGTTTCGGTTGAATTATTGTCCATAAACTACACTTGTAATTTCATTATTTAGGTGACTAGTACTAATGCAGTCTTTGGCACTAAGACCAAATCTTAATGTATTTTAGAAAGTTGTTTATGAACAAGGATGGAAAACAATTAACTTGAACACTTGACATTGCAATTCAATTCAGCACACCACCACAGACTATGCCCTCTATAATTATCACAGCACCTAAACAAAAATAAAACATAAGAGCACTGACTTGTTGAAGCAATGCTGTAGTGCGTTTCTGGTATTCTGCAAACCCCCTACCAACCCAGACAGAACATGTTTGAAAGTACAGGCAACTGTTGAGTAAAATGAGAGTAATTCTGCAAATTGGACATTTAGAGGATTCCTGTATTAGAGAAATACAAATTCTGAAAGACCGCCTTACTATGTTGATACCACTTTGTCAGACAGTTCCCAGGTGCCAGCTAAAAGAAAAGGTCAGGGCCTCCTTTCCTGACAGCCTCACACGCAGCATAGCCAATGTTTATTGGTCCTTAAAATATGGTTATACTTGTGAAGCAACATGTCCTCCAGCTTGAGCTGAGTAGCAGCCAAACCACAATGTCACACACAATAAGAGTATATCAATTATTTTGGTTCAACGAAAGGTTTAGTTTATTACAGCACCTTTAGCACTAGCATGGCATTGCAACCACATATAAAACTGCCTAATGTGAAAGTCATTCTCTGCACAATGCAATAATTTGAACTACACTGAACATGCAATTGTGCAATATGTAGTGTTTAGTGGGAGTAGGAGGTCTGAGATATTGTGGCAGCGTCGCCTCACTGCTATTTTAGGGCGTAACATTAACTGAGCAATGCTAGACACATCAGACTGAAAACGGTGCCCATGGTCTACACTGTGGTTACTTGATCTAGTCATACATGCGCTGCTGCAAAATTTCCTCTGAAAAGGTATGAGCTGAATAGTGAAGACCAACAAGGATGTTGCTGAATATTTGCCTCATAACAGGGGTCTGCTGAGAATGGAAAGCCCTGCTCACTGGATCTTAAAAATACTAGATGACTGCACTGGCTGTCACACAGGGGTCTTGGTTGCTTGTAATGATTTTCCAGCTCAGCTAAAACTCAAACAAAAAAGAAAATAGACTCCAGTTTGTGTAAAACACTTTTGGGTGTCAGCAGTAACAGTTGGTTTTCAATGGTAAAATCTAAGTGATATGGTGATGTGTTTACTGTGCTGGGAAATCAATGGCAAGAGGTTGTTGGGGAGAAAAAAAGAGATACAAGAAAGACTGAAATGGAGGAAGCTAAGAGGAAGTTAGGGTGGAAGTTAGTTTTGGTATTAAGTGAAACTTTATCAGTTCTGAATTTCAGAAATAATGACACATTAAGCAAAGAAAAAAAAAATTATTTTTAAAAAGGCACTTCTGCTTGTGAATCCTCTTTCCTCAAATAAAAATGGGCCAAAACTGTGCTAAAAGTGAAACTACAAAAAGCTTTTTAATGTGAGACATATTTTACCATGTGTCACAGTCTTGCATATTTGCACTAAAACACCATCTGTGCCAGAAAACAGCACTTCACAATATGAAGTTAACTGAAGCATATATTCCTGGTAGTGCGGTCAGTTTAACGTGTTATTAACGGCGTTAACGCAAACCCATTTTAACGGCGTCAATTTTTTTTATTGCAAGATTAACGCCTAGCACACTTTGTAGTTTTTTTCACATGCTGTTGCAACAACTAGTAACATTAGAAAAACTACAACACCACATCGGATCTAGTAGACCGGAAACAAAACAACAGGCACGCCGCACACACATGTTTAAGAGTAGTAGACATTACGTTTTGAGTGGATGGCGAGCGCGAGACACCGAAATGGATGGATTCCTTGCTGTCTGAAAATGTCAACAGGCTTGTCTGTTTGAGTAACTGGCTCAAAGCAAAGAAGTAGTAGGCTTACCTTTTATTGGTAACCGTTACTGTTCATTCTTTCTGAAATAAGAGGCTGGGTTGAGCCTCTGGTGAATAAGAGCAGTAGCCTGACTGCTATGTTCAAAGCAAACTTGAGAAAAGTATTAAGCCATGGTTTAACTGCACTATAGGCTGAGTCCTAGTTTACTTTACATGTGCACTTTGTAATTTTATTTTGTATCGCCCTGTTTTGATCCCTTAGAAAGGCCTGTTGAAGGGGCTGTTTGTGTGACCCTTTTATTGATGGACAGTGTTACATTGTGTTAGAGATTATTTGCTCCAAGTGAGAACGTTGAGAATGTTGAAATTGAACACTACAGTATATGCCAATGTTTTTTTCAATAAAAAAAAAAAAACATTTGCACAAAGTAAGCCGATCCACTTTTCCATGTTGATAAGAGCATTAAAATGAGAAAAAATAATGGGACAAAAAGAAATCAAGGGACATTTAGAATAGATAGAAATGTGCGATTAATTGCGAGTTAACTATGACATTAATGCGACTAAATATTTTAATCGTTTGACAGCACTAATTCCTGGTAAAATGGAAGCCCAACAATAAACATGCTGCATGATTTGTGTTAAAATTAATATGTTTTACAAGTAATTGCAACTACAAATTTAATACAGTCTTCTCTGATCTCAGACATATTAATGTTTTGATTGTTCATCGCATCGAATCATTGTGGGTTTAATTGCCATTTTTGCAACTGGAAAGAAGTCCAAAAACTGTTTTGTGCTCCTAGTTATGCTGTGAAACATATGGTAACTTGGACAACTGAACTGGATTATTTGTGTTTAATACTCACAATCTTAGGTATTACTACAATATTGATTAAAAGTGGCAGAAGAGAAAAAGTTGCATTAAAGCAACCACATTCAACCGAACAACTCAGGTTTTATCAGAAGCTATGGTAATGGACTTTTTAAAAGTCTATCACTAAATGATATTTGTATGAGTTATTTTGGCTATATACCACAACCAGTGGGTGTATCAACCAAGTACAGTGACGAGAATGGTCTGACCTTTAAAGTAGCAACATTGTGTATATGCTGAAGGAAACAATATATTGCATACTGCTTACTGGTAACACTGTCTGTTTGTGCTGTGTTGTAGTGAGCTACACGGTGTGACTGCAAAAAGGCAGAGAGACACAGAGAGAGAGAGAGAGAGAGAGGGGGGGGGAAGTGTGTGTTTGTGTGTCTCTGTAGCCGGCTGATGCTGCGGAGCTGCGGCTCATTAGGCTCAGTGGGTGATGGCAGCAGGTTGGCAGCTGTGGTGATTTCGTTAACCTTTACCTCAGGGCAGGCAGGGAGGACAGAAAGACAGACACACAAACACATTTCAACCCGTGCTAAACAATCGCGCAACACATCCTTCCGCCAAACCTGCAATGCTAATTTCCTATCTCCGTTGTTTTTCTGGGTCTAAAATGAACGGCCGTAAAGTAATTTCCTGTGGTGAAAATTAAATGGAGTAATTTTAATAGATATGTGCTTTGTGCCAGCATGTGCTAAGCTTTTATCATTCTTCCTCTCTGAAAACAAGAAGCACTCAATTTATTCTTGATAATTTGTTAACTTTTCCAAAAACTAATAAGTGGTTATCAAATATATGAATGTGGAAAACCCTACAACATTTCAGCTTTTCAAATGTCCTCTAACCTACTGTCTTTGTTTCTTCCCCTCCTTATTTGTGCAAAGTCTAAAATGTTATTTTCAGTATTTACAGAAGAAAAAATAGACACAAACATCATTGCTTGTCAGAATCAGCCATTTTTGCACCTTTTTGTCTAATTTCTACAGTTTAGTGTCAAGATTTGTAAGGACCATCTTGAAAACCTTACTTTAGGGGGTGACTGCTGCTGTTGCTGCTGCTGCTGCTGCTGCGGACCCTGCTTGTTGGAGGCGGGTTGTGCCTGTTGAGGATGTGGATGATGGTGGGGATGGAGGGCCTGCGAAGAAGAGTGGTGTCCTTGCAGGGGCCTGAGGGCACGGGGGATGAACTCCGGGGCCAATGGGTTCAGGACATAGGTCTTCTTGAGCTCCAGTGCCTCCAGCTGAGCCTTGATCTGCTCAAAGGTGATGCCATGTAGGCTTGAGTTTTCGTGGCAGATGGACACAAAGTGCTCCCAGAATTTTCTGGAAAGGGGCAAAGAGAGGAAACAACAAATGGTTTTACTTCTATTCTCCTTAATCTCTCCATGTTTAGACTGAGTGTTTATTGGATCGTTTCTTTTCTTTTTTCCTGCTAGCAGTGTACCAAATTACTCCTTGGGGGTTGAATATAAAAGATCAAGTCTGTATAAAACAAAAGTGGAAAAAAGTGGTGAGGGGAGGGAAAATGAGGAAAGGGAAAATCAGCAACAAGATGAAGCACACTGAAGGGAAAGAAAATTACAGCTAGGAAGCAAGACAGGAGCAGCAAGAATACAAAAATGAACAAAGAGCACAACAATCTCTCATCAGATTGTCAATAAAGAGATGTCATACAAAATAACCAAATCATTCTCACCAAAACGTGATCTGTGAACATTTAAACCAATAGAAAGTCACGTTTAAAAGAATAACTGACTTTTTTCTTTGACCTTATATTAGCCCTCATACAGGAGTAGTCATACAAGAGTGGGCGGAAAACCCACATTATTAGTGTGCTTACATTTGGGGCATACTAATCCTCAAGATCATGATGATCAATAACAGCATGCTCTTTTTAGGTGTAAAACGTAAATCATTCAAATGTGGAGGTGAAGGTTCTTTGGTAAAGTGCAGCTTATTATTCCATAACCAGCTGGCTTGAAAGTGATCCACAACACAGATGTTAGAAAAAAAAAAAAGAAGAAGAAAAAAAATCTTTAATTCTTGAGAGGAGGTTCAATGCTGGACAAACAATGCGTCCATTTTTGACACATTAGTTTAATTGCTCCATCTCTGCAGGCTGACATTTGCAAACAAACCACAACAGGCAGTTGCTATGGAAATTGAAGGTGGGGAAGGGGGTTTAAGAGTGAATGAGTTAAAGAGATTGAAAAAGAGACAGGCCTTGTAGCTACTTCTCCCCTCATAGCTATATAAACAGTAAAATAAACAGGTGTCCACATGTCACATGACACAAAAGTACAAATAACAACATCAGTCATTAGTGAAGTTCGGTGTTCCTTTTGGGTGATCCTGTAGATCTACCACATGACAATAACAGTCATTCACTATAACTGAACCATTACTTAATAAACAGATCTGCTATGTTACAGTATTGAAGGCTTTAGCCAAAGAAGCCTGTCTTTACCTGCAGCGTCCAACAGAGCACAGTGCTATGGGGTCTCCCACAACTGCAACCAGGGACTGGGCTCTTGTGATGGCCGTGTTGAGTAGCTTGTAGTTGGAGAGGAATCCATAGTCGAGGTCCTCTGTTGAGTCCTCAACTAGCTGCTCTTTACGTTTGATGGCCGTCTGCTTGTGCTTGCAGGTATGCCGCGTCCGCACCGTGCTGAGGAACAGTACGCGGAACTGTTTGCCTGCAAACAGTTTTGTATTATGAAGTTTTTAGGTACTCAAAGAAGTGGTATACAAATAAAACATTTAGAAGAAGCAAAGCACCATCTTAGAATCATTCGTTTAAACTTGAACTTTTCTATTTCACTACTTAAGAAACACAGGTTATCTATGGTTTTTGCAATGAATGAGAACTAAACTCTTGGACGAACTTGCTAGCCTTGATGATATTTGATATCAATGGACACTGAAACCATTTAATTAGAAAAAGATTGGTCTAGTAATAATTTACTAGATGACTAATCAACACATTAACAAACATAATCTGAGTGTGTGTTGAATTTTAAGTTTTAAGCAGTGTACACTTTTCCTGTTTGCATGTGTCTACACGTTTCATGTGTGATTAATGAGGAAGTTAATGACCTGTGGAAAGCAGCTGGATGCAATACAAGTGGGAACTTCATGAGACTGAAGCAGACGAGAGATTGCGGGAAGAAACCCTTACTTATATTCTCCTTATACTAGGACTGGAGGATGGAGGGCAATATGAACACTGATAACGGCAGTGGAAGATAGTAGGGTTTTGTCTTTAGGGTAATGTAGCTCTCATTTTAAGCATCACTTTGACCGAGGATGGACATCGCACACACAGACGTGTGAGACAAGCTTCATGGAGAAATATTAATGAGACACTTGGGGAATAAAATGTTGTTTTTTGTTTGTCTGTAACTACTGTGTTTGATTGCATGACCATAGCGGCTTCAACAACAAATTAACAGGAAAAAAAAAAAAACTACTTTGGCCATGAATAATGTTTTGTCAGTTGTGCCTGCAGGATACCAACAAGGCAATTTAAACCTCAAGATATCATTATACTGGTATATTAATGCAGCAATAGTTTCAGTGTTTGAGCCAGCAACTACACATATGCAATTCCTCATTACTGATATAAAGCATGAGCATGCTGGTTAATAGTTTTTCTCACCTTGGACATTGAGCACCCTTTCCACGCTGACCTCATGCATTCTCTTCTTTCGGAGTTCGGCACGAATGCGGAACACCTGGTCAGCGTATGGCGATACCACTCCGATGCTGCCCTCGTCCAGCTTGCCCCAGGCCACTGGCCACTTCTTGCGCAACTCCTCCACCCGCTCCACAATCTCAAACACCTGAGGGGATGGATGGACGAGAGAACGAGGTAATAACAAGAATGAAATGCAGGCTCTCTTCACACTATCCCCACACACACGCGATCTGAAAAGAACTTTGAGAAGGCAGGGACTAAGGGATATTTTCCACCCAGGTAAAAAAGCAACAGTGGGAGACAAAATATTTGAAGAACAAAGGAGGCTTTATGTGCTGTATGTCACTGAGGCGTCAATGTCAACCCCCTAAATAAAAGAAGCTATGGCTTGATGAAAATGGATTTGTCGTGAACCCACTGAGAAAAAAGGCTTCGAGCTTTCGAGAGACGCAAGGTATTCCATGTCTGCACTAGATCACCATGCATTGCTAAATTAAAAATAACATTTTTAGTAAACTGAATGACCAATATACATAATATCATACCTCAATCGCATGTTAGCACGTTAAACAGTCTTGATATTAGTTATTAAAGCAATTTGTCATACAAACACTTTTTCCATTCCTGTTCAGAGCTTAGGCATGACATAGAAATATTGTCTTCCACTTGAAGTTAAGCCCATCAAAGACAGACAGACAGACAGACAGACAGACAGACAGACACACACACACACGACAAACGGACACACACACGACAAACGGACACACACACGACAAACGGACACGCTTTACTCAATGCATTTTGATTTTGGAAGATTATGATAATGGTGTTAACGATTTGACATGAGTACTGTATCAGAGACGAGAGGTAATTCATTTGGCATTGTTGACAGTTTGGGAGCAAAACCAAGAAGCATCCATGGTTTAATTGGCTGGAACATGTCAACAAAGGGTCAGGGGTCAGGCACAGCCAATGACCACAATCAAGTGACTCTATAGAGGGACCAATCAAAGAGTAGGACTGTAAATTAATCTCACATCATGGGTGTCAACTGTAGCTCTTGGTTGGTGTCTAATTAAGTTCATGGGTTTCATATTCAATTATGATAAGACAGTGACAGTGTTCCAACTTATGGTGATCAGGTGAAGTAAACAGTGCTGATCGGTTTCAGATAATCATTCACTTCAATAAAATCCCTGAATTATTTATATAAAAAAATATATTTATATATGTGAATCTGCAGCCTATCAACCATGCAATAATGCAAATAATTTGAAACTTAATATGTCTAAGAAAAAATCTATTTCAAACATTTTTTATTATTATTGAAACTATCTGAGGCCCAATTATTTATATATTATATGTATAATGTGTTTTTTCACTCAAATTTAAAGTTCTTCTGCAGTGTTAATTCATATGCTCAGTTTTTTTTAAACGTTTTCATAACAACTGTTAATTTCATTATCTAACACACAGTTGCCGCAGAGGGGGTGCAATTCCGATAAGGCAATCTTCAGCACTTTCAGACTGTCCTATCGTCATCGTTATAGATCGCAGAAACTGAGAGATGCAGCTGTGGTGATATATGCACATACACAATCATAGAAACAGCAATGGAGATCAACTACAGTGCAGCCTGAAGATGACAGTGTGTTCTCAGGTGGATTCAACTGCAAAAAGAAATCCATTATCAACTTTTCAATGTGTGAGAAACAGGAGGGGTAACTAGCATACATGACAGCCCTGACAGGCTCAGTCTGATGATGAAGTTTTAGTTGTTTAATATAATCAAAATATGAACATGTTTGTAATGTTCATGCTCACAGTGCAAAGAGTGCAGCTTTTGTTTATTTCCAATTAGATACAGTGCATGTCATCATCAATTACAAAACTGAATCGATATGTGGGAGTAGTTCACGCTGATTAACTTCACATTAATCATGTTTTTAAGCTTTGATAAGCATCCCCTTCCCAGAGGGACAGAGCAGAGCTAATTCATATTATAGTTTAGTTCTAAATGTCAAACATGTATTTAGGAAATTAGTATTGAATTATCACGATTGTGATTTTTTGAAATTAATTAATACATTAGCTCCATGGTGCAGGACTGGAAAATAATTAAATAAAGATATTGGTGTTATGTAGTTAGCAATTTTACCAAATGTTTTACAATGCATGATGCCTGTAACTGTATTTCTTATCAATTAGGAATCTATCTATTTCAAAATGTAACACTTACTTTCGAGCATGGTGAGTACATATTAACACAAATTCCTATTTGACTATTTGCCCTAATGACATTTAGTTAAACACAAGCCCTGGTTCATAATACATACAAACACCATCTCCAATGCCACCTAATAATACCCCAATGCTTTTTTTCCTCTTTGTGTTCGTAAATCATTACCACACTACTTTCTTTGTGTACATTTTAGGGCTGTCCCCTAATAGCTGAGTAAACTGTGTCAAACAGGAGCTGCGTAGTAGAAGTATTAGGAGACTGTTGCAGCAAGGAGCCTTTCTCTTGTAAAACAGCACTGCTGCATGTGCTAACTGTACGAGCTGCTGACTGCCTGCCACTAGCTTACAGTCCCATTTTGAATGACGGGACTTTGTGATATTAAACTGTGTTGAAATAACATATATACAATAAGGAGAAAGTGTGATATGACTAGACTGTGGAATTGTTTTATTAATATGTCAGATGACAGGATCAATAAGAAAGTTTTCCTTTGGAGTAAAGTCCAGAACTCTCCATGGGCCACAGAGATTCATGCTGTCTTTGAAGAAGCCGATTTTCAGTATATCTATAGAAATAATTTATCATGCAGCATAAACAAAATTAGAAAAAAGTTACTTGTCGGGTTCAATGAAAAATGGTTAAATGATATAATGTTAAAACCGAAATTATGTCCAAATCAAGCATAATTATGAAACAGAATTATAACAAATAAGAAAATTTACCAAGAAATCAGAGATCCTTGATTGCCCAATTAATAATGGGAATCCTTCCCCTGGCACTTGAGGTCGGAATGAATGAATCTCATTTTCTTTTATACTGTCCCTTCTATGATGAACTAAGAGTACCTGTTGTAAATGAACTGTTTGCTCAAAACCCTGAAATATTTTGGAGTAATGATGTCAGGATGGAATGTTTGTTTACCTTTAATGTTTATAAGTTAGCCTCTTTTGTTACTAAAGCCTGGATGAAACGTCAGGATGGTTTATATCGTTAATGTTAGTATTGTTTAGCATCTACTTTTGGTTTTTGGTCTGTCTATGTTTTATAATGGTGTCTTGTAAGCCCTTGCGGGCTGGGCATGCTAATGCATGACACAATAATAATAAAAAATTAATTCATTCATTCATATATATATGCATATTCAGAATCATTTTCTGTTAGCATTTAACAGACAGCTGTTCAAATATAATTTTTTAAAGGACTAAAGTTTGGATGGAATTAACAACTACTAGTTGACTGGGAAAACTTTAGTCGGGACAGCCCTAATAAATAATACAAAAAAATGTTAAATAATATAAAATATTATTCTTCCCCATACCTCTGCATTGTTGTAATAGGCAGTGCTGTTCTTCTCTTGGACATCTTCTCCCCTGGCTGTGAAGAAGGTCAGAGGGTAGAAGTCCTTATGGGAGGGCTGCTTCCCACTTGCCATTAACTTCCCATCATAAAATAATTCTGATGTGTAGCTGTAGGAAGACGAGAAGGGGGTGGGGTGGAAGAAGGAAAGGAAAGCAAAAAGAGGGGAACATGAGAATGGACTATGTTTATGCAAGGATATTAATCAGAAATATTGTTCATTCAAAACAAAGAAACATTTTAGGGTTGAGAAATTGTATGTCATTTACATAATCTTTGTACTTCAACCTGGCATATTTGAGATTTTGCGAAAGGATCGGCAGTTATGAAGAGCACTTATTCACAAAGCGTGAGTTTGTAATGACAGACCTTTCAAAATATCTGTGGATATGAAGAGATAATGTGCTGTGTCCAAAAAACACAAACATGTTTACTGTCAGAATGATTAAAGATAGATTGTGTATAATACCAGCAAGCCTGATGACTTAAAAACTCAAATGGATCTTCTCAAAATACAAAACTCAAGAACTACTATGTGCTGCTGAGGGTACTGGTTTTGTGCGTGTGTGTGTGTTCTTTTGCAGCTCCACCCAGCAACATAGTGCACTGTCAAACACAGTAGGTGCAACTGCATCTACTTGAAAAGGTAAAATAACTTATTGAAAAGAAAAGTATGGTAAAAGTAGTATAAACCTTCCTTCATGTCTGTGAAGCATTCAAAGGAGTTCATATTTAACCTTTTCACCAGTACCTGTAGCAATGCACCTAAACCCACGTGGGCTTGTTTTTAGAGCTATTGTCAGCTCAATCACTTTAATTATTCCACTTTCCTCTCTGCACAACCCAAGACTGTCAGTTCTTCACCGGTTTTGCCTGTTCCCCCTGACCTGCCCCTCCCACCCCCTCTTTCTTCTCTCATCTCATCTTTCCTCCACCTTTTCAGCCTCTCCTCCCACGGTTTCGACACAAGGCAGTGTTGAGGGCTCACACCTACTTGATGATAGCTTCATGGGAACGGTAGTTCTCACACAAGAGGATCCGACACGGGTATTCAGGGGGGTAGTGCTCATACAGCCGATCCAGCAGTGACACGTGCAGGTTACGCTCCCGCGCAAACTCGCTGTACACAAATGGACTGAGCTGCAAATCGAGGGACAGGGAATGGAAAGAGTGAGAGAGAGGCAGGAGAGATGGAAAGCGAAGTTAGTTTCAAAGCAAGACAATGGTAGTTAACCATTCTCTCACATCATCACCTTTACTTTCTATTCAACTATGGATTTCAATTTGGTATACTCAATCTGTTCAGAGTCTAACAAAGCAGTTTTAAACCAAATGATTGGCACGTTTTTAATTTTTAACCAACTACTGCATCCAGTGATTTCCTTGATTACTTTGTTTCACCTCTGATTGAAGTTATGCTAATCACATGAAAACACATGTAGTGCTTGAAATGAAAGAACGGCACTCCATGGCATATAAAGCACAAGACAGTCTGAAGTCTACAAGAATGTCATGTGTTTGCAATCTCATGTACGCTTCCAAAATTATTTGAACAAAATGTCCCAGGCATGTCAGCTGCTTTGACAGGATAGTAGAATACAATCCCTTCTTCAACTTGTGTACAGCAGTCTTACGTGCCTAATCTATACAGATATTCAGATAAGGTGGAAATTCTAATGCTTTTAGTTCCCAGTTTAGTTTCAGGGTTTGTTTTTTTTGGAAGGTTCTATTAGGATACTACAAATGTTATCAAATTTGGCCTTGTAGCTTTCTTTCTTAAACTGATTTGAGAACTTTTATTGTTTTGAAGAACTTCAGATGAGAGAGTTGTTTGTCCCACGGTGAATTGCAAGCTTTTCCATCTGGTGTATATGCCATTAAACAAGCAGTACTTGAGTCAAAATGATTATAGTGGAATTTTGATTTTGTTGGAGCATATGTGTCGTAGCCAGTCTTACAGATCTGTGCCAAAATGGCACAAGCCAAGGCAGAATAGCTCTTATTTCGTAAGTAATAATTCAAGTAAGTGAATAAATCAAGCATGAACCACTAACTCCTCCAATAGCTGGTGTAAACTATTTCAGTAAGAATTTTCCTCTGGTCCAACTGTAGTGAGCAAGATTTGTGACCATCATCAACAATATGCTTTGCTTCAAATAAGGTCACACATTTGCAAAACTGTGCACACCCACACAAATACACACAGACTAATTTACCTTTTGATCACTGCCATGTACAAGACAGCAATTTATCTTTAATTTGAATCTTAATTTAAGCCTGACAGTCAGAGAGGGTCAGCTTGCTTTAATGAGGACCCACACAGTCAATAAGAAAGCAAACAATCAATAGAAGCCTTAGCCTTCATTGACTATTTATCTGGCTCTTCCAGCAGACTGGAAAGAGTAAGGAGATGGAGAAATAGAAAAGGGCAACATCCTTCCTTGGACCACTTTCCTTCCTTGGAGTGACTAAGTGCTTATAAAGGATAGAAGGGTGGTAGGAGAAAAGCATGAGACGAAGTGACTGAGATGAATGGATACACAGGTGGACATTGTGTTTTAATCCGTTTTCTTTTTCGCTCCAAGGAATAGCAGAGAGAGAGATCAAATAATTAAAGCAACTATAGCATGGTAGACTCATGCCTCGTCTTCATCCACTGCCTACTGGTAATCCTGTGCCTGTGTCTAAAACCAGGAGAGGAGGAAATAAGGTTTTAATTCCTTGTGTTGGCTTAGAAAGCTTGACTGATGTGAGTTTATATTTGTGTTATCTGTGGCTGAAGTGGTCTCCAGAGCCACAGCTTGGCAGTGCCTGCTGTCTGTTCTTTTGTATCTGAAGTAGGGAAGAGCGGAGTCTAATCCAAGTGCAAATGAAGTTATTATTTCTACTTGACAGCTTTGCATCCAAGTATTCTTCTGATTTATTTTAGGATATAAAGGAAAGTCTTCAATGAGCCAAAGACCATGTAATGTGCGTTTACACTATCTGGTAATCCACAAATAAGCTTAGAAATGCTGCATTTTTTTCACTGGAAAAACTTGCTGTTTAAACAAAGTATACATTGAACTCCCCTTGTTGACTCTTTGTACTTACCTGCATATGGTCTCCAGCCAGCACGATGCGGGTGGTCTTGCTAGCTAGAGCAAAAGGCATGATGGTTTCACACTCCATGGCCTGGGCCGCCTCATCCAATAGGATATGGGTGAACAACCCTGCCAAAACAGAAAGGACAACAACATCAATTTACTTAATAGTACTTTAAGTACATATATGCTCAATATATACAGTTATACTTCGCCCACAAATGCACGCTTGACTCACACTATATTTTGTTGACAACAAAAAATGCAGAGTAATATCAAAAACACACACACACACACCAAACATTAGCTAAACAGTCGAGAAGCTATGTAAATGATCCTGGAAAGAAAAAAACAAATACAAAATGCTTGGTTGAATAAAGGGTTACATTTTGGTATTCCTCAAATTGTGAGTTTACACAGTGTTTATTAATCTATACTAATTCTATAAATTTTCATACTGAAACCAGTGGCTCTCTTTCTAGCAGATATGATGAGCTATTTATCATAGACCCACGCTTTAAGTACCTCCTCATTAGGGGTGGGTAAAAATATCGATTCATCAATGCATTGCAATATTATTTTTTCCCAACTCAATATCAATTCATTAAATCCTCTGAATCGATTCAAGCCCCTGGCCAGTGGGGGCGCGGTGAGTAACACCTTTGTGCGATTTGCGTTGTACAGACGGAGGCTGCACTCGACCACACAACAACAACATGGCAACCAAAGCAGGTAGCAGCATTGTTAAACCAGCGCCTTCAACTTTAAAAGCAGACGTTTGGAGTCATTTCATATTCCAGTGTAAACCCAGAACACAGGAAAAAGACAAAAGTAAGGTAGTGTGTAAGCTGTGCCAGACAGTACTAAAATACTGCAATAACACAACACAGATGCTCTGCAGCAACCCGTGGCTAAACCTGTGGATTCAAAACAGACGCAACTCGACAGATCCTTCCTTTGCAAACTGCGGCCAAACTCTGCCCACGCACAGAAGATAACGGGGTCTCCGGCCGTCTTCCTATGTAAGGACCTACGACCGTATAGTGTCGTGGAAAATGGGGGTTTTATGAAAATGGTATCCACACTGGAACCACGATACGCCATACCAACACACAAACATATGACGGAAATTGCCGTCCCGAAGCTGTACAGAGGTAAAGACAGCGGTTTGTTTGAGTCTGAAGTCGGCACTGAATCGATATCGAAGCATTTAAATCGATATCGAATCGATATCGAATTGAACAAAAGCCGTGTCACCTGTAACCTGTGTCATTCAGTGTGAAATACTCCAGTAGCATAAACTTGAATCTAGATGAATCGGATGGTTCTCACTAATGCCCAGAACTAGAATTTTTTTTCCATTGTTACTTTGCACATTAATGAATAAAGAAAAATATTCACTGGGAGCATTAAAACCCTGTAACTGTCACTAATGTGCCATCCTCTCAGTCACCTTTTTCCTCACCTTCCTTTCACCAGCCATGCAAACCAGAGGCAGGGTTTTGTGGACATTTTCAAATGGATTGAACAGAAGCCTAACCCTGATTTAAAAAGCTCAAACGGTGCTCGGCAGTATGAGGGGAGGGGATGAAACGGCATGGCAAATGAGTGCTGGAGCAGGGAGTGGGGAAAGAGAGAGACTGAATAACAACCAGCAAACAGCCTCTGAAGCCTGAACACCATTTCCACAGGAAAGTATATGCAGATATGAAATGTGACGGTTGAAAATACAAAATAAACTCAGGGACTGTCAAAAAGTAAACAAACAACAGAAACATGGGCTGGCAAGAAAAGAGGTGGAGTAGTTTGATTTGAGACATTCACTCCTTATCTGCCTTTGAACAAATGCCTGCAAAACATATTGATCCCCCCACCCCCACTCCCACCAGTGCTCTCTCTAAACTGTGTGTGCACCTCATTGAAGGATAGCACTGTTCCCCCACTGTGGTGCTGTAAAAAAGGCATACATTGTTACAATGGCCCATGTTTCTGCATACATATTTGCAGAATGTGTATAATTGGGTTTATCTATTAGAGCTTATGAAGTGAAAAATGTCCCTTTAGAGTTGTAAAGCGATTGACTAAACAAAAGCATAGTCAAAGGATGTATGCACATGTTGGAAAAGAATTCTCTGGAATCTAGAAAATATACTAAATATTGAAAAAAAACATTGTTAGACTTGTTTTATCCACAGTATGATTTATTAAATGGTAAATGAAGATTGCTAGATGTCACAGAGGTCACACTTATTGTGAAGATGGGGTGTCATATGCATGAAGTTATGCACACAGGTAATCTCTCTGGATAGTTTATATACAGGATGAATGAACATTCGGGCAGCAAAGTGATTCACTGCATTGAGAGCAATGAAATGTTGGTGGGGACATCATTTTTTTCCTAGTTTTATCGTCCCTGCATGGAATATTACTTGCACAACAGCAGCTGAAGGGACTTGAGGTCATGTAGATATGCTACCCCATATATCATATAGTTAATTATTGAGATCAGGCCCATTTGTTGACCCCTTCTTTAAATTGTAGTCAATAGGATACTAGATGCATTCTGTCTACTTGCTCTTTCACTTCAGTCCACATGAGTATTTAACGGCCAAATGACATTCACAAAATTATATACACGGGTCATTACAAATGGGCACATTATCCCAGGCTGAGAAGTTGAGTTAAGGAGGGAGGCCAGAAGGAGGCAGAGATGGCCCTTTATGAGCACCAAGTAGACAGAGTGGTAGACATGGAGGAACATGGCGCTTAATGTTTCTTCATGGGACAAAGCTACCTGCCTTGGGAAACCTATCTCTAAACCAGAGGTCCAAATTACATTTCTGTAGCTGCCATCTGTCATTGGGCTAATAATGGTGTTTGAATTTGGAAACAACAGTGGTAAAATAAAGAAGGCAAGAGGGATAATAAGCAGAGGTGAAAGAGATCAGAGGCACGGCGTTGCAGAAGTGATTTGGGGGAAAGATGACTGTTTAATAATAAATGTCAGCTCCTTCACTTCACACACCCAGTCTCTCACATTCTCCCTTTCACAGTCTCTTTCTACCCTTTTCACACTGTAAAAGTGACTTGAAAATCTGTGATCTGTGAGTGTGAAGGGTCAGTGCAGATAACTCTACCCCATTCAAAAAGTGTTGCAAAGATCTGGTTTGAAAGCTTTGCCAAACTCAGTTAAATTCTCACAAAATACTTTCCCAACCCTGCTCTGAGCGCTAACAGAACTTTTAACCTTGTTCTTGTACGTCTTCTGGTGCTTAAGGAATAATAACTAAATGTGACATTCATTATTACATAATTTTATTACAGTCCTATAACTGCCCAATTACAGGGATGTAGTTGATGGCAGTGTGGCATACAAACACAGCGCTACACGGCATGTCACTTCAAAAATGCTAATTTCTCCCCGTCAGCTGAAGTTCATTCATGAATGTAGAGTTCGCCTCTCCTGTGCTTTTGTCGGTTAAGAAAAAGGTAGAGAATGTTTTACAGTTTCAGAGTTGATGTGTAAACATCATGAACTGAATTTTTTCAGAAGAAATGCAGAAAGGCATTTACTCTCCATTACTTGGTTTGAATTAGCCAGCAAACAGCTTTCTACAACAAATGGACTCAGATCATGTATTAATGTTTATATAATAAGTTATTGTTTTTCAGGGGCTAACTGAAGACATCCTAGCAGTCCACCTAATATCTAGGCCATAAAGGCAGAGAATAAAAACAACAAACCAAATACAGAAGAGGTTAAGCATGTTTTTTTGGGGGGGAATCTGTGAGTTTGGGGTGGGAGATTTGTTATCGCTACTTAGTAGACTCGCTGGCTCCCAATTGCCTCGTTTCCTGGCGATTTTCATCAACGCCGAACACCGGGAGAGCTAGAGATGAAACGTGGGGAGGAGGGCTAATGATGTAAAGTACATTAGAAACATGCAGATGGTGTTCCCAAGCAACAGACAAAGCCCCCTCTGCTGACACATTAGAGTCGGTTATTAGCCTGCAATGACGAACTGGTTTGTTTTACATGTCTTTTACACAACTTAAATGAGTTCCATCCTTCTTTAAATGGTGAGCTCCTGCCAACACCGGATATCAGAGTCACTGGGGATGACTAAATAACAAGAGACTGAATGCACTGAGCTGTGTTTGCACATATTCAATCTGAAAAAAAGAACATATGTGTGAATCTACATATTTATATCGAGAAGAAAAGAAAAAAATATATTACCCAACTTAAATTTAATTTGTTTACATGTTGACTCAATTCTATGGTAATATGTGTTGGATTGTATTATACTGAAAGGTGTTAATATTTTGTCAACCTCATTTAGAAAGCAGCAGGAATTTGAGATTATAAATGAAACCCTGTCTGTCACAGAAACAGCAGTTAACAATTATAACCATTGCAATATCATTACAGACTGTAGCGTCCAAGGGTTTTCATTTATTCTGGTCACTGGGGTTCTGTGTGTATGTCTGATACACCCTGGTATGGATCTTTTGATGTGCCCTGTTAGCCTGTGCTCATACTTGAAATCTTCTTTGAACAATGCAAATACTGGTTTTCAGTTATCCTGATCTTTTCGTGAAGTTCACATGATTTAGACAACCACCACTGCAGACATTTGCAGAACAATCTGCCGTAAAACCTTGCCATACCCAAACCAAGAACCCCATGTATCATCAGGTTCCAACTTGAACTGACAAAGAAACATTTAAGATGACTACATTTCTAATGACTTACCGGGGTCCAAGTCAAGCTGGCAGAGGTATTGGGAGGTGCTGAGGGTGACCACCACCACACGGTGCCTGAGGATGTCCTCCCTTGTGGGCATCTGGAAAGTGATCTGATTGCCGGAGATGAGACAGTACTGCTGGACCACTGGGTGAACCGTCTTCACCCAGCGGTTCCTGAAGTATACCCTGGAGAGAGAGACAAAAGAAGAAGCCTCAGGAGAGAGACACACAAGCCAGTGTGTTTGATGTTTCTCCCTCTTTGTATCGTGTTTGGGTGTATAAATCTGCACTAGTTTTGATTCACATACATTGTTAAATTCATTCATCCATGAGGTTATTGTGTGACTTGTTTGACGTGCGCAGCCTCCCTGAACCTTGCTTTCTCTACATTTAGTTCATCTCGAACATTTCCCAAAATGACTTTCATTTATTAAAAGCACAACAGGACTGGTAGCTGCATGGCATTCTGGTCCATAAATAACTCACAGCAGCATCCGTGCTATGGTGAATACAACTATATTCCATTATGAGTACAGATGAAACATGTCTGACGTTACCCACTTTACAAGTAAAGGAACAACACTTTACATTAGATGGTGCAATGCTTACCCTACAACTCCTAAAGCAACGTAACGGTTTTATGAATAACAACTGCAAATACATTTTTAAGACTCATTCTGGCATAAACTTCTTTCATGCCTTTCTTTTTCAATTCACACAAGTACTGAATGTTTTGTGGGGAGAACAAAACCTCAAAAAGGGTTCAGGGAGTATCATGAAGACATTGAGTGAAAAATTATGCGATTTTCTGTTTCTGTTCTGTCTATCCATCCATCTATCTATAAAACACGTATCTAAAAAATTACATTCTGTATATACCTGCTGCAGGTTACAGCCAGCCAGGCAGGAAAGCATGTACAGATTGCCTCCTTGGGTTGTTGGTTAGTTCTAAAGCCCCCACGATTTGGATTTTTTGAGAAAGGCACCAATTTTGGAGGGGAAAAATTAACCGACAAAGCAGCCGATATAATTAATTCTTATCTGGAATGAAAATAGACCAATTTTGCACCAATACGACTATGCTTACTAAGTAATTCAGAAGGCTGCTTTCTTAAATCAATAACCTAATTGAAGAATATTTAAGTTATGTCAACCAATTGTAGGAATGAACACAGAAAATAAAGAATAAAGAATAAATAAAATAAATAGCTAAACATCATTATTGTAAAAATGTCAAACAGTTTTTACGTTATAAAAAACAGTTATCATATGGCACATGTAGGAGTACATATACCCCAATACTGATCTGCATAAAGCTAATATCGGCTAACATATCTGTCGTCCGATAGTTAGTTCTTTTCCACACTAGAGCCCTAAATATTCATACAGGGTATTTGTTCTTGACTGAGTCCACTCATCCCAAAAGAGACAATGATAACTAAGAAAGGAGGTTGTTACAGTGATTATGGAGGAATTCACACTGGATTCCACTGAAATCCACTCAGGTGAAACAAGTAATTTGATTGCCCATATGCTCCCTGGGCTTGTGTGTAGACACAAACACACAGCTGTCAGGTTAGACTCTGGCTGGTCAAGGCAGACATTGCCTTCCTGTCCTATGTGACCTCTGGGGTTGCTGAAATGTGATTAAAAGTCATTGATGCAGTGTAAGGAAGGTGTGTGTAGTCCGCTAGTGTGTGTGTTTGTTGCCTCCAGGTGGAGTTTTAAAAGCAGGAGAGTTCTTGAGGTCACAAAGCAAATGCCTGCTCGTCACCCCTGTGGGGCAAAACAGCCGCTCAACAATCTCTGTATGATAGGGATGTATTATTCTCACTGCAGGCTTTCCAATAATGGTAATCCAGTTGATGTATAGATGAGTGAGTGTCATACAGATGCTCTCGGGCTAGGATGGTCTTAACTGACACAGGCCACACAGGTATACAGGCCACAGTCGCTGTATACCAAAGATTCAATTTAACTGAACTGTAGTTGTGTTTAATACCAGCAATCATTATTAATAATTAACAAGCAGGATATATTTTTTTCATTTTAAGTATGATCCAAATATGAAATGTGTTCTCTTTGGTTAATTAATTCACTCTGAAAAAAAATTCAAAACCTAACTTTAGAAACCAGAGAACTGACCAGATATGGGATAGTACTTCCCTTACAACAGAAAAACTTATGCTTTAAGGCATAATTGTGTTTAACTACAATATAAGTGTGGTTAAAGTGCTTCAAATGATTCACAGGATGTAGCAACTTTAAATTTGTTCTCAAGTAGAGGTAAGTTGGGGTCTTAATACCATTATATAGTATCTGAACGTGGCTCATGATGGGTCCGTAACGGCACGGTCGCACAAAGCACCCAAAGTGCTGTACAGTATATAAAAGTGTTTTCTTTCAGAGCACTAACGCATATTTTAACTGTTGTACACCGTACGTGCACATGCACTAAGCATGTTTCTCCCCTTAGCCATCATGTCTTCTGTAAGTGTGCTTCCATACCTGAGAGGTCTGGCATGCGGATTGCCTGCTTCAACATAAGGATGAAGGTAGTCCTTAATGTAAAGGTCAGCTGCACTGTTGGAGTGTGTGCAGATCAGGACCCTGTAGAGACAAAAAAGACAAACGGTGTCAGACACAAAAACACGGTACATACTTGCTGCAAAACTAAAAAAATAAATAAATAAAGCCCAATCTGCTTGATTAGACAGCATTAGTGTGGACATTTTGTGTCATTATTTGCAGTGAACTGACCCTTTAACCTGCCTTTATGAGCTGGCTCCCTGGTGACTGGAATTCAAGTTTTTTCCAAACATTAAGTCTGAATCCATTTTATTGTGCTAAAGACTTTGGATCATCTAATGTTAATCTCTGATTAGACTGATCAAAATGTATTCACAAAAAATGCTCTGTTGCTCAACATGCTATAAAATATAAGCAACACAAATTATTTTTATATTTGACAAACATTGTGTAGATTTACAGCAGGCTTAAAGCATTAACAATGACAGAGGGACAGCAAACCCAGTTTTTAAAATTTTAATACTGAAAGCTGTGAAACACAATAGTTACCCAATTTAAATGTTGGTGAAATATCACGGCGACAGATATATAGAGGGAGCACATATAACACAATAACACATACTGGGTACACCTGACTGGGATATATGAGTTGTCTTCATTGTTTTAACGGTATGATGAGCAGGCAGCACTAGTCCAGAGGGGTCACTTCCCCTTGTCTTGGCTTTTAAAAGATCTATAATTCATCCTAAAGATAGAATATTAAATGTATTTTTGAGTGAAATGAGGAATTAATATTACATTGCAACATTTTTTAAAGGCATTTTTTTCTCTTACATTACATACATACAACCCTGTCTCCCCTATTACACAAAACACAAAATGTTAGCTTCTGTTCAGAGGACACTGTCCAAGGTATTGCATTCATTTTTCATAAAGACGAGGGAACCATTTGTGTGCTTGTGCTTTGCTTCTAACACAAGAAATTGCAGAATTTCCTGTGGGTATCTGCACACAGCGAGGGAGCTAACTAATGATGAAAAATGTCAATGGAAGAGAATATTGCAATGTTTTATTGTTAGACAACACTGTGTAGCCCTCTGAAGTGACATAACTTGGTTGATTGATCGGATTATGGTTTGCAAGCAGGAAATGTGTTGATAATCAAACTAACAGTGTGCATTCACCACAAATGAACAACCAAATTCATCCAAACGACCAGCACTCTATACCCTTGAGTGATGGCACATGCGCACTCCTAAGTACACACGGCCACACAGTACAACCACACAACCACAAGCTTGACACTTTGCAGCTCAGTGTTTTCTTAAACTTTTAATGTCAAACCCAAGGCTGCCATTGCCCTGGAGCTACAACCCAAGCCACTGCACATCAGCACCCCCTGCCACCTCAATCGCGCCCTTTGACTGACCTCCCATGCCATCTGAAGCTTTTATGACAGATGCCAACTTTGTGCACACACATACCTGCTAATTACCCGTTCCTTCCCCAAAAACACTCCATTACTTACACTCGATAACACCTATTATTTTACAGCGATTGAGTTAAAAGTGACACCAATTAAAAGTGTGACCAACTGTGAGATATGGTCACAATCTTCCATTCTGTTTCTGAGGTATGGTGTTGAATTATGGCCAAATAATCAGTTATTATTATAATAATAATAATAATAATAATAATAATAATAATCATCATTTCATCCTTGAGTCTAAGTTTGTGGACTCAAGTATGTGAAAACTTTGAAGAAATTCCCTCGAGGAGTGGGATGGACTGACGGACGTACAGACAGATGGATGACCCGAAAACATAATGCCTCCGACCACGGCTATTATCGACATGGAGGCATAAAGGAGCATGGGAGAAATTAGAAGGGAGATTTAGGGTTGTAAAGGGTGGTGAGGATTTGTAAGAGATTGTAAAGGAGGTCAAAAGATTATGCAACAGATAACAAAAAACAAGAAAAAAAACAACAGACCTGCTGTGGTCCTGGCGGAGGATGTGTTTGACAGCCTGTGCCAGGGTGAAGGTCTTGCCGGTGCCGTAGGGCCCAATGATGAGGATTGGAGGAAGGGAAATAGAGACGGGTGTGGTGATGGCCAGGATGGCCTCTTTCTGCTTGGCATTCAGACGGGGATCCAGCTGCTCGTCCCACTGCCTGAGGGCGGAGGGAAGATGGGGAAATTGTTAGAGGAATCATTAGATCAGCTTTTAATTGACATACAGAATTTGGTTTTTTTTGGTCTGAAAATAACCGTTTAAGCGTTTCAATAAAATATTGTCCTGTAAACAAATCATAGTTTTGAACACAAGAGAGACTCTGTTAATCTAATTAAGTTAAGTGGGAGAGAGATACAGTGGGGAAGAACAACTCTTGCAGCAAATGACAGGAAATGTATGCACACACATACAGACTCAAAATTACATTTGAAATTGTGTTACCAGAGAGAAAGTGTGGTGGGTGGGGTGTCTGGGAATAAGATGTGGGTGGAAGGAATGGGGAGATGGAATAAGCAAAAGATATGTGGAAGAAGGACCTGAACAGACAAATTGTGTATTTCACAATGTGAACTGATGTTCGTTCAATCAAAACAGATGTGTAGGAGGGAGGGATGCACATACATGATTTCATACACATACTCGTGAAAGTGTGAGTTATTGTGCATATTGCGTTTGTAAACGTATACGTCTTCCAGCATCACCGTCCTCATTATGAAGCCTGCATCCTCTGAAAGCAGTGAATCCACCAACAACAATTTATTGAGCTCCAGCTGAGATATTTTGAGTTGGGGGGCTGAGAGATATCTCAGTGCTCAATGGTGGGTGTGTGTGTGTGTGTTTATAACAGAGGTTTAACAGTGATATTGTTAGGAGTAACAAAAAACAATTTTATGCCACCTATACTTTCTCGTCAAATGCATTCGAGGGTGCGATAAACAAACCTTCTCTGTGCTCAAGAGTCTAATATACTGCGCTTTGGCATACGAAACAAAAAAGGCTTGACGGCAGCCGTCAATACTGCAAGCAGAATGCTCTGGTGGAGAATCTAACACTCAGTGTTTGTCATTTAATAACGTATTTTACAGATAAAGTAACATTTTGCCTGGGTTCCACCCTTAACCTAACATGACTAATTGAGACATTTTAATTCTCAATCACTGACTGGAGTGAGAGGCATAGTAGGTCATCTATTACAATAATGTAACCACATCTGGCTTATTAAGGTTATTAATTCCAAAAGTGTAAACTGTGATATTTATTTACATACATATTTTGCTACCATACAGGTTACTAGTGGATAAACAAATTTGGTAGCTGTGATACTATAACACAAATCTAAGAATGTAATTGATCAAACAAAGCAATAGGTTATAATGTAAAATTATAACCTGCCATTTGATGCCCATCTTGCCAACACTTCTTTTTGGGCAAAGGTACAAGACTTTTAATCATAGCACCATTAAACATTTGTGGGTATGTGAGGCCTACTGTTAAAACCAAGGGCCTTCGCTATCAACATGAACAGTCAACTCTGTTTGTGCCACTTTTTGCATCAGTAATCTTGCACAAAAGCAAAATGATTAGTTGAGATGGAGGTTAAGATTAAGATGCAATGCTTTTATTCAACAGAATACTTCAGAGTACTTTAATATGCCAAATCATGTGTTTAAAACACACAGCTTTACAGAACCACGATTTTAGGTATATCTTTCTGTACACTGATATTTAAATCTCTAACAGCCATAAAAGAAACTATGCACTTAAACTACCTAAATTCACTCCATGGCCCACATTTAATGAAACACCCTCTCTTATCCAAATTCCAATTAAAACAAAAGTCTACATCAGTCATATTCTGGAACGGAGATAAAGCAGCAGCCTTGAAAATCACAGGGGATTATATTTGGCTCTCGTCAATAAAGATTACTGCCTCCCCCCCTCACCTGTCCAAACTTCAGAGGGAGATATCTAAAACTGCAAGGAGCTGCCAGTGTTTCAAAATGACTAAAGTCAGCAAGGCAAGGGATAGTCGGTCAACTCTTGAATTGATGTGGTGTCCCCTCTGTCAGGGTATTTGTCAAGTTACTAGATGTGCAGGTATTTAGAAATAAGGAATTTCTGTATAATACATGAGTTTAGGATTAGCAGTATTCACTATGCATGAATGTGTATACATGTGAGATATATGAAAGAAGGTTCCCTCTTCCACACAACAAGATGAAACAATCTGCCATGTGTGTAAAGTGACATTTCATTTTCACTTCATTTGTTTATTTGTATTAGACCCCAGTGTATTAGTTCCCAGTGAATCAATGGCGTGAAACATCACGCTGTAGGAAGTGAAAACCATAAAATATGGAATACAATTTGGATAGATGCCTTTAATGTAATATAAATTTATATGATCAGACTTCAACTGTGAAATTTGTGTGTGATTGTGTACATGGTAAAATACAAACCTGTTGGGGCTCCATGGGATGGTGGGCACAAGGCCAACATCAGGGAAAAGGATGGTATTATCTTTGATGCGATCCAGGGCATAGTGCATCTCACAGAGTGGCAGTCGGTTCAGCTGGAACTGGAGCTCCACCTGAGACAGAAAATACCAAGAGCTTACTAAGCAGTCAATCCAACAAACAGTTTATCTACCCACTCATCTGAATGCTGATACTATGTCATATTATATAAACAAAAGATTTTGTTCGGGGTTGCATAATACTGGAGCAATTGGGAATCATTCATTTTTGAGAATCTACATTTATTCAAAATAATACATGTAGTACATCATAAATATAAATACTGTACATGTGCTCAAGTTAAATTCTTTTCTAAATCAACCAATCCAATCCCACAATATTGCCAGCTGCTCTAGAGAAGATCTAGACCTTTAATTAAGTCCACCCACAGCAAATTTTATTTAGTTTATGTGATTTAAAAAGACACACATACATGTATCCACCTATTAATGCCACAGAAATCAAAGAACATCAACATAAAAAAAAAATAGAAAATTCTAAAACACTACACAAATGTAGGTGCTTTTTATCTTTTGGCCAATACAATCCACACAGTGTGTCAACATCATGTTTTGGATATTCTTCCAAGTGAGAGGGACAGGGAGACTAGGCAGGGAGCCATGACACCTGCAACATGCTCACCAACAAGTGTCCGTTGCATAATGTTGTGTCACGTTTAGTTAGCACTGGGTTTTGTCATAGCTGAACAGGTTGAACAGTTGTCCATTTCAACCTAGCTGTCTTTGGGAAGCTTAGGCCACTTCCATTTCTATTTAATTCTTTTGTTTAAACCAGTTTTATGTCATCACTAAGATTTCCAAGGTTTCCACTGCTGGAGGGTGTCGTCATCATGTAAACCGAGACAGGCACCTAACAGGTATACTGTAAAATATGCAATGCCTTTAGGATAGGAGTGTGAAAATGAGAAGGTGCAAGAAAAAAAATACAACAGATAAAAAGAAGCTTGAACACAGAGTGGAGGAGAGTGGGGAAGAAAGACAAAGCAAGAAAGTGAAATAAACAACAAATACAAGAGCAAGAAAGTCTGAGATATGTGACAGCGAGAAGCGCATGAAACTTCAAGGATTTGGGATATTGTAAGGACCCACAGAGGAGTTAGGGAAATCAAATTGTAGCAATAATGCAGGCAGGAGCAGTGAATGAAGAAGAATAAGAAGATTATGCTCCCACAGTGATAGGACGAGGGTTGTTTTGATAACTGTTAACACAGCGCCTTGTTTCATCTGTCGACATTCAGGCTGGAGGGAAAAAATATGAAGCTGAGGCTGGCGAAAGTAGAGTTATTCAATAAAGGGAGATTTCTCAGAACCAGAGAACCTGAGACAAAAACAGTTTAGTCAACGCTCACAGAGGCGCAGTAGCACACACCAATTTTCCTGAAAAGATCATCTTCTCCTGTCCTGTAACCTTTTAACGGTACCATATATATATATATATATATATAGATAGATAGATAGATAGATAGATAGATAGATAGATAGATAGATAGATAGATAGATAGATAGATAGATAGATAGATAGATAGATAGATAGATAGATAGATAGATAGATAGATAGATAGATAGATAGATAGATAGATAGATAGATAGATAGATAGATAGATAGATAGATAGATAGATAGATAGATAGATAGATAGATAGATAGATAGATATTCCTTTATTTGTCCCACAATGGGGAAATTCCAATGTAACAGCAGCGTGTTACATTGGAATGCGGATAGAGAAAAAGACAGTATAAATAAACAGTAAGAGTAGGGAAAATAATAAAAGCACTACGTACCAGAGAAAAACAGTAAGAATCCACAACAACAGATAACACAAATAACACAAAATAGTAGCAGTTTTGTGTGTAAGATTCTGAAGCACTTCACATGTCATTTTTTATTTATTAATCACTTTTTTGGGGTTGGGTTGTAAAATAATTTAAACAAATAGACCTTCCCCGACCTTCTCGGTTGCCTGTGGACGGACTTTTACAAGTTTCTATGAAGGGACGGGGGTTCGATTTTCGTCAAAAATCTAAAGAATATGACTAATAGAATATTCAAAAAGAAAGAATATTCATGCACATTCTCGTGTGTCTTCTATCTCTGCTTCGCAACAATCCAAGCCAACATTACTGCAAATCTTATATTGTAATATTGTGATTTTAGCTAGCAAATGTTGGCTTCCTTGGCCAAGTTGCTTGCTAGCCAGCTAAAATAGCAAAATATTGTCACCTAGCTTCAACAAGACTACGCCCAGACTCCCGAGGCTGAGTTTCAGCAGCTAACGTTGTTGCTAGCAAAATACTATCTGAGTGGCTAACATTTGTTGATTTGTAAACCACAAACTAGTTAGTGGGATTTCAATGGTCCAAATAAAATATTGGAACACTGCGGATAGGAACGTTATTCTAAGTATGATTGTAATTTATTTTCCAGCATCCAGCAGTCTAGTGTATGTCACTTTTGGCCAATGCCCAGGATGATGGTCAATGATGCCAACGGACTGTGCAAGGAGTTCAAGCAACAGGACACTGACTGCAGTTTACTTAGTGGCCACTGGTGCAAGTATTAACAACGACTTTCAAAAAGTGACATATAGAACCTTTAAAAAGCCTAAACAATAGGTGAACTTTTAACCTTCAAAAATGCCCAAAATGTTGGGGTGGAAACAATCCAGAATGGATGTTAAGTAAAATCTCTTACGGTGTACTAAAAATTGCATGTGTTAGGAGATCATTCCCCTGCCCTTTCCACAGTGACAGCAAAGCGAAGATGCCTCTTGCATGACCACAGAAGTGTCTACTTGCCCACTGATGCAGTCCATACCTGTATTTCTCTGTCAGGTATTAGCCCAAGCTCCTCGCAGCAGTCCTTGCAGATCCTCAGGAAGATGTAGTCCTTGGTCTTTTCCTCGATCACAGCCTCATAAACTCTTTCCTTGACCCCAGGAGGCGGCTGGCTGTTGAACCCCTCACGGCCCAATGGCAGCACCAAGACTGAATTCACCTTTGTCATCACAAGTCGCCCGGCCAATGTGTCCTGAGGTAAGAAAGGATAAAACTGTTCAGGAGGGCGAGGTAGCTGACAACTTTGGGCTCCGTGTGCCACCAATAAGTAGTTAGAGTGCCTAAGAGTGAAGAGGCAAAATTCAATGTCGTAAGTAGTGCTATTGTCAATGCAACCAATCCATTTACCTCAGAGAGTGTTTCAGTGAGTTTGAAGCGTGCAAAGAGCTGTCCATTCTGGGCATACTTGGCTCCAACAGAAATGCCAGTCAGCATGAAGCTGGTGACTAGCTGGAGGTTCACTTTGATGTTAAACCTGGGGGAACAAATGGGGACATTTTGTTATACTGTGGCAGACTTCTAGCTTGAGCTTATATATCAATGTAAAAAATGACAGCAATCCTGATAATGTTTTGTGTTATGAATAAACCAGTATGCATATCATAATAGGTTTTGTTGGGACTGAAGCACATGTGTATGCTTCCTTTACTGGTGACATAGGAACTCTTCAGTCTTTTGCCACATATTCATATTTAAGTTGCTTTATATTCAAACTTTGGACAATTATTCATTTGCTCAAAGGCTACGTTCACACTGCAAACTCAGTTCAGATTTTTTGTTTGGCTGTTCACATTATTTTTTAAACGTGGCCAATATCAGATTCGAGTGTGTACAGGTCACGGTCCAGAGCTGCCCGCATGCAAAAAAGAACGTCATACGACATCACACGCAGCACACTCATGTCGTATGGAAGTAAACACTGAAGTCACTATTCACACTGAGGTGGCATTGCAAAAACAGTGGTCCAAATCAGAATTGGAAATGATCACATTCCATGTGATGTCATTAAAAAACAGATCTGAGTCACATATGAGCAAAAAAAAATCTGATTTGGGCTACTTTGGCCTGCAGTGTGCATGTAGCCGAAGAGAACTGGTCTGGACCTTCCATTTAAAAACAAAACTGTCTTGGCCATGAGCAATACCAGACCCATTCCAACCACAGACACGCCTACTGAAAATGTGTGATAACAAGTTTCTCTTAGTCCTACCACATTTTAGAGTGCAGCATGCATGCTTCAGGTTTCACCATTCTCTGAGCTTTGATTTACTATAGTGGTTCCATAATTACATGCATAAAATTCCCTGATGTTGGCAGAACATTAAAAATCAGCTGTACACTGTTAAGGTGAATATAGATTTGTGACATAACTTGTTGGTATGTTTATGATCTGCACAAGCATTTTTTGTGGTTAAATATGATTCAAATGGGATCCAAAGAAAATCACCAAGAGTTACTTAATAGCCTTACAAAGCCTATACAATTTAAAGTCACCTAAATAAATCACTGTCAGCGAAGAACCTACAAAAGCAGCCAAAGTATTTTTAACATGTCGGTCCTTCAAAGAAAACATTGGCACAAAGCTTATCCGTGAACGTATTTTGTGGAAAACTGAAGCACTTTGGAAAAATACTCAGTTCAGTTCCAGATTGATTAAGATTGTCTCTTTGGTTTCTGTCTGATCTGAAATGATGAAATGGGAAGCAATACTGGTGATGAACTCAGATGGATGACTGGCATACGCAGATAAATGAAAATATTCTTTATTTATCTGCAAATCAATGGTGTTATACAACCAAAGGGACTCTTGAGGGTCCTTGTTATGGTTTTGCGTCAGCCTTCTGGCTGTACTCTCAGAGAGGGAAACATTTAGACAAACACACACAGCAAGGCACTCTTGGTTCTCCATGACTCACTCCATGTTCCCTTTAATAATCAGGTGAAGCCTCTTGACCTCCTGATAACAGACTGTCAAATAGGAAGATGTCACTCTCATCAAGCACAAAAAAAATCTGAGTGAGATTATTCAGAGAGATTCAAACAGAGAGAAGTATTTAAATTATAATTTGCATTTAAATGACTGAAATAACCTTCTAACAACAGTACTGTGTTCTAGGGGATCTGCCAAAGCCAGGGAATCCACACTTAACCTGAAATCTCCTGCTGAAAATCAGTCAGCCATGAAAAGCATAAAAACCTGCCAGAACATGATTTAACAGCCAGAGAGATTATTCATATGCACACTGGAAATGTAGGAGACTTAAAGAAAATGTCATATAGGAGGTAATATCAGAAAGGAATCCATAATTCAATTCCTTACCAAGTCAAATGACACTGAGAGAGATCAAACTAAGACATTGGGTCTTTGGTGGGGGAGGGTCCATGTTTCTGCTATCAATGAATATAGGATTAAGAATTTCCTGTGATTTCACCTGTAATCAGGAGTATGCTTAGTTAAAACTAGTGGAGCAGCAGATAGGGATTAAAAAAAAAGGAAAGGTTTGTGTCCATTCTAGAGGAAGAAACTTTTCTTCACCTACCTCTGAGGAAGCTTTTGAGACATATCTTGTTAAATGGCCCTGGAACTGAGAGTCAAGCTGTGTGTGAGATACACACTCTCACACGCAGCAAATTCAAAATGTAGGTCAAGCCTGACACCTTGTGGTGGGTTGACGTTTCATTCGATTTTTTTTTTTTTTTTACACCACTCAACCTCAGACAAGGTCAGATTACATATAATCAATATATAAATCAATTACATTGATATTTTACAAATATATTGAAAAGAAAACCATCACAACCAACACCAGCTGTTGAATGGTTTTTGTGACAAGTAAGGCAAGACAAACACAACAAGAAGTTGTTTACAATTTAGAAAAAATACCTGGTATGACATTCTTTATATTATCTATTCATTTTTACTGATGCACTTGAAATTTAGTTTTATTATCTTTCAGTGGAGGTGGTTGAGAGTAGCTTACAAAAGGATTTCAGCGTAGGTTCATCAACAGGGTTGGCCCCAGCATTAATGACTGCTGTCAATGCTTCAGAATGGTAGAACAGCGAGGCTATGGTTTTAAATTAGAGTAATTTGTAGGACATATGAAGATATACATATCTGATCTGAATTTTGAGGAACAGCACAATCATATTTACAACAGTATAATTCATTAAAAAAAATTAAAAAAAAACACACTGATATACTATGCCAGGGTTGGAAAAGTCCTGTATTTGTGTTTATCAGTGGAGAATTAGAATCTGGTAGGCTTACCTACCAGACAACATGTAAGCAGTAGCACACAGCTGGCAAATTCCTTTGATAGAATTATTTAAATCCTATACCTCAGTTACACCAGTGTTCACGTGCTTCCGCAACTGAAGGCATTCCAAACCAGATTTTTTTCCCCCATATATTAATGCCATCTTTACAGCGATAATATTTAATAATTTTGCATTACAACTTTCTATAAACACCAGAGCTATTTTTTTCCCTTTGGGTTGTGTACTTACAGTATCCCAAATGTTTTTAACAATGTTCAAACCCAGAGAAATCCCTAATCTTATTCAGCCTGTCAATGGTGCCATATCCCCTTTGCGCATGTATCAGCTTGTTGTCTACTGGAAGCTGTCCTGGATTGATTTCTTTATGCAGTTTTTGTACGATATACTTTTTAGATCTGGGTTGTTTTCAATTATATAGCTTAATCAGATAAAGGATTTTAATAATTAGACGTCTGGATCTTAACTTATCAGACAAACAAGCTAACATTAGCAGCAGCTCTGCTCTCTTCTGGGACGTCAACAAACTTTGTCTTTTGTTTTGATGTGAGAGACCCCCTAGCAGCAGAAATTAGAGTGTATGTTTAACACTGACTTATCACAGATATACTGTGTATGTTAGCCCACGTGCAAAAAAAATCTAAGTATACTACATTTTGTTGTATTTGTGTCTTCTTGTTAAATTCTCAAATATCAGTATTGTTCAAGCTTTATTGTTCAGCTCAGAATTGATGTACTAATAATAAGTAATTGATAACTTACTTTACTGCCCCAGTAAGAAGAAACCATGAACACTTGAATACTCACTTGCTAACTTCCTTATATTGTGCAATCTCCTCTATGTAGAGCAGGTCATGCAGCCGGGCCTGGTAGTTGTCTTTGGTCAGAGTCTTGTCCAGGACTGACTGGGTGAAGAGCTGGTCAGCTGACAGAGGAATCTGATAGCGGGAAAGTAGGCTGCGCTCCAACTCGGCCATCGTTTCATTAGGAGTGAATTCTACGATGGTCTTACAGGAAGAGTCCCAGCGCTTTGCAGTCATCAAGAGCTGCTGCCTAGCTGCCATCAGGTGCTCTAGGTCTGAGAACAAAAGGACAAGAGTGTGGTTGAAACGATTCATTACTGTAAGTGCTGATAAAAGATCTAAGTGCTGGTAAAATAACCATCTTCTTAATATTTAAAAACCTAAAACACTACAAAATAAAACAAGCAAAAAAGCATACCCATTCAAACATGATTAGAAAACAATCTATAACGTGACACTAATGTTAAACAGTGTAATAGATGCCTGAATAGATTCAACCATTCACTTCTTTATAACATTTTATATACACTGATGTAACTTGTGAAAGACCTCAAGATGACCTTCTTGCAATTAGCATACCTTCAATGGAGGCAGCATCCACCATGATTCGCTGCATCAGCACAGGTTCTGAGCCAAAGTCAAAGACAACCGTCTGTCGGAAGGTACCGAAGATTTCTGTGCTGAAGCCCACTGCTACCTTGTAGAGACAGTGGTCAAGGCCATTGTCTGCTGCCACTGTCAAAATAGCAACAAACAAAGTTTAATAGAACAGAATCAACTTTATTGTCACATATACATTCATACACAGCACAACGTATAGTGAAATTTGTCTACATTTCTAATCTTATTTGTATACATTTAACAATAGAAAAAAACAAAAGAGATCTAACTTTAACCATAATTAAGATAAAAGGAAACTAAGGAATAACACTGGTTGCATTTTACACTTGCCTGCGAATGTGAAAAAAAAAAAGAATTACTAAACACCAAAAAAAAACAAGTCAGATGTCAAAATGTGAAAATTAAACTGTCCTGTAATTAACTTATTCACTTAAATTTGTCTGGGGTCTGCAGCTATTGTGAACAGTACAAAATATGGCCAAAGTTAAACAAGTTTGTTCAGCACAAAAAGAAAGAGCTCAAAACAGAATCACAAAAAATATTCCAGCTAGTCAATAAATATGAATATATGACATACCTGCTGTCTCCTCTCCTGGAGTCCACTCTTGGCAGCCTTTGGGGAGGGCTTGTAGCCGCTCCCCAGCTGACACACCTGTGATGAAAAAGTGTGGTCTGTGGGCATCATAGAGCAGGGCGATGCGGTACAGCTTTCTAGCAGGCTAGAATGAGACAGAGATAAGAAGATATTTAGGACATTCACATAATCAAAAGATGATTTGAACCAGTGCAGAGTACTGCCTTATTTTTTAGTGTCATACTGATCTGGTTAGACAAAGAAAGTGTTTGAATATGTACACATGATCGGTATTTAACATTTCATCCTACCTTGCACAACAAGGAGAAGGTCCAGGAGTGGGAGGACTTTTTGGTGGTGACGGTGACAGAGAGGCCGGAGCTGGTTTCTACATTCACTCCTTCTAAGTAGTCACTTAGCTAGAGAAACAAAAACAAACATGTTTAGACACAATGTATTGCTGCAAATGTATTTAGAAATAGTACTAGTAGTCTGTCAAAAACTGGTGAAACATAAGTTCACTGCTACACAAAATATAAATGAATGCAACTGTTGAAGAAGTTAACCTGTGTCAAATACTGTATGCTATAAAACAGTCAGAGCCAGCTACAATGTAGGGCTTTATAGTGCTTACAAGGCTCTAGATTAACTTTTACCGTTAGGAGCACTGGTGGTCTATGCTGAAAATGTTAGGAGCACCAGCACAACATTTAGAAGCACCAGTTAAATCAACATGCAACGCAACACATTCATATTTAGTCTAAACTGTATTACTGATAAATTCTTTGGTAACAGATACATACGTATATATACACATACACAGTCTGTATGGAAAATGGGGAAAAAAGTCACAGTCTACGGGATTTCACTCTACAGAGGCGAAAGTGACAGCTTTTAAACCCAATCATTGCGCTTTACAGTAAACACTAGTCAATGTTTCATTTGTGCATACAAAAGTTGTCTTGTACAAGGGTATGGGTTCTGCCCCCATATAAATAAAATAATTAAGTCAGAACACAGTATCATATGCACATTTGTGTTTGGCTGGCACTATATTTTGGCTGTTTTCTGTCTATGGAGCCACTTTTGACATTGCATGCACTAACCACTTTCTCTGGGGAGAGCGAGTTCATCCACTTCTCGATCAGAGTCTCCATGTAGTTCTCGGTGAAGTGTTTGCTCTCCTGCTGCTGTTTGAGGCGGATGAGGCGTGACGCATAGCGCTTCTGCCACTCCATCAGCTCCTCCTGGGAGTGGGCTGACGTACACTGGGCCCCGTACCGACACAGACCCTGCTCCAAGTACCTGCAGCAAAGACAAACTGTGTGCTGAACTGACGCTAAAACAAGTAGCAAATAAATCGATTATTCAATAAAAAATTAAAAAAAATATCCATGACAATTTCAATTAATTGTTTTATGTCATAAAATCACCAAGGATACCCCAGATTTGCTGCATTTCTTTGTTTCATACTAACGTAAATTTAGAAAAGGCAAAGACAAGCTTGACATAGCAGCACACCAACAGATCTGTATAACCCAGGTAGCAGTAAACTCAAGCTCAAAGAAACTTCAAGTCCGAGAAAGTTCACAGGATTAATTCTAAGGCTAATCAGATTTGTTGGTATCCTTCTACACAAATATGCAGGATGTATACTAATGTTTGTAAAGAGATTCCTTCAGTGTGAAGAGAGATACACTTTAAATTTCTGGCAATTATCTACTGTGATTCATAATTCTATATCCTTCAGTGTAACTGCATAAAAAAGATGAAAGCTGTATTAGTCACTTCACAATATGCCTGTTGTTGATGTCTTTCACATTTAGAACATGGATATGGATTCATAACTTTCCGCTGCAATATTCTAGATGGAAGCAAAATGTTTAATTACTCAAACCTGTGTACAAACAGTTTACACTACCTTTTACAGAGGGTGTACTCCTCACTGCTGGTGACTCCTCGGGGAGGAGGCCGGAACTGCCAGCCATCTTGGACCTCTGTCAATACACACAGCCAAGTGGTCAATAGGACATTGAGCCAAAGCCTTCAAAAACATTATAAGATGGGCTTCAGCCAGCTTGTAACGCTCAAGCTGTCAACTGGCTGAGTAAAGACTTTTTTATACATAAATAATAGCCAAAGACCTTTAATACATGTGGATTTTTGGTACCAAACACATTGTCATTCCTTTTTTTTTAAGCTGAAAGAAGAATTGAAAACGAGTCATGTTACAGATTTGCTCACCTTCCTCCTGGTCATCTGTGTATTCTGGTGCCATCTCCCTATTTATAGCCTTACAGAGACAAAGATTGGGTGGGGTGGGGGGCAGAAAGTTTATTATTATTATGTCAACTACTAACATAGCCATACAAGTAGTTGATCACAGGACTTATTACAGACAAATGAGTAATAAATCCACAACAGCTACCAGCTAGGCAGAGGAGCACAGAATAATTACGTTAGTGTTGGAATTAGGCCATTAGTCATCTTTATGACTCTCACCTGCGAGCATTAAACCATCAGCTGTAAAACCAACAAGCACCAAAAAGCATGAAGAAGAGGACAGAAAGCACAACAGTAAGGTTTGCAGCCCTGAAAATAGAGGCACTTACCTCGATTTCTGAGAAAAGCATTTTTAATCTGGTCAGGTCTTTTGCAACAATGCCATTCTGTGAAAGGAGGAAAACAGAGCTTCATTACAACAACATACTGCAATAAGTGCTCTCAGTACATGTTTATCATAACTATAAAATGAATAAACTAGCACATTTTTCTTGGAATCAAATTTGTCATGCCATTTCCAAATATCTCCAGGCAAGATTTAAATCCATAACCGTCCCAAAAGCTGCACTGCACAAGTGTGAATGTTTGCAGCTCCAAACTGTGAGAGACGTCAACTGAAAAGTCGTACATTCATCAAACAATACCTTTTGGGTCATGCATTATCTAGATGGAGTGCTTACAGTTTATATGTGTGTTTATATGTTTAATTTGTCATGTCAGTGGGTGGATTTCCTGCCAGTAATTATGCCTGACACCAGAAATTAATAGGGATGCACAATATAGATTTTTTTTCCCATCACAACTTAATTAATAAGATAATTTGTCAGCTCTGACAATTATCAAGCATCCCTTCTTAAAAGGTGTCCTTGGTGATTAGTAAGGCATTTTCTTGTGCAGGGGCATTTTATGATTTCAAAATTCCTTAATATCAAGGCTTTGGTTAAGAAAAGACCATAATAAAGATGTTTAGCTGCCCTCTGACACTCAGGCCTAGCCAACAGCATTGTCCCCACTTGCATAAAATGTTGAATAACCTTGGGGCCAAACTCAACCTTTGAATGCATGCTGTTTCTGTGTTTGAGTCAGTGTGTGTGTCTGTGTGTTTCAGTGGCCAGGAAGTGGTTGCAAACAGGAGAAGACCAGAACTGGAGTAGGAACCTTGGCAGCAAAAAGCATGCTGATGTATGAAAACAGCAGTTAGGATTAGCAAAGGGAGGAAGAAGTGAGACGGTAGAAAAAGTGGAAAAAAGTACAACAAAGAGGGGCCCCTTTGTCTGTCTGTTACATCCAGAAAGTAACAGAGGGTTAAAGGTAGAGCACTACCCCTCACTTAATCTTAGACATTTACTATTAAGTTAGCCTTTCTATTAATACAAATTTTTTTGTTCACCAAATGTGGTACATGAACTGTTTGGATTGTAATTAGTTTTTTATAGGCCATATGTTTCTTCTATGCGTGACCTATTTGCCGAAGCAACCATATCTCTGTGAACACATTTTGATGACAGGTAAACATCTATTGTGATTCTTATGCACCAATGCACCAAGACAAATTTCTCGTATGTGTAAACTTACTTGGCAATAAACCCGATTCTGATTCTATTGCAAAGGATCTTCCAAAGTTTCTCTGTGAGCAACAAGACTATTTTAATCATTAAACACACTGAATCTGATATTACTGTAACATCTCAGATCACTGTGAAAGTCAGTTAGGTTAATTAACATTCAACATTTAAACCAGTCCCATGCCCTCAAAATGTCCAGTGAGATTTTCCCCTCTTTTTGGGTTTGAAAATCTGACCTCAACGGGCATAATATCTAAGCCTTACATGCACTTTGGCATAACATTCTAATTATAGTGGATGTGTAGGCTGACTGTCTGTGTGAATATATTATATACATTGTTCAATAATCATACCATTGGCTCTCCATACAAGGCTTTGGAGAGGATGCTGACCACCTCTTGCAAGCTGCTATCCAACAGCATGGAGCGCAAGCTGGCCTGTAGCGAACCATCTCCCCTGGCAATCTCTTCTGCTAGGACTAGGACGGGATGAACAAAGAGGCAACAGGTAGGGAGAGAAATAATTCAGTACATTCAGTTAGGTTTCTTCCAATATATGTAATAAGTCATTTCCAAGTCTGTTCCCTAGAACATTGTAGTTTTGTGTGAATACAAGGAAAATGTGAAATGTGAATCGTAAATATTTTATTTTAGCTGATCGTGAGTATATTTTAGCACACCCTAATGCTACATCAGGCTTACCACAGTTTGGAAACCCATGTCAACACTTGACCCTAGACATTACCTGGCTTTTGACCAAAAATGACTGACCCCAACATTTATTTGTTTTCAACTCTAACCTGTAGTAATGACATCACAATAGACACAAAGCAAACAGCTTGGATTCTGCAAAGACAGCAGCCCAAAGATTTCTGCTTCTGCTACACTGAGACCTGGGTATGTTACAACTTGGTGCTTCCAACAAAGTGTGTTGACCCTGCCAGCACACTCTGTCTGTCACTTGGTATAAAAAAAAAAAAAAAACAACAGTATACAGTATCGGCAGATGGTTCCAATTTGAATTGCTACTCACCATGTTTGCAGTCTTCATCTGCTTCATCATAGTTTTTCTGTTGGCAGAAGGAGAAGAAAAGTAGAAAAGTGGTAGCCATAACAAATGGGAATACTTTGTGTCTGAGGGTCAGAGCTTCACATAAGCTCTAAGAATGGCTATCTTTGCCTCACAGCGGAGTCCCTCACACTATCATTATAGGACTTAAGAAGTTTCCATAATCTTAGGGCTTAGGTAACTGGTGTAATTTTAGTGCTGTGGGAAAATAACATAACAGTACTATGAAGGGCAAAAGTAGGTTTTATTGTTTCTTATTTCTAACCTTTTTTTTGTGGTAATTTACCCAGTGATTAAAAGTACACCTGTGGATTTTAAGCACAATAATCTGCCTACATAATATCAGTGTAATGTATTTATTTAGGGATAGGAGAAAATTCTATTCTATTTGGTGATTTAATGGTTAAGATTCTCAGAAAGGAAGGTATCTCTCCCTCACCCTGGCATTACTGTGACATATTGGGATAATAAAAATGTAAAGAATTTGGGGGCACAAAGCAAGTTGGTAGGAGGGAAGACAGTGATCAACTTAGACTATAGGTTGCATGTGTTAGGGCAGCAACTATGCTTAGGCAACCACTGTCCTTACCAACTGCAGGAAGGCAGCAATTCGGTAGAGCAGGACACGGCTGCGGAGGGGTCCGGTGGCCACAACAAAGGATGGAGGGCTCGGCGGGACAGGGGCACCGGAAGATTGGGCTTGGGGTGCAAGGACCACCAGGGCGTCCGTGCTGTGGCTGACTGCCGCCTCGTACTCCCGCCTGACTAACGATCTGCTGGCTTCTTCACATGACTTCTCCGCTCTCCTGTCCGCCATGACTCAGGGACAAAACGTCTGGAAGCCAAAAAAGACAAGAGGAAAGACATAATGTGATCATTTCCGAAGCAGGGTTGGGCAATAGGAGATATATTTTCTCATCTTAACTGCCACTTAACTAAAGTGACAAAATTTGGCTATAGGCAAAGGTATTGGGTGAAGGCTTGCAAATCTGCAGTATAGCAATGTATTAGAATCCCTTTAAATGGAAGATATATCCATGATGCCCTTTTACAACAGTGATTGTTTTAACTGACTGAAAACTAAAAAGGTACATCCATTCTTAGACACCTCTTAATTTGGCTATATTAAAAACATATTAATGTTAGTGTGTATCCAGATAGTTTGTTACCTCAAGCATGCTCATAAGCTGTATGTTAGGTTCTAGTCTAAGAGAGGACATGCAAAAAGGGAAAATTGTGTGACCATCATACTATTTGTAATTACATATCAGGTTGTACTCTTGGTGAAACACATCCTTATTTGTTTGTTACACTGTCCAACTTGACATTTAACAGTAAGTTTATAACATCATTTTAAATATGAAATACTACATTGTGTAATTTTTGTAAACTGTATTTTTTTTTTTTTTTTTTTGGATGACCTGTAAGCGTTTATACAGGTTTAGAGCAGCTTATCCTACAGTCTGCAGTGGGCTATGTAGAACAAAAAAACATTTTAATGTCATCATACTTAAGTCTTTGATCATGAAAGGGTTTTCTTGGCCCCACAAAATGATACAATATGCACAAATCAGAATGCATGAATGAATGCAGCCGCAGAACGTTTTATTTGTTATTGTACAAACTAAAACATAGTAAAAACAGAACTTAAAAATTAAAAAGATATGCCAATACTATGAAAAACTCATATCGTACAGAACAAATTCAAACCAGGGTACCAGTTTATCCTGTATATCGCCCAGCATTAATATGAACCTATAATTTCTAAATTTCCCCCAGCAGAGCAAGAGTGTAAAATACTGAGAGAAGGGGAGGCCAGAAAAATACAGAGAGGACTCTATTTCTATCTTGGGAGTCGTGGATCATTTGTTGACACTTGCTCTCCCAGTTTAAAACGTCACAAGTTGTACAGCTGACAGCCAAACTCCTTTCTTCCACTCCACTCCAAATAATATAAATTCACAGATGTTCAAAAGTAAATTATATATGGAATATGTCAGGGCCATGGAGGTACAGCAAGACATGTTTCCCTCCATGCAAGAGCAAGAAATGACTTAGACTCAACATGCAATGCAAGTCAAAATGGTTCTTGTGTTATATATAGTACATCTGAAAGTTTTAATGTCATAAACAAACCTTACTGCCATCCCAAATGCCACCAGTCACTTTAGCGTAAACGTCACTCTGAGACTTAAAACGAAAGTCACTATATGAGTCAGCCAGAACCAAGTCAGACTTGCGTCAAATATCATTTGTTAATACTTCTTCAGAGTCCCTGCAGAACATTTAGGAAACAAGATGAGAAAGGGATTTTCCCCCTAGCTTGACTTCTGGGCAGCAACTTACTAGTTATTTCATCTGTACAATTTTTCCTTTATAAAATTTACCCAACATTATCCAATATTATGTTATTAATCATTTTGTATCTAAAACCAAACACAATGCCCACTCAAAATATTTTAAGGATAAAAACACAGAATTGTTCTAGCTTTTCAAATCTGACAATCTGCAGCATTTCCGTCTTATACTGTAAATTAAATATCTTTGGGATAGCAATTTAGAGACTTTATATTCAGTTCTGAGAAACATTCCTTGTTTTTAAAACCAAAAAAAATAATAATAATGTTTTGTGGGTGGTAGAATGCAATGTGGATGTCTGCTTACCAAGAATCATGTCCTCATGTGGTTGTTCTGTATCATAAATCAACAGGAAGAGAGGATGAGCCTTCTAAGAGTGGCTCCTACATACCTTATATGCTGGGCCCCTGCTCACACAGTGTACATTAAAATACATCACCTATCTGGCAAATCAGTGGTCATATGAGAAGCCTTAAGCATAATGTCAGACATACTTTTTTTTTTATAATCTCAAATTCCAAAGATTACAACAGTGGAGTCAACTGTCTGGCATCATCTGACTGCTTAGACTAAGGGCATCATCAGAATTGATAATGCAGAATATCATGGCTTTATTGAATCTAGACAGTACAATGTGCTGGACAGTATAAAGAAAGAAATGGGTGTGACACTTCATAGCCATAGAGCCACGGTCAACTCCAACTATGTGCCAATGGGAACACATGCTAAATCTCTACTTCGGACTGAAATTTAGAGCATCTAGTTTACGCTCCATACTGCCTCTATAGTTGGGATAATGGATCCTCACATGCACCGATGAGACTGGTAAACAATATGCTATACTTAGTGACATGTACAGTCAATCAACTACTGTCAAAACAGAGCAAAGGCAGGATGTGTAAAGGCTTGGCTAAAGACATCAGACACATATCATTCTCAAGCAGGTAGTCAATCACAACATGTTTTGACAATGTTTGCAGAGCCAACAACTATGTTGGACCAGCAGCATCCTCTGGAGTGCACCTGCCGTCAACTTCTTTTAATTATAGCTCTGTGTAAGTGGTTTTTTTTGTTTGTTTTTTTTCAAATAAGTGTGTGTCAGTAATAAATGTACATACACACACACTTGTATTCAATGACATGAGGTAATAGTCTTGTGTTCTGTGTGGATGAGGAGGCTGTGTGTGGTAGTAGGTGGTGGTGGGAGGATACAAAAAATTGCTACTTTAGTGCACATTAAGGTATAAGGGATTAATTTGTTTCCTAGAAAACCATGCGATTATCTCTGTTTTTTACCCATCGGAATACAGTTACAACACACAGTCAAGAGACAAGCCTCCACTGAAAATCAACCTTACAGAAAGTCAATAATTGCAGTATGTCTGGGAATTTGTATCCCACAATAACCACGATTACTTCTAAGCCATTAAGGACCAGAAAGTATTTTGAAGTTCATATATGTAAGATTCTAAGCATAAGAATGTGCAACAAAAAAGTATGCCCCAAAGTGTTAAATATGTAGTATCTTTATTTCCTAAGTCCTGAAGCAGTCCTAAATAGGTGTGTGGAGGAATCCAGCCTACTAAGCATCACACATGGTCTCTTGTTCAGTAGTTACTGCAGAAACCTGTGTTCACCCTTTCATACCGAAGGCAAGCAATGTCTGACCCATGTTAAACCCTGGTTGAAAGACGGATCATGAAGCCCGGCCAAAAAACATTTGATAACCAATAAGCAGGTTTATCCCAGGTCACTGGTTTGGTCTGAAAGGGGAAGGCTTTCCCCTTTTCTCTTAATACTGAGCTTTGGGAAAACGCAACATTTCATGAATGCCTAGCCAAACAACAAAAAAGCAGCAGGGCAGCAGCCTGACAATCTCAACCTCATTCTGAGATTACAAGAAGCAACGTTCCCTCCTTAACGCCAACCAGATCAGGATGGGATGGTACACCATGACCTGCTGGGGAACACCAGGGCATCAAAAGCTCAACCTTGGCCGATAGCCTAGAAACTTTTGGTCCTATTTTCACCTTACTGGTTTTATCAAATGCATTGCAGCTTATCTCAGGCTGGCACAAAAACACATTTTATCACAAAAATACTGCCCAAAAAGCCCTGTTGTAGTTTATGTGCATTATGTGCAAATATGTCTAACAAAACAAACTTCTGGTTGCTGATTAAAATTCCACAACAATTAGCTGATGCTGAATTTCCACCCGAGCCCTCACCACACCATCTTTTGATTATGGCTCAAAAACAGGGAAATTATGGCCTATGGCCCAGTAATTTGGGGTAAATTTGTGACAGCTAGTCCATGAAAGTGAGACATCAGACAACTACTATATTTTAAAGCAGCATTGACAGTATAAAGAAAACACCAAACAGATTAGGTCACATCCTGAAAGAAAACTGGCTTTTATGTATCATAACTGACTGCGAGAAGAGGGAAAAAAATGAGTACATCTGCCACTTTGGATTAATTTTGCAATAAAGAGCATATTAACCCTGCAGTAACTGTTTCAGATAGTTACTTCTTGAATACTCAGCAACAGGCAA
Organism: Dicentrarchus labrax; assembly: GCF_905237075.1. NCBI lineage: Eukaryota > Metazoa > Chordata > Actinopteri > Moronidae > Dicentrarchus > Dicentrarchus labrax. The sequence goes on along the minus strand of NW_026136721.1, from coordinate 17,860,769 downwards.
CTATGCTTGCAACAGCTGCTCTAGTCCAACTGCCAGTGCCTGAGTCAGCCTGTTCTTGTCTCTTAGGACTATAGCATACAGGCAAAAATCTAATGCACAGTACATGTTGGGTGCACACATGACACAGACTAAATCTGTAGTTGTTGGTGTAGGTTTTAACTGCTTTGATTCCACTCATAATTAACACTGAGACCAACAAAAATGAAATACAATATTTGCACTAAATGCAATGTATTTTTCCCACCTGAAATCCACAGGCACTACATGAGTTTGTACAAACTGAGCATAAATAAACTGAGCGTGGTGCATGTCCTAAGCAGGGACTGCTTTCATGTACGGTATCTGATGAAATATTACTGCTCTTCCACCATAATCTCATCTTTTACCCCCAAGAAAAAAGTGAACAGCTCACTTCCTCTAAAATTTCAAACCTTCAGACGAGGAACGATACTATATGTTTTGGGCTGCGTAACAATGTATGCTTGTATACTATGTACATATGGCAACTAGCCAAATATGACGAACAATGTTGCAGCGCCCATCATACCCTGAGGTAACATATAGCTCCTCTAAAGCACCTTAAACAAGAAAAACCATCCCAACAAGACAGATTCAATTTAATTAAGGGATGTGCATTTAGACTGAACTTGATTGGTGTCAAACCTGAAACATAAACACTACATAGAGGGGATCTTAGACTCAGACTATACATTTTACAACATTAAAAGGACAACATATAATCATCATAATTCAAATAGCAATTGGTGTATGGTATGTGTGGCATGCAAAATAAGGGTTGAAAGTTGCTTGGGCCAGCAGACAAGGTCTGTTGCTGTGAAATAGAAAAGATAGTCAAAGATGAATCAAACATATGACTAATCTTACCACAGCACTTATCACAATTAAGATAGGTTACTAAAACCGATGCAGCGTTTTACACCCCTAGTTGTAACAGGCGGAATAGCTGTTACCTAATGTTGGTGCTTGCAAGCCAGCCACTTTTATAGGGGGCAACAACAACTAGTTTGGCGGGATACGGTGGAAGGACGGACACCTGACTTGTTTTTAGTGTCCAGTCGTGGGATCCCACTACACAGGCTACAGCTTCGACTGCTGTACAGTGGAGGAGAAAGCTCATTTTATAGCTGGGGATAGCTGTAGAAGAACATCGACTGCTTTCATCCTCACATAACGTTATTTGGCTTGACAGTATCGCTAGCAGCAATGTGTAGAAAACACGGCTATAAAACTTGGAAATTCCTCGGACCCCAATTAGTAGATAACAAGAGAGCATACAATAATAAACAAAAACGTTGGGGACGACTTGTTTCGTCTTTCAGCATGTAGTTATAGCTGTTGTTTGTCGGGTAAACTTGTCATGGCTGTTGCAAGTCAGAGCGATGACGGCAGCGTCACAAAGCCCTGAAAAATGTCCCCACAGTGGTTAACTTAGCGTTCAGGTTTACACAGAGTACACAGTGGTGCCACTAACCAGAGTATGCGTAGCTAACTGTTAGCTTGCTAGCCAAAACACGGCCTTTCTTGGCACCAAACTGGCGAGCTCACAACAAGAATAGCTGGCTGGTTTGTTAATGTTAGCAAGCATGCTAGCATGCTAGCTACCTAGCTAGCTAGCTAGGTTCGCTGAAACAAAACGGGTTCGGGCCTGTAATTTTGCCACGGCGTTTGGGCGCATATAATAGATGTGACATTGTGTTGTTATTCGTGCATGAACTCAAAGCATTCGTTATTATCCTAATGATTTATGGGGAGAATTCATGGCAGTGGCTTGGCGATTGAAAAGACAACTGAAAGGGCTGAAAATGGGAAGTCAACACTTACCTAGCTTTACTTTCTACGCCATCTTGGATCCACTTGTCAGACCATCGCAAAGCATAGTGGGATGTACTGATCTGAAGGTTGAGAGAGAGGACTGGTGTGTGTGTGAGTGTGTGTGGCCTCTGATGGCAAGGATATGCCTTGTCAAAAAGCGTTTTTCTTAAAATGCCGTTGATTTTAAATCTTTTCAGCCATATCATTTGGGGATTACTATTTATTGTACGTCCCAATTAAATTACTCTTGAATTTAAGAAAGAAAAAAAAATAGAGGTTAAAATGTGACATTTTAGATGTGGCCACTTTCTCTACAACTGGGAAAATTAAAAAAAGTCACTTAAACGGTACATTTTACTTGTTTATTTGGATAAAAGGCATAAAAAACACAATGTGACATTAAGTTCTGAACACACATTTGCAGCACAACTACTTTGTCTTATGTTGGCATGAGAACTTAAAAAATTGCACATCATGTTCTTTGTTTCCAAAACCTATTTCAAAAATATGTTGATATATGTATAATGTCAGATATGTTTGTAATCAGGGGATTCCCATCCGTCCAATCATCATCAGGGATAATAAACTATGTAGGATGCCGCCAGCAGTTTGAGTTTGTCTCTTAGTACAACAGAAGAGTTTCTGGTAGAGCCACTCGAGATCTGAGGCTGACATTGCACCAAATGCTCCACACAACAGCAAAAGAGCCAAAATGCATACTTTTTACCTAATCTAGAGTGTGTTATTATTTGCACCTGCACAGTCATAATGCCTACTGTGAAAAAGACAATATAGCCTGAGAAAAATGATCAAAAGCAGTTATATAGAAATGTTCACAATTATTAAATCGCTGTAAATTAAAAAGACTTAGCTAGGTGGTCCTTCCTCCTTCTCTCTCTAATGTGGCACACTTATATTCATTCGTAAATATTTTTTCTCCACACTTGATCAAACGATAAACACATTTTTATGGTGTAATAAACAAGCATGTATCAAGAGAACAGTCCTCCAACTCCACAGATCAGAAGGAGACCTGGAATTGCCAAATTTTCAGCCATATTACTGGGCCTGCAACATCAACAAATTTATTTTCTGGAACAGTAAAATAACATGGGACGAACACCCCCAAAGGGCTCTAATGGAAATTTCCTCTTCTTGTATCTCATTTTGTTCATTGGTTTGCTCCCAGTTGCCTCTCTCAGTTAAAGAGGTTGCTGATAATCCATCATCATCATCATAATTGTAACCAACATTTTAAAAATGTGGAATCAGTTTAGGAGAAAGTTCAGCTTACACACTCCATCAGGTGTAGCACCAATCTTCCATAACCACCTATTCCTTGCCATCCTGTTCAGATCAAGCTTTTCAGACTTGGTCACACAAGGGCCTGCTATATGACCTGAATGCTAAAGATGCTAAAGTTTTCTTCTTGTTTGCACATTTAGTAGTAAAATGTAAACCTGCCTGTTCTGCTTCTTTCAAATCTGGCACTCCAAACCGCCGTCCAGATCCTCTGATGGATTCTTTCCTATTATTTGACATTAGTCTAAAGGGGCTTACTTCAGTCATATATAATCACATTTTTAAGATAAACCCAACATATTGAGATTCCCTAAGGACCATCTGGGACCAGGACCAACGGGGACACATATGAGACCACGTACACACCTCTTCGATATGTGCCAGGAACAGTCTAATGCGTTGTAAAGTTTTGCGTCCATTTCACCAACGCAAGATTATCCAAGATCTACCCGCACAGATGTGATAAATGTAACAGATGTAAACTACATCCTGCTGACTATATGCACATGTTCTGGTCATGTCCACAAACATCTGTGTTTCGGTCTGCGATATTTGACACACTCAGCAGGGTCTTGGGTGCAAATGTAAACCCGGATCCTCTCACTGCCCTCTTTGGAATTCATTCTATACCTACAGCACCCAAAGCTGCAAAACACATTATTTTATTTACCACTTTGCTTGCTAGAGGGCTCATTCTCTTTAAATGGACACATTCCTCTGCACTCACCCATAATAGATGGATTCAGGAGATAGTGCAGTGCATCAGGCTCAAGAGGATCAGGTTCTCCCTAAGAGGTTCCCTAAAGGCATTCCACAAAACCTGGCAACCCCCTGATTGTCAACAAAGAATTAACAAACAACTGAGCTGACACCGGCCCTTAATGAGTTGATTTTCTCCTATCTTTCTGCATTTTTAATTTTATTTGATAGTACACTATAGAGAATGTGGAGAGATGATTCTTGGTCAGTCTTGAAGTATAGACACTGTGCCTTCTACACTACTCAATAAATCCCAAAAATAAGCAGTAAAAAATAAATGAATACATTAATGAGCATATGCATCGTTGAAATCTGAAAAATAAATCCATGAGGTATTGCTATCATCAGAAATGTAACTCAGGTTGTATATATTTTAAACATCATTGTCCTGCCACACTATGCTGTATTTGAAGTTCTCCATGCACAGAAAATGTATTACATTGGCAAATTTGGTTTCATGTTTCCTTCAGACAACTTTATGTCATTGCAAAGCACGCTCTGTCAGGCACCGATAGGTCAAAGTAGTGATGTCATTTCCTGCCTGATCCCTGTGAATGGCACTGTACTAGATTTCCCTTCCCAGCACATCCTGCAGCCACCTTTGTAGATGCTGCTTCTGTTGGAGGTGACCTCGAGGAGATTGTGAGGTGAGACATTAGTGAGGCTTGAGACTTGTGACTCTGATTTTGATGGCATTGGACTTACCTCACCTCTGATGGCCAGTTGTGCAACAATTTGCTTCTGAATGAACAATCAATGTAAGTCAGAAATATGTATACCCATAGAACCTACTGCTCATCAGCACCCACGATCTAAAGCACTCACAGTGAAACTAACCGTACTAATACTCACACTCCGACAGCACAGCCAGTTGCAGCAATTTGGGCCCCAAGGCCACTTCAACTAGACTGGGGGAGCCGGGAATCAAAACAGCAACCCTCTGATTACTAGACAACCCGCTTTACCACCTGAGTCTCAGCTGGGGTTACCCATTCTAGAGAACTCCACTGTGAACAGCAGTGCTATCAAAGCTTACTACGGATCTAATAAGAATTTCAGGTGCCACTTGGAGAGGAACTATTAGTAATGCATGAGGTTAAGCATCATGTAGGGCTGTACAGTGTTAATGTGCAGATTGTGCCAAATGAAAGGTCTGGGTACAATATTGGGCCATTGTAAGCTGCCAGAACACACAGATACATAGATAAAAGTCTGTGGCTCTCTTCTGCATGTATGACCATTCTTCCATATTTCCTCATTTGATGTTACGGTTGTGTGGAGTGCTGTCCAACTTCTGCAGATGTTGCACAGGGTTGAGAGTTGGTGGCTGTGATTAAATTGCATTGGATTACATAGACCATGTCAGTGCCTCTTTGTTACTTCTTCTTTAAATGACACCACAGCGCCACTATTCTGAAACATTTCTTCCTCTGTAGTCACGTTTACAAGAACCTTAACATTTGTCATTTCAGAATGTACACCAGTCAACTTAAACACTGTATAAAACCTACAAACAACTGTTAACCAAATGTGAGGAGTTTATTGTTTACATTGCTAAGAATACATTTACAAGAGTTTTGAGCAATGTTCATACAGCAGCGTATGCTAACCTACTGTATATAAGCCATTAAAGGGAAATGGGAACCATATCTGGAAATGCAGTCTTCTGTGACACTGACAGAGGGATGCGAAGAGGGGAGGAGCTCATATGTTTATTGACAATACTTTACTAGATAGTAAAAAATGAACAAAGTTGGGGTGTTGTTTGTGTGCTGCCGATTTTTCTCCATCTATATGACATTGGACTAACGCTGTCTTTACAGTCCCCCAACATACTGTATATTCAAAAACATTCCCACAAAAGGAAAAACAAATATGAACCAAAACAAAATAATGCACTATGTTCTTGTTTCACTGCAGGTTGTGGATCATCTCCTCCTTGGCGATGAGATGTGTGGTCTTGTTGACCAGAGACATGAGAGAGTTGAGTTTGTGCGACCAGTCGTTGAGCAGGTCGTTGGGGTCTTTAGGCCTCTGAAAGTTGATGATGCCAGCCATCCGGTCGACTTTGGCATAGATGGTCTTGTTTACAACTAGGCTAGAGAGGAACTCCTCGGATTCCTGACCAAACATTTGAGCATACAGATATGTTAGTGTCTTTCAAAGTTTTCTTCAGTAAGACCAAATCCTGATCATTCATTTATTTTCTTACCATCCAAAATAAGTCATACTGGCTCAACTAAGATATTTTTCAAAAGAAATCTGTGCTACAAGTTATCTCATTCTCACTTTTAGATGCAACTTGTTATCCTCTATGTACTTCAGCTTCTTCAAGTAAATAGTGATTTCATACATTTGTGATGCATGTGGAGCAGGGGTCAGCCACCTTAGCCACGGGGTAGCATAACAAATGGCACACTAGCATTAAGTGTGCAAGAGAGTTGTGTCTCCTCCTCTTACAGCCAGTGGCAGTTGCACTCCCGGTCTTATCAAAGCAGCTCATGGCTATATATGATTTCAACTCAGATGTGGATATTTTCATAGTGACGAGAGCCTTCTCTTGTATATAATTACAATGTCTTGATTGTTGGGGGGAAAAGTTAGGCTATGCACACTGCCTACATGGGTGAAATAGAATTACAGGTCCATTGGAGATTTAGATTTTTATGTTTAAAGATGGCACTTTCATTTCAAAAAGGTTGCCAACCCCTTACGTAGAAAATACAATAGCTAACAAGACAATTCTGAATTTATGATTTTCAGGGTCTATTTTAGTCATGCCATGGCCTACTGTAGAAAATAGAATTTGTCAATGACACATAATTACACGCTTAATCAGAACTGATTTCTTTGCATACATCTTGAACTCAAAATGCCAACATTGAACGGAACCAACGGAGGCTAACAAACTATTTAATCTAACAGCAAATAGGTTTTTTTCTGTGCTGTCAATGTGAGCTTCAGTTTGTATGAGCTAATTAGTAAAAAACTGTTGCTTACGTCAATAGAGAGGTCAAGGAGTCCAGCCATCCTCTTCATTGTGATTCTGGTGTAGTATTTGGCCATTATTCGGATGTTCTGGGGGAACAGGGAGAATTTCATTAATGTACATATCTGCAGCAGAATATTTGCATACATTATTTAAGGTTAGAACAGGAGAGCTTTCAGGTCACATCAACTCTTGTCAAAAAAAACAAAAAACAGATAACATTTCACATTAAATTCAGGAAAGTTCAAATCAGAGCGTTGTAATCAAATTGACACAGTTCTACTTTGACTGTCAGTGTGGATGTAGTGTCAAGATTTACCATCAATGCTCACCTCACACACAATTTTGCCCAACCAGATTTATAAAATCACTATTTCAAAACATGAAGTGGAACTTCCATGGCCAACATTTGTTAGCATAAGTTGTGAGTGTGCCAGCCTAGGTTAGCAAGCTAAAATGCAGTTGAAATGGTCTTGTGCAAAAATGTGCAGTCACATATCAACAAATTCTCATGAAACCCATCTGCACCGGGCTGTGGGACTTACATGTTCCACCACTCTGTTCTTTAGGTCCTTCCACCTTTTCTCCCCATCCTCTGAATAAGAGAAGACATCTGTGGCAGGGCTGTCAGGTGAGCCCTCCCTCAGCTCCTTCCCATAATCCTCCACCAGGGAGGCCCAGCGCATCAGCTCCATAGTGGTGAACTGTTTCAGAAGGTCCCTAGGAATAAAGGAGGAAGACAGTGAAAATTCCCCTGTGTTCACACCTTGCAGTACAGTGCATGAACATGATGTCAGTATACGTGAAAGTTGCTATGATCATTTCCCCTGATCGACAAACACACCACAGCGTCTGGTATCTGCTCTCCACAGATAAGTGATAATTCTCCAGTCGTGCATGATTTAATATTGTTGGAGTTATGGATGCTTGCTAGTTGTCTGTTGTTTCTTTGCATTGTATAGCTAACTGGTTATCTAACACTAGTGTGTTAAATGCCACATTGCTAACTTGACAAGCATTCATAACTCATATAAACATAAACATATTTAATAACGCAGAACCAAAGTCATAACCTTTGGAGAGCAGTTAACAGATGTTGGGGAGCTGTTTGACATACGTTCTCTCCACATGTTCTAATTCGTAACTTCAGAGACCTATATGTATATGTAGCGCAGATGTAAAGCTATGTATGTTGGTATGTTGTACAGTTGATTGTTGATTCGGATGGACTTTACATTTTTAAAGATATAGTTTTGTTTTTCTCCCAGTATCACATTCATAGTAGCAAAATGCTTAAGCATAGTGCTGTAATTACATATGCTCAAAAAATTGGACCTACCAATGTCTGAGGACTGTTAGTTGTATTTACGGTGGCAGAGACAGACAAAGTATGCCTTACTTGTATTTAGGGATTTCTTCCAGTTTCTTGTCCGCACTGATTCTGTGCACAAGGTCTGACTGCTCATTGTCGTAAGGGGAAAGAATCACATAGAGCACCACACTCTTCAGGGCCTGAAATACAAATTCAAACAAACAATTCCCATCAAAATCATTGTTTGTGCAAACTTCTAGATTCCAGTACCAACACTGAAGGCTACCAAAGAACAGTGTTTATGCTAAATAGATGGTTGGTACAATAATACAGTGAGCTACTGTATGTCCAAATATGTCACAAATCCAGTGTGAATGATGCATTTGTTGTGTCCAAAATTTGGATGCTAAATAAATATACATGTACAGCAGTAGATTTAAGACAAAACATTTGGCTTTCAAAGCTGTCTATGTGTTTAACTGTATTCATGACGTTAAAAATGTAGTGTGGCCTTGTACCTGTTGCCACTTGCTGCTGTCCTCCAAGATGCACGGGGTGTCGTAGATGGCCCGATAGTGTTTGCAGATAGACAGGTAGGAGCCCTCGTGCAGGTCCACCTGGATCATTAGGTTGTAGTACTTCAGCTTCGATTCCTGAGTTGTTCATTACACAAAAGGGATGAGTTAGTGTCCAGTTACATCAAGAATTATGCAACAGCATCCAAAACTATGCTGCAAAAGCAAACACACAGGCCAATCATCAAATGCATCATCATCATCAGTGGTTGTCAAGCCAATTCAAACACTGCAGTATGTAATTAACGCTCAGCTCCTGGCTCCTTCTTACCTCAGTGCCAGCCTCTTGGAAGAATTTGGTGTTTATCTTCTTGCTGATGATCTGGGTGCGAATGTAATCCTTGACAGCAATGCAAAGCCTCATCTGTTCCAAGATAAACTCCACCTTCTCCTTTTTCTCCATGGAGCCATACGTCTCCACCTGAGCAGGAAAAAAATATTCAAAGCACTGAAACTTTTCTACACACTTCCTTATTTTCCCCCCAACATAAATATGGTGACAATTTTTTTTCAAACATGGATGTATCCCCATTTGTTCCCACAACAACTGTACAGATTTTTCTTTAACCTACAAAATGAAGAAATTAAGTCTCTTACCTGCAGTTCCTGAAGGATGGAAGCTGCCTCTTTGACCTCTCCGCTCTGCTCCTTGATATTGGCCAAGGTCTTTGTCAGCCTGGCACGCTCAATCTCTACATAGATCTGTGAGGAGGACATTTTTAGTTTATCAGCATGGAGGAGGGGGCTTATGTCTTGAGTGGAAAGGTCAGCTATTCATCATCACAACCTATTCTTCATATACATGGCCACCCTTTAAATGAGACCCTTACAAATTCTGTAAACACTTTAGTAAATGCCATTGTTTGATTTAGTGCATACGTGTCTGATAATACACACATCTATGGGAGCCTCTTCCAAGCTCCCCCCTCATCAGGCACAGAGTGGTGTACAGTATATCATTTGACAGCTGTTCAAAAAATATACACAACCCTCCTTTTGTCTCTCGTATAGAAGTCATGTTAACACACATAAACACATTCCAGACCTTGCCAGCAGTCACAGTGCGAAGTGTGTCGATGAGTCTCAGCTTGATGGTCAGATCAGTCACAGCATCCACATACTTGTAACATTCCTGCACCATCTTTGCAACAGCCTGATAAAGAGAGAGAGCAAAACAAAATGAAGTCTTAATAAGAGCTTGACGAAGAATGGCTGCAGGGTGTATTTGCAAACTGTGGGACTTGTATATGTTTGGACACAACTGGGAGAAAAAAGCCATAAAAAAAAATAGTATCTGACCTGTTTCAGCTGACTCCTCCTTTTGGTGAGCAACATGATGTTTTCATTCAGGGCATCCCAGTCTTTGGCTTCATAACACATCTGGACCACAGCCACAAGGATTCTGGAGGTAGACACCATGTCTGATGCCTGAGCAAGGGTTAAAAGAAAATAATTAAAACAACGACCAACGTATACACATATCTCAGTAAATCGATCACCTTTTAATGTCACTAATGTTGATGTTAAAAAGGTAACTACTTCTAAATCTTCGAGCTTAATTTATTCAGGGAAATTCTACAATAGGTTGATACTGCTTGTCATTTTTGATAAAAGTATACCAATAAGGCATTGTATTGTGTTTTGGAGTGAGCAATGTCAAATCATATAATGAATCGTCAATGTAATTTTGACATTGACAGTTAAGAGCTCAACTTCCCAGATGTAGGACCTTCCACGGCCAAATGAAAGGAAAGTAAACAGGTAGTTCACTGCACAGAGACACTTACCGTTCGGGTCTGTTTCTCCAATGACAACAAGCTCTCAATGGCCTCCTGCAGCTTGCCCTCCTGTGGGAGAAAAATACATATGTTTAGCGTTAGTTACACTAACTAACGTCATTTAGATAAACAGTGATAACTTCTGTATTTCACACAACATTAAAGGAACTTTACCTAGCTAACGTTACCAGGTTAGCGTTAGCTACAGATGCTGCCACTGACTGTAGCGATAAGACTGCTAGCGAGCTTTAAAAAAAACAAACACAAACGTGTATGGGAGAACAACAGGGTAACGTGTGTGTGTGTGTGTGAAACTTTAAAATACATCAACATTTAGAAGTAATTTGCGGTCCGTGCATTTTTTTTAATATAAAGTTTCCGGTTAGTGCTAAAGCAAGACGATGTTAGCTTGGATGCTAACACAGGGATACTGATGCACCATGACTCAGCCGGCGCTGGCCTCTTTCACACTCTGCTTACTTTAGCCATTTTCTCGCATTCCGGAAGACGCTGGTCCACAGTTGAAGTGTAGTCGACCTCCATCTTCACAATCTTCCCATCGGATCGTTCAGCTCGCTCATCAGACATCTCTGCGGTGTTACAGGTCAAGATAATGTACGGTACTTGATTTTTCTGGCGACCAGACTCACCCTGCTACTATTTTGCTTGTCAAATGAACGAAACGGGGAGGTAACCAATCAGAGGAGTGAGTCAAACCCCTGTCCGAGGCGCCTGAAGGACCCAGCGAGGACCCCGCAGAATATTTCAGGCAGGTTTTATAAGATCCTACTTTTTGTTGTGATATTGAAAATGATTATGAATTTTCTGATGATTCATGATTTTGTTATATAGACTGTATTACATGTATATAGCTGATAAATGTCCTAATGTTTTCAAGTATTTCAATAATGACTGGTTGAAGAAGAGTTCAGTTTGATTTTGTACATTTTACACATTAAATTTCATGTTATCTTTATAAGTCACAATAATAGGACTTTAATTGCACTCCTCTCTAAGGACTTTAATCCTTCTGTTCAGGCAGTCATTTTATTTCGGGGGGTTTATCTTAAAATCAGGTTGTTTTTTTTAACAATTCAGTGCCGAAATAGCTGCAAATTATTAGAGGTACCTTTTTGAAAGAGGGACACAAAATTCAGTTTGATACAACTGTTGCAAGCATCTGAGAAGGCAAAAGCTGTGAACTGTTTGGATGTAGAAATGAGAAAAATACAAAAGAAGGCAAAACAAATAAAGAATCCTGACATTTAAGAAGAGTCAGCATAATAACACTGACATAGTGGGCTGTTGTAAAGAACAGGAATTCACTGTCTTGAGTGACCTTTCCAGAGTCTATACTTACATCAAAGAAAAACACAAACTTCATACAAATACAAATGCTGCCACTTTTAAAAGTTTTACTTTCTGTTTTAATTTAATCTTAGTGATGATGAGGACAGTTGGGATGATGAGGCGGAGGATAATGCTCATATGTCATGTGGTGGGTGCTTTTCCTCAAATTGAGTGGAGAGCTTCGACTTATTTGTTAGTTATGTTGACAATGATAATAGTGATGATGAAGGAAGAGGAGGATGACAATAAAAAAGGATGACGACAATAATTACACAAAAACATTTTAAAAGTGTGACACCTCTCCTCCACTTATCAATAAAATGGTCAGGGTGAATGAAGAACTTGTGAATGGATGTGATCGTGTGAATGAACACTGTATGCAATGACCATAGTCCACCAGTAGGTGTCCCTTTAAGGTCTGCATTGTGCATTCCTGTCTTCACACAGTCCACTGCTTTGAAAGGCTCCAGTGCCCCCATAAATAAAGCTAATGTGGGTCAGTGATTTTCATGCTCATGGCAGAGAAAGCCCCTAAGCCCTGAGCTAAAATCAGTTTGATCCCAGTGCATGCTCAGCATTGACCTTGGAGGCCTGATAAACTGAAAATGACTCAGATCCACTGAGAGGAAGATCCAATATGGAACAAGAACTCAGATTGTAGAGTGATAAAAATATTCTCAGTGCTTTAAACACACTTTTCAGACTTCAAAAATACCAGGAAAAACTACGCTTAAGAGGTCTAATTGAACTAATTGAAGCCTCAAGCTGGCCATCATCAATATTATCTTCCTCAAAACCATTGATGACGCTGATGTGCAGTGTCAGGTCCAAGATCAAACATGGATTTGAGACTGATTAAGCCTTAATTTACAAGCTCCGTTAACAAACCATTATTTCCAACACAGCTCACTCTGAAGAAAAATAACCATTGAATGTTTACCCTGCTGATGTTAAAAGTGGGACAGAGACAGGCCAAATAACCAAACAGGGCTATTTTCAAGCTTACAGATTTGTTATGTATTATTGATCAGGCTCTAATCTCTCAACATAGACCTTATTGAAATAGTTAGGTCATCATTAGGTCATGGCCCGTTGGTTCTGAGATACTACTCACATGAAAGCTCCTTCACTGTCCCGTGGCATTTAAGCTTCAGGGTTTCTTCGGATAAGATAAACACAGACTGTCAGAAATGAAATACATGCCTGGTATTTTTAAAAGCTGTCTCTTGTGTTATGCGTCAGAGAAAATGAATGAAAACCTTGTTTAACTGCACATCATGTCTTGAGATATCTTTGGACATGTCTTAAGACATCTCTTATCAAGATGTCTTGAGGCTTATTGAGGAGCATCTTATTTGTCTAAGACATGTCTATAAAACTTATAGACAGTTGTAAGATATACATAGGGCATAGGATGTGTTTGTAGTACTGATGAGGGACTGCTGCTTAGGCTTTTCCCTTCCTGTCCCTTTGTAGATATTGTTTACTTGCTATTTAACACATCTGCAGTGTGGTTTAGCCTTTTATAATGAACACTGTGCAGGCATCCAATTAAAAAGAAAAATGCATACATGCCACACAAACATCACTGAAATGTGTGCACAGAACTCACCCTTTACTGTACAAGAACAGCAGTCATTTGATGTGGTCTAGTACAACACGTGTTAGCATATTATCTATGTACTGTATCTAATCTGACAAGATAACAAATAATAAATGTAAAGATAGACCCATTAATCAGTTGGCCGATTAATCAGGCCTATTATCTGGCATTTTGAGATCATCTGCATTGGCCAATGCCTGTGCTCACAAGGCCGATAAACAAAAAGGTCTTAGATCTGAAGTCAGGCTTGTCAGTGTGGCTGCTGTGAAACAATGTTAGCACTCAACCTTGTGAGTTTTGTGAAGGTGGTGAAAAAGTCTCATGCATTCCTGCTGTCAACCTTTGCCTCAGTCACCGTTGTCTTTTATAAATGTTAACATGTTTCTCCTATCTGAAATGACAGCTATACTGATCTAAAACCGTCACTGGCCAGAGTTATTAAATATAGAGTAAGTTATAATGTGTAGAATAATGCAGTTGAATGACTCCTGATGCACTGTACCACACTCTCTCTCAAATACCAACAATGTTCTGAAATCTACAGCAGAACCCAATGTATGTTTCTGTTTCATTAATTCCTAAAAAATCCCTGTAAAACAACATGTTACTGGAAGATTACCTAGATTGTAAAGTGGATGAAATTGTGTAAATATACTTTACTTTCCTTTTGTTGTGATATCAGCATTATATATCACCATGCTCTCTAAATATTGACATCGGCATCGGTCACCGGAAACCCACATCGGTTGACCACTAACTAGATCTATATTGAGCCTGCTCGCCCATATACTGACAAACACTTGTAACTTAAGTGTTTTCTGATGAACTGAATATATTTAGATATAATATGTTGCTATATTACTATGGCAGTTTTCTGGAATACGATTATGTAAATGATTTCATTGTGAATATGACTAATTTAATTCATAATGCCCATCTGATGTGCTGCTATACAATGCTAGACCATTAATAAGAACACAAAGGGGAGGGCCTTTATATAAAAGACTGATATGCTGTTAATGGGACTAATCAGCCAAGGTTTTAAAATAGTTTGCCTGAGGAAATATATAATGTTTCTTTGCTTAAGACAAACCCAGAACAACTGCCTTTCATCTCAAATTTCACAGATAACTTCATTCCCTCTTCCTTTATAAGCTAAATACACTAAGATATTTTATTTTTGTTGTTAACTGTATTCATTTAATTACTCTATTATTATTTATATGGGTAAAGGCAGTAATATATGCCAGAGTCTCAGTAAATAATGCGACCATGCTTTGAGGAGCTGCTCACACGTTAGTTTGGGGATTAAGTGCAGAGTTTAAATCCAAATGCTGTTTCAGAAGGTTTGTCAGCCTGCATGAATATATTTTCTGGGGGAAAGGCTGAATGCCTGCTGACAGCGGCAAAATACTGTTTGTCAGCATCTTCAAAACAGAATTATGAGCGTGACTTTTGCTGAGTGGACCCAAATCAATCACGTGTCAAAGAAGCCAACGACACAACTCCTACCTTAATTAAAAGTGACCGTTTATTAATGCGTAATGTTATCTCCATTTTTGTCAATAAAAGCAGGACTCAAAAGGAGTAAGAGTTGCTCATTTCAGTGCTGTCATCACACATACAGGGTTATCTCACATGTCACCCGGCTGTACTTTTAATTAGCCTATTTATTTGTTTGCTCGGACAGTAGAAACATTTAAGTCTTAGTTTAACCAGGAGAAATCCCAAATTGTTACTTCAGACCACCTGAGACCAGCAGGTAGGGGAAAGTTCGACAGACGTCAGTTTCATTTGTCTATTGCTGCATTATGTCAGCATTCACCTTGAAGTGAATAACTTACAGTAATAGCCTAAATACGTACAGTATAGTTTACTATATATAGGTACAGTAGTTATATAGTTAGTTCTGTTGCAGTGCATTTGTAGCCTATACTCCAGATTAAAACATATGACATTAAAGTGCATCTTAAACCTAATCTGATGGCTGATACATCCACATCAAATAAACCCTACACTTTCACCCTGCTTACTTTACATCATGTGACCATTCATCATCTAAAAGTCATTGCCTGCAGATCCTTTGAGTTTAGTCTTGATGCATACTACACATCTGCAGAGACAATACTATCTCCCTTAGTGGGGCTCTGCCAGGCTCGCACCGGATCCATATCATCAGGGCCCTTTTTGCCTTCTGTCTGAGCTTCAGCATGTGAAATGCTTGGTCGGATTGAGGTCAGGTGACTGAATTGGCAAATCAGAAACATTTCACAGTTTGGCCATAAAACAACCCCAAATTTGATGCCAGGTCTGTGTGTATTTGGGATGTTGCATTGTCCTAAAACAGGGGTTGGACTACTGTATGCATCAAAAGCACACTGTGAACACATTTAAAGCTGAAAGTGAGCATTTTAACCTCACCAGTGTTTCATTTCAAATTCAATGCGCTGGAGGAGAGCCAAAAGAACAAAAAGTGTGTCACTGTATAAATGCTGCTCTGCTGCCCGCACTGTGGACCGCTAACCAGCCTTTCTCTTTACTTTTACAACATGCGCCCTGACATGAACTGTGTGCGCCAGAGACCGAAAGACAGAAAGAGGGGTGAGGCAGATGTAGGGAGGGAGGGGGGAGAGTGTGAAGCAGAGAGCTGATGTTTCCTGAACTGTGGTTGTGTGTCAGTCGATGTTTCCACCGAGCACCGCGTCGTATTTCAGCGGGCCGAGCGGAGGGAGGAGAGGGGGGCTGGGGCTGCTGTTAACCGCTTACATTTTCCGATGCCTCTGCAAGCTGCTTTAGAAGTGGAAGAAGGTAGAACCGCAGAAAGCCGAGAGACTCCTTTCTCTCGGACTTGTTTCGTCCTTTTTATTTTTCTTTACTTTGCAGACAATACCCGTAAAAGTTAGGAGAACAGCGCGTTTAAAAGCACATATTGTCTTTATCAGCAATTTGGACATTTACTTCTAACGGTATCTGTCCAGAAGACACCAGTGTGTAGCCAGCCGGAATAAGGCAATGGCACATCCGGTCGAACCTTTTTCAAACTATTGGTCTTATTGAAGAATGGCTGAAAATGCCATAGCTAATATAGACCTACTGGAGCTGTACTTAACTAAGTGCAGTTGTTAACCTGCATATTATCTGACATGCTATCAGCAGGCCTCTCATTATTATGGTCCAGATGGCCCATAGCGAACTCCTTTCTGTACAGTTTTCTTTTCTTGTCTTTATTTAGTTATATTTTAAAAGTACACTACTGTTTTTTGTTTGTGATTGTTGTGTGATTTGTATATTTTTTGTGTGATTTGTATATTTTTTGTGTGATTGTATATTTTGTGCACCACTGCACCAAGACGAATTCCTCGTATGTGTAAAAACCTACCTGGCTATAAATCTGATTCTGATTCTGATAATGTTTTATGTATCCAGCCACTATGGATAACTAAGCTATTCGATACATGGACTCATATGATATATTGGATACCATTTTGACTAATGTTGCATAATCTAATTTATTAGGATATGCCTGCTTGCTCATGGTGGTACTGTGGGGTCTCTGTAAATAATGTTATAAAGAGTTTGGTCTAGACCTGCTCTATTTGAAAAGTGTCCTGCGATAACTTCTGTTATGAATTGGTGCTATACAAATAAAATTTAATTGAAATTGAATAGATATCATAATGATTTAGGCTATGTAGTTATATGATTAAAACACACTGTATGGACTGGTTAGTTTATCATGCCTGAGTAAATGAAAGGATATAAATGAACTGAGCTAATTACAGCAAATGCATTAAATAGAATTCACCATCTGCTCTACAAATGCATAAAGTGAGTTATTTTATACAGTCCTAAAAAACCTAGTTCAACAAAGGGGAAAGACTGGGCTGAGATTATTTGTTTCCATTAGAAATAATGTAGTTTATAGTATCTGTATCTTGAAACAAGACTAAATAAAGGCAGTATCATTCAAAGAAATTACACTTGATTAAAAAAATAATGCTAAGGAGCCCTCTTGCTGTTGAGTCCCTACTAACCTCACACATGCTACCCTGTTGTCTCCAAATTCCAAGAAAGTCCAGTGCTTAATTAATGTTCCAAACTAATTTGTTTAGTTTGTTGTAATTTGATTAAACACAACTTTATTCTGGAAAATACACCATGTGTGAGCAAAATATACACCAAAATAATAAATCCCCTTACACTAGATTTTGACACAGGGCTGCTTTTACAAGACATTAACTAATAATGATGCAGGACCTGCCTTAGGTAATTGTTTTCACTTGGTATTCCCTCAGAAATGTGGAATTAAAAATAAAAGCCTTTTTAGCCCCCTCTTGATGTGGTTTCAGACTAGCTTAAGGTGAAACAATCTATCCCACTGACTTTTTCCTATGTGTTTTTTTTAATTAAAAATAGATAATTAAGACTGTAATACATGAAAACAGATCTCTCTCGAACGTGTCATATTGAACACTCTTATTTTGAAGGCCGAAATCTTACGTCTTCCGGTCGTGTTCGGCGCTGTTTGCCACTAGCTTAATTTCTCTGTGATAGGAGGGGACAATCCTGAACTGAGCTCATTTCTGTCCTCACGTTCACCGCCGGATAGAGAGTCCGCTGGTTCCGATGAAAGAAACTCGTAACACGGGGTATATTTCATAACCCGGGCTAACCATCCTCCCACATGCGCTGACACGTCTCCAGATATTACACACATCCCGTCGGTCGGTCGGCGGAGGGGAACCTTTTACTTGGCTGGTTTTTGACACATAGTGAATACACAAGAGACGCGCTGAGGTGGAAGATGTTGCTGAAGGAGTACAGGATATGCATGCCCCTCACAGTGGAGGAGGTGAGTTTCCTACTATGTCTGTTTTTGTGTTTTTTTACACTTTGTGTCATTTCTAAACACGACTGAGGTTCGGCATTGTTCATGCGACTCTTGAACAGCTACACCGTTGAGGGGTTTTTGAGGCCCCGGACGTGGCAGGAGGTCACATTAAGGGTGAGAATAACAAATGAGTACAATACAGATGAACTTCATTGAAGACTAAACCAGTCCCTCATTTGTGTCTTGCTCTTCCTCTGCCTCCCAAAGTCTTCACTGAGGCGCCAAGCATGGAGTGAAATGTTACCACTACTTAAGGAAAAAAGAACTTCAGTAATCCTGAATGTATTTTTTGGAAAGATACTGAACAGAGGGTAAAATGTCACCTCATAGAACAAAAACACCAATATCTGTTATAGGTATTTAAGAGTTTGTATGATTAATTGGATTGATAATATATATATATATTGTATCATTATCTCACTGATCAGCACCCTCTCTCTCTCTGTCTCTCTCACACACACACAATTACATGTAAATTGCATTACATCCATGCTGCCCTTATTGGTTGCACATGGTGGCACTAGCACAATGCAGAGCATGGGTCTCCATAGCACTAATAGTTCCACTTGCATTGATTAATGTAAGAATGAAAGAGCTATTGTCTGTATTCAAACCTGTTTCGTCTCAGGACTCAGTCTAAAATTAGAAGGTGGAGATGAATGCTCTCTTGTCCTGGCATGCATGCTGTAGAGCGGAGCAGCACCTTTTTCAATTATCACCCAAGTCATTTGTTTTCTTACCCGTCTCAGTTGCTTGTGTTGTTGTTGTTGTTGTTGTTGTTAGGAGTGGGTGTTGTTGGTTTTTGTGTCAGGTGGAATAATGGTCTGGCTGCAGCCCAGCATCTCCTCTGACATCCTGTCAGTTCAGATGTTGAGATGAAAAGCCAGATGAGATTTTGTCTCCTGTGAAGAAACATCATAAAGCTTAAACGGTGTTCACAGCAGCGCCTTGGCCAAATAATTAGCATTTTTCACTTAGGCAAAGTTATTTTTAGAAAGGAAATGAAGCTTAAAGAATCTCTTACACATCTTTTCACATTTCCTTCCCTTTTATCTCAGACCGTTGGTCTCCGCTAACACGTGTAACCTGCAGCCAACTGCATCAAGTTTATGCCCATTTTAAGGACTGTTAACACGCATTCTAGGAATTGAGGAGATCTCTATTGATTTATGTGGAATCACATGCATCCCTGCTTTGTGTTAAAGGCTGACTGAATGGCTGCACATTTAAATGAAACTGTTGCCAAGTGTAGGTTTAAAAAGGAACAATAAGTTTGCTTTTCCCCCTGGCCACCACCAGGCTGCCAGTGCTGTATTCTCTCACCACTAGCAGTGAAAAAGGCGTTACACCACTGACTCATGCATAAAACCTGCTGTCAAAAGGGAGACGGGAAGAATGAGTACGCCGATCGTCCCGCACATGTTCCTAAATACCTTTGCAGTGTGTGTGTGTGACATTGCGTGTGCGTGTTATGTGGCAGTGTGCATTCAAACGTGCGTTTTCCGCTCAGTAAATCAACCTTGAGGCTTCACCATGTGTGTATTTGGTGCCCAGAGGAGTAGTGAGAGCTCTCTCGTCACGTCCATTGAACTTGTGAACAGATGGTTGTTATGGGGAGCAAGAAGAGTGTAATTAAAGGCTCAATCTGTGATTAAATACACAGCACCGACATTCAAAATACAGGATTGAATTTCACTGTTACTCCAAAAATGACGGCTGTGTTAATACACAGAGTAACAGTAAAGTAAATCTAAGTTGTTTTATTTTATTATGTTTGTTTATATACGTGAATAAATCATTTACCAGTCAATCTCTTCAATTGTACTACTGAATACACTGGCTTTATTTACACAGCTTCTTGACAATATAAAATGCTACAGAGGAAAACACTTCGTTCACAATGCAGGCCAGATGTAAACAGTGATATGCCCATCCAATTTACGATTAAACTAAACAACCAGTTCAAGCTGCCAATAAGTTTTTTTTTTACTGGTTATTGTCAAGCAGGTGACGATGAGGGTTCATGTGGATGTGTATAACGAAGCAAAACAGGACACCCCTTTGAACTCTTGAGATCCAATATCATTGGAAGTGAGGAGCATACACTACATCTGTGGGATTACTCTTTGAGATACTTCCCTCTGGTAGGAGGCTGCGGTCCATCAGGACCAAAACCTCTCGCCACAAAAACAGTTTCTTCCCATCTGCAGCTGGTCTCATTAACCAGGCCTGGTACCCCCTTTGTCACTGACTTTTATACCCACCCTGTATATACAGTATGCATCACATTAATGCAACCCTGTCTTCTGCACAGTTTTCTCTTCTTGTCTTTCTTATCTTTATCTATTTATATTTTGAAAGTACTTTATTTTTTTGTGATTTGTATATTTGTATTTGTATATTTTATGCACCAATTGCACCAGGTCACATTCCTCGTAGGCATAAAAACCTACTTGGCAATAAACAAATTCTGATTCTGATTCTGATTCTGGTTAGAAAACAATTGGGTGCAGCAGATCTGAGATTTGAAACTGCCACAAGCTTTTACACTGTACTCAGATTGTAACATTTGAAAAAAAAAAAAGGGGATGGTTGCATTAGTCTTACACATTTTAGCAAACAAGAAGAGTGGCCATCCATTACTGCTCAAATAGCACCTGCACTTTGCTTCCATTTGTACTTTTTTGCGAAGATAAAGCCTTGTTTGGGCCAGCAGGGAAGCGGGGCATTGTTTGTTGACAGTCCTAACTGAGAAAGAAGTCTCCCCTAATGTTCCAGCGGGGGAAACGTAGAGGAGGTGGTGGTTTGTTCAGTTTGTTCTTATCATGTCTGCACACATTGAGCTGAGTGTTTTCCCTTGTCTCCTAAAAGTTGAGTCAAAGTTTCCTGTCTGTCCAAAGGGAGAGGAAGGGTGGAATGATAGAAGGAAGGGTGGATGGGATGGTGCAGTGAAGGATAAACTACTTGTGTGCGGACTGCTGAGGGGTTCTAGAGGACAGAAGGTGGTAGAGAGGACGGAAAGTTTCTGGGAGATTTTTTTTCTTCTTTTAAATTCCCCAGGGTCATGCACTAATACACTGTGTGTGTGTGTGCACGCTTAGATTTGGAGTCATGGGGACATGCAAGGTCACGTCTGTCTGTGTATTGTCTCCGGGAAGAGATTACTGTCTGCTGCTTGGCTGTGTTGCGTCATCACAGCCTTACTACTGCAGATGTTGGACTGACTATCCGCTCAGTGTTTATACAAGTTTAACAAGCGCCATACACACTTATGAAACCATTTAGCAATACCAGAGTGTATGAGTTGTTCTGTGAGCCTTTTATTCTTTGTCCTCTTAATCATCAACTGCCTGTCTGGATGTGTGTCTGGCATATTTGTGCTTTCCCTTTTCCCTCCATTTTCTCAAGAACTAATGACTTTTCTTCTTTCTGTGGAACCTTCTGGTTTCTTTGTGTTAACGGAATAGTTTGATGTTAAGCTTAGCCCAGCATAAAGACTGGATACATGAGAAAACCGGGTAAAAGAATCCTCTAGAACTCACACATTTACATGTTTTATCGAAAAGCAATTGTGAAAACAAAAGCTTGTGGTTCTACCGGGGGGGGTTGTTATCATCTGGAGTCTTGTTGCTACCATGAGGTTGCCAGGCCAGCAGCGGGGGCACCGGGAAGTCACTGCTCCTGGCCAGGAAATAGTCCTGGATATTACTAGACTAGCTGTTTCCCCCTGTTTTTCTTTATGCTAAGAAAAGCTAACTGGCTGCTGGCTTTAACTTCATATTTAATGGACACACATGAGAGCAGTATTGATCTTGTCATATAATTCTTGGCCAGAAAACAAATAGGTGTAGGGTATTTTCCAGACTGTTGCACTGTTAAACACTTTTAAAGGAAATTCTGGGCCCCCTTTTTAATTGGGTATCACTGTGAAAACCAAGACAATAGGAAAGGCCCTATCTACAGCCAGTGTTTGGTCTTGTCTTGTCTGTGCTACTGTTGCCGGTTCAACATGGTGGACTCCATGGAAGGCGACCCGCTGTGTCCGTAGATAAGGTAGGTAACAAAAACAATTAATCAATTAATTGTTTCAGATGAGGACCAAAGAAATGGTCCCAATGGAAACCGCTCACAGTAAAGTCGTGGATAGATGTCACTGTAGCGTTAAATGGATGAATAGTTTTTTGTGTTTGACCCTAAATGTAGTAAGAAGGGCCAGGAATGACTCAGTATAACCAAATCAAGCAATTCAGGTCTGGATAAAGTCTGTAACTTTCAAGGAGTTCAGAGACAGTGGAGCTTCTGTGTTTGAGTATTGGTTGAAAGTTCCATTTCAGACAAGATTTAGATGTAACCACTTAGCCGAGAAATAATCATTTTCCCTTCTCAGTCCCTTGGGGCTAACTCGGCTCTGTTCTTCTCCTGTGAGGAGAGCCATTCATCAGCCACCGCGCCCATTTTTTTCCTGGAAAGGAACGCGAGGTGATGCATCACAGGAGACACGGATAGATGTGTTCCTTCTCCTGTCTAGCGTTATGTCTTTCTTTTCTGCAGTACCTCTCACTTGCACCTCCCTGTCTTTGGCTGACAAGCCCTTTTTTTTTTTTCAAGCTTGTGATAAAAATGCTGACATCATCCAACCTTTGGCTGACCTGAGTCACTGTGTGTCTCCAGCAGCACGACCGCTTTCAGTACCTGTATTTACTCTTAACGTGGCCTGGGTTGATGGTCCCTTTACTAGGGATGTCATGGTAGTCGTAAGTGTAGTCGATACCAATACCAGGTTAATCAGGCTGATTATTTGCCGTTTTGGCATAAACCGATGTCTGTACTCACAAGGCTGATAAATAAAAAATGTCATCAGACATATTTGTAGTCAGCCTTGTCGGTGTGAAGCAATGTTAGCGATGAGTTTTGGTAAAGGTGGAGAAAAAGTTATTACTATTATACTATTACTCTCATGCATCCTGCTGTAAACATATGTCTGTATTTCCGGGAGAGTAGAATAGAATTGTTTTTTTATTTCAGGATTATATATCGGCCATCAGCAACCCTGCTCTCTAAATATCGGCATCGGCCATTGGAAATCCAATATCGGTCAACCACTATCAGTGTTTCCTCTATGTCGACTGTGGAGCGGCGGCTCGCCGCTGTTAAATTTCTGCCGCCACGGTATCAGAAATGGGGCAGACGCACAATGTAGTACTGTAGTACTGTAGTACTTTTTCGGACAGGCCTGCCCCCACTGCTAAAAAAAATCCTAGAGGAAACACTGACTATTCTTGATATCAATTCGATACCATGGTAAAGATATCACAATTAAGTTTTTTTGACCCAGATCCCCATGTGATATCTGCTGATACCGAGTCCTGATCCAATACTTGTATTTTCCTTAACAATACAGGTGAAAAGCTCTGCATTGCATTTAGAAAAAAAATGCAAACAAGCTGTTCCTAAAATATATTATTATTAAGATTTGTCTCTCTCCCTTTAAAAATGTCCTGCAGTGTTTGTTGTTTCAGTGCAGCCTTGGCCACCCTGAGTAACCTGAATGAACTGTATTGTGCTGAGTGTTTATTTTCCTTGTCTGTACATCTTTTGTGCGGATTACATTAATATATAACTTTTATTTGTTCTTCTTCTTCCTGTGTCATTTAGAGTATTTGTAGGCATATATGCTGCGCCGTCATGTCTGGGAGAATGCATCCTCAGTAACTTTGGTTCCTATGGTAGTGTAGAGAAACGAGTACCATCAATTTTTTAGAATTTTACTATTCACTTGGTACCGAAGTATCGGTTCCTGTGACATCCCTAGTCTTTACGCCTCATTTGTGTGGTGAAAAGGGGCACCAGAGACTGCTTAGAATTGTGCTCAGGCTTACAAAGACCCAGTAGGTATCGGCTGAATAAGGTTTTCACAGGATACCATGGATACTTTTAGGGGCAAACAAAACTGAAGCAGATCTTCAGTGCAGACGAGCAGCCTCTTTTTTCCCCATTAACCGTAGTGACTCATAATGCATAATGACATTCAGCGAAAGCCTGTGAAAAAGACACCCATTCAAAGATGAATTAACTGACCATCCACGTGTTTTGAGCCTATTTGATGCAGTCGGTAGATGGTCGTACACGTTGGCCGATGGCTGTTTAATGGGGTGCTAGCTCTGAAGGATTATGGCACCATCTGATCGTATAAAACTGTAATCTGCTCTAAGACCTGTGTTGAAGGAACATATTTTTTCTTGGCTGTCATGTACATAGTAAAACCAAAGGTGTAACCATTTTTGACCACCATGCTTACTATTCAAATCAGCAAAGTACTCGGGTACAGATTATTTAACCCAAGAATTAACGATAGCTCCTCTGTTTCCATGTTGCGTGTGTGTGTGTGTGTGTGTGTGTGTGTAGTTTTTGAATGAATGTTAAACAAGTAGCATGAGGATATGGTAACTCGCCTTTGTGATCCTGTTATGACTTTTGCAAATGGAAGCTGCATGTGTTGGTGCTGTTAGCAGGCTGAGAGAGTAGATGGTTTGACTCGGGGATGAATGACTGTAGAAATAGGAGGATGTGCCGCTGGCTGCTTGACTGAATGGTCGGATGGATGGCTGGAAGGACACCTGGGTAGCTGTCTTACACCAGCATTTTCCAAGGCGTAAGCATTTCTGCAAGCAGCAGTCTTGCCAGAATTCATTAAAGAGAATGAATATCTTGTAATGTAGTGTGCCCCACATTTGCTAGAAACCACAAGCAGTTTATTCACCTTACTAAAGCCTCATTGTGTGGTGTAAGTTGCACACCTGCATGTGCACAGCTGGTGGGGTTGAAACATAAAAAACACACACCACAGAAAACCATTTGTCCAAAAGCAGCTGGCTCACAGAAGTGCGGTCAAAACCTAGTGGTATTGTATTGCAGTGGACCCATGAAGTACTGTAAAAGGATTAGAACCGCTGTGTCATATTGTGCTTTCGCCCATGAAGGATTATCTGTCATAAATGAACATAGAAGTGTTCATGTTGTACAGTCATTGTATCAACCATCAAGCATGACATTGATCATTTGAACCATTTCACGCAATGCTGCCTTCCATGACTTAAGGCATCATTAAGTGGATTTTATTTGAGTAGAATTTTCCCAAAAGGCAGTTGAAGGTTTTTAGCAGTGTTGGCAGTGTCTTTTTCCTCTGGTTACTTCATTCATGTTGGAAGAAAAAAAACAACAAGTTCTCAGTGATTGCTGGTTTGTTAAAGCCCCCTTTTAATAAGGGCTCTTTAACAAGATTGGTTGCCTTTGTTCAATCCCGGAGCATGTTTCCATGACGCCAGCAGTTAATTTCATGTATCCACAGGCAGGGAGAGCTGAAAAGCGGTGCCTTAGCTCAGCAAGGAGAGCCAGGCTTCTTTCTAGACAAATCAAACCGTTTTTTTTGGGTAAGGTAATTAAAGAAGACAGTGTCCTTGGAGGGCTGGGTGTTCCTGCATTTTAGAATGGATGATGTAATGAAATGTAATATAATGTTGTGTAAAGTGAGACTTTATTGATCCCTGTAGGGAAATTCTCCCCTCTTGTCCCCGTTCACAGAGGGAGGTCAATTAGGTGGATGTTTGCCAACACGGGGGCTTCACCCTTGGATTTTAGGTTGAACTCCTAGCTGCTGACTTATTACACCATCTCGCGGCTCCCCATAGTACATCAACCAAGCCTCAATATGACAAACTCCAAGGCACACAATTTGAATTATTTTTCAAATCCACTGCTACTCATTTATTCATAATATTGTTTTTTTTCTCTTTACGGTTAGACCCCTCCCATTCACTGCAGGCTTTGTTTAGAAAATGGGGCCTGTTTGTTTCTTTGGTGTCATGGTAAGGTGCAAGGCCTTTTTGCCATCTGGTATACATGACAATGCTGTGATTCAATCAACATCCCATTTACTGTCATTTACTCTTCTAGAGGAAACCATCATGGGTTGTGATGGACCATTATCCACGGATGAGACCCATTCTCATTTCCTAGATGGCTGTGTCTGTGAGTGTGTGTTTATGCGTCAGTGTGCTTGTGTATGTGTATTGTATCACCAGAACGGCTGTTTCCTAACACAACAGCTACATGAGATCGTCACGCCTTTCTGACAGTCACACTCTGAAGAGGGGCTGTTTCACTTATCTGTGGAACACATTCTGTTTGTCTCTCTCTCTTGTACACACCCACACTTGGAGTGTAAGTGTGTTTGATTCTATAATTTAACAGTAACACGCATACACACACATCACAGGGGCGTATCATCATTGGCTCTGTCTTGTAAGCTGTTCAGCGATCTGTACTCGGTAGCAGCATCCACCACTCCAGTCCTAATATGCTCAGATGAGGCCAATGATGAGCTTGGTGTGCTGTTGTAGAGTTAAAATCATGATCGCTTTTTGAAAAATAACTTTGCATGAAATTAAAAACCAGCCAGCTTTCATTGGGAGTGTTGCCTATTCCTTTTAAAAAAGGTACATTCATTCTGACAACTACAGCAGGTATGACCTTATTTGCAACACTCATTGTTCAGAGTCATCGGCCTACTTCAAAAATATTTCCCAACATGACAGCTTGATAATAAAAATAGTTTTTCAAAGTTTCTAGTTTTATCTTTTTTATTGTTATTTTAATTTTATTTGCTGCAGCCTGCTTGTCGAGTTTTGGTATTAAACTGCCTCGTGTCACCATGGAGAAAAAGAGGAGTTCTTCCACCATCTCTCCGCTGCACCCACAAATCACAGGAGAGATGAGAGCCATATTCTAGCAGCCGCCGCAGTCTGAAGGCGGCTGCTAAATCTGTAACGTGCGGCTGAAAATAGAGACAAAGCAGCTGATTCTTTAGACCGAAGCCACTCTTCTTGGTGTGTTCAATGTGGACGTCTTCACTGTAACCGCTTACTGTTGCTCCTGTGAAATCACTTACTTCCACTGTGTCTTCGGAATGGCTGCAACTGCACGAGATGAGAAGAAATCACTAACTTCCTACTTTTACTGTTTGTTGTGCATCAACATGATCGAGAAATTTCAATTCTTGGTCTTATATTTGGTATTTGGTAAAACTGTGAAAGGACCTTTTTGTATGAAAGTAATGTCACCCAAATATGTACAAATATGGAAAAGGCTGAGAGGCTGGCAGGAAGAAGAGGGTGAGTTAATGGAATTATGGGTGAGATGAAGCTTCACAGCCTCTCTACAGTACTTGACATTAGAGACATTCATTTGCTGCACTCAGCCAAGCGCCTACAAGTGGATTTGCGCACTTTTCTTTGTTGTTTATCAGAAGAGAATTCACAGGCTGAGGTTGAGCAACTCTTGACAGGAAAGCTAGCAGGAATTACGTGGAATAGTTTGTTTCCCACCTGAATGCGTTTTTTGGGGACATGTGAAAGAATAAATCAGTGTCAGGGAAGTGATGATGGAACAGTGACATATTACTCATGTTTTGTGTCAGTGTTGAGAGTTGAGTCAGATCTAGTCATATGTGATAATATACTGTATGCATGTTGATCATGGTGAGTGTTTGAGGTTCACTGAGTGTCCCCCCCCCCCCCCCTCCAAAAAAATAGATTTTTCGATTAATGTCAGAAAATCATAAAAATGGCCATTAAGTTGTTTTATACCCAAGGTGACATCTTACATTGGCTTATTTTGTCTGAACATTAGTCCAAAACCCGCAATTTTTCACATTCTTTGTTATATAGAACAGAAAAAGTGGTACAAAATTACAAATTACAAATTTCCACAAGCCCCTTTGTGTTTTATGAATCACTGAATCCTGCAAAGACCGGAGGGGGGTTTAACACAGAGTGAATACGTCACTTTGCTGTTGAAGTGTTGAAGATTACAACACAACAAACATAGCAGTCAGTGAATTTAGATTCTGTGTTGCAGAGAATTTGTTTAGAAAGAGGGATTATGAACACTATTGTGATTTTTAAGGTATTTTTTTGTCTCTGTAGGTAGTCCCTGAATGTATTCTTAGCACTGCATGGCACTAAACACTCTTGATGTGGTGCCATAAAGCACAATATCAGATTGCTGATCTAGCAATACACTGAGAACAGAGAACGCACCGTCTCCTTCTTTATGACTAATGTTGTCTGAGTGAATACAATGCAGCTATCCCTCAGAGCCGCATAGTCACACACTGTACTTTTGCATTAGTTGAATATTAAATATTTAGAGTAGATCTTTCTGAAATGCTCCAATCTTGACATATTGCTTAAAATAGTAATATTTTTTGTCTGTTTGCCTTAAGCTATGGGCTGCCACTCTAACAGGGAAGTTTATCCAGGACTACTGGTCTCCACTTTTGGCTTTTAATTTGTTCAAGGTCATCTGAATATAAAAAACACTCCACCAACTTAAATATAGGCTGTGTAATTTTGCTGTGACCTTGTGTCTAAAAAAAATCTTGACTGAAGATGGTTGGTTTCTCTTGACAGTTACATGTTTCTTTCTGTTCTCCAAAAGTGACTTAACACAACACACACTGACAATGACAGCAAATACATTTTAATGCAGCACACCATACAAACAATGCACACATCCATGAAGTGTCTTTTTTTCAATTGGACTGTAATCCTCTGGTCAGGCCAGAGCATGACCTTCTTTTGAAGAGGCTGAGGAGAAACATTATCACAAGGTCCACATCAATACATGGTGGTGCTCAAAAGCGTGATTTAGGCTTGTAATATCTCCATTACTTTAGCAAATGTTGCATTGATAATGCTATCACTTGAGCGTGAAAATGGCTTTAAAGTGGCCTTGTGTTTATTTGGCTACAGTATCAGCGGCCAGCCATGTACTGTGTGCTCTGAGACTGATTAGGGCTATGGTTGTATTGTTAACTGTTTGCCTTTATTTTCTGACTAGCTTTTACCACCGGAGGCCATGAAGCGTGAGTTCTCATCTGATCAAATTTAATTTAATGTTCTGGTGGCCTTTTCTCACCCACTGTAGTTTCACTTACCTATGTGTGTGTGTGTGTGTTTTGTATACGTGTACGTGTTCACAGGCACAGAGCTGATGTCTTTTCACAACCTGTACTTGTGCAGTAGCTGCTAGTCCCTGCTTTAACTCCACAGAGACACTCTGAGATGGTACAAGCGCAGCAGACGAAGAGACAGAGTAGAGAAAGAGAAATTGAGCCTTTTCTCCCTTCTTTTCCTGCTTCTCCTTTTTTCCAAATAGTCTGTTGAAAGATGAGAAGGATAGATTTACCAGAAATTGAACCAAGACAGGATTAGGGTAGACGGATAGAGGTGGTGAGAGGAGGTTCATCCGAGTTACTCGCTGTAAAATACATGCAAATGGAAAGAGAGAGGGGAGAAAGAAGAGAGGTAGACCGAGGTGCAGAAGCTTGAGTAGTTGCATGAAATATGAAGATGGGTTGAGAAGGCAGTCATCTATGGTTTAATGTAGCCAGTGGTTTCTAAGCAGCTCTTTTAATATTGTGTCAGGGGGACTGTGGCTTGTTTACGGACGCATTAAAAGGATGTTGCTGGTTACAGCTTGAAAAGATCTAATGAGAATAAATGCATTTGTGTAGGTTTTTGTGTTTGTTTTTTTTTCAAACTCTTTCAATTGCATAGGCTCTTTTAACTGAAAGAGGTTAGACCCGTAGTAATATCAATGCCCACATGTGCACCAAATGCAGGTGGAGAGTGTGCATCAGTTTTGTACTTTCTGTTGGAAAGTTTCGAAAGGTTTGCTTTCAGCTCTGTGTTGAGGAGGACACTTTTACACTCAGGATAAGAATACACTTGCGCACACTGGTCATCATGCTGTTCTGCTATGCCTCTAGCCCACGCACAGGTGCACCGCATCTTTGGAAAGAACTATCAGCTCAGCCCACACACACACACACACACACACACACACACACACATTAGATAAGGCTATAGATAGCTATATGCTGACATGCTTCATTATCATCTCTCGTTTCTATGGTAACCGGTGCCATCCATCCCTACCATTACCCCCATAGCAGAGTGGATTATAGTGATTATAGTGTAAGACCATCCCTAGGATAACTGTCAAATAATGAGGCAGATGATGGAGTCTTACCTTCCCTCAAGCCTGGGATTTAGCACCAAGCACTACCTCGCAGTGTGTTTTCTATGTCTCAGCTAAGCCACAATAATGTGGGGGTAAATAGGCTGTGGTGATATTCCAGGTAAACATAATTACTAATCTGTCACTCTCAGGTAGTCGAATGTTGCTCGGAGCATTTATGTACAAGAGTTTGATTTCAGTAGGCACCGTTTTAATGGACATGGTAGCATATAAAGGTGACCCAATGCAGCAAGAAGTCAGTGTTCCATTTTTGTGTTTCAGCAATGTAAGGATGATGTTTTGCGTAGTTTTAACAGGAATAAGATTACTGGCTCTGTGTGTGTGGCTCTAAATGCAGAGATGGAAGAAGGACGCAGATTCTTTACTGAAGTAAATGAACTATTACCACAGTGTAGAAATACTCTGTAGGTATAAGTAAAAGTACAAAGGTACTAGCACGAAAACATACTTAAAGTGCCAAAAGTACTCATAATGCAGAATAATGTAGATTATATTTTATTACTCTGTTAATTACTTTATATAGTGCTATGTAGCTTGTGAATTTCCCTGTGAGGATCAATAAAATTGCATCTATAACTATAATAATACAACATAATTTATTTGTTTCACTGAATTTTGTGGAGTAAAAAGTACAATATTTCTCCTGAAATGGGATGGAACGGAAGCATAAATCGTCATGAAACAGAAAATAGAAATACTGAAGTAAAGCACAAGTACCATACTAACATGCTCACAATAACAATGCTAACATGCCAATCCTAAGCAGGTATAATGTTTACCATGTTCAACATCTTAGTTTGCTAACATTTTCTGATTAGCACTAAATACAGATTACAGAGATTGTTAGGAATCCCCATAGTCTTACAATCCCTCTTCTCTCATCTTATGGCCATCCATCTTGAATGTCTGCATCAGTTTTTTTGTCCATCCAGTAGGTGTTGTAGATGTTTTACAGGATAAATGAACATTTTGACCTGCTGGTGGCGCTAGAGGAAATTAGATTTGTATGCCACTACATCCGCTAGTTGTTGAGATATGGACCAAAGCGTTGGACAGGCAGACCTACATT
Source organism: Dicentrarchus labrax (assembly GCF_905237075.1). NCBI lineage: Eukaryota > Metazoa > Chordata > Actinopteri > Moronidae > Dicentrarchus > Dicentrarchus labrax. The sequence continues at coordinate 17,829,206 of NW_026136721.1, read as the reverse complement.
GCCGCCACTATAGCCAGTCCACTACCATGGCTAAAAATGTTCTTTAATTACTAATCTATAGTCCTCTAGTCCTCATCCTCTAATAAAGAACTACAGCCATCCACAGCTGTCCATTAAAATTTGCGTATGGTAGTACTGTTTGTTTTTCTCCAAAGATTCCTATTGAGAATTGAATGTTTTTATCCCTTGATGGCCCTCACCCCACTGTGTAGCAATTAGCCTCTCAGCAGTGGCACATTTGGAGAAATCTGGAGAGCAAAGACATGAACAGAGCGTGCTGCACACCTCTCACAAGACCATGTTATTTTCATTTGAAATATTTCAGCTGACCTCAGAAGCCCTTGATGTTCCCACTATAGATGTATATGTTTTTATATCGAACTGGCGAGCATGGAAGTTATTTTTTATTTTTTTAGTCACTGTTGTGCTGTCTTCACTCACTCGAAGAGCTTTCATCTGGATTTGACACTAAAGACTACATAGACTACCTTCAAGTGATTATGATTGTGAGTTTGATATTGAATGGTGCATCCAGTGTTCGCTAAAATTAGCAGCTCGAGTGCAGCGAGTGTAAGCAGGTAAACCTACCATCCAAATACGGAAGAACTCCCATGAGGGCCATTCTGGGACAATTGTACCGATTCAGAACGGCGCTGATGTCAGCTGGAAAATGAGCCAGTTTGTTTCAGTTCCCAGTAGGTCGAGTTCTTCGTAGGTACAAGGTTTTCACGGGACGCAGGTGTTGTACAAGCCTGTGTCACTCCCACGCGAGGGAACTGTGATGAAGGAACTCCGCGATCATCAGGAGAGCGATAGGAGAGCGATAGGAGAGCGATAGGAGAGAGAGAGAGAGAGAGAGAGAGAGAGAGAGAGAGAGAGAGAGAGAGAGAGAGAGAGAGAGAGAGAGAGAGAGAGAGAGAGAGAGAGAGAGAGAGAATGTCAGGACAGAATTACTGTCTTTCACATGATTGTAAAGTAAAGATCGGTCACTTTCTCAACCCTTCTCTGAAAAATAAGAGCCAGGATTGATTTTCTTCCTCACTGGTGTGTGTGTGCGTGTGCGTGTGCGTGTGGCACGTGTGTATATTTTCCCCCATTTTAGTGTCCTCTACAACGGAGTCAGCCCCGACCATGGTTGATTTGTTGTGTGATTTAGAAGATTAGGATACGAAAATGCATGCTAAGATGTATTGACTGGTGTGTGTGTGTGTGTGTGTGTGTGTGTGTGTGTGTGTGTGTGTGTGCAAGCTGTACAATGGCTCACGGGGAAACAAAGGGCACAAGAGGAATAATGTTTGGAGGAACAAGAAGAGAAATGTTTTTTTATTTTAATTTTTTTCTCGATAACAGGAGCGTTAATCGCATTGAAGGTTCCAGGCAGTTAGTTTATGTGAAAGGATTAAAGAAAAATCCATGTCTTTTTAAATCATACTATGAGCGCTTTGTCTTTATAAAAAAAAAGGTAAAAAATTCATATCAACAGTAATGACTTCTTGTTGGATTTGCTGCATCACCGTAATTCACACTTAATATTTTGAGGCATGAGATTTGATGCATTTAACTGCTAAAAGAAATGGAAACTCGTCATTCGGAAAGTATTGGAACATACGATATATGTTCCACTTTTTCAATTCTGTAGTATCAAAATGTCCCTTCTATTAGAATATTTAGAATATGTGTATGTTTTTTCACAGGGGCAAGAGCCTGCAAAGAAGCTATGGCAGCTTTAGGACAGACTTGTGTTGTAACAGCTAAATCACCTGACTATGTAACAAGGGTTGCACATGACATAGTTGCTCCATAGGGGCCACTTCCTTACTCCCCCAACCCCCAGAGGTTTAATTTAAAGACATAAATATAATAGTCCTTTAATTTTCGAAGGGTATGACAGAAATAAAAAAAGCAGCCTCTATGAGCCCTTTCAGACTGTCGTTCCAGCCTGCCTGAGCTCGACAACATGCTGGTGAGAGAATTTAAACAGGGCACTCGTTGACCTCTGGAGGCCAGAGGCCAGTCTGCTAGAAAAATATTGCAAAAACAAATTCAAGTCAAATCAAAGCCATGGGATTTGATGCCAAAGTAGAAGAACTTATGAAATACTTAAGCAAACACTGGGATGAGTGATATGAGCCAACAAGAATTTTAATTGTCACTACAAAGTGGAGCACTGTGCTGATGACAGACTGCCAACTACAGAGAGATTCTTGTTTCATGTGCTGGAGTTATTATTTCCTGCCTGTCCCTCATTAAAACATGAGGCCGCCAGACCAGAAACAGAGAATAATCTGTATGCTAAGATAGACAATATTCGTATTTCTTTTTTTTAACCAGAAAGAATCACTAACATTGAGCAGCAAATACCATGTTCTTACTCAGATAATGTCATAACAATATGTCAAGAATTGGACCTAGGATTTGAGTAGGACTGACGGAAAAATATATTTTATCCGCTTCTAATATGTAAGTAGTTCATTGAAAAGTACACACTCCCATATTTTGTGGAAATTAAATTTTTTTTTCCTATTTCTCATTTTGGTATTTTCCAATATAAAGCATCAGGTACCAGGTTGGTTGGTAAACATTAGTGTGCTGTGTGTACTTTTGTTATAGAAGGTTTCTAGGTCCCCAAATTTCAAACAGATGCTATTTGAAGCCACCAACGTGTGTGAAATGTGCAGAATACAGTTTTAATGTGCTTACTGTGTGTGCTTCAGTTTCACTGAGTTTCCATAACAACAGTGTAATGTTTCTTGACAGCCATCTTAAGTGTACTGGCTAGTGGAAAGAATAAAAAAAAAAAAACACTTGAAGGTTGATTTGTGTGTACAAGTCCCATTCTGTTCATTTAAAGTCTGTGGAGCAAACAATCTAAGTGTGCATCTCATAAAGACCATCTCCCCTCTCTTTCATCACGGTTCACCTTCCTTTCACTTTCCAGGGTTTACAGCCCTGGAAAGGCAAACAGGGGGCAGATGTGCCAGCTCTTTAAATAGACCTAAAGAGGTCTTAACAAGCAGCCTGCTCAGCTTTACTTAAAGTCCGACTGTCCTCGCAGCCCCTCAGAAATTCCTGAATTAGGTACAATTACTGAAATGTATTCTCAGTTTATTTTATTTTCCCTTTTTATATGAGGTTGTTCCTGTTCCACCTGTTATTCGTCAACCTCTGTAGCCATTTCTAAGGAAGCATTTGTACAGGAGGAAGCAGTTTTTCACAAGAAGAGAGTCGTGCAGGATCTGAAACATATACAGTTTAGATACACAAACCAGCATAAATGTAATACTGGCACAGGCCAAACTGATACATGTAAATCTTTATTTACTGTGCACTTTTAACATTAATTAAACATGCAGCATGAAAGGGGGGAGGGAGCTCAGGCGTCTGAGAAACCTAGTACCAAAGCAGAATTGGGATTATAGATGAAGGTTCACATCACATGACATATAAGCCATAGCACTGTCTACTTTTGCGCAGCCAGTTCTGGGTGATTTAAACTCTGAGCCCTTAACTGTAGGTTCTACAGGCTCTGGCATGATTCATCCCGCATTGATCTCCCTGTGCTTATCTTGTTTTTTACTCTCTTGCTTGTTGCATTCTGACCCAAAATGTACTGTTTGTTTGGTGCTAACATACTGCTGATCACTTCCCACACATATTGCTTTTCTTGGTGTGTGTGCTGGTGTGTTTTTGTGTGCGTATGAATCACTTGCATCCCACATCCTTCTCTCCTGAGAATCACCCTTCAGAGAGCCCTGTGCCACAATCCCAGAATTCCCTGTGGGGAGGGTGGGAAGGGGTGGATGTGCATGTATGTGTGTATGTATGAATATAGTGCCTTTTATGAAAAGTGTTGCATAGAAACTATAAAATACTCTAATATACATGTGCACAAATATAAGTAAAATGTGTGCAGTATCCATTTACAGAAACACATGCCCAAGGAAAAGTGAGAGATGAGTGAAAAAATACCTGAAAGCTTATGGTTGTTGCTGGGCTTTGAGGGTCCTAATATTATACTGATCATCACCATCATCTGCTGAAGACCAGAGGCTGGTGAGACCAGCAAACAGCTTATCCTAGTTACAGCCTGTTTTCCTTTTTTCTGCAGCAGTGTCACACTAAAGGTTCTGACTATTTGGAATTCAAAAAGGCTCATTAGCAAGCAAGACACAGCAAAATTAATTTGGGATAACTGACAGAAATGCCACAGAATTGATTGAATACAGATGGGGGAGAAAGAAACAACAAACACTACAAGGTTTTTTATGTTTGGTGAGATAGACTATTAGATATGTTTTTTGAAGCTCACTCAAAAAAAAAAAAAACATTTTAAAACCTTAATATATTCTTTCAGATTCATTGTGATTAACGTAATTAACCTCTTAGAATAGTTGCTCAGAACAAAAAAAGAGGACAGAACATTCTTCCTTCACAAAGATTTCATGAGCAATACAACACTACATAAATACACGCAGGTCTTCCTGCTGCTATTTACCAGTAGCTTGGGGTAGTTAATGTCTGTTAATGAGCTTTAAATGGGTATGGTTGTGTAACTGACATTAGTCATGAGTTACCATTTACCTTTATCCAGAAATTGTCTCTTGTGGTCGCAGTGGCTGCTGTTCTGGAAACGTCTCAGAGCTCCAGTAGCACAAACTAGCAAGCTATCTTGTTGGCTAGCACTGCTTCACTTGCTAATAAGCTATCTTGCTCACAACGTAAAAAAACTAAAGCTAAAAGAAAAGAAGCTAAAAAAAACAAAATGACCTCACAGCCATAAAAAGGTGATACCATACAGACGTATTAAATTTAGTGTGAAATCTAGCGAAGATTAGGAAAAAATGCATGCTAATTTTTTTTTTTTTTTTTTTTTTTTTTTTTTTTTTTTTTTTTTTTTTTTTTTTTTTTTTTTTTTTTTTTTTTTTTTTTTTGGCAAGTTTAAAAAGGGCCACGGGGAAACAAAGGGCACTAGAGGAATTTTCTTTGAAACAGTTTTTTTTATTTTAATTTTTTCTCGATCGTGTTTTTTTTAGAAAAATTTTTTTTTTTTTTTTTTTTTTTAAAAAAAAGAAAAATTCACACAAAAGTAGAACTTCTTTTGATTCTCATCAGATTCACACTTAATATTTTGAGGCATGAGATTTGATGCATTTAACCTAAAAGAAATGGAACTTGATCCTCATTGACTTCACTGCCATGAGCGAATCCACTGACGGTGATGACGTCATACAGACGTATTACATTTAGTGTGAAATCTAGCGGAAGTGTAACTGGGCTCTTATTGTTGTAAAAGAGGTTGATGATGCCTCTGCCCCTGCCTTGCTCTCCCTGGTGTCTGTAGTTCTGCAGAAGATGATGAAAGTATGAAGGAATTTTTTCTTAGGCGTTTACCTTGTCTGTCATCTCTGCATGACATGAGAAAGTTATTTTTTTTTGTTGCCATAAAGCAATTTATGAAAGCAATGCAGTCGTTTTCCTGCTGAATCTGACCTCCGCGACCGCAATGTAAAATGTAACATACTTTACATGCTGATAATCCTCAAAGTGATGGCCTCTTTTGTTTATGGCAACGATATGTGATGTTCTGAAGTGAACATGGTTATGTTACCAGTGTGACAGGAAAAAAAAGGAAAGAAAGAATGAGACGGTGGTAAAACTGAGCCAAGCCAGCATTTAACCTTTCTCCGAGGCAGGAATGTTTTACTGGGTAATTAATAAGATATGGCTCTGTCTTGTCTCTGTCCAACTCCAAACATTTTCTCCTTCCAACTTCCTTCCCCTCTGCACCCCTAGTGATGTCATCGCACACAGCTACACACAGCTACACACACACACACACACACACACACACACACACACACACATATACAGCCCGATCCACACACTCACACACGCAGGCCAAGAATCAACAGTGCAGATATTTTGGAAAAAGCTCAGTGATTTCCTTGAAACAAAGAGGGAAGAGAGGCATCGCTGCTGGGCTGATTTGGCCTTAATAGGGCTTTGACGTCAGTGGGAGGCAAAACTGGACCGAGGTGCATATTTCTGAAAGCTTCACTCAAGAGGCCTTAATAGAGGACCTTTTGCAGTCATTCCTCGTTTTTTGCTGTTACTGCGAAGTTGATCACACTAGGCACTCCATCTGGGCCTCATAGGTTTGTGCTTGACAAATATTGTTATCACCGCATTATGCAGTGAACCAAAAGTGTAAAAACATTAGGTAATTGAACACTAACTGTAAAGTTAATGGCATCGCAATGAAGTATCTTGCTCTTAGATTTATCTAATGGAGGTTGATGATAGTGGAATAAAACTGCAGTAGTAATCTTACTTATAATTTCTTACTTATGTATTGTAACTTATATTGTTACTTCCATGTCAGTTGATTCTTATATATATATATGGTGATGAATCCCAATGTATAATAATGTTGGTTTTCCTTTTATTTTGTGTATATGCTCCACTCATATAGGAGGTTTCTCACCAACTTGTAAGCCTGGATAACATTATGTGGATTGTATGGATTAGTGTTAACCTTGAGGCTGTCACTGTGCATAAATTTACTATATCTGTGTCTGGGATTGACCCTAGTCTTGGGCGTGTGTGTGTGAAAAGCACATTTGCAGCATGTTTGCAGATGGATGACGCAAGCAGCCGGTCAGGGAAGTGGGAACCGGTCCAGAGGGTTGAACCGTATGCTGAGGCCGAACGTCAAGTTCCCGTCTTTGTTTGTTTTCACCCCACCATCCCCTCCCTCCCTCCCTCCCCGTCTCTCCCCGTCTCTCCCTTAACTGGGTGGCTTCACTGCTCCAAGTGAAGACATGTGGAGAAGGGAAGAAAGAAGGAAGAGAGGACGAAGAGAGGAATTCAGGAGGAGGAAGAAATATGGCGGGATTAAAGAGAGACGAAAGAGAAATGAGTTACAGCCGTTCTGACAATGTTGACAGCTGGGAGGAAGTAATTTGTAGAAAGCAGAGGTGGTGCCAAAAAGAAAGTTGGCTTCAAATACAGTATGTAACGCAGTACGTGTGGAGTACATTTCCACCCTAGAATGTTGGTATGATACAGAAAGCTGAAAAAACAGCTGGATAAAATATCCAATACAATGGTTTATTTATTTATTTATTTATTTTTTGTGAAAAAGTACCAACTCTTTCTTAAACGTGTCTGTTTTCAGATAGCTACTGTAAATCCAGTTGGTATGTCCAGGCACTTTCCTCCTTCTAAATGTGCCCTTTTTTTGAAAAATTACAGCACAGGAAACAATCTTGTGTTTGCGGATTGTGGGTTTTGAAAAAGGGGATGTGATTCGGGATTCAAATAATAATAACGTTAACAGTAGCTATAATAAAGTTTGGCTTAGATTAGCTAGGCGAAATATCCATATACAATGGTTTATTTATTTATATTTTTAAATGTGATATGGAATTAGACCAATCATTTATATTTCCCTAAAAACGTTGTGAGACTTAGGTTGCTAATGAGTAATTCACTGATATTACAGGTAACTTAATGTGGTAATGTTATGTTTGCTAACGTTAGCTAACTTTAGCTTGTTAAGCTCAGCATGATGAAACACAACGTTAATATTGAGAGTGGTTTTAGTCGGGATGGGTTGCTTGTTCTGTTTACAGGCAGCACATCTTTATCATACCATTAACGTTATGTTACTAACGTTACAGACACTTGTTGCTGAGTCAACCTAATGGACAGCTCAGTAATAGCGTTAACTTACGTTACGTTGTTTTAACGTAATTGCTTTGCTTTGGCAATATTATTTTTAAAAAAACTTTCATGCCAGTAAAGCCCAATTTGGAGAGGGAGGGAGAGAGGGAGGGAGAGAGGGAGGGAGAGAGAGAGAGAGAGAGAGAGAGAGAGAGAGAGAGAGAGATTTGCTCTCATTTTGCGGACAAAATATCGGGATATATATCGTATATCGATATTTAGCTTAAATATATCGGGATATGACTTTTGGTCCATATCGCCCAGCCCTACTTTAGATCTGCTAAAAGACTCGAGAGCACCTGTCCATTACACAAAAAAACGAATGAAGATTGGAGAAATAAGATGCATTCCTCCAGCACTAATTGTTTATGTGTGGCTTGTTTGTGGTTAGCTGGCTGCAGCTGTGCAGCGTGAGACTCAAACGGTGGCTGCGAGCTTTAGATGCTTTGTTTAAATTTACGATCAAATTTATGAGGGCACGTGGCACTCAGTGTCATGGAAAATCAGTTATTGGCACACACGGGTGTGGGCACATACATGTGGCTGCATTTAGTGGCGTAAAACCTTTTGTGTGTATGTGTGTGTGTGTGTGACAGACAGGGCACATCATTTGTTTTTTATTTATTCATTCCAAACGTTTGGAGATTATCAGCTATTAATGTGACCTAAATGATAGACATTCAGTTTTCTTTTTTAACCGACAGAGAGATTATTAGGTATTTTATGAAAATTGTTAAAAAAAATTATTCTTCATTATAACAATTTTTTTCCCCACAGATGACTTATTAGTGGTGTCTGACTATAGACTCTAGCATGCATTGCTAAATTTGGGCTTGCAACAAACCCCTTTCCTCAAGCCACAAAAAAATCTCTCTGTCAAACAGTTATGTATGCAGCACGCACTCACTTGAGTCTTGGTGTATGTTAGGTTGTTTACTGGGCAGAAATGTTGAGGCAAAATAAGGGAAATCGTACTCTGTGTTTGTGGTTAAAAATTCTTTCCTTTCACAATTCGCTTCAGCCCAAACAGAGAAGGCGTGCCATGCCCATATTTTGCAGGGTGTTTGTGTATATATACAGTGGTTTGTGTGCGAACGGCCTGCGTGAGTAACAGTTCATATTTGGTTTGGTGATTAAAATCATCGTTTAAAAACTAAATATCATCTATGCTTCGGGACACAAAACCCACTAGTGTGTATGGCCGAGTCTCCATATTCCGCATGCTCAGTCTGTTCCATCTCCTTTTTAATATTGTTTTGACTACTCACCTGTCTGTTCCTTATGCCTCCTTTCTGCTGCGTGTTTTTTGGCCTTGGATCAACGGTCCCCTGTTAGCAACACTATTATGGAAACACGGTTAGTTTTCGTTTAGCCAAAGAGACACAGGCAGACAGAAGGTCAAGGACATTCCGGCAGAAGCCTTTTTAGTCAATCGTACTGTAGCAGCTGCTGTTTGACATTTTGTTTGCTGAAGAATCAAAGTGGCTTGATGAGCCATCTTCTTTATGCCTATTGTCCAAACAAAAGAGAGGTGGCTGAAAATACCAAAATACTGGCTGATGCAGGTATGTTCCTGGGGTTTTTACTAGTTACTGTGAATGTAGACTGGAAACTGTCCTTTTTTTGTCCTCCATTGTCCTTGCTTTTGAGGAAAAAACACTACTTCCAGTCCAGCGGAACATCTGAGCAACTGCTAGCTTAGCAACTATAATGCAATCGCTCATTGAGTTTCTTACTGGGTTATATGTACTTATTTGAAGTGGTTGCAAAAAGGCATTTTTCAAAAGATTCTAAGCTTTTTTTTAACATGGAATAAGCAAAGCCAATGTTTCCTTTTGTAGAAGTGATCCCACGCTACTGCTGGCTTTGAACAGAGAGCCAGCCATTAAGTAATAAATGTCTCTCAAGTGATTTACAAGGACTGAAATGTCTTGTCTTGGCTGCCTTTCTGACCACAGCACCTCGTGCCTCCATCTCTCTCTGCTGCTTTCTCTTGTCCTCTGTTTCTTTCTGACGCACGCACTGGTTCACAGGCACCAACTTACACTGAGGGAAAATAAAAGAAAAAACAGACTTCTGCAAACCTGTAATGCAGTTCTGTTTAGCTGCGTAAGTTCATTGCAGTCCATTTTAATCCATTTATTCCAGTAGCTGTCCGCTCGGTGGTGGTGCCCCCCCTCCCCCCCCCCCCCCCCCCCCCCCCCCCCCCCCCCCCCCCCCCCCCTCTCTCTCTCTCTCTCTCTCTCTCTCTCTCTCTCTCTCTCTCTCTCTCGTTCAGCCTATATATGGGCCATATCACAGCGGGAGTGTTATTTCTTCATAGCTTCAATGGATGAAATGTCACTCTTTGTGGTGGGTTACACTGCAGCAGATGTCAGAGAGCATTGTTGTCAGCAATTTTTTTGGCCAGGAAAACATCGACACAAGCTGACAGCTGCACTGCTACCATCCTACCAACCTATAAAATTGTTAATTACACGGTTGCCTGTTTTACATCCAACAACATTGGCCTTTCTTTTGAGTCGTGCTTTCAGGCCTCCCGAGGAATGCAAGTCCAATATTCCCTGTCCTTTTTAACTCCTTTTTTAACTCCTCTGCTATTTGGTGCTGAGAGGTTGAAAAGTAGGGTGACACTTTAAGCGACATCTTTCACATCACAGAGAGACATCAACGGCCGCCATAGTTTCTCGTTTGCACTTGGAAGAGGAGGGTGAAGCGAGAAAGTGGCGATCTGCAAACTAGATGCCACTGAATCCTTCACACTTGACCTTTAACAACATGTAGGTTTAAGGAGTTATATGTCTTCAGTGTAAATGTTTGGCCTTTTTGTTGCAGCATAGCATCAATCAGCTGCTTATTTAGATGTATGCAGGCTTCGCTGTGGATCTTGAATAGTCAGATTTCATGAACACCACATGACTGCTGTGTGTTGGAGAATGTCAGAGTCACATGGTCTTAATGCAGTTTCAGCAGCTTAACCACTGTGGAGGAAAACACTGGTCAACAGGGAAAAGAAGCCGTCTGGTGATTTTTAAAATTTATTTTTTGGTTACTCAGCAGTATGTCAGAGGGGCTCTGTACTCTGCAATGTCTCACGGTGCCTTGACGGAAATGTCTGAGATTCTTGTTGCATCAGTTTTCACTCCAAGACAGCTGAAAGAAATGTGTACAAAACATCTGAATCACACACACACACACACACACACACACACACACACACACACACACACACACACACACACACACACACACACACACACACACACACAAAGTCTCTCTGTCTCATTCTGGCTCACAGACTTTCACAGATAGTCACCTCCCCTCAGGGAGCCACTGCAATGGACACTCAATAAGGAGAGCTCTATTGATCTACCTGCAGGTGGCGAGGTAAAGTAGAGCCCATTACTGCTTTAATAACACACTCTCCTTGGTGTCAGCCTGCCATACGGGCTCTGCAACCCTCAGCCCGTCCAATCACACGGTTGGTGCACAGCATTGCGTGTGACTGACACTGAGACTGTTGTCATTACACAGTGGCTGACTGACTGAATTTGCTGAATTACACAGATGTGATGGTAACATGTGACTGTATTTTAAGATAGCCTTAAGTCAGTTGTAGTGACCCCCCAGGAGAGGTTCAGTTGTCTTTAGGTCACACCCAGAGGTGATGAGAGGCTACCACAGAATATTTCTGACAATTTCCTTCATAAAATGTTCAAAATAACCCAAGGTCTGTGTTATTGTTTAGGCATGAAGCATTAAAATATCTACAATGAGCTGACACAATCCCAATCAGTATCGCTGTGCCAAATACTAATAGTTTGGATTCTTATTGTTTTAATGTTGCGTTTGACATTCACAAAGCCTTTTATTTTCCAGTGGTATTTTAAATGTCAGTTGTTTAATGGAAATACAGTTTGTGTGACTTGTAGTTTGCTGCTGTGAATGGAAGCCGACAAGCCACTCTGATCTGTAAAACCTTTCTCTCGCACTAATGGATGACACGAAAGAAACCAGCAGGTTCAGTAATTTCATATTTTCTGTCGGCGCTGTTTTGATGCAGTGCTTTAAGATATTCACTTTGCATCTTGAACTGAATGATCACTATTGTATTGTGGTTTTTCACAGTATCATATATCTGACATTAAAAGGGAAATGAACATGTAAATCCCAGATTGAAATGCTTAGACTAGAGGATTTGGACATTATTGGGATCATGGGATTCATGTAGTTTAACACAAAACAAAAAACAAAGCAGACAAACACTTACCTATAAGAGCGCAGTCAGAAGAACTCAGAAATCTGGAAAATCTGGAAGGGACAGAAGGGGGGTGTGTAAAGTGACAAAATCATCTTGTTGCTGAACATTCCTGACATACTGTAAGCCTGCTGACTGTCAACTGGTCACTGAAAGGTCTTTGTGTGTATGTGCGCCTGCATTAGTGTCTATACCTTTTGTACTTATAGTCAGTTATCACATTTCTTTGCGTCCTCAGCAGTGCCTCTTTTCACCTCTGACCTTTACCCATCGCCATGGCAATTGCCATAAACCTCCAATTAAGCAGTTCCAGGAAAATCAAGTCCATTATTTGCTTCCCGGATGGCTCAGTGGTGTTCAGAAAGAAAGAAAGAAAGAAAGAAAGAAAGAAAGAGGGGCGATTTGGAAAAGCTTTAATTCCCATACTGATACAGTGCCAGCTGAGCTCATTTCTATGCTTCCACTGTTCCTGGGTTTTTCAGGCCTTTTATTCCTTACTCTTTGGTTGATTTGTTTGTGCTGTCTAACGTGTTTGAGCCTCTGTTACCCAGGCAGTGGGGTCATAGGGTTTGTAGCTCAGAAGTTTTTAATGGGTCCTGTTGGTCATCTATGTAGGCATCGGAGAAATATACAGCTCTGCTCCCTTCTGTGTAGTCTGTCTCTCTAGTTATGGTGAAAAGAAAAAAATGACTCCATTCACATTTTTTGTTGCAGTTTTACAAAAGAAAAATCGACGACCAATAAGGAATTGTGTTTTTGGATTGTTTTCGGTGATTCTGTTCAAACATTTGCATAAGCACTTCACCCTTCCATAACGGGTTGCCTCGTCGTAAAATGGACTAATTTATACATCACCAATATCAGCATTTGGGGTGTGCAGTATGGATTGAATCCTATCACGTATGTCATTTTATATCTTACTATATATTGATATAACATTTCTTGAAAATCAGTGGATAAAATAACAGGAATGTCTGTTTTTGGCTAATCCAGCAATCTGAATACTTGATACACCGAAGTACTTGAATAGATATGAAAATCCTGCAAAAAAACAGTAATTGTAATAAAGCAGTCCTCCTCAAGATTTCCAAGTAATATAATATAATTATATATATCACAATGGCACAGCATATATTGTCATATTGCCCAACACTTATCAGTAATATTAAGAAAAATGGTTGTCTGCCCCTGATTGATTGTTCACTCGGTCAGTCCCATCCTGGGCTGTATGCATGAACACAAATTTTAGCAGAAAACAGAATACAGCCTTGTTTTCAGTCGTGGATGGAAAGCTAATGATATTTTGCAATACAATAATAGGTTTATTAATGTCTGAACACAAAACAGATTGCGCTGAACTTAGGGTTGAAGATTTATTCTCAATATCTAGTTTAATAATGTTGGCGATTGGCATTGTTTTCACTTAGTTTTAATTAGCGCTGAAAGAGATTTAGTTTTATTTTGGGATTTTAAAAGTAATAATCTGTTTCTCCTGACAAATATAATAACCTTGGCATTTTAATAATGCAGTGCTGGGAAAAGACTATTGTGTCTGCTGGCCCGTTATTGTTTCTGTAATAATCCATAATAAACTCTTCACAGTAAGGGAGCAGTGGCTTTGATTAAAACCCCTTCAGGGGTTTAACAAAAAGTGTGTATGAGCCTGATTGTGCCACTCCTGTGTGCGCATATACTGACAGCGGTCTGAGTCTGACCTTCTGTGTGTTACAATCTGTGTGAACTTTATCTCCATTTGACCCACTGCCTCCCCGAGACCCCATATTTTTCAAAGACATTTTTTTCCCTCTCCGATAGCCGATGACTGCTGACATTTCCTTGTTAGATTCCATGGGGAACATCTAAGCGTAACAGTGTGTTGCTAAAGAAAGATGGCCTGTGTTATACATTCAGACCTATTTTTAAACAACCCCCTGCTGTTTATAGACATAGCTGATTCTGTGCCCACATTTGTAAAGATTCACAGGATATAAGCTTATTTTTACAACTGTCTATGCTGGGATCACATAGAGAAACTCAAGTACTATTTTGTGTCCCCACAGATACTCTAACAGTTTTAGAACGCATCAGTCTGTGCTGTTCAGCATATTTTGTGATGAAGGGTTTTAATATACTTTATGTTGTAGAGGGCTGCAATGAATTATTATTTGCATTGATGAATAATGTGTTGATAATTTTTTTTGACTTGAAGTAATCAATCTAGAATATCAACAAATTGTGAAGGTGACATCTTCAAATTGATTGCAACCAACAGTGCAAAAACTGGCTCACGCCCCAACTTAATTAATCAACTGTTTCAGCAGAAATCTTGTATAATCTTTTTTCGCATCCTGCCTTTGTTTAGTTCTTTTTTTTTTGTTTGTTTTTTACATTTCCAGTCACCCTGTTCTCATGTGTGAACTTGTTTCATTCAGCAGTGGGTAATATATGTAGATGGAAGAGAAATAGCATATAGGATATAAGAGGAATGGCTTTTTACAAGTAAAGTGAGAACATCAGCAGCCCTATTTGGCTGTTAAGCTACATTGCATTCTAGTCTCTTGAGGGTACTGAACATTGATATATTTAATGGGCAATATATAAGATATCCATTTATGCATTCCCATATTCTAGTTTACAACCCATTGAACTCATGTAAGCTGTTATTCAAACTGCATAATTGCACTTCACCCAGCACATGTGCAATCATTCTGCAGCCAGAGGATTCACGTTTCCACTTTTTTTGCTAGCAGCTATTTAGCTGCACTCTGCGCCTATCAGGAGGATGTCAGGCTTCATTCCAATTTAAACAGGATTAAAGTCACAGTGGCAGGCTCTGTAATTCAAACTATTATCAATCCATCTACCATTCTAATCCACTATGCATCTGCCATATAAAATCTAGAGCAAATTACCTGCTGGTTTTCAGTGAACACTGAGGTCATCTTATAACAGCGTCTCTGTAATATGTTGTATTCAGGATGGGCAGCATATTATGTTGTATTCAGGATGGGCAGCATATTGTGCCACTAGTATGTGTATAGATGAAAGTGTAGGCATTAATGTACTACAGTAATACTGTAGATTTACCTCCCATAAGTAATTGTTGGTAATGTGCACGTTTTGTACTTACCACTGTAAATCTGGCAAAGCACACACAGCATTTAAAGATAAAAAACTGATTGGGTTTAGAGAGTGCTGCAGTATGTGAATAGTGGCTCATACACAGGTAAGTTAATGCGGTGGTTATAAATGACTGCACCCCCTTTCCCCCTGTGAGGAAACTGTAGCTGTCCAAGGTGCTGAAGTGTGTTTACAGCCCCAAGTGGTTGGCCTTGGCACGTCGTGCGTTCACACGGACACGCGCACAACACACACACACACACACATACTGACTTACTTGTAGGAAATGCTGACATCTACGTTTCATTGAGCCTCCAGCGAACCAACTATGTCATGTGAAGTACGTCATTCCTTTTTTTTCCCTTCAAGATACATTTTTCCTGTCTTACTGTTGCCAGGGGTTAAGTGTGTGTGTGTGTGTGTGTGTGTGTGTGTGTGTGTGTGTGTGTGTGTGTGTGTGTGTGTGTGTGTGTGTGTGTGTGTGTGTGTGTGTGTGTGTGTGTGTGTGTGTGTGTGTGTGTGTGTGTGTGTGTGTGTGTGTGTGACTTCAACATTCCTTGCCCTGACCCTTATTTTCTATATACTGACAAGCATCTGCAGGGCACATGATGCATTGGCTCATTGGTATAAGCATGACACATGCATGTGTGACGGAGAGAGCATGCAGTTTGCTTGTGCCTGAACGTACGTGTGTGTGTACTTGCTTATGCTTACAGTATTTTTAACTAGGAATATCTACCAGCATGCACCAGAATGAAAACGTGATCACACAAGAATGGCTAATTTAGATAATTTCTCAAACAGCTGCTTGAAAGATACTAGAAATGCAACTCTACACTTTTCACATCCATGGTTACCAACACTGCATACCACAGTATGTTAGCTATTATAAGAAAGTGTTATGTTATAAGAAAGACCACGGCTGACTCTTAATCTGTGTTTATAAATCATGTACGTATACATGTTCATTTGTGATGTTAGAGATGGGAATCACAGTTCGGTAGGGTTGCCTTTCTACTTCTTCATTGCCTGAGGTGGATTTATAGATGGCAGTCACTCAGCCTCAGGCTACAAACTGTTTCAAGGAAGACAACTTATCAAAATGAGTGACAAGTGCTTGGGTGCATATCTGACCAACTGAGGCAGAGGAGTACAAAAAGTATTCTTCACATCCTGCTTCAAGGCAAAAAAAAAGAGTTGCATATTGTGTCTTTAATGCCAGGTGGAGAGGGTTTGTTTTACAATGTATCTTGGTGCTCAGGGTTTAAAGAGTGAAACAATTCCTCAAGATAAAGGGATGGAAATTGATTGAGGAGAAATCAAATAAGGTGCCTAGAAAAGGTCAATCCATGGATTTAGACTTAAGAGTGATGAGATCATGAAAGACAGTGAGAGCAGAAAATAAAGACTAACCCTATCCCTAACCCTATTTATAGATACATGTGAGCAAATGTTCATCTTTTTTAAAAGGCCAAGTAATCGTCCTAAGGCAGAACGCAGGAATTTTCAGCAGATAAAGGCCTGATTATTGAAATGTTTACTGTAGGATAATGAGAGTACTGTTTGTTTTGTCAGTTTAATGTGTGTTGTATATCCTGCAGCATATTTTGACGGCTTCCTCACACACTGAAATCTGCAGAAAGCCTTGACGAGTATTTACATTATTCAGCCTTTAAGGAAAAAAAATAGCACCTCCTCCTGTCAAAAAGTGGGTTACACACACTGACTCCACAACAGACACTTGTTTATTTAAATTATGAAATAATTTGGTTATTTACTGAAATAAGACTGCATCGGCATTGCCCCCAAGGACAAATCTAATGAATATTTCTTAATAGCAGAGTTTGTAGAATGGAAGAACAAGTTGTCTGTTTTCTATTACATTACAAAACACAAGATTCCAGATTGTAGCTAGTTTCTGCAGGTTGAGGTGAGGTGTTGTTTGTAAAGCACTTTGGATCTCTGGGTCAAAAAGGTGCTATATAAATAAAGCTTTACTTACTTACTTACTCACAGGCAAGCCTTAACAATAAATGTAAAATTTTCCAGGTATATTGTCCAAAATGTTCTCTAATCAGGCGTTCAGACCTAAAACACCTCTTCATTACAAACCTTCAATGGCCTGCGTTGGTGGGGGGCGTGCTGCCTCAATGAGACATTAAGTACAATCCAGGATGTCAAGTCTGAGTAACATCTAACACTACAGCACTGTACAGCAGTTTATTATGAAGAGGGATTTCACAATTCTGGAAAGTTCACATAGAGGCAGTTATTTAATCTTTCCTTGAAATGATCAGGAGTTAAACAGTGGAAAAGCCGGATTCATGATACAAACCGATCTAGCAGGAATGTTTGCGGTTTAATCCTGATCTTGTTTGATTCCACTGATTTATTTAGCATTAACAATTTTTATCTGGATTCAGTTCTGGGCTACTGTAGAAAAATGGCGGTTCAACACGGTCCCTCTGTAGATAAGAACAGCTCATTCTAAGACAAAAACAGTGTCTAGTTGTCTGCAGCTAGATACTCTGGAGAACTGGAGTTCTGGTAGAGAAATATTAGTTTCAAATATCTAATTATCAGCACTTGTCCCAGTTGTACCTGTGTCATAATGGAAACATCCATCCATCCATTTTCCATCAAAAAACATATGGTGAAGCATACAACATAGCATTAGATCGAGCAGGTGTCTTAATTTTTACCTAAGCATGATGTCCATTGAGACAAAACCCGTAAGGACATGGATTAATTGACAGCTCACTGACAGCTCACTGAAGATAAATTGCTTGGCTGCTCAGTGTGTTTGTCCATGTGAGTGTGCCTGAGTATGAGTTTGTGTGTGTCTACAGCTATAACTATAATTAGCTCTTGTGTTTTGGTTGCCTTGGTAGCGCCACAAAAGCTGTGTGTGTGTGTGTGTGTGTGTGTGTGTGTGTGTGTGTGTGTGTGTGTGTGTGTGTGTGTGTGTGTGTGTGTGTGTGTGTGTGTGTGTGTGTGTGTGTGTGTGTGTGTGTGTGTGTGTGTGTGTGTGTGTGTTAAATTTGTGAGTAAATTTGTGAGTAAATTTGCCTTAACAAGTGCGTAGTGGCATTTTTCCCTTATCGGTCAACTGCATAAGTTGTTACACAAGCATAAAATGCACAGATGCTGTGCTCCTTGATCAGCGCACATCGCTCATTTGAGCAACAGTGGAAGCACAAAATTAGACTGAAATAGATCCAAAGAGATTTTTTTCCAGCAGTTGATACCAAGAGCTAAATAGGCAATCGTAAAACTGACTGTGTGTTGACATTAGTAATCTTTGTATCAGTTTATCTGAACTCTGGAGCAGTTAGTGGAACTGGTGCCATTTAAACACAGGTGGCGTTTCATGGCAACATGGCACTGCAAAATGTAACTCCCAGTCCTCATTTAAGAGAACCACAGTGCATTCATTTAGAGTAAAACCTCAACGTGGGGTTTTATGGCTGTTACAAGACCAATGTTGAGCACACAATTGAGGGTAAACTGCACTCTGGACTGACCAGCTGTGTCTTTCCATTTGTACCTGGTATGAACTCTAAGATGATATAAATGACAGAGTGCAGACAAGACAGACCACTGTGTTTAAGTTTAGGTTGGAAGAGACAGATTTGTTTTGATCTCCCCTTCTGATGCCAGGAGTCTCTAACCTGGCAGGGTGACAGGTTGCCAAATTTCCGTCCTATAAATTTGCTGCTTGTGACTTTATGTGACATTATTTACAACATACTGGCTGGCAGTAACAAGTCATTATTACTGTAAAATGAACAGAGTACAAAAAAAAAGGGTGGTCCAGATCAGGGTAAACCAAAATGACTCGCAGGCAACCAAACCCTCAGTAAACACATTTTGTAAGATGTTGCTATGAGGCACTTAAGGGCATGCAAAGAAAATCAATTTGTAATGTAAGCACTTCTATAAATCTATAAATGTCAATTTGAGGACATGGTAGGGACAGGCTGGGACAGGAGAGGTTCAGATCAGGAGAGGATAGGCATGAAGCCGCAGAGGTCCGACATCAGAGAATATATTAGACAGCAGAATTGGTGATTGTGGGAATAGTGGAAAGACTGATGAAGATGAGTTTTATTTTGTTTTTGTGGAGTTTGAATGAAATGTGTTTTAAGGTTAGGGGTCAAGGGTGTGGTGAGTAATAGTAATCCTCACTTAAATAGCCTCTACTCCCTTTTTAAAATTGAAGGCAGTGCTTGACGTTGGTGATCAATGAGGTTGTTTTTAATAAGTGATAGGTAATAAGGTTACAATTAATTGCATTTGGTTATATTAATGTACAACATTAATGCAACAGCTTCCTAAACTATATACAATACTTAAGTTAAATAGTTGGTTTTTAGCTGTTTCCATGATTAGTTTTAATTTTGTTGTATGACGCAGTATGACACCCTATGCCACCTATTCTCTGAGTCATGTCAAAATGTCAGTGTTCACCAAGATATCACCAACCGACCGTTAAAGTGCATTGCAAAGTCAGGAAAATACCAACATGTCAGCTGCTTCTTGAACTGATATTTGCACTGCTACAAAAATAGAGCCCATAGTCTTATTCGTCACTCAACAGCCTCACTGGAGCACTGGACGTTAGTTACTGAGGATGCATCTTAATCAGCCCATGTAGCGGTAGCACCTGTGACACAGCTTGGCTACACCTGTACCCACCTATAACGCTGTCCTGTTTGTGGAACACATAAACGCCTGTTATGGGAACCAGCTTGCTGTGATATAATTATAAATTATAAATGTAATTATGAATAATCAGCTGAGTGATGCTTATGTCCATAGAGATAAGTTGTTGTGACTCATTTTTAGTGTGGTCCTTCAAGTTCTATTTTTATGTTCATTTTTGTTTCTTTTATTTCTTTAAAGGGACTTTGTCTTTTTTCCAAGACTTTGTCACAACTATGAAAATTTCAAGATGATTGATGATATGGGACTGATAACGATTAAATTATGGTCTAATTATTCATCTATTCAAACAATATAATGGTCTTCATGAAACAATATTTACCTCAGCCTCACAGTTAAATTTGTATAGCTTTTTAAGGCATAACTTCCCCTTCTCCCCCACTGTCAGTTGTCTGTCTGTTGGCCATCCTTGTGAAAGTTCATTCAAAAATGTGAATCTATATTTTTTTATATATAGCCCAAGCTTAGTATGCATTAGTCCACTGCTGTCCCCATAATGCACTGTTGATTTCTCTCAGCTTGTCAATTTGACAAACCCTTTGTTGTAAACAGGCATGTTTCACACCAGGGTCCATAAAGTTCACAACCTCAAACAAATCAATTATATTTTATTGGATATCAATATAGCACCATGTCAGTCCATTTTCAACCATACAGACAAAGTGGTTGCATCTGGGGTTTTACATGGTTTCTAGTTCTCAAGAGCTTTGCTGACGACACACTCAATCAGGAGTTTACAGTCATTTACATGAAAATGGTCTTTTCCTTGCTCCCACTCTAAACCGGTGTTAAAATAAAGCTAAAATAATGTGCCTGATGCCAGAGGAGCAATTGTGAGAACGGCTGGTGAGAAATCAACCTCAGCTGGCTGGCTGTTGCTGTCGCGTTACATCGAGAATCATTAGTGCGTGTAGAATTACACCGCAGTGGACAGTAACACTATCTGAACTGTCATTATGCAATAGCCTACATTACATCAGTAATGCACGGGTCAGGAGAGGGTGACACAGACGTCAATGGATGATGAAAGTAAGGGAGACAGAGATGGGGAGGGGAAGGTAGAAAAATTACATTGGAGTGTATATATGGTCAGCACACCTGTGTGTTTATTGTTGAGTAAGGCATCAGGGTCAGAGGAGAGGGGAAGTAATGATCAAGAACGCTCTTTCCATAGCTAATGCTGTGTTCACATCTTATGGAAATGACATTAATTAAGACACATTGGACATAAAATGGGAATATTTTTCATTGTTGCTCTGTCCAGCAGAATGTAAATGCGGTTGTTGATTTCTAAAGGGATGGACGGTCTGTTTTTCACTTCACTGGGGCTGAAAGTGGTCTCCATCTAAGTCCTAAAATAACCCTGTTCTGCAGGTGTTTGCAAAGCTGGTCCAGTTAGGCTCTGCACAGGGTGTGTCTCAAGCTGGCCCTTAGTTGGTGTAGCGGACGGTTAACCTCTATACTCTGATTGGAACATTGTGACACTTGTGGCGAGGTGAGACATCTAATGAAAAATTAATGGGTGAACAGAGGTGTCATAGCATGGCCCAGCTGCCGCTAAGAAAACTAATTATGGATAAGATAAGAAGTTGAATGGTTAATATTATTGCTCGTGCTTGCTAACTGACACACCCAAATGAAACTTACTTACTCATTAATTCAATTAATACCAGCTGTGTTCACCCCGCTGTTACATTTTAGACTTTTGTGGAAGACCATGTGTAAGTACTATTAATATTAGGTAACTGCAAAGAGCAGAAGCAGCAGGTGTAATTAACATTAATGATGGCTGCATTCCATTTAGGTTTACCAGTTACAGGGCTCTGGTATTGTGTATGCTGCCTTACTGGCAAGGCATACTGGGACACCTAAATGGAACAAATCCATCATGTTATTAATTACACCTTTGCCTTTCCTGCTGCCACGAAGGCCTATTCTAAACTGAAACTCCTTGTAAATACAGCTATTGACTGACTTTATTTCATTCATAAATTGATAAAAAAAATCATATTATCAGGTTCATTTGGTTAAGACCAGAACAGAAATGCCAACCCGCTCACTAACAGAACTCCAAAAATGCATTGTCATTTACAAGGAGGCAGTGACAGTGGTGAAGAGTTGACACCAAATCCCTTTAAAGAGCCACTAGTTTGGAAGCTATGATGTGGTCTCCTGATGGTCAACAGCAACTTACCCAGACTAGAATAAAATGGAACCATCTTAATGTGATCAGTTAGGTATCCAAATCATACTTAAGCTTTGATTTGATTTTTGATTTTCAAATATTTTAGTCATCTGGTTCAACTCTTAAAAAAAGACTGATGCCTAAGTAAGGGATGGAAACAGAGAGAGGCTGTCAACGAGAGCAAGGACATTAAGACTTATGGAGAGCAGAGGAAGAGGAAGACAAAGAAAAGAGGAGGAGGAGGAGGCAGTAGAATTTACTGTCCTTTGTCCCTGATGATGAAGTCAAACTTCAACCAGAACGACTATAAATAGTACAGTAGTGGGCCTGCTGCTACCCCGCACACACACACACACACACACACACACACACACACACACACACACACGCATGCACATGCACACACATTCCCAGTGGGGATTCCCATCAAAGCTGCCATCACCCATCCTGACCTTTTCGTTTAAGTTATGTTCCCTCACTCTCTCCTACTCCGCCATTCACAACCTCCCTGTTGTGATATAAACTATCCACCTGTTCTCCTACACTGAGCTGTTCATAAACATGTACTCACACACACACACACACACACACACACACACACACACACACACACACACACACACACACACACACACACACACACACACACACACACACACACACTCTTTGCTACTCTTTTATTAATCTCCCTTTTGCACACACATTCACTATGGATCACACATGGCTTTATACCAGTAGCCTATGGTTTACTGTGTTGCTCAGTGGAGCTTCTCTTTGTAAATGTGGTAGAATGACATACACTATACTGCAACAACTGAGCAGTGAAGTGGAGAAAAAGCACAGCAGCAGAAGACATAGAAATAGTTTTATGTAAGAAGACATAAAGTGCACATTGAAACGTGCAGGCATAAAGGAGTTCACTGGTATTTTAAAGTTTGTTTTTTATCAGTTTTTAACTCAGTGGTTGGCTTTAGCAAAAGCAAAAAACCATCAGATCTTCACCACTAGAGAGTGAGTACTAGAAACGTAAGGTGTGACGCTGTCTCCGTGTTCATAAATAGACCTCTTTGCTAGTTAAAACCATGGCATTTTAAAAGTACAACATGATAGAAAGGTAGGTGCAGACAGTCCAATAGGTAAGGAGAATGGAGCGGGTAAATACAAGTAGAAGACAAGTAAATACAAGAATGGAGGAAAGGAGGTGAAAAAGGATACTAAATGCATATGTATTTGCAAGCCAGTGTGCAACTGTGGTGCACACAGTCTCCGGTCTCTGTCCTCGAGCTGTCACTGTCGCATCGTCTGTGTTTCCTGGCTGCTGTGGTCACTCTGCACCAACTCAACCTGTTTGTGTATTGCATATGTGTGTGAGCACCTTGGAGCAGAGGAAGTGCTTTAAGTGACCACACCTGTGTTCACACCACAGACTTTCATCTTGAGTTCGAAATTGCTACCTCCATGAGCTGCTTGAAAGAAAAACCCTTTCAGCCAAGATGAAGTTCTGAAAAGTAGAAATAAAACATGCTGAAATTATTTCGACACATTCTTATTATTCATGACACGATCACAACTCCAAGAAATCTGACCATCTGCGGTCACAGTGACAGTGGGAAGAGGAATTTTCAGTGTTTTGACATAAAAAGTGTGAAAATGAAAGACAGATTGAAAGTCCAAGAACCCTGGAGAATGGCTTGGAGGTGAAAGGAAAATAATTTCATGAAAGGGGGTGAAAGTGAAAGGACATATTACAGGAGCGAATGAAGTGACAGAAGACAGATGACACGATTATAGTTAGGAGAGAGAGAATGAGACTTGGTATGTATGAGATGTAGACAGACAGAACTGTGTGTGCTGAGTGGTGTTTGGTTGTGTAAAAGCACATAAAAGCCTGAATACTCACACGACACAGAGGGTACTCCGATCAGTGCCTTTCTCGTCCTCTTCTCTCTCTTCTTATGGCTCCTTAATGGGATTTGGTGTCCACTTGTCACCACTGTCTCCTTGTAAATGACAATGCAATTTTGGTGTTCCAATAATAAGCGGGGTGAATGGCATTTTGGTTCTGGGTTCATGCTCAAGAGACACATTTCAACATAGATTTCAAGATGGGCTGTGTTCATTGTAGCATGGTAATTACTTTAGTCATGTGTCAGGCTGGAATATACCAGTAGCTCATGTAAGTCTCCAAGTTGTACTTTTGTCCTTATATGTCCAAAGTTCATTCAAAACTTAATATCACACAAACACTACTAGCTTCAGCCAATACCATGACTATAGGAGTCAGTCCAAATCTTGTTTCACCCCACTGATTAACAAATTATTTCCTATTTATTAGTGAACTGAATTTTCTCCAAACATTTGTTGTAAAGTGAGGCAATAAATCAGCTCGACAAATTGGTCAGTATTTGCTTATTGCAAATATATCAGAATGTCTCACCTGATAAGAGATGCCAAAGATATACTTGAGATTGTTTTGTATATAGTGTCACAATGGCATAGTATATCTTCCCAAAGAATACTGAAATTTTTATTTTTCACTGTAAAATGTTCCACTCAGTACATACCTTGGTCCCAGTTCATTTAAATGTTTTCTTTAACAATATTACGCTTATATACCGTTATGTTTTTATTAGTGTTTTATAAGCCATGGAGGCCGCCTTGTTGGACCACCATTTTTCTACAATAGCCCAGAAGGGACAAACCAAACATGATAGTGCTGTTAGCGGCAACCATTGGTAAGGCAGCTGCAGTCTGTAACTGCACTGCTAGAATCAGCTAAATCCTACACACTGGTCCTTTTTTTAAAACTCTAAAACAGCAATAGCTCACTTGTGAATCATTTTCAATGTCACACAAGACAAAAGGGTAAAAAGAATACAAAGTTAAAAGGGACTTTTAAACACCAACCAAGGTTGAAAATGGATAAAAGGGAAGAAAATCCCAAGTAGAAAATGACTCAAATGGCACTCAGTTGAGAACTTGTTAGGAGAGCAAAGGAAGGAACAATGTTCTCAGTGTGTGTGTATGTGTGTATGTGTGTGTTTGATTGATGGGTATACTCTGTGTTCTGAGCCAGTGGCCTATCATGTTCCAGGACAAACGGAGTCATTTACTCCAGAAGTGGCTGGACATGAGAGGGTTTTATAATGTATGTACGCCCCAGGAAAGTGGTCTCTGTCCCGTTTACAGAAAGGGCAGAGTAGCAGTGAGGGCCAGATCTGTAGGTGTGAATGTATTCAGTGTCCTTGGCGTGCGTGCGTGCGTGCGTGCGTTCTAGTGTGTGTGTGTGTGTGTGTGTGTGTGTGTGTGTGTGTGTGTGTGTGTGTGTGTGTGTGTGTGTGTGTGTGTGTGTGTGTGTGTGTGTGTGTGGGGCGTGTGGGCGTGTGGGCGTGTGGGCGTGTTGGTGTGTGTGTGTGTGTGTGTGTGTGTGTACTGTATGTACTTTCTCTTGCAAGCATGCGTGCTGGTTTACATGTGTGCACCACCAATGTCTGCACATTCACACCTGTTTGCATGTGTGTCAGTGTCTTTGTGTTCCTGTTTTTGTGCGTGTGTGTATGCGGAGGACGGTTTTCCCTCCAGCAGAACAGGGCTAATGGTTTGTTTACATCCTCTCAAGTTTCGGGGGGGATTTACAGTCCCCGTGTTGGCCAGTGAGGCCAAGGAGGGAGGATCTACAGAAACCATCCTCTTCCTCTGCATCCTTTTCCTCCTCCTTGGTTCACTTCTCTCCTGTTACATCCCCCTCATGCTTTATTCAGTCGCTCTCTTACTCTCTCCCGAACATGTCTTGCCTCTCTGTCATTTGCTGTCTCTGTTTTTCATTTTCTCATTCTGTTCGCTCAAAATACTTGCTTTCTCACTCTGTTTGCTGTCTTAAAGGACCAGTGTGTAAGATTCAGTAGCCTCTAGCAGTGAAGTTGCAGATTGCAACCATTTGAATGCAACCTTTCATGTGTGTAGGCGGTCATGAAACTTACTCTGTTCTGGGCTACTGTAGAAACATGGCAGTTCAACATGGTGACCTCTGTGGAAGAAGACCCACCTCCTCTTGAGATAAAAAAAAAAGGCTTATTCTAAGATAACAGACACACAATTATTCTTATTTTCATGTGATTCTACACCAATAAAAAATACACCTGAATGAATACTGTCTTCCATTTCTGCCAGTAGAGCCTCTTTAAATGTTAAATGTCACCCACTGGACCTTTTAATGTAGAGTACGTCTTTTCTTTATTCTCTTGACATTCATTTAACACTACTTTTTTCTTTGTCTGTCTTTCAAAATCATTTTTGCTCCATCACCCCTGTCATTTGTGTTGGTCTTGGCTTTTTCTCTCACTTATTCTCTTTTCCATTAACTCCCTCTCTCCTTGTCTTCTCTCTCTTTTGGCTGGGTACTGCCTTCCTCTTCATATTACCTCCCGTCTCCCCCTGTCCTCCTATCCATTTTTCTTTCTAATGTGCTCAGGGCTCTGCTCCCCCTCTGCTTTTTTTTTTTCTTTTCTTCATGTCTCCCTATGATATTAAAAATCAAACCCCATAACAAATTGGTTATGCTAAACGTTTTTAGCCTATTCACAATTCTCACATTTTCTTGAATCGTAATTCACCTGCAACTGAGCCTAAATCATAACCAGGAATTATCATTATAGCCCCTTCAATAAGATTTCAATTAAAACTGTTTTCATGAAATGAGGAGGCGTCCATTTGAGACCTCTCATGATGATTTCCAGTAACAAGCTCTGAGTATGTGCCATCCCACAGCGACGGCTGCACTTAGCTCCTGTAGGGAAGATTGTAATATTAGAAAATATTGTCTAATATTATGTTTGCCCAAAAATGTGCGCAGTAAAAAATTGTTCTATATTACTGTATAAAAATATAGGTTTGTAATATACTGTAATATACGATATAGTAAGCAGTGTTTTATTGGCTTGTGGTCAGTAAAGTTGAAGCAGTGTTTTCAGGCGACCAGTACAACCAAAGAGAACAGTTTATATGGTTCAAAAGATATAACATGATACAGTAATCCAAAAGGTTGGAGGAGATTTTTAACATAATTTCCGTGTGAATAGCCATTTTTGCATCACAATTTTCATTCTCACTGAAAAATACAATTTAAAATCATGATAATGTAATGTGTTTATGGATGTGTTTTTAGTGATGATGAGCCTTTACACTCCTGTTACCTTTGTTCATTTCGTTGAGCAGCTGACAGATTGCTTTGCATTTCATATCCATTCTGACCCTCCCTCCATTCACATTTGTCTCTCAGGCTGAGCTTGTGGCAACAATCTGTGTTTAACAGGTGGTTTTCTGAAGGAGAAACGTGGTCAAACGATTGATCAGGGATAAAAATGTATAGATCATGTAGAAGGAAATGGTGTCAGTAGTATGCCATTTTTCATCATCAGGCTGATTTTTCTGAATCTGAAACACTAAAACTGTTAAAAAATGCAATTCAGCTTTTGACTACTCTGATGTTATTATCTTTTCAGCAATGAAATCGAAACCCACGCACATTTGAAAGCGGCAGGTTATTAATTGGCTGCTCTGACCTGCCGCTTGCCTTATTCATGTTTCTCCCAAAGGCCCACCACATCCATCTTTTGTTAGCAAATGTGGGTCGACATGAGCTAATTCTTCTGAATGCAGACTCAGTGATCGCTTAATGAATAAAGTCAATTAAATAATCACTCAAACTGTGAAAATGAAAGAAAATGTGCCAAATTCAGTGTCATTGAGGGCTGGTGGAGAAAGAAAACAACAAACTAGTGTAGAGGAAGCACAGAGTGTAAGTGATTGTTTTAGTCCTGCTGCTGTGTGCAGGTGGGTGAGGAAAAAGGTGTTGAATGTTTTGTGTGTGTGTGTGTATGTATATGTGTGTGTGAGGGCATACAATGGAATACAGGATGTCGCTTATAAAGTAACTGCACCCCCTTTCAGCCACACACATACAGTCGATGTATGTATAGTACATCTGCCCACTTTGAAAAAACAAAGCCAATGACACACGCAGCTCTGAGCATATGTTTGCCCCCCCACTCCACACACACACACACACACACAAACACACACAAAGAACGGTGGCATGTTACTGAGTGATCTTCACACCACTCTCTTGTGACATACACACGGGCTGCAGCAGCTGTGGGCGCCGATCTGCAATTCATAGCACAACTACCATGACCTTCACCTCAATGCCAACAGCTCACTGGGTTTCAGCCCAGCTCCATACAGGCCGAGGATCTGACTCGACTTCCTCTGCTGTTACAAGCATTTTTCAGTCCAGACAGGTGTAACATTATCCTGACAAGCAAAGTATTAGAATATGGTGTTAAGGGAAAATTTGAATGCGGAAATATCAGCCAAGTTATCTGGCATGTCTATAATGCATCTTCTACTTCTGGGACAGTATGTTTCCAGTAATAGATTACTTTTTGTGCTGCGAGTAGATCTGCCAACATGCTTACAAAGTTAGAGCGATGAACAGCAATGCAGTTATCTGAAAGTAATCTGCACTATTTTCCATGACCGTGGTATAGTGATGCGGTAATTTGAGTCTTTTTATTTAATTAATGAAACAGTGACTGATATTTAGATAAACAAATAAAATGTTAGCTATGTTTTCTAGTATCAGTTCTTGAAACAGAATCCTTGATGAAACACACACTTATCATAGTCAAGGATTAAACATTTCTCTTTCCAGCACTTTTTTCCCCCTCGTGTTGTCATGACCAACATCTTAGCCACAGGAAGACATCCCTCTAACTGTCTCTGTCATTGGATTTGTATGTATAAATGTGTACTGTGCATCATCTGTGTGTGCACAGGCCTGTCTGCATGTGTGATGATATGATGAATAATAATAGTTCAGGCGATTAATAGTTCTGTCTGGGGGGAGACGTGCATCCTGGTTGTACGCCTCAGCTGGCCAGCACTTTATCCCACATTAGTAGGATCTTGTAGCTGACAGGTATCAGGTTGAGTCACAGGTGGGCACCTGGGTACAGTTTGTTTCACTTAAAGGTCAAGAAAAACAAAATCAATATGCAACAATTGAAATCAGTTTTTGAAATCGAATTGAAATTGAATTAATAAATTGTGATTAATAATTAATCTGTGTTAGATAAAGGTGTAACATGGCTGAATTTTTAGGAAAGAGAGCAACTATTTGATGGATTACAATTAAATTTTGTATTTTGTTTTCTGATATTCATAAATCAAAACTCTCCCACATGAAAGGCAGCAGGGAAGGTGGTGCCTATGGAGGATAGGTCAGAGATGTACTGTACATGCTTGTGTGTCCTTCACATTGCTTTCTTGTGTTTATGGTGGTCAGGTTGAGCAACACAGAGACATGTCTTTGTCTTTTTCTCCCTCACTCACTCAATCACTATCTTTAAAATCTTTTTCTTGCCTTGTTCATTTGCCCTTTCTCTACTCTCTCTTGCCTTTATATATACACACACACACACACACACACACACACACACACACACACACACACACACACACACACACACACACACACACACACGCACTAATTACACTCCTAGTCCACCTATTGACTGTCAGACCCACAGCTGAAGGATAATCTTATCTGGAGAGAGCAGCATAGTGCACTGCACACTGCCACCCAGTTGATTAAACAGGGGAAGAAGAGTGTGTGTGTGTATATGTGTATGTGTGTGTGTGTGTGTCTTTGCCATCATAGGTAATGAAACTGCCAAGTGATGGGACCATAGCTGTGCAGTATGGGATTGTATGCATTTAGAGTGTGTATGTGTAATAGATGGATGTAGGAAAGGCTGTGAACCATTGAAATCCCAGCTACATACTTTTTATACAGCAGAAGTTAGATTAAGTAATTTTTTCACAAATGTACTCTGTGTGTATACCCTCTCTGTTCAGTGAAAACCGTTTATCTCCAAATTTGGTGATTTAGAATTTTTCAGATAAACTGAAGGATTAAGTGCTTCTTCTATATCTTAAGCTAAATAAACCTTTTACAGGCCCATTATATAACATTTAGGAGGATCTTTTTTTTTTTTTTTTTTCGTGAGTTTCACGGCCATAGTAATTTCTCCTAAATGTGTATGTGTATTCAAATGATTGCGATCTAAAACTTCACTGCTGGATGCTGCTGAATCCTACGCACTGGTCCTTAATATAAAATGATCATCATCACAAAGCTGAAAACAGCCCTGTTTTTAAGAAGAGACATTTTATTTGTTCTCATTTAAAGCAGCAAATGGTTAGGGTGTTTGAACAAATTACCATTTCATGTTGCCAGCAAGGTCACCCAGTCTGTGTTTACTCGGAGATCACCACCGCAAGCCACACGGGAAAGGAATCAGCCAGTAAATGAAGCATGCTATTTTCCTTTTTTAAGGAATTTCTCTGCTAATTTTAATTAACAGTATATATAATGGACAGAACCTCCGGGTCTGTGAAGTGAAGCCAACATGGAATTGCTTAATCCTGACTTTTATGTAATGACCTTGCAGGGGCAGCTCCATTGGCTGCAATAAAAACTGATACCATGCAGTCTTATGTAGAAATTATCTACCTTCTCACTTGATTTATTAGCTCAGTAAACTGTTTTCCTAATGAGTTTGTGGTCTCAATCGTTAGTTTCAAGTGTTCTTCATTGCAGCATGATGTTCATTTAGTAAATGGTCTAATTTAGAGTAAAATAGACGATAAAACGGGGAATGCTTTTGGACGTGGCTACCTTGTGATTGACAAGTCACTCTCACAGTGTTGACCAAATATGAATCAAGATTCTATCGCCTATTTCTCACCTAAAATTGTACTGTACTGTTTAGCTGTAATACAAGATTGTGTGTGACCAGGGGAGCCGCCATTGTCTCCTGCTACGGACAAGTCAAAACTGCGCAGCCAATGAGGGCTGCCTAATACGCAGCACATCACATTTCCTGACTCTGACACACTGTCATGGCACCGACCATAACGCTGAACTCCAGGCTTCAAAACGGTACTCCACAAACCAAGGGGTGACGTCACCATAGGTTCACATTTGGCTATTTTACATGTTGGAAATACAAGCAGGATGAATAAACAGTCAATCAACTGCGATATACATTATAAAATCAGTCATTTTATTTTCCGTCGTCCTTATTATTCTAACCGGCCACTGTTCTGCAATGGTGCCACCTTTGGAAAGTGATAAAAACTCTGTCCACATTCCCACCACCTCCATCCATTACTCAAGCCACTATCGCCCTGCTAATGCAGCCATCCATCAGCATGAAGGGGATTGTGGGGGTGAGAGGGGAAAGAGCTGATCAGAGAGAAGTAATAAAGCACCAGGCTTTCTTATTTTTTAAAGTTCAAGATTTCCCCATAATTTTATTTACTAATTTGTTTTTGTTAATGGGAGCAACAACCTGCCTAAACATCAACCCTGGCCCCATGACATTTATGGGAGGCAGATAAAACTCAAGTTGTTAAACTGGCCATCCTTACAATTTGGTTCAAACCAGTGCTGCTTATTGGTACTTATACTTATAGGTATGTCCCCAACAGCTTTTTTTTTTTAGCCCCCAATCCGATCCGAGTAATTTAATATTAAGTATTTGCCGATACCGAGTCCCGATCAGATGCTTTTTTTTTTAGATAATACAGTGCGCAGTGCATACTGCACCGTGCATGAAAGCTTTGTGAGTAAAAACAGCTGTGTGACAGCTGACGTAAAAATATGGATCGGATCAGGTCATTAAAGCTCAATATAGCCGATACCGATCGGTTAGAATATGTCTTGGCACCAATACCAATCTTTGAGATCGGATCGGGGCAACCCTACGTATAGGTATAAAGTAGTAGTTGCTTTAGGAGGTATACAGGCTGTACTACTATTGCTATTGCAGTAATAATAGACTAATAACTTTTAGCTGTTTAGACTGACCATATATTTCAATTTTTTTAGAGAGAGTGGGAATAAAATGTATAATGAGGGATGCCACATGGAAGACACATACGGATGCATCATCATTATCATCATTAACAAACAGCTACAAACAACATGCCTACTGTTAAATTAAACTATAAATGATGGTCAAATATTGACAGCACCTACTCCCCCTGAGTTCATTGAGACTTTGCTCTGAAATAAAAACTGGTACAATTGAGCCTTGTTTCACAAGAGAGGTCTGTTTTTTTTGTGTGTTTTTTTTCATTAAGGGTCAGACACACTTTGGGGGCTGCATGCCAGTAGATGTGCTGTCTGTCCAGTCCTGTTTTTAAAATAGATTTTAGAGGAATAGCCCACCTCTCTGCTTGCGTTACCACAGGTCCTCAGCATGCCGTTATAATGGCACTATGTACTACATACATGCTTCCCACAGTGAGTCATTCACAAGGTAACCAAGGAAAGCACACTGAGCTCATTTATACGAGCTGCAAGCCGAGGATTATTTTTATGCTTTTGCTGACATCTCCATAGCTATTTCACTCTTTAAGGCAGAAATTGGCCAATTAAAATCACATGAGCTCTTGGGCAAGGAAGGTTTTTTTTCTTTCCAAAGTTGCTGTCATAAGTGGACAGTGTTTTAGTACCTGCCAAGAACAAAATGGTCTCTTTGTTGGGCTGCCATGGTGCTCCTGGAGGGCATTAATGTGGCCTTCTACAAGTGGAACACAGTGATTATCAGAGCTATTAGTGTAGCTATTGCCTCACATTGACATTCAAATAGAGAGGTGTGCTGACCTGGCTGCTGAGGAGCAGTGCTGGTTGACTATAGGTTTATTATGTCCTCACTGATACTTTTGTTGTTTGGAAGACTCTTTGGCTGATTGCGAGGACTTCTGTATGCAGAAGGTTATCTCTTCTACTTCATCTGCCAAGGTTACATTTGAAATATAATAGAGAATTACTGAAATATAATAATATTTGGCAACATGTAGCTATAGTTCGACCTGCAACTTCACAACTAGATGCCACTAAATCCTACACACTGGTCCCTTAATACACACTGTTTTTAAGCCCATGATGGATCTGAATGTGTCTCATTTGTGAATGCAAATTTTATTCCCACCTGTGAAACATAATTTGGGCTCATTCACATTAACCAATTAGGCGTGTTTGTGAAAGCCAAATATATTTTGAGCTAATGAAACATCTGGCTTAATTTAATAATGTCTTTAACATGAATAGCTTTTCATAGTAAAATGTGCAGAATATTTCAAATTACAATAAATATGTAATTATACTAAAATCCACTCACTAGGTGCATAAGCAGGATGGATTGATTACCTTAACCGCAGAAAATCAGTCAAACAAAGAACCTTGCTTAAAGGTTCTATGTAAGATTCTGACGTTTTCAACAGACATGGATGAGCACATTGGCGCTGTTATTGGAGCGGTTTCTATGTCCGGGGTGCAGTTAGGTCGTGCACTTCAGTGGCCAACCACGGTCACAGTGTGATTCTGTACATCACGTATATTATTTGGACATAGATTGAATGGAATTGTTTTCTATTGAGGAAGGAGAACGGATTTGGAGATGGTGAATACAGTCGATTTGCTAATGAGGTGGTGAGATTAGATAATTTTGTCTCTGATCTAAGTCGAGGCTCCCGAATGGCTCACAGGTTTTAAAGAATCTACCTTAGTAACCATCTTAATTAAGTGTAAACATCTTTAATTATTAAATGAGTAAATAATTGTGTAACATTTTTCTTCTGTGTTTTCAGTTTTTCAGCAGCATTAATATTTCACCCCACAAAACGCAAGTTAGCCTTTGTGTATATTGGCTGGTCTGTGAAACTCGACAAACGCAAATATTATTGAATGCCATAAAAGTTCTTGAATTGTTTGAGCACAATTTAAGATCAAATCTGTGTTACCCTTACTTATACATATCTGTTCCTAGTCTACCTTATTGAAACTCATCCTCCACATCATCATCAAAAGCCAAATTGAAGCACTTCACTGTGTTTGTCTGAGTGTGCCAGTAAGTACTTGAGGCCTCCGTGTCTTTGATGGGTGATGTTGTCGCCCAGAATAATGAGGAAGATCATCACTCAATGGGCAGAAAATCATTCCACTCTTTCCATTCTCGCCTGTCTTGGTTTATTGCTCTCATTCATTTGAGTTCCCTCTCCTCATCCTTTTGTGGGCCGAGGCCTGGAAATTTAGTGATATACAGCGATGTGCAGCCTGCTATTCATAACTCCTCCTCTCCCTTTCTACTGTTTATTTCCTTCCTTCCTGTCTTCTTCCTATCCTCTCCTCATTATCTGCTGACTCAGCATTTCTTTACATTCTTACGTTTTATCCATTCGTTTGGTCTTTTTGCGCCTCTTTTTTCCATTTCTGTACCCTTATTGATCATAAAATGATACCAACTTCTCCTTTTCTTCTTTTCCTTCACCCCCTTACTCCACTTTCTTGATGATGGTGCTGTAGGATTATTGACTGCACAGAAATGCTGAGTGAGTCCAGCTAGACCGCACATTGATTGATACAGCTTAACGCTGCAATGTTGTTTATTCCCATTGTGTTTCACCAGTGCAGCAGCACGTCTGGCCTTATGACAGGTAGTCTAGACCTTTTTAAGACCCTTAAAAATGGGAGCAGCAGTGCACAGATTTCCTTTTTCTTTTTTGTTAATGAATGGAACCACTTGTGTTTAAGAGTTTGTTGAGATTGCAGTGAACTAATCACTTTCTCACTGGTTGAGCAAGGTCTATGCTATCACATAGAAACTCTTCAGGTGGGCAGAAATAAATGAGATGGAAATTAACTGGATTGAAACATTGAAAAATGATTGAAGTGTGAACAATTTAAATGATTTCAGATGCAACTGATTGTTCTGTTTTTCTGTGAGTGTGAGTCCCAGACATGCTGAATGCAAATACCTGTTAGAAGGTTTTGGAAAACAAGAATCTCCCACTGTTTTTCTTGTTAAAATGCAATTTGAATATTTATTTTTGAATATCTCATTTATTTTTCTTAACACTATCCAGAGTTATCCATATTAATTTGGAAGATCAAACAACAAGAAGTACACTTTTCCAATCCAGGTGTATTTGTTCTTATTTCTGGAGCATTTCTTTATACATTGATCTGGGCAGCTCAGAGCGAAGGGCCTCATGAAGGAACCACTTATATGACAATTCTGGGGCAGTTATAGGCTGAGTTGGTGAATCTTACACTGAGTGAGCAAGCCTCACAGAAAAGAGTAAGAGATTTGTGATATGAAAGTGTTCTTGCATGTGGCCCAATGTCATTTGAACATTATCCTCTGAGCTCAGGTACAAGTTGTAAAATATACTGTATGTTTCTGCAAAATGGTTTCATAAGAGGACAAATATTAACATCTGATATACAGCAGACTGTTGAACTTGGAGAGCTTACAGAATGAAGCCAGACATAAAGCCTTGTGTACTTAACTAGTATTTAAACTTCACAAAGAGCCCAGATTAATATAGTTAAAGGAACTGAAATCCAGTTTGTTTTGACTCTTATCTGCAACTGAAAATATCTAACCTGGCAGGATAACAGGCTGAGTCTGAGCGTCTTTTGTTTACAAGTCCTTGGCTGTATTCATGCAGCGTAAAGACACTAAGGGCAAAGAGGCAACAAACCAATCTTTTACACAATGGTTCCATTCGAAGAGAATGAATAAAATGTGTTTGCGATCACAGACTAAGACCGTACAATCAATGGCTAATATGTATTATTTTTGGAAAATCTTGAAATGACAAGTAATTCAGGGGCTGGTTGTGGGTGGAAACGTTCCAGCAAGACACAGTTCTAGGTTGTGATTTCACACCCGTCGGATTACAGCCCTCTCAACGTGTGGATTTGGATTTCAATGACCTAGACCAGAACACTGTAATAGAGGGTGATGATGACAACACACTCTAGTTTATTGGCATTGATTAATGAGCAACAACAAACCAGAGTGCCTTGTCATCAGACAAATCGAATAAAGACGAGGCAAGTACTGGCCTCTTTGTGCTGGCTGCGTCATGTAGCTAAATGATCGATCACGCTGTGAAGATTCCAGACAAGAGACAGAGTGAGTAGTACTTCAGCGCTGCAGCGTTCTCTGAAGTGATTGCCTGTTTTGCTTCAACGTGGGAAAATAACAGGGCTATTCAGTCAGTCAGTACAAGCTTTTATTTGTTGTGTGCAAAACTTCTCTAATATGGAGCGGTCTGTTTTGGCCCGTTCACGGTCAAGCACATTCATCATAGTGTGCTCAAACATTTCAAATAATCGCACCGGCCCTCATAAGAAGGCCTAGATAACGTATGCACGGCTATGATATTTTTAGAAGTCAATGACCGCTACAGCTCATCAATGACGAAGTGAATGGAAAAGGACATCTCTTGTCTAAACAGACATTAAATTAGGCTGATGTCACACTTTACTGTACTGTCTGTACCTCTCATTCTCTGCAACTTTGTCCTCACCCACGAGCAAAGGACTCACAAAAAACTCCCCTGTTAATTCCCTCCTCAGCTTGTCCTCTGCCTCAGTGTCTTTCAGTCCACACCACTCACCTCCCTCATTTCGTATTCGGCATTGAGGAAGAGGGATGGAGAGTGTCTGCATTATTTACAGTAGCTCTTAACCTGGCAGGCTCACACTCACCACAGCCCAGAGCTGTTTTTAGAAACGCTGCCTTTGCTTTCGATACTTCAATGAAAAGGTGAACTTTTATTAATGGAGCTGATGTGGCTGCTGTTTACGAAGACGGAATTTCAAAAGAACGTGTTATGCAATTTGTTCTGGCTGTTACACTGTAAGGGATAAGAGAAGTAAGGTAATAACTGCAGCTAATGTATGCAGCATTAATAAATTAACACACAAATGGGCACAGGGATTTTTCCATTTTAAACATTTCTAACATAAGCTCTACCGGGTTTGGATTCGTACATATTTGAAAGCGTGTACATTTTCAGTGCTGATCTTCTTCACATTCCCTATGATACATTTATTGTGACTGACTCTGAACCGTCTCTAAAGTGAACACATTACTGGCAGACTGTATTAAACAACTAAGTTGCCCAAGTCTGATCACAAAAAGTAGTTAAATGAGGCTACCCCTGTATCAGTATTATATAACACATAAAAATTGGTCATTCATTCAGAACTGCGGTAGAGGCTGTGCTGTACAGAAACTTACATTGTGTATGGGTCATTTCAGGTCTGATCCACTCAAAATGTCCTTTAGCTTGATGCATTTCATAATCTTGCAACATGACAGCTATGCACTTAACAACTTTTTCTGAACTTAGGGGCTGGTTGATTCTGCTCCACTGCTGCTCAAGTTGGTTTAGGAAATTGTAAGCGCAAGTGGCTGTTAAAGTGTCTATAATTAATATTTTTATATTAACAATGGATGAATGACTACTGGAAGACATTGCATGAGGCTTTATGGCGTCTTTCATCTCATTGTTTTGGTTTTCTATGCTGTTTTCAGGGAAAAAGCATGAACATAGTGGGACATTTAGCAGCAAAAGAACGGGATATTTCCATTTGAGAGTTAGTAGAGACATCAAACTGTGAAGAGAAAATGTTGCTGTGTATTGGCTGAATGGGTAAATAGCAACTTTTTCAATATCAGCTTAGTCAATATCAACAAGTTACAAATAGTATGTCAATGTTGTGTTCACTGCTTCAATACCACAAAAAGAGATGAAAATCATTTTTATATAACATTTTCTTTGCTCTGACAGAGGTCAGCCAAACACTCTGTGTCTTAATAACCGCTGGTTTCTGAACTTAACCCGTTGGTGTGTCTGGCTTTCTAGTTGGGGAATTTTGTGCTCAGACAACCTTCTTGAGGCCTGTTATTGTGTGTGTGTGTGTGTGTGTGTGTGTGTGTGTGTGTGTGTGTGTGTGTGTGTGTGTGTGTGTGTGTGTGTGTGTGTGTGTGTGTGTGTGTGTGTGTGTGTGTGTGTGTGTGTGCTTCAAGTGTGTGTGTCCTTTTCTGACACCACAATCTTACATGTATACGATTGTCTAGAGACTAGGGGCCTTGGAGCCAATAGATACAGAGGAAGTGAGTCATTATGTTGCTGCCCTTTCACAGTTTCACTGTGAAACTTGTGTACAGAACCACAGAGCCAAGGTGCTGCAGCTTTGTTTGTGACCTTTTTAATGCATAAATCGTGTGTGCATAATGAGTTAGAAGTTTGGTGATGTATAGCTGCGTGTGTAGGAAACACATTTTAATCAGGTTGATGGTGGTGCTTTATGTATTCATTGCTTGTCGATTGTAATATCCAAGAGCATTGCATTGTTGAGTGGTTACTATGTTGTGAGAGAGAAAACATACATAATGGTGTGTTTGTGTGCACGTCTATGTACTACAGGTTGTGCATGCAAGTGTTTGAATACATGCATCATGTGGATGTCACGTCTGGGTGAAATCATTTCTGATGTTCATCCAAAATGGACAACCAGGTTGCTGTCGTTTACTGAATGAAGACAGCCCAGGACAAGTATTTTCAAATACTATCTGACTGGTTTGAATGTACGTGTTTGCATTGCTGTTTTTAGATTCCAACAAAAGCTGTAGAATCTTCCTTTTATTAAATGGCAAGACTTAAATTGCATGCAGAGAAAGGAGGATTTTTATTCTCTGCACCAGACTTAAATTAATCAGAATTAATCAAAAGCTATTCTGATTTATCACCATCATCCTAGAGCTGTTTAAAGCCTCTTTACTCTGGCGGGAGTGTCTATTTTTCAGATGATTACACTTTTGTCTCCGGGGCAGAACCGGCCACTGAAAGCTCTGTTGAGCATAACAATGACCACACCTACAGGGAATTTACTTGCATAGTAAATATTCAGGAAGTTGATTGGAAATGTTCTGTTTTCTCAACAGACTATTAATTAATTCAGCCAATGTATAATATTAAACATACTGTGCATATGCATATAGCATGGAAAGGATGTTAACATAATAGTAGTGTCAGAACACTGGACCCTCATGCATCCACTCTGAGATAGTTATTGGATAGTGGTCATATTACACCAAATAGGTTGATTTTACAGCATCGCCTTTTATTATTTAGTTAAATTGATTTGAAAATAAGCTTTTTACCAACTTTTAACTTTTTTGCATCCTTCCATTGGGCTTGGTCTAATAACCTAAGGATTTTACGTAATTGTTTCATGTATTTTAGCACATACCTTATAATATATGTGTATCCATCAGAGGTTTTCAGCAGCAGCTAGGCACTGACACCGTTTTAAGCCCCTCTGGGAGCTATTTTGTGTGAGCACCTTACATTTTTCCCCCTGACAGCATTTCACAGCTCAGCCAACAGCCATGGCAGGTAAAGGTCAGGGAAAGAGGAAGTGTGGGATGCAGGGGAATACAACTGAGTTAGCTTGCCTTCATTAGCAGTGCCCTACTCTCACTTTTGAGATGCCTTTTTAAAACTGAAGCACGTGTGGAGGAGAGGAGCCCAGAGGGAAGACAAAGCATATGGTGACTGAGCAGGAAAGACTGAGAGTGCTGATTCACTTGTTCACAGCCTGTAACAGATGAAGATAATATAATCATCACTGGCCATCATCAAACAATATTTTCCCTCATCTTCTTGCTTATAATCTGTTGTCAAAAATTTCCAGTTGTGTCCCTTTGCTCTGTCTTTGATTTAATTAGGGTCCCTCCTTCTCATTAAAACTCCTCAAGTTGCCCTCCTTTGATGCTCCTCACTCTCGCACTCTCAGTCAGCTCCTTTTCTCCCTCTTTGAAATCACTTATTCATTTCCATATCTTTCCTACTTGTTTCTTGGTCTTTTGTCACCAACAGCAGCTTTAGGTTTAGAATATGAAGATTAAAGATCAAAAGCAAACAGAAGTGCTGCCCTCAATCAGTTCAGAGAACGTGCTGCAGGGCATCTAAAACTAAATGCTGGTATTGCATGGCCAGAGTATTTAATAAAATGAACACGGTCCAATGTGTACAAATGGCATAAAGTCATGTTCATTGAAACAGAAGTAGCGTAGCAGGAAACCAACTGTAAGTCTGGCCTTTTACTGAAGAAGCATTATTGCGGACTTTGTTTTCTGACCTTTTTTTCTGACAAAGTCTGGAAAATAAGGCAATAAATAAAGAATGAGTGTTGACTCAGGGCCAAGCAGACAGGCAATTCATGGTGAAACTCACTCACAAATCTGCTTTTTACCTTTCTCTCTTTCTGTTGGTCATGGGGCTGAAATAGGAAGCAGAAAGCAGAAAACAAACTGTTGAACTTAAGCTTTCAAGTTTGCACTGAATCGTGAAGTTTTATTTCTGATTAAAATACAGTATGATTATGCAATTTATATTCTCAAATAGTGAAGGTATCTCATGAATTTTTATTGAATCTGAGGAATCACTTCAGATCTTATTTATTGGCATTTGTTTTGAGTTA
The DNA here is from genome assembly GCF_905237075.1 of Dicentrarchus labrax. Taxonomy (NCBI): domain Eukaryota; kingdom Metazoa; phylum Chordata; class Actinopteri; family Moronidae; genus Dicentrarchus; species Dicentrarchus labrax. Next base: position 17,788,775 of record NW_026136721.1, on the reverse strand, counting down.
GAAATGTATTTATATCCTGCTTTTTACGAAACGTACAAAAAAATGACATGATGTTTGAATAAGCTTTTGCGTTACATTACATTAGCTTTGGATTTAATTCCATGGTGAGATTGTGTTTGAAGGTTGTACACCACTGTGATTCTTTTATTATTATCACTGTTTGTATTGTATTGTATTGTACTGTTCCTGTCATAATTTAGCTTGACAATAGCGAGCATTATGAGCCTATTACACTATACACTGTGTTCCAAAGTTATACTGTAAAGTGGTGGTTGTCAGACAACAGTATGTGAACATATCTTGTGTTTGTCTTTTATCTTTCAGTACCGGATCGGGCAGCTGTACATGATCAGTAAACACAGCCACGAGCAGAGTGATCGAGGGGAAGGAGTGGAGGTGGTCCAAAATGAACCGTATGAAGACCCAGCGCATGGCCAAGGGCAGTTCACAGAGAAACGAGTCTACCTCAACAGGTTGGTGGAACACCTCTTTTCTAGTTGAACAAACGTGCTTATTGTCAGTTAATTTAGCACATTTTTTGTGAAGCTAGTATACATATTTTTGTATTTGTAAGAAAAACATAAGCCACCATGGTTGAACAGAAAAAAGGCACAAGCACATTTAAGATAAAAGGCATCACAGAACCTCTCTGTATCACTGGATAGTGCAGAAGTAAGCGCTACAGCAATGAGCTTAGTAGTAATTGGTACTTTTAATTATTTTTTTATTTATTTATTTCTGATTTACTCATAGTCTTAAAGGCCTGCTTGCCACCTGGGACTAGATCTGTTTCTGAACTCAAATTGCATCCTTAGCTATGGTTTTTACCAAACCTGGAAAAACATGGAGTACAAATGATAGTGTATATGTACATATGAACTAGCTTACATTTAGGCATTCGATAAGACTGTAAAGATTTGCACATACACAAATACACACATGCTGGCCAAAGCAAGTTGTTGCTAGCAGCAGGAGTTACTTATTCATCAGTTATATATCACCTCATACTGATGCATCTCACTACCTCTTTGTGGTTTCATATGCATGTTTGCGCATGCAAAATCACGTGTGACCCTTCAACATGCAAACAGTTTTGTTATATTCACATGAATCAAAGAGAGGTGACTGAGGACAGGATGGAGAAGATGTAAAGGAGAAAGGAAAATGACAGTGGGAGAAAGAACAAAAAATGAGGGCAAGAGAGGGAAGAATAGAGGGGGAGGGGGGGCAGAGATGCTGTTGGCCGTTTGTTTGAGCACAAATACCTGTGTCAGCGTTCACTATGCCGGGGAACTAATTATGTTGAGTCAGCACAGCTCTGCAGAGGAGAGGAGAGGAGAGGAAGAAGGCAGAGGGAGCAAACAGAGATAAGTTGGGCTTCCATTCAGTTAGTTGCATGACATTTCTCTCTCCTCTGTTCCACATCTACACAGAAAAACTGTTTTTATAGTTGCTCAAGGCTTTGTTTAGACAGTAAAGAAATCATGGTTTGAATAGCAAAGGAACATAAGTTGAATTATTGTCTTGACACAATGACAACATCCTAGACATGCTCAAGCAATCACACTTCCTATGTTTGTTTGTAAGTGTTAACAGTTTGTGGGAGTTTATTTCTTTCATACTCATTTATGGGTATTAAAGACATTTCTTTCAAAACTCTCGTATGCCCATTTACATCTGCAGCTTAGATGGAAAAATTTTGTTAAGATAAGTCGGTAGGAAAAGAAGAAACAATAAATACCACTCAGTAACATTTCAGTCCTGTCATGAAATGAAAAAAGGTGAATTTGTTAGAAAGTAGTATGTTTCCCTGGCAGAATGGAAAGACATCAATGCTAATAAACACATAACAGGACATCCCCATACAATCTGCCTATAATGATCTGTGATATAAAGCAAAAGTACTCACTCTTGAGTGTAAAATGAGAAAATAACCAAGCCATTTATGATTTCTGGGTTGATGAAATTGAGTATATTAAAGTAATATCTGAGACTTTACATCAAGCAATGTAAAATGAACTTACATGTTATATTAACAATAACTAACCACTGTTCTGCCCCATTCAACTGACCATCCATCTGGCTCTGCAACAACTAAACACTTCGCTCTGATTCACCAGCAGGGAAGTCAATCTGGACTCGTTCTGTCACGCTTCAACCACCCCATTAGTCCTCACAATCTCCCTTGCGCTGTACTTCACTATTTGGACTGATCCCATCCGACCTGAACATCGATCCCACACTCGTTCTGTCAATAAACTTCATTAAGAACGGAGAGGGGATGGTTGATTTTATGATTTAATAAAGTGTTGCCTTTCCGTGGATGGGTTCAACTTAACAATTTTTCCCCCCTTTCTAAATACAAACACGGGCTTTGGCTTGAAAACTCCTAGCAACCACCCACCACACTTGCGCGCTTGGCAACATGGGCCCCGTCGCACCAGCTATTGGCATAGATCTTTAAAAGAACAAGGAGGGAATGGGAGAAATCAACAGATGGGGGTGTAGGAGGAGTGTCAGTCTCTTTTGTTGGAAGGGAGGGGGAGAGAGAGAGAGAGAAGAGAGAGAGTGAACAAGCCTGCCAACATTCACACAATGTGATCGACGAAGGCTGTTTTTATTCATAGCCGTCACGATGCTGTGGGCACCATTTTTGTCCTTCTCAAGAAATTGTTTTCCATGTCAATCAAAGGAACTAGAGATGACAGCATGCTACATGAAAGCCTGTGCACGTCTGCGATTGACATATAAATGTGTTATCAATGCAGCCTCAATTAAATCTTAGCAGAGTTCAGAATTGCAATTCCCTGGGTGTACATATTGGCAGTCTACTGTACCTCTGAACAGTGAACACATGGTAGATGATACAGAGAGGTTCAGGGTGCCAGGATGGACTCATTGGGCTCTCAATGGTTGCAACTAAAGGAATAGTTCTACATTTTGAGAAATACGTTAATTAGAGAAGATTCATACCACTTTCAAGTCCGTATGCTAAATATGAAGCTAGTTATTTAGTCTAACAACTGAAGTCAAGGTGAAACGACTAGCCTGGCTCTGTCCAAAATATGTATATCGGCACTTCTAAAGCTCACTAATAAAGGGTTTACCTTGTTTGGCCTGACCAAGAAATATATATAGTTATAATATGTTTTTTTTTTGTGAGCTTTAGAGGTGCTGGTAGGCAGATTTTGTTACCTTTAGACCCCCCCTCAGTCTTACAACATAGGATTATAAGGTTTGACTCCTTTATAGTTTTAAGTTCCAAGAAGGTAAAAATAAACCTTAAAAGTTTTTAGGTAAGATGTTTTTCATTATCTCCCCTGAGTTTGGGAAGTGTTCTTTTCACACCGTCCCTGAGTTTCAGTGTTTTATACTGTGAGCAGATTCTCCTTTCAGAAGTGCAACAAATGTTTGATGATTGCCACGATGACTGAGGCCATTCCACACTCATCCCTGCTTTGCTGCTACATGCTTACAGTCTCTCCCCTCATATGTTTACGTATACATGCTGTCTGTCTCAATGTATCTTTGCAGTAAATTACCCAGCTGGGCTCGAGCAGTGGTTCCTAAAATCTTCTACGTGACAGAGAAAGCATGGAACTACTACCCTTACACCATAACAGGTGAGCTAATGTGTGTGCCGGACTGTCCAGCTAATCAATCTGACGCAACTCTTCTTATTCGCTCAGCATGCACGTCATATCAAAGAGATAGAAAAAAGAGCGTTTCTGTAGGGCTCTGCCTCTCTAATACTTGTGTAGAAATTGAGCCTACAGTAACTTAGACTAGAATAGTTGTGTTTCATGTGACTGCAGTGCAACGTGACGTGTGAAAAGATTGTACGAGTTTTCACAACGCATAGAGCACATGGTCTCCACTGCATTCTTTAACACATAAAAAAAAAAACTCTACCAAAAGTCCCTGTGCAACTACAGACATGTGTTGTATAATTCAGGAATCTCAGTATTTAACTACTCCACATTATTTCTGAAAGACGTGCTGGATAGAGTGACATTGGAAATAAGCATTTTTTATAGCATTATAAGCAAAATGTAAATGAAATGTTAAAAATCAGTGACCTCTGAAGACAAAAGAGGAAGGAGCATTCTGCAACATGGATCAATACAGGATAACCTTAAACTCTAAAAGGTGATAGTATTGACGTGGGACTGCAGCTCAAGACAAAAAGCAACACACACTGTGCATTCACAAGGGTCCTTAATGCTGACACAAGATGAATTGGTTCAAATGTGATAATGTCACACTGATTGTCAGTCACACCATTGCAGCTTTCTGTTTGTCACTGTGTCAGTTTGCCAGGCAGATGAGAGAAAGCATGAACATGTTATTGATACGTAAACATGTTAAAGCTGACATGGGTTTATCGTTTTTCCATGTAGCAAATGCTTTTTATCCACACTGACTTACAATGAATGCAACAGTGGAATATGCTTTGCTTCGTAAATTGCCGACATTACAAGCAACCAGTAGTCAGGAGTGCAACGATCAGAGCTGCAGTGCCCAGAATATATTTCTGTGGTGCTGATCTAAGGGAGAAGTGTTACAAGCTGAGGAATATAGATAAAAGAGATCTTTTTGATGAGCGCAAATAAGAGAAAGTAGAAGAGAAGAGTTGCAGAGGAGGGGATGACGTGAGGTATGTGACAGACACTATGCTGTTGCTGTATGTCTTACACCTTCTACATTCTAGAGTTTCTCATTTCCTTTCATGCTGTGGAAAATTTGAGGAGGCTACATAACTAACTGTTTCTCTTGTGTTCTGTCTCTGCTGTGACCTGATGTGTGTGGCACCGCATGGTCTGTAGAATACACAGTAAGTATCCTTTGTGCATATGTCACTGTCTACTTTTTGCATTTATTTATTTATTTATTTAATTTGGACAATACATGCATCAAAACAGAAGAGGGGAGATGTAAGAAGCCAGAGTAACACTGCATGTCTTTATGATTACATTATGGTGCGCCTAGTGGCCACATTGAGTGCAAAACACATTAAAGAAAACCAAGGCTGTTGATCATCAGATTTGTCTCCTGAATATAGAAAACAACAATCTTGTCTTTTCACTTCTTTTTAACCATGAGTGCACGCAAAACACCTGCTGTGTCCAAAATCTCTCCTTTGTTTACTTATTTACATAATTCCTACATGCAGTGATAAATCTTCTAAACTTAAAATATAGATTTCAGATACTTATGAATCATCAGCAATGCACTTTGGCATTTTTAACAATTATTTTTTTTACTGCACACATATTTTTTTATATTCCATTGTAGAATTCTTTGATCGCACTATATTTACACTTACTAGAAATTAGGCATTCAAATAAAATGTCAGAAAGTAAATCTAGTGCACTAGGTGACAAATTGATAGTGATTTTGGACACAGCCTTATACGTATTTGATCTTGTGGCAGGGAAAAAAATTGTGGGTTAAAGTGGAATTTTAAGGCTACTTAGGGGCAGCGAAATGAGCTGTAATCGATTGCATTTACACATCAAGCAGACACAGAGTAACATTAACATACATTTCGAGTCGTTTTTTTTGCGACCCACCTAATGTTAGTCTCACATTCACACTCCTTTTTGATCTGTTTTGGTCTCCGACAACTCCTGAGAAAGGGCAAGTAAAGTAAAGATGTGGTTTGTAAAAGCAAAACAATGAGCTAAAAGATTCTAAAATGCTCTGTAGACCTGAGGGAAACAGCACATTTGGGTGATAATTCTCTCTATGGGTTTGTCACTACGAACCCTTTTACATTACATAAAGCGATGATAATATAAAAACATTGATTAGTGCAGCTTTAAGAACCAATGTAGTCTTCCTAATTGGCCCATCGACTAAGCTAAAATGTCTGTTACAGAAGTCAGTTATGCAGTCTGCTGGTGTCTGAAGCCCTGGTATCTTGCTGTTACACAAAAGGATTTTTTAGTTACAACACCTGCATCTTCAATATCTGCAGTGATCAAAACAACTCTGTTTTTCCCCTCTAACACACACACACACACACACACACACACACACACACACACACACTTACATGCAGGACCACCTATGTGACCCCTGATTAACCCTTAATAACACGTGAAGCTTTGGAAGAATAAGCTGACACATTTTTAAGACACATGCATACGATTAGGCTCTGCTACAGGGCTTCTGTTGTGCAGAGTGTGAAACGTCAACAGCATGAGTCACACCGAAAGGATAAGAGGGGAGAGACGACAATAATGTGGTGACAGAATGCTTCATAATGTCTGTGTTTACTGTATGTGTGGGTATGTTTTTGTGTTCATGTATGAGTCAGCTCAAATGCAAAGATTTGTTTTTCAAAAAGACTCACAAAAGCCTTAAGAATTGTCTTGGTATTTGTCAGTTTTGACAAGGAGATAGAAATTAAAATACTGTACTATCAAAGTTTGAATTTTTGTTTTGCACTACACAGCGAGGAAGAACATCAAAAAAGAGAGACAGAAATATCCAACAGCAGCGTTGACAGTAAAAGTACTTTGAAAGTCTACTTTACCACACAAAGAAGTTGCAGCAAGCGCATTACAAAGTGGCTCCTTTTTTGACAGCTGTATGCCATTAACTAGAGTTAAGACTTAAATCCAAACCCAGACAGTAGTCTATCTGCATTATCATTACCAAAAGTTTCCATTACCATTAAAGACAGTAAAACAACAATGACAGCTATGATATGCTGTGTCCAGCACATAGGATGTTTTATAATTTGATCTTTTTCTTTCTTTATCCACAGTGCTCATTCTTGCCCAAGTTCTCTATCCACATAGAGACAAAATACGAGGACAACAAAGGATGCAATGACAATGTGAGTATACTGTGTGTGTGTGTGTGTGTGTGTGTGTGTGTGTGTGTGTGTGTGTGTGTGTGTGTGTGTGTGTGTGTGTGTGTGTGTGTGTGTGTGTGTGTGTGTGTGTGTGTGTGTGTGTGTGTGTGTGTGTGTGGTGTGAGACAGAGACAGAGACAGGAGTTTTGAATAGTGGTTTGATGGAGTTTGGGTAAATCTGTTTCTCAGTGGAGTGTCATATGATAAGCTGTCCGTTACTTTTGACAAGTAATTCCTTCATTGTTTCAAAGTACCTGCAACATACCTTTGTAATGTGTGAACTGCAATATTTCTGCAATAAGCTTATATCAGTCCCTAGGGCCGGTCAGTTTATCGGTCAACTACCCTACAAATCTCTCAGCTTAATATAACACTGCCTGTCTTCTGTTCTTCTTATACAGAAATCTGTATAAGACCTCTGCAAAAGCTAAATGAGTAAAACCATGCAGGCAGATTTGGTAACTCACAGACACTCCTATGCAATCCCGTCATATCTTAATGCCAACTATACAATGCGCCTCGAGAGTCTGCCAAAAGCTGCTCCACTCATAGCTAATTTAATTTGGACTGTCGGCCTACTCACTTTCTTTCTCTCTATATTTTACTCCACTCTCCTGTTTGTAGGGGCATTAGTCATCAAATGAAACCCTGCCACTGCCTGGACAGTGAGGAAGAAGAACAGTAGGGTAGTGTGCAAAAGACAAATTGCCTGTAATATATCCATGGTGGGTGGCCAGCAGGTTAATTTTACTGCGTCTTTATATTTGGCTTCAAATTATGAGTGATTTAGCGATTGTACAAGGGAAGAATGGCTCCCAACTTTGCTCAAGTGTCTTGTTGATGTGTCAGAGTAGTTTATACATGTACTCATAAAGCAAAGCCAAAGACAGAAATGGACAGACTGTCAGTGCGCATTAAACACAGTAGGGATGCTTTAGATTGATGCTTGTTTGTTTTGACAAGACAAGGTGACAGATCAGACTTTTATTTTATTAAATCTAATAGAAATTGCCTACAGCAAATGCACTTCATGGGTAAGAACTGAGAAAAAAAAATCAAACTCAGTTTGCATAAATATGTGTTGTGAGTGTGTTGAGATGCCAGACAGTCTAAGATGTCTGCATATGAGCACAGATGTGAGAGCGGCACGTCATTGTTGCGCATACACACACTTAAGTCAATGATTCAGTGGTACAGCTGTGCTACTTTACATAACATCTTCAGGGCAAATAAACAAGAAGCAATGCATGTTTTATGACATTATATAACACTTCATGAGTATGTGAGGTGTATTTGCTATAAAAGTACAGTGAAATAATATGAATGCATCTGCGTGCGGCTTTGTTTTTAACATTTTATATCAAAACATTTTCTCTGATAAGTGTCATGTTTTCCCATGTGTGGATTCTAATGGCATAACATACAATTGTCCAGTCGGGGTGTCCTAATGCTGTGTGTAAGCCTAAAAGAAAGGCCAACTGGAAAAAATGGATTTACTGTGTGGAAACTGATTCAGAGATGAAGGAAGGAAGGAAGGCATGGTGTGGACCGGAAATGAGTGGGTGTGTGAGTGGACATCATGCAGAGTTTGAATGGGGACTGCAGTAACATTACATGACATGCAGAATTCCACAGTACTATCCCCTGTCAGACACTCACATTCATGTGCGCTCACACTCATACTCTCTCTCTCTCTCTCTCTATCTCACACACACACACACACACACACACACACACACACACACACACACACACACACACACACACACACACACACACACACACACACACAAACATTAAGCTTTAACATGTGTCCTCAGGCTCATGTTGCTCTTGTAATCTCTCCAAGGACCCCTGAACTACACAGCAGGCAGAATGAGAAAACACATCTGTTTCTCTCCTTTTTTTTTTGCCACATTCTACTTGTTCCAACCACTTGCACCGTTTATAATTACACTCTTCTTTTTTTATATATTGCTCACATTTGATAGCATATGGCTGGTCAGTTTCTGATGAAACGGATGCATGGCATCACAGCGGTCTACATCTACATATCTTCAACTTTCAGACCCCAACAAGTCATGCACGGTCGTATCCAAGCCCTCCTGCATTCCTCCTATTGAACAGAAAATGTATCTATCCAAATTATAAAATACTAAGTAAATGAGAATTGGCAGTGTCCTAATTTTAATATGAGTATTATTAATATTATATTATTTCAGAAAGTATTCTCCGCCTCATTTTATTAAGTTAATGATTGTCTCTTATACATTCCATGGATGTTTTGTGTGTATTGTTTCTTTTGAGCATAATGAAGTGCAGAACAATCCAATATTTTATGTAGTCCGTAATTACTGTCAGCCTTCAGAGGATCTTGCTGCAGAGTGCTAATGGACAAATACCCTGCATTGTGCTGAAATTTAGTGTAGTACATTAACATATTATGGCATACACAGTTAAATAGTGCATAGTATAAGCATGTAGGTATGGTTAGAGTGAAGGTGAATGTCAATGTGTCTTTTTGGGTCTTGTCATTCTGGCATTTTCAAAATGACACTGAATGGCCTTTAAGGTTGCTACATTTACAAGTCAGAACAAGGTGACGTGTTACTGATTGGCACTGGGAAATGCTGTTCAATCATTAATGGGGAGCCAACGTGTTGTCTTCTCTTTGTCTAACTTGTTGTGTCCTTCTCTTTTTTTCTCTGTATTGCCACATTCATTGGAAAATTCAATTTGACTTCATTTGTATAGCCTTTCCTCCCTGTCATAGCTGCCTCCTCTCCCCCTTTCCTCCCTCCTTCTCCTTGCCCCATCTCTTTTTTGTTTTTTACCTCCTCCATTTCTCCTCTCATCTACCTCTGCCTCGCTCCCTCTCTCTTCATACCAGTCTCCATTCCTGTTACTTGGCCGTACTCATGCATGCTGACATGTCACCCTTATCGTGCCAGCAGTGCTTATTCACACTGTAAATGACAGAATGCACCCTTGTGGGGGAGGAGAAAAGAAGGGAAAGGGAGTGAGAAAGAGAGAGGATTACACAGGAGATGTATATATCAGATCACGTATATCACATTAAAAAATATGGGATGGCATGACTGACTGATATTGTGATATAAATGTATCTTTATTGTGATAGAGGATTCTATCCACAGTGCCCACTCCTTATAGTATGATTTAAAAGATTTAAAATGATTCAATAAAATCTCTTGTCATTTTAATATTCCAGAAGCCTGCCTTTAGTTAAATTAAAGCTAAGTAATCCCTTAAATGAAGCCCGTGGCCTCTAACCTCACTTTAAATAAACACATGCACACACAGACTTTTCCTTGTGGCTGTATGACAGGTACTGTAGTGAGAGCTCTGTTCAAGGATGCACACGTGACATACTGTAAGTGCACTTGTATATAAATAGACTGCACGTCTCTGGATGGATTGATAAATAAATGAAGAAATTAGAGTTAATGTAAAAGTATATACATTCACACTTTAATGAAAGTAGTAAGTTCCACTTAATCAACAGCATTAGAACTAATGAAGAATGATAATAAGAATAATAAGCGCTAAGAAGGGAATAAAAAGGCTGCACTCACTTTTTGTACAATCAGCTGTCTTAACATATGACACAGTAATTGCAATGTGTCACTTGGCACAGTAAGATATTGAAGATGTGGGCATAGAGCGCCACCTAATGGTTGCGTAAGTACAATATGTTTCTAGAGTTAAACTGAGTGATGAGGGGACAGAGAGTGACAAGACACACAGTCAAGTTAACAGTGAATATTGCCCAACCTTTGGGTCAGACAGAGGCAGATTTGCCAGCAACATAGCTGATGATGTAACATTGAAAAGACACATTTCTGAAGTGGATTTTTTTTATTTCTGAAGGCCTGTCAGGCTGAGGCTGCAGTGAGCGCTGGCAAAACGATTTGTTCTGTTTTCAGATCTTTGACACTGAGCTGAAGGAACAGGAGAGAGAGGTGTGTTTCATCGACATCGCCTACGATGAGATCCCCGAGCGCTACTATAAAGAGTCTGAGGTGAGCATGTGTAGGCGTGAGTGTGTAGATGCTCATGCTTCTGGGAGTTAGCACCATCGGTGGGATGTATGTGTAGTGTGGAAATGCAGTAGTAAAACGTGTGATTTAGATAAACTGTATGATTTCAGTTCCTGTCATGTCATGGTCTCTTACTGGTTTTTTGTGTCTAAACTGTTTTATATCCAATATTTTCTTCTATCCCTATGGGGATCTTCACCGGGAAGACAATAATATACTTGATAATATTATTATTATCTGATACATTTGTTACTGAAGGCCAAACACTTGCTCTAATGCAAACGACAAACTCAGGCTCTGCACTTCTGAGTCTGTGAAGTATGAAAACTGGTAATTGTCTTCAGAGCGGTTTGAAAACAGATTGCCTCAGCTTTAATGAGCCTGGATAGAAATTCTCCAAGGAACAGAGGGGTTAATGCGAATGGTATTTAATACTGTCATTCTGTCATGCATCTAATTTCAGTCCGTCCCTTATGTCTCTCCACTGAGGTGCAGAAACAACGATGCCTGAAGGTTTGGGTTAATTATTGTAATATTAAACATGTGTGTGTGTTCATTCTCCCCCCCCCCCATTGCAGGACTTACGATATTTCAAGTCAGAGAAGACGTCACGGGGGATTCTTCAGGAGGGCTGGAGGGACACCCAGGATCCCATCATGTGCTCATACAAGCTGGTCACTGTCAAGTTCGAGGTGTGGGGTCTGCAGACCCGTGTGGAGCAGTTCGTACACAAGGTGAGAGGTCACCCATGGGATGAATGTGAGATCATTTTTCAGTTGATTGCAGCTGTGCATTGTCTGTGCTGCTCTGAATGTCTCAAATAATAGTTTTTTATATCTTGTTTAATGGAAAAAGACAATTTGTCCATAATAATAAAACATATTACCAAGTTGCATTCACAATCTATCACAACGTGTGACGAGTTCCACATTTGGGTCATCTTCACATCTTCTTTCACGTCACGTCACAGTTAATTACATGTTAATAGACAGTGTGCCTCTCTTTGCTGTTATTCTGAGTAGTTGGTTAAAGTACTTTACATGACAGTACAGCCTAAATCTCGAATATTTCGCTTTTAAACATAATAACATTGAATGAAAAGAAGATGTTGTGTGAGTAAATATTTTCTGACCATCAGTGTATTGTGTTACAGGTGGTTCGGGATGTGCTGCTGCTGGGACACAGACAGGCATTTGCTTGGGTCGATGAGTGGATTGGTAGGTCTATTAGCCATTTTTCTGTCTACACACTCCAGCTAATTGAAAGCTGCACACCAAGTTATAATGCATGCATTGGCTACATCATAGCATTTACCTTTCTTATGTAAATAAGAACAATTTTATTTTATTCATAGATGAAAGCCATCCCTTTTCAGTGTTGTGTATAGTGAATAATTGCTTTTGTGAAACATTAGGAATGTACATAATAATTAGTTGATAAGACCTTTATATTTTCCATATATGTGTTTGTATTTACAGCCCTTTTTGAAGTGTTATGTTTCTATAACTGATTATTCTTTGAAATGTTGTATGTCTTAGCTACTTTGATTTTAAAAATTACTATGTGATTATACTTTTTTTTTTTTTTTGCATGAAAAATCACTCCACCTGCATCTAACCCTGTCACTGCTAGTCCTGCTCATTTTCCTACAGCATGGATTCTCCCTTTTGGTATCACCACTAACACACAAATGACAAACACTGTACTGTCATGTGCAGAGATGGCCAGTGTTTGTTTCACGATCCACGATAAAAATAACTCTCAAACCACATTCTTTCATGTTTCATGTTAGAGAAATTCATATATATAAGTTAACTCGGAGTCATAGTACTGGTATAAGTGTTAAGTGTACTTAACTTACTTACTTAAGTGACATTTTTATGTTTAAACCAAATATAAAACGCAACAAGAAAAAAAAAAAAAAAGCCTATTTATGCACACCAAACCTGTGTATATGGGTATAAACCTTCCAACAAATTGGCTGCAATCACCTGAAGGAATAATTGGACATTTACATCAGGGAAGAATGATGCACTTACTGAAACATGAAAGCTGCCTCTGTCTGTTTCCCTGAGAGTCTGGCTGCACAAGAGGCAGCCCTGTTAGCAGCCATAAGTGGCTGCAACACATTTACTCACTATCAGCTGTTGAGCTTTTTCCATAGCTGCAGGGCATAAAGATAACAAGCCCATTATCTTTGCCATTAAACATAATCTTCTCCTATCCCCTCTATAACCTCTACCCCTTTTTTTAACCACAACTCCCTACAACGTGGATGCTTGAAATACTCCCTAAATCTTTTCACATGTTGAATGATTTTGTCTGGAGAATAAGTGAACCCTTCCAGGTGTTGCTTTCTTGCTCTCCAATGATCCAACCTCTTCTTTGGGTGTGGATTGTTCATGATTTTACCTGGTCTTGAAACATCCTTGACCTCATACTTCCTTTCCTCCCTTCTTCCTGGTGTGGCTCGGATTTGTCTTGCTGTCTCCTCTAAACTCTTTGGGTCATGGGAAGCTAGCACTTTCACCTATAAAGCTTTTAACTATAAAAAGCTGTAATCATTAAAAACGCTACACTCACACATGGAATGCACCTTTGCCACTTAACCCTCTCCTACCCAACCTGTCCGTCAACTGGAGTGCCCTTTATAGAGGACTTACCAACATTTCGACCTTGGTTCCACCCCTCCCCCTTCTTCCAGATATGACTTTGGATGATGTGCGGGATTACGAGAGACAAATGCATGAGAAAACCAACATTAAAGTCGTAAATTGCCATGAGCAGCAAGAACATTCCACAACAAACCCATCTTCACTGGATGACATAGAGATCCATGACAAAGCAAGCGTATGTGTCTTTTTCATTGATTCTTTACTCCATTGCCGTTCCTCTGTCTCATATTTGTACCATTGGTTTCTGTGAAAGGATGTTGTCACAGCTGCATATAACTGTCCACATACATCAAGTCATTCTGTTCTACATTGAGTTAAACAATGCATACACAAACTCTTGAATATATAATGAATATAATAATTTGAGTCTGCCAAAACTCCCCAAAGGTTTGAAAAGCTATCTAGAAAATATAAGGCAACATAAATGAACACTAGAAACATCTTGGTTATTAAAATAACAATATGAGCTGATAAAAAAAAAAAAAATGCTTTTACTATCTACTTTGCCTGTTCTTCCTCTCATTGGTCTTGATCTTTTTCCAATCCAGACATGACAATGGATGAGGTGAGAGAGTTTGAGCGCGCCATCCAGGAGGCCACCAACCAGAAGATTGGGATATTTCCCCCATCGATCTCAATCAGTGAGACATCCCTGTCCTCCTGTGCCCTCACCGGCCCTGCCAGCGCCCCCTCCACCCCCATGTGCACTGATGCGCCTGAGTCCCTCTCTGTCCCCAAGGACCGACCCCGTAAAAAGTCTGCTCCAGAAACCTTGACCCTTCCCGACCCTGCTCCAAGTGCCGTCCCCCAAGGCTCTGACCAGAACCCACTACCCATTTCAAACCACGTCCAGTCATCTACACCGCCCTCCTCCAACTCTGATCTTGCTGAGATGGATGAGCAGTAGAGGGACCTTGGGATGTCTTCCCCCACGCCTTGCTTTACTTATACCCCCAACCCCATTGTCTTAGTAGCCCAATGAGACTAGCCTAACCTCCAACACCAGTGCCCAGATGTTCTCTAGCCATATCCCACGATTTGCCATAATCCTGGACACACAACAATCACTCTAGAAGTCTTCATCAGTGTCACTAATACCATCCAGGCAGCTGTAGGCTCAGCCACCCTGATGTCGCTGACTTCCTCTTCTTGTGAGTCTAGCCAGCCACTTGTCTCATCTATTATAACAACCACCTGTGATGTCTAATCAAAACAAAGAGCATCAGTAATTATTTTTTTTGAGCGGCAGTTTCTTATGTTATATGAATAAATTAAGTTTCCTTAGTTATGTTTTCTTTAATCAGATGAGCTGATTGCTTTCAAGCTGTTGAACTATGAAGTAGTTGCCTTAGCACCACAGAGCCAGTGGTGACAATGTACGCAAATGAATGAATGATGAATATTATAATTTCTCAGCCTGTAAAATGGCTGTATGTATTAAATTACGAATGAAATCAATGACACAAACTAGAGTAGCACATTGGACATGATATGTTAGACACACACCAGAAAGACAGCCAAGTACCCTCATAATAGAACTGCTTAGCAACTGTTTCCTGAGCCATCCAAACTGGCCTGCGGATCAGATTGCACCCATCCTTTCCATCCCAAACTCCAATTATACAACAGATGCAAGATTAGTACAATCATAGAGAGTTTACACCTCAGGTCTCCCTGACTCTACCTGGCTCACACTCCAAAGGCAGGGATATTACTATTCCTTTCTCTCCCTGCTTATTGCCAAACAGCCACATTTTATACCTCCACAGACATTACAATACAGCAACTATTGTATGTACTATACAAGTCTACTTAACCCTTGGAATGTTTACACATCAGAAACCTTGGAGGATTTGCATATTAGCGGTAACGTTGTAGGTTAAGCTGTTGTTATATCTGCACTTGCTGTTTTAGCATGACAGTTTAACTTTAAAATTTAATTTGTTGAAGTTTATTACTGCATATATCTTACTCAAATTGACAGAGAGGTCAGTACAAAAAAACAAAAAAAAACTAAGTAAAATGTTGCCTGAAACTAATGCTGGACATCTCATGTGACATAAACGTGATCCAATTTTATCAAATCAACTCTTCACTTTAATGTCATATGTAGGAACAAGGCCATTTTGAGGAGTTCTTAAGCATTGACTGATCTTTGTGCACAGTGGAGGTAATGAAAACTCAAAGCTTGATTTGAGGAGAAGGGCACGTGCATCAAGCTGACTTGAG
Source organism: Dicentrarchus labrax (assembly GCF_905237075.1). Lineage (NCBI taxonomy): Eukaryota > Metazoa > Chordata > Actinopteri > Moronidae > Dicentrarchus > Dicentrarchus labrax. The sequence goes on along the minus strand of NW_026136721.1, from coordinate 17,772,948 downwards.
TATGTGCTTTGTTAGCTGCAGAGAATTTGCAGAAGTGCTTACACCTTTGCTTAGGCAGTGCTGGTTGGTAATACTGAGCCAGTGCTTTGGTGGGCATGGAAAATGATTTTGAAATGGGAACATCCTTTGCAGTGAGCCATCATTTCTGCTGGGCTTGTACTGCAAGTTACCATCTAAAACCCTAGAGGAGAAACAAATACATGAGGACAGCAAGTGATTCTTCGAACCCCCTTTTTTCATACAATATTATTCAAAGAGGGTTTTATATGCTGCATGGAATGTTCACAACATATATACAGTGAAGTATATATGTATATAGTGTAAATGAATGGATTGGTACAGTATATTTGGTGATGCAACTGTATGACAAAAAAGCGAATGCCAACTTTGGAAGCTCTGTACTAATTGTGCATAATAGAAAAAGCAGATATTGAGTGAAACGTAAGCATGCCCAGAGAATATAGGCCTACAAGCTCTTTCAACTCAGTGCCTCTGCATGCAACTATTGTATCATCGCCTACATGCGTGTGTAAACCAGAATCTGTTATACTTCATCTATAGAAACACAAAATTGAATTACATTTTTTTGTTGGTGCCTGTTTTCTATTTCAAATGTTGCATTTAACCAAGAATAAAAATGGGCTACAGCCCCATAATACAGTAGGTAAACTACAACATAATCAGATCAAATCAATCATATCAAACTACACCATCCGACTCAAGTGACAGGGCTAACTTGTTTTCATATTTTTTATTTATTATTAGTACACTTTTGTTCCCCTTTCATACCAATTACTTCTAACTTTACAGCGCAAATGCATTTTGCACTTTCCAGTCTTTGACACCTTATTTGACAATGAAGAAATTTGTTACATTAGAGTCTTGTTGGGTTTGTTGGACCAAAGTCCTAAAATACAGCATAGTGACTTTCGAAGATAGCAGGTCGAAGAGAGTCCTCAGTGGTCTTGCCATAAAATACTGTTAATATTATGTACAGTTTCTCACTTACTTTTGTTAAAACACAAAACAACTGTAGCTATTTATCTGTAACTGTAGCTTTTGCCTTTTTCTTTTTGAGGATAAACATGTTATCAGCCCTCCGTATTGATCTATTATGTATAGATTATACATTCTTACAACTCTGGTATTGACTATCTCTCTTGTCAGGAACACAGAGATCCAGGGATATGTTTGATCTGCCACAGGCTATTAAAAATAATGCAAAATATCCAGTTGTGTAACATAAAGCTCTGCTCTGTTTAAAAGAGTAACATATTAGGTATTGTAAATACTGTTGTCAATGACTAATATAGTAGGTTTCTTACATTGAATCTGTTCTAGGTTGCATCACTGATGTGACATGAATGTGCTCAAAAATTTCAAATGGTCAGAGAAGGATATTCTTTAGTGTTTGTGTGGTAAGAATGACATCTTCACAGACATGAATTAAAGGTTTGTTTTAAAGTAATGTGTATCTATGAAGTCATTGTCATCTATTGAAGATACTGAATTCAGTTAAGTTTACTCTTTTCAATGGAGTATCAAGATTCTTTATTGTAGTGGTGCACTTTTGACTCTCCAGTTGCTTTTGGTGACCCTGCAGGGCAAAATTATTTGTACAAGTTGTAAAACAAAATTAAGCATTTCTTTTTAGTGGGGTGGCTGTTTTGACGTTTAATTGCGATGTTAATTCAGAGGTGATGGGCTCTTCTGTTGTTTCTTTTTTTGTAGTAAACCTGCTGTACTTTGATTTTGTGGTTGCTGTATTGTTTGAAGGAAAATCTAAATTTGTTTATCATTATTTCTTTGGAGCAAGGACCAAGCTTTTCACTCCTCCTCCCCTCCTATTGATGCAGTTTGCATTCTGCCAGGATGTTGTGCTGTCTCCTGATAACTGAGACCTGTCTCACCAACCAGGATCAATGAGTTAGCTGTAGAACAGCACTGAGGGAGGCCAGGAACACCTTTGTGTACTTCACTCTGTTGGAGATCAGGTGTGCTTTGGGCTTATCCAGCTTTCTATTAATCCTGCTGTGTGAAACAGGCCCCAGAAGTGCCATTGGTGTTCGGCTGCTGGAAGTTGTTCTTAGTTCTTCCACTTTAACTATTATTGTATTTGTTATATTTTTACTGCTCTTTAAAGTTCATTTGGTTCTTTGTTGTAATTATTGTTTTACTTTTTCTGAAACAGAATAAACTTTACTAGCTATTGCAAACTTGTTGTTATTCATTCAGTGCATATTTCATTATGTATGTTTTGTCCATGAAAATCATACTATGTAGCTCACAAGTTGGTATCTGAGCCCTAGTGAACCATTCAAATTTGCACTTAAGTAAAGGTTAAAAGATTTGCAGAAACATGTACTTAAAGAACCAGTGTGTAGGATTTAGTGACATCTAGTGGTATGACTGCATATAGCAACCCCTTGACTCACCAAACACAAAGGAGAAACTTCCTTGGCTTCAAAAAAGTACAAAATTACAGAACACCAGATTGACTTGAGTAGACTTTTAGTAGATTTAGTACACTTATTCTAAGATGGAGCAACTACTGCTGTTGCCGTCAGTGTTACATAATTATTTCCTTCTCCACCAACATATCCAGATACTTTGAAGTTGTTGAAATACTCTCGGAAACGTAAGAAATTACAAACTTTAATTTAAGTAGACAACGCAGGTGAAAAGAAAGTCGATGCACTTATAGTTATGGAAAAAATATTGGTTATTAATTTATAAGAGTTGATTGAGGATTTTTCCACCAAATGTAATAATTGAGTTTTCTTAAAGCCAGAATCTCGCAGCCATTTCAGGCATTTCTACATGAGCTTACTACCTTAATTATGTCTTAAACAAGAAATCAAGAGGTACACAAGGTTGCACTTTTCCTTTTTCATATAAGTAATGGCAATTAAACTCAAACCCACTAGATGAAAAAGAAAGAAGATTTTTCTTAAAGGACACTTGATGCATGCGGTACCATTTACAGTGTCCATTTTTCTCTTTTACTTCCAAAGGAGAGAAACCACAACACTGATCCAGAGACAGTGTGACAGGGTCAAAGTGTGCCCTCCAGTGGATGTTGTCATAACTACAACTGCAGTTGTAGTTGTAGGGGCAGGTGTGGTAAGAATTCTAGCCTGTCCCAAACATGTCCCCACATTTCCCACTCTGTCCACAGCAGCCAGCTCTACATTCTGTGAACAGCAGGAGGCGCTGTAGGTAGCCACTGTAATGTTCTCGCCCCCGGCTCCAGCCACTGTGCTGGTATTGAGGGTACCGTTCCCTTGGCGGAGAGTGATGCTCTCAATGCCAGTTCCATTGATGCCATCGGTGAGATTAGTGATGAACTCCCACTGGGAGGAAGCACAGAGCGATGAAGAGACGGGACAGATACCGGATATATTGACAACCTCACACACTGGACCTGCCAAATCTGTCACCTGGAAAGAGAGTAGATTAAGACTGTGGTCTCATACAAAGAACAGAAACAAGACCTGGCTAGAAGCAGTTATTAGGAGTATTTTAACATCTGTAATCCTTGTAACAAACTTTGATAAAGAAGTGTGCAGTATATTCAATTAAAAACAGCAGTAATGTGGTCAAATCAAAGAAAAAAAAAAGTTAAGTAAAAGGTTTTTGTAATTCCAGGGAGGAGATTTACCACTGATGGAAGACAGAGGCTACAGCATCTCTCATTTGTACTCAGTATACCTTGTATATGACCATTATTATTAATGATTTGGAAAGGATGTATTAATGTAATGTCACTCAAAATTATTTTATCCCTAAAACCAAATCTACTGCTGACACTAGCCTTGATCCAGATTCTGGATGACCAATCCAGACATTTCAGTCACTGAGTGGCTCATAAAATGAGCTATGAAACAAACGTTGGCTTATCAAAAGATACCTTTTTTTGCCATCATGTTTCTGTTACTTTCACCTTCCTGATATTGTTTGTTGTTTTCCCACCACAAAAGTTGCTAGGAAAATTGACTACATTCTTGTGAGTTTTAATTTTCAAAATGTGTCCTATTACAAGGTTTATATTCTCAGTGACAGAAATTACTGGATATAATTAGAGATGTAGCAATGCAGAACAGACTTTTTTTTTTTTAAACGAAAACCCTCTTTACTTCATCCCTCATCCAGCTAAATATTTTTTTGTCTTACCTTGGCAACCACAGAAAACCTGAGGACAGCGTAGTTGATGTCAGTGGCAGCATTTTCTACCTCAATGGTAAGAGTCACATCTGTTCCTGATGCAACACTGGCCGGGGCCGTTAAGGTTACGGTGCCATTGGCTGTACCTCCTACCGCTATGACAGTGCTGGGTGAAGTGGTGGAATAACTCCGGTCGTTTTTGACTCGCACTGTCAAAATTCCAGTTTCGTCTGAGAATATTGTGAATGGGATGGAGATGGTGGAACCTGGTTCTATGTTGATGCTGTTGGCTTGGGCCTGGAAAAGTGGAGGGAGATACTTGAAAGCTGCAGTAAAACTGGAGTGATATGACAGGTTCTCCTTGATTTGGTCAATAATCTTCCTGCTGAATTTTGAATTAATTGCAGTTGTGAGACTAAATGGTTTGAACAGGTAAAAAGTGAGTTACCATTGTCCAGGTGTGATGATATAAAAGAGTGTATGAGCAGTAAAGAAACACTAATTCTGTTGAGTGGCCATGATCTTAAAATGTTGGACCAGATTGTAAGACTCTTTAGCTGTGTGATTTAAAGTGTCATCAATATGGAAATTAAAGTTCACAACTGAAATACTGTCTCAAGGGTAAAATTAACTTAACAAACAACACTCTCAAGCCACCCAAGTTTTGGTTGATTGAATGATCGATCAACTAAAACAACTAGACTTAGAATATATAGAAAACTTTATTTAAAGGTTTGTTTTAAAGTAATCTTGCAATTATGATCTGAAACTGGGAAAAAGACCTAGCTGTTACCACTAATATCTCCTATTGGAAACAGATATGCAAGAAAAAAAAAGTCAATGTCCTCAAATACTAAAATACAAGTCATTCAGTATAAAATCCTGCACAGAATACATTATGCTCAACAGAAAATGTTGAGAATGTGATTAACAGACAATATTTGCACACACTGCACACAAAACACCACGAATGACCACTTTAATGCCACCTGGCTCGGCCCACCCATTCAACTGTTACTCAAAAATGATCCTCCATTTTGGGTCTCCGAACTCTCTTAGTTGAACCACCACTCAGCAATGAACAGCCAACTTAGATTGCCTTAACAATCGCCAAAAAAACCATTCTGCTCAACTGGAAAAACAGATACAACCTTTCACCATCCCAGAGGCTTCAGTTACTGTATAAACACATAGAAATGGAAGGACTTAAAGCAATAACAAAAAACCAAGCTGACCAATTTAACCAATTTAAGTCTTTGGGCCCCATTAACTTCACCACACAGTTCTGTAGACATTCCAGTATAAATATGCAGTAGACTCACAGTCCCGACTGATGATGGTGGTGGGGGGGACCTGACCTGCTAGCAGGCCAGCAACCTCCCACGGGTCTGGGAGCAGCCTAAAGTAGGACAGCAGCAACGATAGTTAGGACGGAGGAGGGGGAAAAAAACAAACAAACAAAAAAAAAAACAGCTGCCCTAAATCCGCCCTGGCGCTTCCTCGTCCCCGGGGCACGGCATGGCTGTGCATGTAGATGCTGCAGCCAGTAGCTCCTTCAGACCTGCTACAGTTTTGTTGTATGTGTATATATATTGTCATATTGTATAGGCTACCACTTCTCCTCCTGTGTATCCATGTTTATGTCGAAAGCTTTCAATTGCCTTATTATTGACTAATTCTTGTGTGTGAAAACCTACTAGACAATAAACTGATTTCTGAATCTTCAGTTGAAAAAAAAAGAGTCACCAGCAATTATGCATTTTGCAAAATCAAGAACAACGGAAGGTAGAAGTTCCGAAAATGCGAGCATGGAGGATCACAAATATACAAATATGATTTGCCTGGGCAGCAGTAATGTATAAATCTGCCACTTTTAGCACTGGAATCTGCATAGCAACAGGCCTTAAGGGGTTGGGGCTTAAAGAATGGACCAGCACAAATCCGAAATTTCATAAAAAAGACATTTCCATCCTTCCCAAACAAACTTCTGGTTTCTCCAATGGACACACTGTTTTTGCTTGACCCACAGACTAAAAGATTTCTAAGATCCATGATGATTTGACACAAATGGACTGCAAAATCACACTGGATCATCTAAGAGAGGCCTGGATGGAGGATATAAGAGTGGAAATCACAGAGAGTCAATGGAAAAAAGCCCAAGAATTTGTCCACTCCTCTTCTGTATGTGCCAGACATGGACTGATACAATTCAAAATTCTACACAGACTACATTTATCTGTACAAAAATCTGTGGCCACAACAGTTTTGTCAAATAACCAATATAATATGATTCGTTACGTGACACTATTGGCACGAAGGTTGATATTACTGAATTGGAAAGAGAAAAACCCACCGGCCCATCCAACATTACTGAAAGAAGTGATGAAATTTCAGGCAATATGGCAACCCTTTATAGACCATTTTGAGAAGACAAAACTGTGACTGATAGTCACATAACTAGTGGCATCCCTTTTTTCTTTTCCTCTCCCTTTTTCATGCGGCATCCTGTAATTTGTTACACCCCTGTGTTGTAACTATTGTCATATTTCCGATCCACCTCAATCTAAAAATGTCCCATTTTTAGGGGTGATTACTGATGGGTGTTGGCAGGATGAAGAAAAGAAGACCCTTTTTATGTTAAATATAACATGAACAATTCAACTGTGAATCTGTGGTCGTTTTTATTGGTGGGCATTTGACAGCTATCATTAACTTTACTAATGTTCAAGCAAAGTGAAGCTCTGCTTCGCTGAGACAGAAAACGGAAGGTGGTTGTGCTCACAGAAACAGAGAGTCTGGAGGTCTTGATCTGTGTGGAGGCCTGTCTCTGGAAGCTGCTTGGTTTTGACCTGGAGGTAGAGCTGCTGTCCTCACCTTGAAGGTAAACCACAAAATCACCTCCTGGGACTCCACTGAATCTTACCAGGTAGTTACCACCTCCCAGTGACTGTGGAGGACAGAAAAAATGACTCATTACTCATCCCACATTCTCCAATAAATCAATAACCCTAGCCAGAGAGGCTAGAGTGTGACTAATGTTATTCATATTTAATCATTGCCTCCTATTTGCTTTTCATACAATATTGTAAAATGTGTTTCTCCTGCAGGTCTACCTAGTGATTTAGAAAAAAAAAACATGTAAGTTTTTAATTTCATTGCATCTATAAATCATGCAAAGTTTCAGTTTATTTGCTACATTACACACAGCTAGTGGTTCCCATTTATTTTAATATTAAAATCAACTTTAAGAGAGAGGTACTAATTTAATCTTTCTTTCTTTCTTTCTTTCTTTCTTTCTTTCTTTCTTTCTTTCTTTCTTGAAGATGGCAAAATCAGTTGTCATTGCCATAATGTAAAGTACAGTATACACACTTATACACTAAAACATGCAAAACCATGTATAGTCTTTTCAGTTTCACAAGTGCAATGTGTGACATGCCTGCAATGATCCGTTGATCTCTGTTGACCCTGAGCTTTCCAACAGAGTGACCTCTGTGACCGTTGCCGTGTCACTTCCTGTCAGAGTGACCAAAAGGGTGACATTACCACCTGAAAGTTGTGGCAAGAGAAAAAAGGAAAATAAGTGCAACTGTAAACATGATGAACAAAAATGCAGAAGTTTGAGAAGTTCTATAATAAAGGTTGATTATTGGACTTTTATTTAATGGGAAGATGTTGTTGGCGATAATGAGGAAGAATGCTTTGGCATTACATAATGTTTTATAAGTAACAATGAAAATGCTCAGACCTGTAGTAGGACGTCCTTCCTTAAGACTGAAGCCACCCTGACCTCCCTCATGAGCTTCCACAAGGTTGTAGACGAAGTTCAGTGAACTTTGACCTGATGTACACACACAGAGAAAAGAGATCAACAAAGATTTCTAAAACATCCCATCTTCTCACTTTGAATTGATCAAACTACTGACCTGTGACTTTAACAGAGTAGGGATCATTAGAATCAACATAAATTTCCCATAGTCCTGTTTGATTGCCAATGTTAAGGCTTAACCGGCGTAGGTTTCCCACCGTGGTGAAAGATGCCAGAGGACCACTGGGCTGACTTGAACTCTGAGATTCACCTGGAAGAGGGGGAATCATAGTTCATGCTGTAATATTTATTATGTTTAAGGGTCAGCTCACCCAAATTATAATATTAAGAATAAATCAATTTCCTTTCATACACTTTAGTGGTTTTTAGCCATCTAAGTTTGTTATGTTATCTGTACAGATTTTAAAATAACTGTCCTGCCCCATCCAGTTTAGATTTATATGGTCTTGCGATACTTGACATTGGAGGTCTACCAGTCGTCTGAGGATTTGCAAAAGAGTTGCTTGAGTGAAACAATACTATCACCCCATTCTCCACCCCAACAGAACTGGAGATATAGCAAATCGCTTTGTAACACCGAAAGAGCTTTTAAAAATATAGTTTTTCCTTTTTTTTAAAAAAACTACCCAGTTTTAACAACCAAAGCCAGGATAGAGTCCTCGTGTCTGCTGAAGAGTTTCGACACTTGCTTGTGAGTCTAGGAACAGACACTGATGCGTAATTTGCCCCGCTCCTGAGTCATTAATCTTGTTGTTCCAGGCAATTTAAAAATTGTCAAATTATAAGTTGGTCTTTTTTACCAGTGGGATCACAATATTCATAATGTATTATCTATTAATACCAATATTATTACATTATTGCTAGATAATAACATGATTTTTCGACAGTTTCAAACTACTAAAATAGGTCATTTTTTAATGCTGTAACAGAGGAATTTGGAATTTATTAAATTGCTACACAACAAAAACCTAAAGACAATACTGTTTTGCCAGAAAAAACAAACGTAAAGGTGTTTCTCACAGTTGATGGATGAAATAAAAAAGAAATTAAAAACATCACTTCTAAAAAGCTAAAAAGTAAACTGATACTGAAACAGGGAGGAGATGCAAATGTCTGTGATACACTGGCAGTAAAAACAATCCCACTTGTGTCTGGACCTGTAGAGCTGATGAGTCTGAAGGTAAGGGGTGAGGTTCCTGTGATGTAAATGATCATGTTGCTTACTGATGCATCAACAACAAAATTAAAATGATCAGGCCTTCCAGGATTCATCACTGCCTGGAAAACTGTCACCTGGAAGATAAATGAACAGTAATGGCTGTGAGAGAGGAATCAATGTGGCAGGACGTTATCTGTGTGAAAGAGTTGTGCTAAAACACAGTAATACATAATTTGCAAATGAGTTATACCCTCTTCAGTCAGCTCTTCATTTTCTTGTTCAGTGTCTTACCACAGCACTGGCTGATGAATCCTCTATAACAGCCGTAACCAAAGAGAGGTCTGACTTGGTGACCTCAATGGCCAGACCCCCAGAAGCTTGGGCTAGGTCACGGTACAGCTGGGCAGTTGATAGGCTACGTGATGTACGACTGCTGCGACGCCGTCGTCTTAAAAAGACGTTTGTCAACATGAAAGTGACCTAAAAGTATTAGGATAGGTGAAAAATGTGTGCACTACAGCCTATACAGTGCAATAAGATGTTGACAAATGAATTACACTATTGACAAACAAAGCAAAAACTGGGTTCACGTTCAGAATAACTCATTTTCTATCTAGTTTGATAAGTTACAACATAATACTGTTGCCAGTGTACCACTCATTGTATTAATTCGAAGTTAATATGAAGTTTATATAGATTCTGGACGTTGATTAATTCAAGTGTTTTTAGAACAATCTATTGAGCACTGCAGATGTTGGTCTGGATGTTCTGCAGCATTTTTTCAGAAGCTAAGTGGTCAAATAGTCATCTTGTCTTCCTAATGAATGTGTTTCAGTTGTTGCCAGCATGTGTTTACATAAGCGGACACTTTATTGTTTCTTTATGGGCTGCCTAACGTCTGAAGTGGTAATGGTAAAAACTCGACTCATACACAGAGTTACCTTAGACTTGGTGCTCTCTATGAGGGCAGTGACGGTGCTTTTCAGATTGAAATCTTTTGCCAAAGCGTCAGTGAAGACGAAGATCTCAGAGGAGGGCGGAGCTGACGTCAGTGCAAGCTTTCAGTCATATACAAGACAGGACAAACTGTTATTGATTTTGTCTGTTGGACTGAAAAATCTGGTGAGCAATAATTCAGTTATTCTTCATGGAGTCATATGGTGACAACATATCATCTTGGTGTTTTTGTTTTACAAAACTCTGTAGTCTGAATTAATGACTCCAAGAAAACAACTTAAATACTAAACATAGTTGTTACTTAGTCATTCAAACACAACCACACAATAACACACACACACCTGCAGTCCAGACAAACACATCTCTGGAAAGTCCCCACCTCCACTTGCAGTGAGCTTGTTGATGCTGTCTTTGAAGATGTCTGCATTGGTTGTCCTTATCACAGGTCCAAAATCTAGATAGCAGATAAAGTATTAGATATAGAGCATGCGGTTCTCACTTTTTAACTTTCACTGTAAAATTAACCATACCTTATTTGGTAGCTACCATAGAAAACATATGTAAAATTCTATGTTACCTACCCGGGTCATTGAAAGGTACCAATATGTAGGCGGAGGGTTCCTGTGGTGTTCCTCTCTTACTGTCAATGATGTGAAAGGAAACTCTCTTAGCCTCAGCTATGTCATCGCTCATACTGCCTGTGGTATCGATGACAAAACACAGCACAGAGGACTGGGAGAGGCCCATCAATCTATGGGAACACAAGAGAGCCAAACATAATTAGACTACTGTTATTATCTGGATTATCCTGCTAGGAGCACCACCGTCAATGAACAGTGATAACTGACTGAAGGCAAAGTGTGCTAGCATGACAAAGTAAATCTCACATTTTTGGCATATTTGGTACATGTTATTATTACATGAAATTTGTTTTGGGGGGACCATATTACAGTTGAAATTAGTGAAGAGATTTATCAACATGTAAATCCAGGCTTCCAGAGCTCTGGATACTGTTGCATGGCCAAATCAGTAGATAGCATGCTCTTAATCTTGACTTTAAATTGGTGTTAAAGCTCCTCTGTGCATCCAATGTATGGGCACACAAAATGGCAGATGGGCCATACCGCAGGAAGTTCTTGTCTCTGACAGCTACTCTGATGTCCTCCAGTAGCTCTATAGTGGCATCCACTGCCAGCTTAGCTGCACTGCTGTGAAGTAAGCCATGAACTGACTCAACTGTATCCTTATTGATGCCCCCCACTGGGTCCTTTTTGCTTGTCAGATCAGATGATCCACCGTGGCTACATTTACCTTAGAGCAGAAATAGAGCAGAAATAGAGCAGAGGAGAGTTTTTTAGGTGGGAGAATACATCTTTTGATTGCAAAAGTACAAGTCCAAAGCTCATTTGTATTTATTGCTTTAAGGGGCTTAAATTAACCTGACTACTTCTAGCCTACTTCAGTTAAATAGTGGTTTAGTTTTAACTTTCTAGTAGACATTTTGTCATTGATAAACTGATAAATATTGTAGGCTGCTTTGGTTATAGCAGCTAGTCAGCTAGCTAACCACTGAAGAACCTTTAAACAAAAGACTAACCATGGCATGAGTTTGCATACTAAACACAGTTTAAGTTACCTGCAGGCTTGGCTGGAGAGAAGGTGTTGAAGTACCCGGAAGTGAGAACCCCCTTCCGCAGCACTTCAGTCAGAATATTAAAAACACAAATATCTTCTGTGCAGCTAATACAGGTAGGAGTATCTGGGCCTGGAGCAAATTAAGACAGAAGTTAATATAACAGTAACCTACAATAAGACAAAAATCTATAATAAAGCAAGATAACTTGAGATAGGATATCATAACATAACATATTTGAAGGGTTTGGATTCAGAACAGTTGTTTTCTTAATGTCCTGTTGCTAATCCATGTTCCTTCTTACTCTGTCGACCAAATTGTTGCTAAACTATAAACTCTAACCACAGCAGAATCCTACCTGCCAAGTTCTCCAGAGGTTGATCTGATCTGATCAGAGTGCTGTAAGGAGTGAATTTATCCAGCTCCAACCAGTTGCTGTGGCTGTAGAAGTCCTTAAAATACAGAATATGTAGAATTATTTGCAAAACCATTATTACCTCTTTCCTCCAAAATGTTACCACCAACAAACAGAAATAAATAAATAAGAATAACCTGTAGGGTATGACAAACTTGTCCAAGAGTCTGCCTCCCTGCATCAAAGTTCTCCAGCTTCACATTAGCTTTCACAGAAGACATACCTGAACAGAAGAAAACATAGCAAGTGTGCTTAATTTCTCTCTTTATTTTTGTGTCTCTTATTTCCCTTATTTAATTTCTATTTATATGGGTTTTTATAAGCATTTAGGGCCAAAGCGAGTTAAAGTGTCAGGCACAGTTTTAACCATAGACTATTGGATGAACTAATGATGTATCCTAATGACTTTGGTGATCCCAGATATTCCTTTGGTGCCAATATGAGGTCGGCAACTATTGGATATTTGGTTACCCCTTTATTTTAGAGCTGGAAATGACAAATTACTTGATAAATCGATTCCCTTTGATCAGTTCAATTCAAAGATTTTTTTCACCGTTCAAATGCACTTCAGTACATTATCTACTATATAAACAAATTCAGTCTGTTGTTAGTCCACACTGTGGTTTTCATTGTATTTTAATAGGCTTTTAATGAGGAAGTATATGTACTCTGAATCACAGCTGAACTGGTAACAGTTTCACCAATGTTGGGTAGTGACGCATTATTAGTAATAGTATTACAGTAAGTAAGTAATAGAGTAATATTATTATTCTCCCCAGTAATGAGTAGTGTAACAAACTACTAATAACATTTCAATAATACTATTACAGTTACCCACCCAAAAAATAGCTAGTTACAACCTCTGTTGTCACCCCCCTTCTAATTTGCAATCCAATCACATCCCCAAATCCACAAAATAACTAGCACTGCACAGGAAACTCTGCGGGATCTTTACAACTGTTACACAAAAAAGCACAATCCATTGTGTCTAATTGTTCCCATCCTTTACAACAGTTTCACTTTCTGCTATGGGCCTTCCTTACATCCACAGCTAAAACCAATAGATTCCTATACCTCTGCCATCTCCCTCCTAAACTCTAGGAGGAAGTTAGTTATTTGCATGATGTTTTAATTTATAGTTTTTTTCAAATCTTTTTAATTGAGGGAGTATTTTTACTGTGTATTTCGTGTTTCTTGGTCTTAGTGTTGTATTTATGTGCCCTGTGTTTTAAGTGTGCTAAGTATACGCATCCCACTGCTGCAAAACCAATTGCCCCACTGGGGACAAATAAAGTTATTGACTGATATGTCATTTTGGGGTATTTGCTTGAGTGATGCTGTTGTTCTTCTTGGGAGCAATCTCTAACAAGTTGATCGCTATGGAAAATAGGATTCAGTCAGTAAATGGGCTTGAGATTGTGTTTTGTTTTGTGTCATGGACGACTTATAGGAACACAACAGTGTACAGCACCTTCTGTGATGATTTTCCGTCCTTCTTGGAAGGTCTCATCATGAAAATGGTACTCCATTACCAGTTTCAATGAGGAATCCACCTTCGCGTTGCTGTAGCAGATATCATCAATGGCAGATTGGAACATGTCGGTGGACAGGGCAAACGTGGAGGTGGGTGTGGAAAAGCAAGCCCTTTGAACCTTGCTAACTGACAAGTATTCATCAATCTGGAGGCACACAAATGCCAAATAGTTGACAACATAATGGGAAAATATAATAATAATACTACTCATAATAATAATAATACTAATAATAATAATAATAATAATAATAATAAGGATTAATGCCAAATAATTGACAACATAATGGGAAATTATTATTATTATTAGTAGTAGTAGTAGTAGTAGTAGTAGTAGACCTGGCTTATTCAGTCTTTGTATTTAATACGGTTTCATTTGACAATTAAACGTTAGACATATGAGAGCTGACGCATATACATCAAAGTAAGACATGAGACGTTGTAAGATAGATGCCAGACCTCAGGAAGAGGCCGGGAATTTCCATAATGAAATATGATCAAAACAAAAAAATATCTAAAACATGATTAATTACATTCAGGCTGAAGTCCCGTCCCTCAGAGGCAGCAATGTCTCTGCAGACCTCAGCTGTCTTTCTGAGGATCGCCTTTTGGGTGATGTCACGGTGAGTGGAGGATTTCCCATTAAATGAGAAGAGTGGTTGGAAGCTGTGAATGAGGCCTAGCAGGGAGAGGACCACTGTAACTAGGAGCATGACTCTCTGTCTGGAAGCCATAATGGGGTAAGGAGCTGTAATGGAGCCAAGGGGAAGAAGAGTGAAGTCAAAAAAAGAAAAAATCTGGAAGGACTCCTCTTCTACTTATTTTCAACCATTTCCTTCAACAGTTTATGACCCGACAAAGCAATGTTATTCAATCAGTGTTTTCTGTTTTATTTTGTAATACTCACCTCTCATCAACTTCACTTCCTGCCTTTGTGTGTTTCAAACCAGTTTTGATTGTCTGCCCTGCCCGGATTAGTTTCACTTGTCTAGTTATCCTCCCCTCAGTAGTGTATTTAGTCTGTGTGTTCCTTTGTCTTAGTTTCGTCTTAGTCTGTGAGTCAAGCGTTCCATCCGTTTCCCCAGTGTTTACCAGTGTTTTTGTACTTCTACTTTGTTTTTTGGATTTTCCTGTAAGCCTTTTTGTATCTTGTCACTTTCTTTAAATCATTATATGGCACTGGGTCAGCATCTTGAATCTGCTTTTGGGTCCAGCCTCTTGCATTCCTAGTTACCCTGCTGACATTTGTAACAAGATGATATAATCTGGCACATTAAATCCCCCCTCCAGTGTCATTGTGTTCAATTCTATTTGTAATTGTCCGCATTAAATAAACAGAGTAACATGTTAGGGTAATCTGATCACTCTAACTTCCACAGTAGGTTGCTGGAAACAGATACACAGTCGTCAAACACAAAGATACAGCAGCTGACTGCTCTTACACCTATGTTTTTCAGCTGGGAGCTACTCCTCCCTTTACTTGTGGGTGAATAGCATCCATCAACAGTACATTCAAAAATCTACTATTTAGTATTAATTGCATCTGCTTTGAGTATACTTTGTTTCTTAATACTGAAAATGTTCATATATTAGGTATGACGTGGTGGCAGTAAGCTTTCTATCCCCCGGTTATATTAGGCTATAACTTGGGTAAACCATGTTTAATTTGTTGTATGTTATTTAGAAATAATACATTTACATTATGTTTACAAATACATTTTTAGGAATTTAAAAAAACAAAAAAAACAAAACCTAAACATCAGAAATTAATATTTGACTGTAGTCTCAAAAACAGTAGCTTACATATTTATGGAAAAAAATATATATATACACGCCAACACTACCACAAATACTTATAACACTAATGCAACTAGAAGTAATAAAGCAATCAAGATATATACAAAGTTAAACATTATGAAAAAGATTATTGCTAATACAATAATAAATGCACAAAAGACGCAAATGTTTGCACATGCTTACCTTTGAGTGCTCTGCTCTTTGCAGCTCAGCCTTATTCAGATTGTAACACTGCTTGAGTGTTTCTGTCAGTCTTTGATGTTTACACAGGATCACTGTGTGTAGACCTATGTTTCCCGAGTAACAGTATCTCAATCCTTTAGGTGTGTTTGGTTGTCTGATTATACACAGCACTGACTGATGAAGTGAATAACACTGATTATCTGGCATAGCACCTGTCAGTGGGTGGGATCTATTAGGCAGCAAGTAAACATTTTGTCCTCAAAGTTAATGTGTTAGAAGCAGGAAAAATGGTTGTGATAGTTAGGTGACAGAGCATCTCCAAAACTGCAGCTCTTGTGGGGTGTTCCCAGTCTGCAGTGGTCAGTACCTATCAAAAGTGGTCCAAGGAAGAAAAAGTGGTGAACCGGAGACAGGGTCATGGGTGGTCAAGGCTCATTAATGCATGTTGGGAGTGAAGGCTTGCCCATGTGGTCCGATCCAACAGACGAGCTACTGTAGCTCAAACTGCTGAAAAAGTTAATGCTGGTTCTGATAGAAAGGTGTCAGAACACACAGTGCAGTGGGTTGGCTGTGGTGCAGAGGCAGAGCGTGTTGTCCCTTAAGTGGGAGGTTGTTGGTTCAATCCCCGGCTCCTGGTGCCACATGTCAAAGTATCCTTGAGCAAAATACTGAACCCCCAGTTGCTCCCGATGCCATGCATCGGTGTGTGAATGTGTATGAATGCATTATTTTCTGTTCGATGGGCTTTGCCGTGAATGTGTGTGAAAGGGTGCGTGTAGTGTAAAAGCGCTTTGAGTGGTCGGAACACTAGAAAGGCGCTATACAAGTACAGGTCCATTTACCATCACAGTTTGTTGATATGAGGCTGCATAACATTATGACCACCAGGGTGCCCAGCTGGTTATAATGTTATGGCTGATCAGTGTATATCATTATGCTAATGTGGGTTGTTCAGGGAAAGACAGTTCTAAAGAAAGGACAATACTATTCATGTTATGTGTTCAGTAATATTATTAAAGCAATTAGAAATGACTTGGCTGTCTTGTTCAGGTCTGGTGGTGGAGCAGTCAACCTCAGGACTGAGGACACAATGTTCTCACCAATAATAAAAAAATGGTTGTCCACATTGGATAGAGCTGAAAAATGAATAAAATAATAAAAGCATCATCACAGTAAGCTGTATATATTTATTGAAATCACAGGTTTACATCCAACATTTTGATAATGTATTTTAAGCCGGTGTCTCGAAGCTGTTCCTTTATCAGGTTAAAAGCAGCTTTTGCACTAGGTCCATGCTGATGTCTCGGTAAAAGCATACAATCATGGCTTGTGGGGGCCCGTTTGGCAGCGGAGGTCTGAGGGTACAATGAGCATGGTCAACTTCTGGTTTGGAAGGGAAGCTGTCCTTCCTGAAGACCTTGACTGGGAAGATTCCATGAAACAGGTAGGGAGACTAAGGCTCTTGCTCTTTGCACTTGGTTGCCAAGCTGCTCCAAGACCCTAGACCCTAGAGCTGGATGGAATACCAACACTTGACCGAGCACATCACAGTCTACAGTCAGAGCCGGCAAGGGGACACCAGCGCCGGGCTTTCATTGTAAAGTTTCATTACTACCAAGAGAAACTTGGTAGAGATTTTGTGGAGAGCAGCGAAGATGAGCCCATTGACCTATAACAGTGATACAATTATAATATTTCCAAACCTGCAGCCCACAACTGTGAAACGCAGAGCCACTTTCAGAGAAGTGAAGGACCTTTTGCACTGCTGCCAGAACGTCAAATTCGGAATGCACTATCCAGCAATACTGAAGATCTCTTCTTCTCAGGGATAAAAAACATTCACAGACTCAGGTAGGGGTCAATCGATGGGGTAGGGGTCGAGGGATGGGGTTAGGGGTCCAGGGATGAGGGATGAGGGGATGAAGAGTTGAGGGATAAAGGGAAGAAGGGTTGAGAGATGAAGGGTTGAAGGTTGAAGAATGAAGGGGTATTGGAAGGAAGGGTGAGGGATCAACGGATGGAAGAAAGGTGGGTTTGTTGGCAGATGGATAAATGGACGGAAGGGTTCGGTGAGATGGTACGAAGGAACTGAGGTTGTGAGGCTCTCAGTGGGGGAGCCGTCTCTTCGTATCTTTAGTATAGAGCCCAAGTGGTGCCTGTATTTGGATAAGAGAGACAGGGGAAAAAAGACGGAGGGAGTGAACGGATAAGGTGTGCTTAAGTGATGATTTCAACTGTGTCCTCGATCTAAATTAGGACAGATCGAGGACTAGACAGTTATCTTTCTAAATCTGCTACAGTTCTTAATTAATTTCTCCAAACATACAACATGTAAGTTCCATACGTATAACTGACCCTGTCTCCAAACACTACTCTTTCTTCTCACCAGTACATTCGTACTCCAGGATTGACTACTTCCTGCTGGACAACTCACTTATCCAATCAGTATCTTTCTGTAAATATCATGCTCTTATTCTTATATCAGATCACTCTCCTGTGCAAATGGATATCTCCCTCCCAGATTGTCACGTACCTCAGCAAATGTGGAGATTCGACCCCTCCATGCTGTCAAAGACTTATCTTTTAGCACAGATTGATCTCTTTCTAGAAGTTATGATACCCCAGATAAGTCCACAATCCCGGACCAAGGCATTCTGACGAGGTCAAATAATTTCATATACGGCATATAAAAACAAAAAGCACTTTGAGAACTGACCAGGCTTATTTCCAACATTGACTCTCAATACGTAGACAGACCTTTTGCAGACTTGTTCAAACTAAAACTTCAGTCAAAATTTGAAACTCCCCCTTATACAGACACTGAGAAACTTTTGTTGTGGACAAGAAAGCATACTTATGTAACATGTTCTCGACCGCTGACTCTAGCTGTCCTAGATATCATCAGTCACAAGCAACAATGAAAGGCTACCAGTGCCCCACCCACCTTTATATCATGGATGAGGGAAGTCATGATGTGCCTCCAAATGGAGAAGTTGAGATACACATTGAATGGGTCACTTAAAAAAAATATAATAGAACCTGGCTTCCCCTTATTGAGTATGTGGAAAACTTCTCTTTCCCAGCAGTCTGACACTGAACCATATATAGGAGGTGTACCATACAGCTGTTTTTTCTTGTTCTCGTTATTGTAGTGGTTATTGTTCCCCAATATTACATATTCACGTATCCTATATTGCTCTCATATTTTAGAGGTTTTGGTTTTGTTTGTTTTCTGTTTAGTTTTTTTTGTTCTATCTTTTAAAAAAAAGTTAATTTGATATTTGTAGCACGTCGAGCTACAGACGGGGTTCCCTCAGTACACAAACAACCACACTCTGTCTTTGAATACACCACTTTTATTCAGCGTACTGCTCACATGGCACACAAAGTCTAGCTCAGTCGCCTCTGGCTCTCAGTGGCACTCCCGGTAGCGTCTCTCTGGCCCAGCACACTACTGCAAAGATAAGGGTAGAGTCATCAGGTAATCAAGGGCAGGTGAGGTAATCAACTCACCTGGTGCCGCTCTCCCAAGCCTTCCCCACACCTCTCCCTCCTGCAGCTGAGCACAAACCACACCCACCTCCACATACCCCCACCGCCCAACTTAGGCCGGGGAGCCATCCGGCCCAACCTACTATACAGAGGGTTTGTTTTACCTTCTCAAACGCCAGCTGACACTGCTCCGTCCACTGGACCGGATCTGAGGCACCCTTCCGAGTGAGGTCGGTCAGGGGGCTGGTCAAGTCCGCAAAGTGCGGAATGAACCGCCGGTAATAACCCGCCAGCCCCAAGAACCGCCTCACCTCCTTTTTGGTCTTGGGCTGTGGGCTGGCTGCAATTGCTGCTGTCTTGTCTACTTGCGGACGCACCTGCCCACTGCCCAAGTGGTACCCCAAATACCGTACCTCCCTCCGTCCAATGGCACACTTCTTCGGGTTGGCCGTGAGCCCTGCCTGCCTCAGTGACTCGAGCACCGCCGCCACACTGTGCACATGCTCCCGCCAGCTGTTACTATGGACGATAACATCATCCAAGTAGGCGGCAGCATACGCAGAGTGCGGATGCAGGACCCGGTCCATGAGACGCTGGAAACTGGCCGGGGCACCAAACAACCCAAAGGGAAGTGTGACAAATTGGTACAAACCGTACGGAGTGGAGAAGGCCGTTTTTTCCTTAGACTCTGGAGACAAGGGAATCTGCCAATAGCCCTTGGTTAACTCCGGTGTCGTGAAAAAGCGAGCAGTGCCTAACCGATCCAGGAGCTCGTCGACCCGAGGCATCGGATAAGCATCAAACCGTGACACATCATTCACCTTGCGATAGTCCACACAGAACCGAATAGACCCATCCTTCTTCAGTACCAGAACAATGGGGCTACACCAGGCACTGTTGGACTCTTCTATTACCCTCATCTCCAGCATGGCCTTCAATTCCTTCTGAATCACTTTTCTTTGGTGTTCAGGTAACCGATAGGGCCATGAACGCACCCTCACGCCCGGGTGAGTCTCAACATGATGCTGTATGAGATTTGTCCGTCCTGGCAGGGGGGAGAACACATCAGCAAAACGCTGTTGCAACGCGGCAACGTCTGCTCTCTGGGACGGTGTGAGATGGTCATCACAAAGGAGTGAGGCTGGATTGGTGGAATTTGGTACCTCAGGCCCCAACTCATCTCTCTCTTTCACCGTGGTCACCAGAGAAACAGGCTCCGCCTCTCTCCATGCTTTGAGGAGATTGAGGTGGTAAATCTGTGTTGCTCCTCCCCTGTCAGAACGCACAACCTCATAATCGACATCACCCACTCGCCGTGTGACCACAAAGGGCCCTTGCCACTTGGCGAGTAATTTAGAGCTGGAAGAAGGGAGTAATACAAGTACTTTATCTCCCGGTGCAAATTGTCTGAGCCGAGTTCCTCTGTTGTACAGGCGCTGTTGACGCTCCTGGGCCCTGAGCAAATTCTCCCGTGACAACTGACCCAATGTGTGGGGTTTTGCTCTCAGGTCCAGGACGTACTGAACCTCATTTTTACTTGGGCTCGGACCTTCCTCCCAGCTTTCTTTAACAAGGTCCAGAACCCACCGTGGTGTCCTGCCAAACAGCAGTTCAAAAGGAGAAAATCCCGTTGAGGCCTGGGGCACCTCACGCACTGCAAACAACAGAGGATCTAGCCACCTATCCCAATTACGGCCGTCATCGTGCACAACGGATCATGGACTTCAAGGTTTTGTTCAGACGCTCGACAAGGCCGTCGGTCTGAGGGTGGTACACACTAGTCCGATTTGACCTGATGCCCAACAACCCATAAAGTTCCCGGAGTGTGCGTGACATAAACGAGGTGCCCTGGTCCGTTAGGATTTCTTTTGGGATCCCAACTCGGGAGATGACCTGGAACAGTGCCTGTGCCACGCCCTTTGCAGAGATTGTGCGCAGAGGCACTGCTTCTGGATATCAAGTTGCATAATTCACTAGGACTAATACAAAACGATATCCACGTGCGCTCCGGTGAAATGGCCCGATGAGGTCCATGCCAATACGCTCAAATGGAACCTCCATGAGTGGTAATGGGCGCAAAGGTGCTCTCGGGATGGCCGGTTGGTTAACCAACTGACATTCAGGGCAAGACGCACACCAGCGGCGTACATCTGCCCTAATGCCAGGCCAATAGAATCGGGCCATTATCCGGTTAAGTGTTTTCTCATACCCCATATGCCCCGCCATTGGGTTATAATGAGCCGCCTGGAAAACTGTTTCCCGGCGGCTGTCCGGTACCAACAACTGGGTGATTTCCTCTGCTGTCTGAGTGTCACGACTCACTCTGTATAGCCTGTCCCTAACCAATGCGAAATGCGGATATGTCTGCACTGCGTCAGGGCGCACCAGCTGACCATCAATTTGTATCACTTGGTCAAAGGCAAAGCGTAGAGTACTGTCACGAGACTGTTCGAGTGGAAAATCTTCCGTGGAGCACCACATGGGAACCTGTGGAGCCACTGGCGGAGGCACCACAGGTCCCCCCTCCCCCTCTGCAGTGTCGGACAACCTCGCGTCACCACTGAGCACGGCGAACATATCCCACAACCCTACCGGTCGTGAACGCACCCCCGCACACTGCTCCACTAATCGATTAAACCCGGGCCAATCCGTGCCCAAAATCAGGGGGTGCGTCAGGCGGGAACTAACCGCAGCCTTAACAGTATGCTTTTTACCCTTATATCTAATTTCCACGGGCACAACCAGGTATCTGTGAATATCCCCATGTATGCATCTAATGTCCACCCATGATGCCTCTACCAAAGCCCCGGGTCGAACCAGGTTCTGATGAATTATAGACTGCGTGCAGCCCGAATCCAATATTGCCCGATGTATACCCCCTTGAATCCTTACCGGGACGCTGTATGTCCCTCCTGGACCGGGGGAGGGTGTTGGTGGGCCGGCAACCCGGATCACCTGACCGACCTCGATGAGAGGGCACTCCCGCACCGCCAACACTCCTTCCCTGATGCCTGAGGAACCCTCTGTGGGTCGAGAGCGGCACCCGTAGCGGCTGGACCCTGGGGAGGAGAGAGAGCAGAGGGTTGGTTAGTGCGCGGCGGAGGGAGAGGCCGGGCAACAGTTTCCAGACGGGCGGTAAGTGGGGGTCTTCTGCGAGGCGCGGGCACGGGTCGGGTGGGTGCAGAGGGCCGCCTCTCCGGAGCTCGGTCCCCACTGTGGACGGCCAGGTGATCCTCTGCGAGGGTGATAGCGGCCTCCAAATCCACCGGACGGTGGCACCGCACCCACTCCGCGGTCCTGGTCGGGAGCCCCTCCACAAACTGTTCCAACACCACCTGCTCCAGCATCTGCCTCTCTCCGACGGATCCCCCCGGCTGCAGCCACCTGGTGGCAGCGTCCTTCAGCTGCTGCGCATAGACAAAAGGACAGGCGGAGGGTCCCAAGGTGGCGGACCGGAACCGGCGGCGGTGATCCTCAGGGGAAAAACCCATCCTGTCCAGGATGGCTCTTTTGATGTTTCGGAACTCCCCCCGAGAAGAAGCTGGCAGGCCAAGCGCTGCAGTCTGGGACTCCCCTGACAGCAGGGGAAGTAGGCGCACGGCCCACTCCACCGCCGGCCAGCCACCTGCCTCCGCCGTGGCCTCGAACATTTCGAGGAAGGTTTGGGGGTCAACTGCCGCTGTCATCCGGTGCATGGTGATACCGGAGAAGGAGGAGGGTGGAGGAGATGGTACCTGAGCCCCCGACCGGGCCAGCAGCCCCTCGAGCAGCTGGTTCTGCTTCCCCGCCTGGTTCTGGAGTGCCTCCAGATGCCGCCTGTTAATCGCCGTCTGCTTGCTGTGTACTGCTGTGATCTGCCCCAGCATCTCCCCCAGCAGTGAGACCAGCTGTGAGGGCTGCTCCATAAGCGGCTGCGGTGTCGGCTGCAGAGTCGGCTGTGGAGTCGGCTGCTGTGGAGGCCGCTGTATAGGCGGTTGTGGATCAGACATTGCTGTGTGCTGGCCCCACGTTGGGCGCCAGTGTAGCACGTCGAGCTACAGACGGGGGTTCCCTCAGCACACAAACAACCACACTCCGTCGTTGAATACACCACTTTTACTCAGCGTACTGCTCACACGGCACACAAAGTCTAACTCAGTCGCCTCTGGCTCTCAGTGGCACTCCCAGTAGCGTCTCTCTGGCCCAGCACACTACTGCAAAGATAAGGGTAGAGTCATCAGGTAATCAAGGGCAGGTGAGGTAATCAACTCACCTGGTGCCGCTCTCCCAAGCCTTCCCCACACCTCTCCCTCCTGCAGCTGAGCGCAAACCACACCCACCTCCACAATATTTTTCTTTCAACTTTTTTCTTTCATATTTCTCTTTACTGTTTGTGGCCAATGCTGTCTTTAAATGTTGTATAAGAAAACGATAAATAAAGTCTTAAGAAAACAAAACTACAGTGTTGCGACTGTGCTCTAGAAATCATTTCATCTCTAATAGCATCGAACATACCCTAAAAATCATCACAGGTAAGTTGCAAGCTAAGGCTAGCATTAGCCTCTGTAGCTTTGCGAGTGTCTAGCGGTGGGGTATTACTATTGCTAACAGTCTGTTCTGGTTCTCTGCTCTTGTGCTGGGCTTTCTGCTCATCATATGGTCCTGGTATTGAGTTTAAGTTTCACAACAAACTCTTATACACAAGAAGTGTGTGTTTCATAGAGTTCAGTCTTTGCTCTGCCAGGAAAACTGAACTCTGAGTGCTAATGTTTTAATTGTAATATTTTATTTGGTTGTGTATTTATTTTATTGTATGAAGGTTGTTTTAGTTTTATTATGCCCAAGAAATAAGTCTGATGGTCTGATGAATATTTTCTTATACAGAAAAACCACTGGCCTGATTTTTATGAAACTTGGTGAAAGGATGTATCATGGGCCAATGCGTCTGAATCACGTGGTGGATACACTTATATTTTTCTTTTTTTTTAAAAACATTGCAATATAGGTCAATTATAACACTGTTTCTTTATGATAAAGTCAAGTGAATTTGTTGTGCAGGTGAATCCGATTAAAGTGAATGGCGTGCCATACAATAAAACATAACGGCCACCTTAAACATCACTGTAGAAACAAAACACCTTAGTGGGGGTCTGTGCTCTTCAAGTGCCCTTCAGATTCTGTTTGTTATTGTCCGCATTAAATAAACAGACGGAGAAGTTCCTGGTTGGGGTAATGTGATCAATCTAACTTCCTCAGTGGCTTACTGGAAATGCACAGTAACCAAACACAAAGAGGTTATTGACAGTTGGCTGGGTATAACATGGCAACAAGAGCCAAGTGAATACACCTGGAGGAGAGAAAAAAGCACATAGAAAGCAGAAAGGAGGAACCGTAGCATAGGTTACAGGCATAGGACATAAACACATAACATGTTTGTACAGCTAGTGAATCTCAGTTTTTATGCCATCGTTTTGGCACGAAGCAGTAGCGAACCATGACTGTTGGCCCTCTGACTTACCTTGTTCTCTCTTACTGCAAATTATATGACAATTCCAGCCCTGAAACAAAAGTTAAGATGATAGGCCAGTCTTAGAAATGCAACGAGCAAACAGCACAGAGATAGAGAGAGTTATCACAAAAAACAAAAAAAGTTAATTTGTTAAGGTCCAGTGTGCAACATTTAGAAGGATCTTTTGACAGAAATGACATATGATATTCATACCTATGTTTTCATGAGTGGTAATTTTAAAAAAATAAATAAATAGGAATAATAAGAATGGTGTTTAGTTGCATGGAAATTAATGACATCACCTGGTCACTTCCAACCAGCATTATAATTAGTGCACTGTTAGAAACATAAAATACAGAAGCTCTCATATGAAATAACCAAAAACAGGTTTTCATGTCTTTTAATAGAAGTAGACAGGGCAGACCGAGAGAAACTACCGTAGGTTCACCAGAAAAAATACTCTGGACATATTGATAGTATATAAGAAACATTTATAAGAATGAAAAGTTCCCTCCCAGTAATAATGCAGAAGTGAGAGTGCAGTTTATTGCTCATCACCATCAAAACACATACTTCTCTTTAAATTGAATAACCCCTTAAAATAACCCCTTAAGTCAACAGTTTTCAGTTATGATTGCTACAACAAATCTACACAACAGTGGGATATGAAAATAAACGATTCAAAGTAACTTTTCAATGTTGTAACGCAAAGCAGCAAAAAGAAAATGATTAAATAAAGAAATTCATTATTAATACATGAAGATGAATGAATAATGGTAAACAGTAAGTGATTTCATTCAAAGGAAATAAATATTTTCTTCATGCAGTTGTAATTCAATTTAAACACACCTAATGAAATAAATCAAATATATTAAATACTTTCTGAGAGGACAATTGATTCATGTGCTACAATTCCACATTTACGGTGTAATTTCAATTTATCCCTTTTACTTCCAAAGAAGAGCAACCACAGCACTGATCCAGAGACAGTGTGATATGCTCACAGTGTGCCCTCCAGAAGATGTTGTGTTAACTGTAGTGACAGGGGCAGCTGTGGTAGATTCTCTAACTTGTCCCAAACATGTCCCCACATTTCCTACTCTCCACAACAGCCAGCTCTACATTCTGTGAACAGCAGGAGGCGCTGTAGGTAGCCACTGTAATGTTCTCAGCCTTGGCTCCAGCCACTGTGCTGGTATTGAGGGTACCGTTTCCTTGGCGGATGGTGACGCTCCCAATGCCAGTTCTATTGATGCCATCAGTGAGATTAGCAGTGAATTCCCATTGGGAGGAAGCACAGAACGATGAAGAGGACGACAGTTGGTCGATGTACTGACTACCTGACACACTGGTCGTGTAATATCTGTATTTTCTGAAATACATACAAAAGGAGCATTGCTGCAAACTCTAATTCAGGCTATAAACTGAATTTAACAGAAAGTTTGATTTTTCCTGTTAACCAATTCGCCATGGATATTAATTACACCTCCTTCCCATTTAAGGCTGAATCAAATTTCTTTCACTTATCTTGGAGTTCAAATGACACTTTCTTTCAAACCACTGTTTAAATATAGTTTTAGCCCTTACGAAAGCTAAACTTTCCAAAATGTTCTCGACCGCTGACTCTAGCTGTCCTAGATATCATCAATCACAAGCAACAATGGATCATATGTTCTGGCTCAATTATTTAACTCATTAAATAATTTGTGGACCTCTATATTTCAGACATACTCATATAACAATAAATCCCAACCCTTACATGGTGATGTTTGGTGCTCCATCAACAGAATATAGTATCACTTCGCATCAGTCAAATGTTATAGCACTCACCCCACTGTTGGCACGCGGACTAATTCTTACTAGATGAAAGGCTACCAGTCCCCCACCCTCCTTTATATTATGGATTAAGGAAGTCATGATGTGCCCCCAAATGGAGAAGTTGAGATACACATTAAATGGATCACTTAAAGAATACAATAGAACCTGACTTCCCCTTATTGAGTATGTGGAAAACCTCTCTTTCCCAGCAGTCTGACAATGAACCATATATAGAAGGTGATACTCTGATCTGACTCTAATTTTTTTACTTTTATTTTCTTGTGAATAACCTACATGTAACCTTTGTACCATACAGCTGTTTTTTCTGTTATTTTTTCTGTTATTGTTGTGTTGTTGTGGTTATTGTTCCCCAATATTACATAGTCCTGTATCCTATATTGCTCTCATATTTTGGGGGTTTTGTTTTTGTTTTGTTTCTGTTCATTTTTTTCTTTCATATTTCTTTTTACTGTTTGTAGTCAATGCTGTTCTTCAAATGTTGTATAAGAAAACGATAAATAAAGTCTTAACAAAAAAAAACTGTTCCATTTCTTTGATTTTCATTACCTGACAGGAAACTGTGAACTACAGAGTCACAACTGTGCTCTAGAAATGATTTAATCTCTAATAGCATCGAACATCCCCTTAAAATAATCCCTTTAGACAACAGTTTTAAGTTATGATTGCTACAACAAATCTACACAACAGTGGGATATAAAAGTAAATGATTCAAAGTAACTTTTCAATGTTGTAACACAAAGCAGCAAAAATAAAAATGATTAAATAAAGAAATTCATTATTTATACATGAAGATGAATGAATATTGGTTAATTAAAGACGTATCAGTAACAGTGATTCCATTCAAAGAAATGTAATTAGATTCAAACACACCTAATGAAATAAATCAAATATATAAAATACTCAGAGAGGACAATTGATTTATGTGCTACAATTCCACATTTAGGGTGTAATTTCAATTTATCCCTTTTACTTCCAAAGAAGAGCAACCACAGCACTGATCCAGAGACAGTGTGATATGCTCACAGTGTGCCCTCCAGAAGATGTTGTGTTAACTGCAGTGACAGGGGCAGCTGTGGTAGATTCTCTAACTTGTCCCAAACATGTCCCCACATTTCCTACTCTGTCCACAACAGCCAGCTCTACATTCTGTGAACAGCAGGAGGCGCTGTAGGTAGCCACTGTAATGTTCTCGCCCCCGGCTCCAGCCACTGTGCTGGTATTGAGGGTACCGTTCCCTTGGCGGATGGTGACGCTCTCAATGCCAGTTCCATTGATGCCATCAGTGAGATTAGCAATGAATTCCCACTGGGAGGAAGCACAGAGCGATGAAGAGGACGGACAGTTGGTCGATGTACTGACTACCTGACACACTGGTCGTGTAATATCTGTCACCTGGAGACACAGAAACAGGAATTGGAGAGATGAAGAAATAAGAAAGGGGGGCATCATACAAAGTATTTGTATCAGTAATTGTCATATCAATGTTGCACATACTTGCATACCACACAACTCTTCTGTGGCTACTAATTTTAGCCACCTTATTTTATTCTGTATCCAAGTAGGCCTACATATTTTTCTCTTACCTTGGCAACCACAGAAAACCTGAGGACAGCGTAGTTGATGTCAGTGGCAGCATTTTCTACCTCAATGGTAACAGTCACGTCTGTTCCTGATGCAGCACTGGCTGGGGCCGTTAAGGTTACGGTGCCATTGGCTTTGCCTCCAGTGCCTGCTGCTATGGCGACAGTGCTGGGTGAAGATGGAATAAAGTTGCGGTCATCGTTGGCTCGCACTGTGAATGTTCCAGTTGCAGAGTCATTAACAACTCCGTTGGTGGTCGTTGCGACTGTGAAAGGGATGGAGATGGTGGAGCCTGGTTCTATGTTGGTGTTGTTGGCTTGGGTCTGAGAGAAAGTAGGTGGGAAATCACGTCAGCTTTTTTATTGTAAATATGATATTAGGATATAAGGCAATTAGGATCCTGTTTTTAGTCACAGTAGTGGTGTGGCTCTAAGGATGGCAGTGTTGATCAGTCGGACCATCACTGAAATATCTCAGAAACTATTCATTGGATTGCCATTCAATTTTAAAAGACACCCATCGTTCTCCTAGTATAAATCCTATTAACTGGTGATAACTTGACTTTTCCTCTGGCATTCCTCTGAAATGTATGGTTTTGAGTGTAATGTCTCGACAACCATTAAATGAATTACCATGATATTTGGTACAAATATTTATGTAACCCTAAGGATAAATTAATACCTTTTATTGATCCCCTCACATCCCCCTGACAACATCACTTTATTCTATGTCAAAAATTTTATTTGTCCAACATTTTGGTTTATGACCAAACTAATGATATTCTCATTAACCTCAACATTGGTCTGTGGTTAATGCTAATTAGCTAATATTAGCCTGCTTATACACTAAATCGATATATTGAACACAGTAAACATTATACTTGCCAAACATCAGTTAGCATTATTATTGTACAAATGTTAGAATTATGACATTAGTCACAAGGCACAACCTTGCAAACACACAGTTTGCTCAACTATGATAATATTAGTACTGTTCATTCTAGTATAAGGTGATACAAGTGGTCAAGTGGATGGCAATTACCAAAACTTGGCCAGCAGTCAGGGAGACCAGTGTAGATTATTCACTTTATAAATGCTGAAGCAAAGTGGAGAATTGCTTTACTAAGAAACAAAACCAAAAGGTGATTGAGCTCACAGTAACAGCGATGCTTGAGGTCTTGATCTGTGTGGAGGCCTGTCTCTGGAAGCTGCTCGGTGTTGACCTGGAGGTGGAGCTGCTGTCCTCTCCTCTCAGGCGAACCACAAAGTCACCCTTTGGCACTCCACTGAATGTCACCAGGAAGTTACCACTTCCCAGTGACTGTGGAGGACAGGAAGAGAAAGAATACGTTGTCACAAGAAAGACAGTATACGGTCAGAATAATAAGAGACTGACTGTTGAATACTTGCAACGTCATTACTTTACACAGGCCTACCATATTGTAAATGTCTTCAGCATGACAACTATTAGAACGCTCTCTGTTGCAGCCCTGCCTTGTAATTTTGTCCGACAAAACATGTATCTTTCATCAAAAAATCTTGCCTGTTGCATCATTAAATACGAAAAATTATACAAACTTGAAAATAATGAAAGGGATTAAATGACAGTGGCAGGGATCCAACACAAAATTTCAAGGGCAAAGCTTACCCAACTTCAGATTTCCTATATTTGAGACAGCCGGTGGTTTAAATTCATTCTAACTTAGTATGAAAATCTACTTTTAAAAGACAAGAAATCCATCTCAGTAACCAACTTGTTGTCAACTTCATATAGTTACATTATCACTGCATGACAGTACAAATGCTAGGAATAGTTTTACTATAGTGACATCGACTAACAAATGGCTACCCCTCAAGGTAAGAAAGTTGTTGTTTGTTAAATGGTAAGCAGAAAAGTAGTATACACTTTAGTTCCTGGATACATTTTGTGACATACCTGCAGTGATCCGTTAACCTCTGTTGGTCCCGAGCTGTCAACCAGAGTGACCTCTGTGACCTTTACTGTGTCACTTCCTGTCACAGAGACCAAGAGGCTGGCATTACCACCTGAAGGTTGTGACAAGAGAGAAAGGAAAACTAGATGAGTATCATTGTGATGTGAACATAGTAATATAGTTTTGGTTGACGGGCTGGACTGTTAGTATTCTTGGTAAAAGAAGATTTTCAAGGCAAGTGATATATGATTCTTTAAAAAGTTATTGTTGAGGACACTGAGAAAGACACAAAATATTAAATATACCATGGGAAACATGTACAAACTGTTAAATTTAAGATGAGAATAATCACAAAAGTGGTCTAACCTGAGAGAGGACGTCCCTCCTTTAGACTGAAGTCCCCGTGGGCTCCTTCGTGAGCTTCCACAAGGTTATAAATGAAGTTCACTGAACTTTGACCTGATACACACACACACACACACACACACACACACACACACACACACACACACACACACACACACACACACACACACACACACACACACACACACACACACACACACACACACACACACACACACACACAGATCAGTAGGGGAACCATTTACAACAGTAAACACAACTGTAGACAACTGCAAAATAAAATCTTTTGAAATTCTTCTCATTTAACTCTCACTGGCACTCTATCATATTACTGACCTGTGACCTTAACAGAGTAGGGGTTATTAGAATTAACAATGATTTGCCATGATCCTGTTTGATTGTCAGTGTTGAGGCTTAAACGACGTAGGTTTCCTGCTGTGGTGAATGATGCCAGAGGACCACTGGACTGACTGGAACTCTGGGATATACCTGGATGAGGTGGAAACATATTAAAACAAACAATCTAAAGATGTTTCTAATGGCAGTGATGAAGGGAGTAAAAGGGAAATGTTACAATCAAAGCTAGTCCTAACTTGAAAGATAATAGCTGTAATGACACCTGTGGAGCTGGTGAGGTTGAAGGTGAGAGATGAGGCTCCTGTGATGTAGGCAGTGATGTTCCTTAAAGAACCATCAATAGCAAATGTAAAATTATCAGGCCTTCCAGGATTCCTTACTACCTGAAAAATTGTAACCTGAAACAAGAAGGAACAGAAACCGCATATTTATATAGATATTGCACAGTACCATCATCAGTCAGGTATGATTTTCTTGTGCGAAGTCGTACCACAGCGCTGGCTGATGAATCCTCTATTACACTTGTAGCCAGAGAGAGGTCTGACTTGGTGACCTCAATGGCCTGACCTCCAGAAGCTCGGGCTAGGTCACGGTACAGCTGGGCGTCGGACTGGCTCATTGAGCGTGGACTCCCACCCTGAGGGCTTCTGCGGCGCCGTCGACTGGCCAGGACGTCTGTCAACATGAAAGTTACCTAAAAGTATAAAGATAGTATAAAGTATATATATAAAAAAATACTTGTGATGGTTATATTAGAAATGCATATGTATGCAATTGTTAACATACTATTTTTAATTTCATTATGGAATGTATTTGGAGCAAGGATAATAAAAAGTTGACTCTTACCACAGACTTGGTGCTCTCTATAAGGGCAGTGATGGTGCTTTTCAAATGAGCGTCTTTAGCTGGAGCATCAGTGAAGACAAAGATCTCAGAGGATTGTGGAGCAGCAGTCAGGGCTAGCTATCAGTTTTATAGGGGCAAGAAAACATTTTATTCATTGAGAAATGGTCTGGAATAAAAAATAATAGGGATTAGCGAGTACACCATTATCTGCATCGGTTCAACAAACAAAATTATCTGTATTTGTATCAATACTCTGAAGGGGTGGGTCTCAAACCGGACCTGGGTGGTACCAGATGGAAGTTGTTAATTTGAGGTTAATTCTGCATTCAGTAGTTAGTCTGGCTCGGCAATAGTTCTATTTTATTGCTTGGTGTCCTTATCTGAATCATCTCATGGTGATGATATTATTTTGTTGCTTTACAAAAACTGATTGATTCCAAGAAAATAACAGTAGAAAACACTTGTTAATACCTGCAGTCCAGACAAACACAACTCTGGGATGTCTCCTCCTCCACTTGCCGACAGCTTATTGATACTGTCTTTGAAGACGTCCGCATTGGATGTCATAATCAAAGGTCCAAAACCTAAGTATAGAATAGATAACAGTTACCACTTACCATCACTCACTTGATTATACATTTCACTTTGAACTGTAGGGCTAAAGTACACAATTTACAATAGTAGAAAAACTTTTTTGAAATTAGAACTAAGCCTATTTTATTTGGAAGCTGTCAGAGGCAGCACACAGAAGTACATTCTAGTCAAATAGTAACAATCGTCACTCATGAACTACAAATATGTTTGTACCTGGGTCATTGAAAGGTACCAATATGTAGGCGGAGGGCTCCTGCTGGGTTCCCCTCTTACTGTCAATGATGTCAAAGGAAACTCTCTTAGCCTCAGCTATGTCATCGCTCATACTGCCTGTGGTATCGATGACAAAACACAGCACAGAGGACTGGGAGAGGCCCATCAATCTATGGGAACATAAACAGAGACAAACAACTAAATCATTAAAATACGGGGGTTGTTGGAAACATTATACATTACTTAATTGCATGCCCAAGAAACCGACAATGTTGATAGGATTATGCTATTGCTACTGCAGGTCTGGACGCCCAGCTGTCCCAGTTGAAGCTGAACTAAATTTGTATAAAAAGTCCAGTCATTTTAGACGTCTAGGATACATACATACATACATACATACAGTGCTGTTTTAATACATGAAGCATGGAGACATTATAATCCTGTTTTTTTAAATACTAATTTTATTCTTCTTGCATAGGGTCACAAAAAGGCTCAGATGGAGCGTTTCCATACCTGAGGAAGTTCTTGTCTCCGACAGCTACTCTGATGTCCTCCAGTAGCTCCAAAGTGGCATTCACAGCCAAATCAGCTGCTTTGTGGTGAAGTGAGCCATGACTGGATCCAACGTCGTCCTTGTTGATGCCCCCCACTGGGTCCTGTTTGCTTGTCTGGTCAAATGATCCACCGTGGCTACATTTACCTTGGACCAGAGAGAAAACATGTCACCTACATATGTTCACAAAATACTAATAGTGGAACACAACTGAAATGTAGCAGATTTCTTTTAGTTACCTGCAGGTTTTGCTGAGGAGAAGATGTTGAAATAGCCTGAAGTGAGAAGCCCCTGCTGCAAAAGGTCAGGCAGAAGGTTGTTTTCACAATTGCCCCCTGTACAGTTCCTACAGGTTGGAGTACTTAGATCTGCAACAAATTCAACAACAAAAATCAAAGGCATGGTTCATTCATCCTATAATATGGGAAAACATTAACCATGCTTTTAATAAACCTGCTTTACAAATGCATTACTTTACACATTACACTACTTCAAACCAAAGAGAAATATATCTATGTGTCTTAATAACTCAATTCAAACTGGAGTATGTAAACTTGCATGCATAATCATTTAATTCTATTACCGAATAAATTCTAATAATTGCTGATTTTATTCAGTGGTAGATTATATTTATACTGTAGAAATATCTCTTGAGTGTACAGACCAATAGCAAATTATTGTTTTTTCGTGGATTAAAAAACAATTGGATGTAGTTTAGTTAAAAAAAACTAAAATGTGAGTACTAAGCATGTGTTTTGTCCATTTTCATGTGTGGCTTTTGTGTGTACTGTACTGTAAAGCTTTATGAGCCCTGGCCGGGTGGATATTTGTTAACAGGTGACAGATAAACTGACAATGTGCCTAGTGTGATTTCTCATTCAAGGTATGCAGTTAGTGTGACTGAGCAGCAGCTTTGTGGGCAGCAGACAGCATTATCCTACCTGCCAGGTTCTCAAGAGGTTGGTCAGGTTTGATCAGTGTGCTGTAAGGAGCATTGTTCCCCAGCTCCACCCAGTTACTGTGGCTGTAGAAGTCCTTAATATAGAGAATATGAAAATGATTTACCACACCATTATTGCTTGTTGTTTTGATCATTCCCTTCACCCCTAAAGTGACACCACCATCCCCACAATAATGTCTTATTCTCACCTGTAGGGTATGACAAACTCGTCCAAGAGTCCACCTCCCAGCGACAAAGCTCTCCAGCTTCACACTGGCCTTTACAGCAGACACACCTCAACAGTAGAATAGAGAGAGTTAGGTGCAAACTGGGAGTGTTAGGTGCAAACTGAAGCCGCACTTTGCAAGATGTGAAAATATACTTGTCTGTAAAACCTGAATCACAATATGCAGCATTGTTAGTAATAGTGTGACATCAAATGTAAAAAACAAAACAACAAAACAAAATTCCTGAAATATGGTTGAATGTGTTTGTTGTTTCATGGATATCATGTGTTTGATGTGTACCTGCGGT
Source organism: Dicentrarchus labrax (assembly GCF_905237075.1). Taxonomy (NCBI): domain Eukaryota; kingdom Metazoa; phylum Chordata; class Actinopteri; family Moronidae; genus Dicentrarchus; species Dicentrarchus labrax. The sequence goes on along the minus strand of NW_026136721.1, from coordinate 17,738,544 downwards.
GATGATATCCCGTCCTCCCTGGAAGGTCTCATCATCAAAATGGTGCTCCTCACTCAGTGCAAAAACCACGTCCACTTTTGCGTTGCTGAAGTACATATTGGCAATTGAAGTTTGGAACGTGACCGTTGACAGGAGAGAAGTGCCTGTAGTGGAACAGGCCATTTGCACCTTGTCAGCTGACAGGCTGTCATCAATCTGAAGACAAGGACACAACAAATGACTGAGTGCATGTTTGAACATCTATGTTTCAAACACTAACGCTGTACTCTCATGTTCTTGCCTCATGCAGTTTTGCAATAAAAAACGATTGGCAAACTAAATAATTTTTAAGATTTCCATCAATAATTCCTTTAATTATAAAGACTAACATCTACATAAATGGAGCACGACAATGGAACACAACAAAACAAAACAAACAAAAAGAGGTATATAATACCTCCAGTATTGTCTTTCATAAAATCCTTAGTTACTGTTCAAATTATACTTATATTTCAAGTGCAAATTGTTGAGGTCACTGACCCTGACCTCTTTCATTAAGACGGTATGTTTAATTCCCCTGACTCTCAAAAAAACAGTATCAAAATTGAAATAAATACAAAACATGTAATATAATGGATTTTTGGTTGCACCACAGTTCTCAAAGTTTCTCTGTTTCAGGGTAACTGTCCAACTCACAGTCAGGCTGAAGTCCCGTCCCTCAGAGGCAGCAATGTCTCTGCAGACCTCGGCTGTCTTTCTGAGGACCGCCTTTTGGGTGATGTCACGATGAGTGGAGGACTTCCCATCAAATGAGAAGAGCGGTTGGAAGCTGTGAATGAGGCTTGGCAGGGAGAGGACCACTGCAACCAGGAGCATGACTCTCCTTCTGGCCACCATGATGGGGGATAATGAAGTTGGAAGAAGAAGAAATCTGGATAGATACTGTCTTCTCAACTGTCCCAACTCTTATATCTGCCTGTTTTCAGTTGTTTCCTTCACCAGTTCTCATGTTTTGTGTTGCTATTACTTACACAAAATACCAACTAAAAAGAAGCAGGGGAAGTTTGATAATCTACAGTTACTCCCACACTCTGTGTTGTAATTTCACAGTGGGTTGCCACAAACAGAACACAATGTGATCAAGCACAGAGCAGAGCGGGTTATTGGACGTGAACCAGGGTTAATGAGGCAACAAGTGACAAGTGAAAACACCTGAGGAAGACAGAAAAAGAACAAATCAACCCAGAAAGCAGGAAGGAGGGAAATAAAACAAGCAGTTACACAATGCACTAATAACATTAAACAAACAGATAGCGTTAGTGCACACTATCATGAGATTACATTAAAATTGAGATTTCTATTGAAACCATGCTTTTATTGTTGGCTTTTAAATGCTTGTAGGTTGGCATAGACACAGTGAATAATGTTCAGTCAAATATGAAATCTCTGCTTCCATAGTTTTGATATAATCCCCAAGAAAAGAAGACAGTAACAGCATCTCATGTGCTATTTAAACATTTTCAAATCAATGTTTGACCTAATCTGAAAGACTGTAATCCCTCATTTTACTTACAAAAAAGTTAATATTATTACAAAAAACAAATTACGGCACTAACAAATTAAACGAAAACAAGTACAAATGGTACAATATGTGTAAGACCAATACAATTAGCAATATACAGAAGATGCAAATACATTTTTACACACTCTTACCTGTGTGTGCTTAGTTCTTTAGCAGTCCAGCCTTATTGGCACCGCTTCAGACAGCATTCCATGTTTTTATTCAGGTAGATTATATTATGTGTAGAGCTGTGTGTTTCCTGCTTTATCTGAAAACCTTAAGTGTGTGTGTGTATGTGAGTGTATGTCCTCGTTTCTGCCTCTTATAGTTAGGTCTGATTGAGCTAATGAATAGAATTCCACAGAAGAACTCCCACATACCCTGCATTTTCTTTGCGTAAGAGTTCACCTGAGTTCTTCTGATGGTGTGAGTGAGAACACTGGTGTGAGTGTCTTGTCATTGCATGTAATACATACTACTTTTTTTCCATCAACTCCACATCCATTTGACAGGATCCATCAATCCATCAATGTTCCTATAAGAACCCTGAACAGCTTGCCAGTCTATCACATGCCTAAAACATACAGACAAACCTATTTCTGGGAAATGTGGTTCCATTTAAAGAAATAGTTCATCATAGGGAATGTGCATCTAGCTTGGCTTTCTCCAAAGTTTAAAAATATAAAACTCTAAAACCTCTAAAACTCACAACTTAAGTTGTTGTGCCTCTGTTTGGATACTCTGCACTACTCCAATGGAATTCCACTCATGCTATAGTGCAGGTTGCCAGATAGGCATGTAATGGAATATAATATTAATAGGTATGTTTTCATTAGTCTGCCATTACCTGAATACAGAAATTATTGTTTTTGTTGTCATTACTTTACAATGTTGAACCGCCGTGTTTCTACAGTTGCTCAGAAAGGACAAACCAAACACTGGCTGTAGATAGGGCATTTTGCGTTTTTTTTTATGAGTTTCGCAGGCCACTGTAGTTTCTTCCACACACTTCACAGCGCCTTCTCGTTCCCAGGTTGTCAAATACAGGCGCGGTTAGATACCAATAAATCTTACACAATGGACTTTTAAGTCATTAATTTGGGCTAACCACATCCTAGTTCTAGCTGTACTTGATGGTATTGATCTTGTTGTCATCTCTCTCTTTGACAGAAACCTGTGACCTTTGTCCTGCTAGGAGAACACACATTGATGAGCTACCACGGTGCCTTCATTAGACCAAGTAAACCACTAAAATCAGCTGAGACCCACTTGGCAATGCTTAATTGTAGGAGTTTTAACAGATCCAGTTAGCAAATAAAGTGCAAAAAGACCAATTTGGATAAAGAAAGAAAATACATTCATTGAGCCTTTCCTGGCAAACCGTCTCTAGTGATACATCACTGCGAGTCATACTTGGCCTCTCCCAAGGCACTCCCTTTTGAGTTTTATGAGATAAGGAGGTGATAAGGACACATGTGACCCGAGTTCCTAAGACCAACAAGAAGTCATTTTCAGCAGCCCAAATGTGATGATACAGTGACAAGTTTATGTTAATACTACTTTCTTTAAGGATAAGAACTGACAACTACCTCAATCATACAGACACTGTGGTCAGTACAGTCAGAAAAGTGTCTAAAAAAAAAGCCAAGAAGAATGAAGACTTCATAAAATGACATATCTATGTTTATACCATTGTTGTTTGTTACTACACAACAACTGGCAGCCATGCTGACTGATAATGGTACTGAAATGTCAGTATTCATTTGATTGGGATATATCTAATCTCAACTTTTACCCATTTGACGTGTAGAGCCCCTCTGTAAGATTACAAGTAAGAATCTTGTCAGCACGGTGTCACAATGTCAACCTCCAAAATCCTGCTCAACAACATATTGTGTGTCTGACATTTTCTGATTTATTTAGTATGTGTGAGTCATTGTACACCAACAAAACAACATAGTCAAGAAGATAAAATTTCCTTTGTTTATAGCTGAAGTAGCATACTTTCACCTCTTCACTCCCTCAATTGTCCCTCAGGTGTTGACAGGAGCTGAATTTGTTCAACCGTGTCCTGCTACTTCAACAAGTGATTGTGACATTTCAGAGAGGAATGTGTGTGTATGATTGTGACAAAGACAATTTGTAAAGTAACATTCCTCAGTTATCAATATACAGTAAAATGTGCCTCAGGCTGTGCCATATCATACTTACAAGTTACCTTTAAATTCTACTCTCATAAGAGTGGGCTTTTATTTTCTTTATTTGAAAGTGACAGCTGAAGAGTTACAGGAAAGGGGAGAGACAAAAGGGGTATAACATGCAGCTGTGGTAAGGACTTTTGTAGGGCCTTTCTACATGGGGTGCACACCAGGTGAGCGACCCGGCCAGCCCCCACTGAACATCTCATATCTAATTTGTATATTCCTAGTCTAACCTACATGTAGCAGTGGCTGGCCCCCACTGGGTTGATGGACAGTAATCCATAGGCACAGTTATCATCCCTGCTTATCTCTAGTAAAGTTACAAATAGTAGATATATTAGAGAGCATTTCCACATCATTCTCTGACCTATTGCACTTTTAAAAGTGTGAGTCCTACCCTCACCTAAGCAAAGAACATATATATATATATATGATTATGATATTCAGCGGCTTGCCCAGGTCTGACATCTACATTGTATCTGTTTAAGATAAATTACAGAGGCTGGTCCAACTGGCCATAATCCAAACAATTTATTTGTTTTGTTGAGTCAGTTTCAGTGCAGTTTCAGTTTTTTTTTCAGGAGTCAGGGGCCAGCTTTTAGACTGATCCATTTGATCAGACAGTCACAATGTTCCTTTAAATGCTGCTCATTCAACCCAAGTGTATTTAAAGCAGCTCTGAATCATGATAATCAATCTATGAATATGTGTGAATTACACACCAGCCCTCAATTTGAAAACACCTTATTTTGCTATTTTTACATTATAGCATCACTGACTCCCACTAGTAACTGTTAATACATGAGAGGGCCACATATGTATTTTTGTATTAATGATAAAATACTGAAATTTTTTTTATCACTACTTTTTGTGATATCAAGTATGATATATGACGGTGAAATTACATTCCATGTGCCTTTGCACCGTTCTTTAAACTGATATTAATTTGATGGCCCAATATGCTTATTTCACTGATCCTTTGTGGAAGCCCTTTCTGCTTTTTGTATTGTATTGCTCAGACCACACCCTGCTAGGAGTTGCAACAGGCTTAAACTTTTGATGAACTGAGTAACAGAGAACTTGGAACTACAACATGGCAAGTAAGTCGGACACGTGGACATCATAAGACAATGACCAACACCATTTGTAAATATTACGTAATGAAAGGAATGTATTATTAAATGTATTAATAGCAAGTACGTTAGTTGGGTAGAATGCTATAACCATATTTTCCTCTTTTCCTATTCATAAAGTTTTAAGAAATATCAGCCCACAGTTTGATTGCTGCCAATTATAAAGCTCATCTTTATTTAAAATGAAACCTTGTCCTTTATATGACAACTCTAGTGGGACAGTAAATGCTGTTTGGCAAAGATGAAGCACAGTAAACCGCAGTTTTCTTGTGGTTTTCTAACACTTTCACAATGATAAAGGGTAGCAAAAGACATACAATAATCATACAAGTGATGGTAAAAATGAGCCAGAATCCATCCACTGGCAATGCAGAGATTGGATGCAATTTATTGCTCTCTCTATCATAAACGCAGTTGAGGTTGCTCTTAAGTCTGTAGATGACTTTACACCTCTGTGCTTCGGTCTCGATGTCAGTGACTTTAAAAACCTCATAGGGGGGAATCAGCACCTGGTTGTTTTGTTTCAAGGCTGAGTAATATGTTATGTCAGCACCAAAACATGTGTATACTTCAAAGCATGAAGCGTTCCTTGTGAAGTTCCACCCGTCACTTCCTATTATGAAAGTGCTGAACCGAATCAGTTTGTTAGAGATATTCACATTTAAAAGTGCCTCTATTCTGTAATTTGTACTTAGACATGTCACCTGACTGTGCTTCAGAATCTGAATAGCTTCACTAAGGGAAAAATAAAGGGAGCGGGACTTAAGTGTCTCCTTTAGTTGATTTCCAGTTCTTTCTGCAGTATCAAGGTCTCGCTTGACAGGTTGCAGCATAACATTTGTGTACATGTATAAGGCAACTGAATGATGTTTCTCCATGTAGTTGTGAATAGGCTCCTCAGCGTTTTGCTCTGCGTTGCTCCAGGCTTGACTGAAGTTTGTGCTGGTATCCCATGTCTGCATTATGGCTTTATCAGTCACAACCACAGCTTTGGATCTGCAGTCGTCATACATGTCGTCATTCAGGTCATAGGTCAGATCCTGAATAGAATGCAGAAATGAGGAGAAACATGTTGTTCAGAATTCATCCAGTAGATGGAAACATACACTAAATGAACAGTATTAAGCTGGAACCTCTTTTGCATAGTCCACATTTTTCCTTAAAAAACTATTAGAGATTATGGCTTTTGGAATTACTTTAAAAGTGCATCCATAAAAATTAGACATTTATGTCAAATATATGGTGTAAAATTGTGAAATACCTCTCCAACAATATCCTGCCAGCTTACTGACTGATATATGACAACAAATATTAGCAGTTCCACCAAAAGAACAAGAGAAGTAATCGCACATGCAGATAAAGTTTTTCTCTTGCATGCTTGTCTCTCCCAGGAAGCCATAGTGTATCTGAAACAGAAGAAATTTGTCATTGGTATGAACTGAAAGAGGGGTGGATATGCTTTCATGTTTTTCATATTATCTATTTCAAGAAATCAACCAGGGAAACATCTACAGGACCTGGCTCAGGGCAAAATATAACTTTAATGTGAGGTTGCAAAGGTACAGACATCTGTAAACTGATGATAAAATGTAAACTACAGTGTTATGTTTTTTTTTTTACCATCACTGTCAATTTATTTAAAATGGGCCTCGCTTCCTGTATGCCTCACTGCCTGTATGCACCACAGATCATCATTATAGGCTCACAAATTGAACTACATCAAGGGAGAATGAATGAAAAACCCCAGAAAGGTGGTGTTTTACATGTTTTTGACCTGCCTGAAAACAAATGAGTCACACAAGCACACATGCATCTCATTAGCTATCAGAGATGAACAAAATCCCCTTCAGTACTGGATCTGAGCACTGTACTATTGCACATAGCATTACATCATATATAACTTATTATTTATTTTATTTAAGGGACCATGTACAATATTAAGCAGAAATGTATTAAATATTTGATGTATTGTATCACAGTTAGCTTTACAGTTCTTTAATCAGCTTAAAGGGATTGTGACTCTCCCTGTAAAATTCGTCATAACATACCAATCTCTACTGTAAAAACCCAGTAGATCTAAATACAAATAAATATGTACCACTATATATTTGGTTATTTGGTGCTTCATTATTGGCTTATCACTCTAATCTGCAATAAACTAAAAAAAAAAGTTGATGTGTATAGATGTGTAGTGGAAAGTAAGACAATAACATTTTTAAAAAACTAGCAATTTTTTTTTTTTTTTACTTACCACATCCTGAGCAGCACTATGGTGAAGTTTTTTTTTGTCTTTTATCATTATACAACCTTTTCCAGAGTGAAACATGTCCTCTGTTGTAGTCTGTGCTTTTTGCAACTCGATGACTTCCCTTTGTTTGTTTATACCTGAGAAAGCTACCAAACAGGATTTCCTAGTGCTATCACTTGTAGAACCTCCCTCCTGCCAGTGTAAACACTGAAATGACTGAGCCAGTGTGGATAAAAGGTTTCATTTACACATGACAAATAGAAACAGTAGAACACATAGAACGGGAATATGATGCAAACTAGGAAAAGAAAATGTTTTTAGTAAAATGTAAAAACTGTTCCATTTGTTAAATGGTTTCTCATCACACACTAAATCCTGTTTAAATATCACATGCAAAATGAAATCCATATTAGCTCTGGTGCCTCTGAGCAAAGGCGTGGCAGAATGTCTGCTGTGTGGCTGTACCTGTAAATCCTGTGTGTTGGGACTTCCTGGATGGCAAACTACACTGCAGCACCTTTTTCCTCAAATGAATAACATGCTGCTGTTGAAAGTACTTGGCAAAGGAAAGGTAAGCTAAAAGATAGGATTTCATAAGTTTTTGATGGAAAATATGAGGATGTTTATTGATTGATTAGACTTCAAGGAAATATTGATATAGTTTATTTTTATGTTACTCTTACATTTCAGCCAAACTGGGTCAATGAAAGAGTTCAAAGAGCCTTTTTTGTTTCGTGCATGTTAATGTTTTGTTTTCATTCAGATATGAAGTTTGGCAAAGTACCAGTGTGTGAGCTGAAGTCACTGAGAAACTGGGCATCCCTTTGTGTGTTGTTGGCAGTGGCACTCCTATTATATCATGATCCATTTCTACTACTCTGGTGGCCTCAGAAACCTGCTGAGGTGGGATAAGAGTTCTTTTTTTTTACATGCAACAAAACACACACATTTTTGACACTGAATATTCCAAACCTTCAGTAATTGATTTTACTCACTGTTTCTTATCTGTCACTGCAGAAACCTGGTGGTTTAACTCTGGATATGGCAACAGACTCCATTGATGATATGTATGATGGCTGCCGATCGGAAACGGCCTCTGTGATCGACCTGTTTGGAGTGTTTGAGTGGCACTTCAACAGAGACTTCAGTTTGGCCTGGGCTTCAGTTGAAAGACATGCAAAGAAACCTGCACACAAGCACCTGAAAGAGGACCATGCTATAGTTATGTACCTGTACACAAAAATGAAACATATACAACAAGCTTTCAACGAAGCAGTGAAAACGGGGAAAAACAAGTATAGCACTGACAGATTTAAGTTCCACTATTTCTACTTCTACCTGACGGATGCCATTCAGGCGCTGCGTCAGAATCAGACATCTTGTAGAACCACCTATTACAGAACATGGAAACAGTTTGACCACAATGTCATCAACTCAAACATGCGTTTTGGGGCTTTCACCTGGGTAGCTTCAAGCAAGCAGTCATTTAATTTTAATGCCAATGTGTCTTGTTTTGAGATCCACTCATGCTATGGTGCTGACATTACATATTACTCCGCTACAAAGCAAATGGGACAGGTGCTGATTCCTCCCTACGAGGTCTTCAAAATCACTGATGTCCGGACAGATGATTCGTGGTGCAGGGTGGTCTACAAGCTACATAGCACCAAAATACCAAGGGGAGATTTAAATTGTAAATTGAATCCAAGGCCAATAAAAACATATTTTGGAGCTGTTTCAACACAGTGGCAAGCAAGCAGTGTTGGGAAAATGTCAGCATGCGTAATGCTGTTTATTATAATTTCTTTAGTTCTTGTAAAACGCAGGCAGAAATGTTTTGTGGTTGCAGTGCTGGGTGCTCTGCTGCTGCTGCTGATTATTCTGGTGATGTTGAGAGTTAGCCACTGGGTGTGAGGGGTGACAAAGAGGGGTGATGGTGTGTTAATGGGACTCTTACCTTGTGGTTTTTATCATTGAGAAAATTCCCAAAAAATGTTTTTACCTTTGTCATACTGTGCACAATAAATGCCAAGCAACTCACAAATTCATATTTTGTTTTCCTGACATCAAATTACATGAAAACAACTCATATTTGGTGATATAGATATATGCAGACTGGTGCCAGTATGAGTACATAAAAAGCCCAACCAAAAGAACAACATTGACTTGATTGTTTAAATTTGCAGCTTGACAAATTTTAAAGAGACATAGGTTGGCTGTTCAGACTTTAAAACTATGCATTTAATTGCTAAATTAAATTTTTTTATTAGGACTGGAGAACTATTTCCAAAATGGTACCTCTTTATTGAAACGTATCTTAAAAGAGGTCAAAACAGAATATAACCTAAAAGAAAATAAGTATAAAAGGTCATTTAATTGGATTCTTTAATACAGTTTCTGATGCACTGCACATGGACTTCATGGTATAAAAGTAGCCTACTATCTCAACGTGTTTACGCTAACTACCTGCTGCGTTTAGTAGCATGATACTGTAAGTTATCTTCGGTAAATAATACGTTAGTCATGCTTTTAAAACACTGTCTCTGTACTGTACAGCATGTAAGGTCCTATTTCCCCTTCAAAATGTGTATCCCCACATATTTTACTATAAATAAAAAAATAATTAGACTTGTCTTAATAACAAAATTTGCCACATTTACGACCTTTAAAACAAATACCACAAAAGATAAACGACATGGATACAGTAGGTTTGTAAAAGGTCTCACCTCTTCCTGCAATGGTAAAGGAGGACCCATATAATTAATTACAATCAAAGGGAAATGACTTGACTGTGTAGTCTCATGAAAGTCACACCTCTGATTGGAATGGCCTGCAGCTGCTAAAAGATAAGCAGGAGCTCAGCTTACCAAGTCAGCTAAGTGGCACGACACCATGTGAGAACTGCAGGGTGGTAAGTGAATAAAAGTCTTCATTGCTTCCTTGTTTGATCTGGGATCAAAACAAATATTAAGGAGTACCCTTCAAGGCCCACTTCAATCCATCCAAACAAGTTTTACACAGTTATTTTTACACTCAAGAAATTGACAGCAAAGTTAGAGGAAGGATATTAAACAAAATGTTGTTAATGAAAGAGTTATTTTTGTGTGCAGGTTTCCATATCTGAAGATGGCAATGATGGCAGTTTGGGCAGCAGTGCTATTGACATACGGAGCCTGTATAGGAGTTGCAAAGGTACTGCTGTACAGACATCTGTGGGAAAGATTATCACCAAGTAAGATATTATTTTCTCATTGTTTTTTTATATTATTTTTCAGATGTCTGCAGAACCTGGGTTAAAAGTTCCACTGGATTTAGCTCTAAATGCTATTGATGACATGTACACTGGCTGCAAAGACAAGATGGAGTACAAAGTGAAGAAGGAGTACCTGCCTAATGAGAAAAACAAAGACAACAATTTCACCCTGGCCTGGGGTGAAGCAGAAAAATACTACAACAAAAAATGGAAGCGTAAAAAGGGAAAGTCACCTTCTACCTCCCTGGGGAAAGAACGGATCATGGCTATTTATGTTTATACCCTCGACAAACCAAAAATCTATCTTGATTTCAATAAGGCAGTTCGAACCCAGAAACCTAAGTACAAGACCACATTCAGGTATCACACACTTCACTTTTTCCTGACTGATGCCCTTCAAACTCTCAACACTCGCAAACCTGAAGCAGAAAGGTGTCTCACTGGCTTCCGCAGGGTCAACAGCTACTTTAGCCAAGATGTTCTCAACAAGTTGATTCGCTTTGGTTCTTTTACCTCCAGCTCAATGGGCTGGTACCCTAGCGCTGAAAGATTTGGAGATAAGTCATGCTTTGAGATTGTCACATGCTCTGGGGCAGACGTCTCGCTGTACTCTAAGCTTGGGGAGTCAGAGAGAGAAGCCCTGATTCCTCCTTATGAGGTCTTTAAAGTCACAAAAATAGACAGGAGATCTGACCAGAAGAGTCTTCCATGTGAGGTGGTTTACAAAGTGAAAAGCGCAGGAATAACTCTGTCCAATATGAACTGTGCTCTTTTCTGAGATAAGTAGTCTTACACATTTGACAAACTATTCATTTCATTCATTTGTAGATTTAAAAAAAGGCATGATATCATTTTGGCTACTAGTGACAGTGTCAGTATTAATATTTAAATGACTAAATCTTTAAAAGCCAGATGTGAAGAGTCTGGGTAAACTTACTTAAACATCTGTAACTATTATAATGCAGCCATGTTCTTATCCATGTTATCTGCATCTAGATAAATTGAGTGCAACAAAGAAAAATCAATTGTCCAACAATCCTGTCAAACTCTGTGAAAAATGTAATAAAATGCCTTTGTGTTTCACAAATTGTTTGTCTAAAGCTTTTACATTCGTTCTGTGTGTATAACTCATCGACATGCAAACTCATAGAATTAAAATAAAGTGAACTGAATGTGTAGAGCTCTCACCTGTGACTGGGAAGGCCTAAAGCTGGTGACTGACCAGATATGAGCCAACCCTGGGGGTTGCATAAGTTCATGCCAATGTATCACACAAGTCACCATTTTTATATATATATATATATATATAATATATATATATATATATATATATATATATATATATACTACAGTGTTTCCTCTAGGATTTTTTTTTAGCAGCGGCGGCAGGCCCGTCCGAACCCCCCGTCGTCCCCGTCACGCCGTCAAACATTTTACATATGACACAGAAGTGACACTTCGCTGCGACACAAACAAATATATTTACCGTTTTAATGTTTCCAGATGTTTGATATCAGGACGTTGAGCTGAGAACTGACAAGTTGAACGTTGTCCAATTAAAACGGACCCACCGCAGTGATGTTTTTGGTGGAGCTGTTAGTTTAATAGTCGACTTGGAATAAAGCGAACATTTTGACAATAAACTACATCAACACAACAGTATGTGGAGTTAAACTGGACAGCCCCAATAACCTCTGAATAGTTCTACTTGTTGTTAAATTGCAATGTGAGCGGCAGCCAACGGGGTGCATTATGTCGGCAGGATCATTTAAAAGGCAACCGTGACTACATTGTGCGTCTGCCCCATTTCTGATACCGTGGCGGCAGAAATCTAACAGCGATGGGCCGCCGCTCCAAAATCAACATAGAGGAAAGATATATATATATATACTACTCACAAAAAGTTAGGGATATTCCACTTTCGGGTGAAATTTAATGAAAATGTAAAACGTTGCTGCTACAGTGATATTATATCATGAAAGTAGGCATTTGAGTAGAGACATTCAAATTAAGATCACCTGGAAAGGTTATAGTGCATTTTATGTACATTCTGAAATTTCATCCGAAAGCCGAATATCCCTAACTTTATGTGAGTAGTGTATACATACATGCCGTTGACATGATTTAGTGTGTTTGTGTGTGTGCGTGTGTGTGTGTTTTGTTGGTTACTGTCTGTGATGCTGTGCACATGAGCAATCACAGCAAAAATGGGCAAATACATTGGCAGACTCTAGATGATACTGATTATGGTGGAGGCGATTGTTATCATTTTGGTGTCTGAGAGGCCAGATGGATTTGATGAGTTAATTTTCCTTTTCCTTTCTGACATGAGAAAAAAAAAATATTGAGCTGAAAGCAACTATAGACTTAATATAATATGATTGGATTAATATTAATAATGTAATATATTATGTAATTTAACAAATTAATGTGAACTACGGTTATTTCTGTTCTGTTTGGATCACATTAGGTAGGAAATCCTCATGTTTGTAACGCAGCACCTACTCAACCTCAGGTCTCTGGCTAACATGCAAATGATAGCCAAATACGTTCAGCCCATCAAGAGACTATCAAAACACTACAGATAAAAGAACAACGAAGTTTTGAATGCTGTTAATTCAGTGGCTATCATCAGGAACAGGAGTTACTCACTTACCTGTTTGATAACTTGCTTTGCCTTTTTACATTTAGAGGCCATGCAATATGTATTTAAGTCTTCCTGGCTACACTAAAGCCTAGCAGGAAACTTTGAAAACACAATTCTGACACCCTCTCACATCCAAAGACAATATGTCAAAGTATACATGAGTATACATGAAGCTTCTTTCCAAGTTCTTCAAGGCGACAAATTCTACATAGAAAGATGTGCATGTCTCCTTTCCCCACAAAACGGTATGTAAGACCCACAATCCTCAGTTAATGGCCGTGGGATGGCCCACTTGTCTGTCTTCCTGTACTGCTCTTCCCAGGCTGTGTTCTGTGGCAGCCTCAACATCTTATCATAGATGCCACACCTTTGTAGTTGAATTTGGGTTCATATTTTTGTTAATACTCACATGCATATTTTCATCCACCCATGCCTTACGCCACTGACTTAATCCATATCTCCACCTCCATCTTATTTTATTATTTTAATTTATTATATTTTGCTTTTGAAACTTGTGTATGTCAACTCCCTCTTGGTACCGACCTGTGTTACATTAATCTAATGGATGGTAGATGGAGGGTTTATTCAGTTCAATTCAATTCAGTTTTATTTGTATAGCGCCAATTCATAACAGAAGTTATCTCAGGACACTTTTCAAATAGAGCAGGTCTAGACCGAACATGTCAGAATTGCAGGAAACCAGAGTTTGCATCCCTTTGCTGACTTGCAATGAACATTCTCATATTTAGCTTTTCTTTAATCATTACATACCCTAATCTTGATCAGTTCCCATGTGCAGATGTTGAAGAAAAGGATGGATGTATATAGAAAAAGAAGAAAAAAGACCATTACTGTGAATCACCTCTGTGATATATATATATATATATATATATATATATATTTTTTTTTTTTTATTTTTTTTTCTCCACCCACTGTAAGTAGTTTGAATATTTATGTTCCCACACTCATTACACCAGAATAAAATGCATTGAGATGAAACGAGTGAAGTCTTTTTTTAACCATAATCACATTATTTACCAGACATGAAAATAAAATATAACACTAGAATCTTATTAAAGAAATGCCTGATCAAATGATTCATTGAACAGTTTATTTGTCACAGCCAATGAAAAAGGAAAAAAGGTGCCACCATGAGAATAAAGAAGAATCAAGGTAGAATACAAGCAGACTTCTATTTACATTATTGATCCCACTATTTTTCCCCATAGTGTTTTTGAGTCATGAGCATTGCCTGGCATTATAGCCAATGATGTAATGTAAATGTAAATCTAAACCAAAATCACCAGGAACCATTATACTAGTTACATTATACTAAAATATATAGTACATATACATACTCACACATAGGTATATAGTCAGGGATGGCTGTCTCCCCAGTGTTGCCGTAGAGCACTTGCTTTAACGTATTAATTTAATTATAATTTAACTTTATAGTACACAATGTTGTTGCTGTAACTTGATGTGATGCTACTGTTGCTGCTGTTGCTGCTGTGTGAAGTATTGATGAGTGTAATGCATTTGTTTGCCCACCCACCCAAAATCACCACCAGCCGTCACTGTATATAATGATTGTTAGAGTTTCCTGAAGCAGAGAAGTTTTCTACTCCTGTGGAGGTAGAGGATGGGCTGTATAAACCCAGCTGTCAAAGCTAAGCTTGTGCAAATAGTAAAGGCATCAGGAAACTCAGACTTCAAAAAACCTTGCAGTGGAATAACAGCCATATACAAAAAGAAATTAATGGCCATTGTAATCATGATAAGCAAAATGATTTTAAATGCCCTTCTCTTTATTGTATTGCTCTTCTTCTTCTCTGTGGTTTTTTCTCCTGGCCTAGGATGTTTCAGTGCCCTGAGAACTGAGAGGCAGCAATAAAGTATTACACAGAAGAAGAGTACATTCTGGAGGAAAGGTCCATAAAGATACAGAGGTTCTGTGTAGGTGTACATAGAGTAGATACAGGACACCAGCACAATTGGCCAGGCAACACAGCAACAGGCCACCCTGTACCTCAGGGGTTTACACCGCAGGAATAACACAGGGTGGACAACCCCGACATAGCACTCGACACAGATGCAACACTGGAAGAGAGGACGGGCGGTCAAAAAAAGGCCACGTGAGAACATGAAG
The DNA here is from genome assembly GCF_905237075.1 of Dicentrarchus labrax. Classification (NCBI taxonomy): domain Eukaryota; kingdom Metazoa; phylum Chordata; class Actinopteri; family Moronidae; genus Dicentrarchus; species Dicentrarchus labrax. Next base: position 17,723,373 of record NW_026136721.1, on the reverse strand, counting down.
GCATCAAAAGAGAAGAACCAGTTTAACCATACATAAACAAAATACAACATGCTGGATAAAACGAAAAAGATCTCCGACATAGCCAGGTTGAGAGAAAATAAGTCTGAGGCCAAAGTTTCTCTGGCTCCTGCCAATATCAGCCACATGACATAACCGTTCAGAGGCAGACCCAGGATGATGTTGACTGAAACTGAAGCGATGACCAAACCTGAAAGATGAGAGTGGCTTGATAAACCGTTTTCTGGCAAGGTGGTGTTCATTTTGTTACTGTAGAGAAGAAGAAGAGACAGCTTCAGAATCCTGAACATGAAAATGTAATGTTTCTTTGATCAGTTTGGGCTTCTTCATACAAAGAAGACACATTTTTTTCTACAACAAACCTTTACAATAATTTGAGATGCAGTGCACTGCAATAACATACTATACATAAATCAACAAGCATCGATTCAAACCTGGTTAGAGTAGAACAGTGCGTGGAGTTCAGGCAGTAGTGACGTGAAGATTTGAAGTGACGGACAAATAGCCTTGCAGGCTCTCTTTACTGGTTACTGTTGACATAATCAAATACACGACAAAAACAACAATCAGAACACTGGCAGGAAAATGAAAATGTTATTCAAAAACAAAAGGGGTTTTTCAAAATAGAGATCCCTGCCTTTAAAAAAATTTTCCATGCTGTGCCCTGCCTCTGTCTGCTGAGACAGACGGTAACCACTTTGACCCTTTAGGTTGAGAGATGAGTGGGTTACTGTATATTGATTTAAAACGTCAGCTCACCTTTCTTATACAAAATCTGTTTTTCCCCAACTTAGCAGTAGAGGAAAGTAATTGAGTACATTTACTGAAGTACTCGACTAAAATACAGTTTTAAGGGACTTTTACTTTACTTGAGTGGTGGATGCATCGTTAAAATGTAACCTCAATCTAATTATGTATTAATCGTCCATTTAAAATAAGTGATCTTTGTGCACAAATACTATTGTACTCAATGTAAACAATATAGCAGTTGGCTGGTTGACTTCCTTTGACACCTGTAAGTTTACACACAGGGCCATGCTTCGTGTCTGTTACATGGAAAACATGTAAAGCAGTGTTGGATCTTTGATCATTTCTCTTGCAAATCATACAAAGAGAATAGAGACTCATTTTCTTCCCATGGGTCACAGTGAAAGTTCCAGATTTGTAAGAAAAAATCATAACAATATCACAAAAACAGGAGAAGAGAAATATAAAGGTTAAAAATGCATTTAAAATATAAAATGAACGATAATATGACTAGTATGTCCTATTAGTCTGTTCAGGCAAAAGTGGCAGGAGTAGCTCCCAGAGCTCCCAGCAAACACACATCTCAAACACACTGTACACAGCCTAGATGGATTTTGGCATTCCCTGATATGATGACTGACATTTTTCTCTTTGCCAGGAGAGGTCATTAAAGTTAAGCTTAAGGTCCATTTATTGGTTAGTATGGCAATGTCTTTGTAGTACACAGGGTCTTAAATAGAGAAAGAGAAGAGAAAGTGATTTATTTGTATTAAGATACAGGACTTTTGCATGTAATAGTTTATTTATTTGGAATGGCTTGATACTACTTTAAAACATATAAAAAAAACATTTTCTTTTATATTGTTGGCACAGCTGGTTGAAGGTCATGAGTGTTCAGGGTGCAACAGTGTGTATATATTTATTTAGATGGTCTTAACATGTTTGTGAATGTTAAATATGTAAAGAATATTCATCCATTGCTTCACTCCACTCTCCTATTTCCAGTGTCACATCAAGTAATATCTCTGGAGAATAGCTCTTCAGGTGAGTTTAAATGTTGGTGTCCACACATAATTTTAAGCTAAGGTCTTATGGTAGGCATTTTATATAGTACGGTCAATTATAGTTTGAAAAAAATAAACAGTTGGCCTTCATTTAGCACATCCTGCTAAATGAGAAAACTATGCCACCTGCTGTTGTAAATTGGAACCAGCATTATGTAGTAATAGCAAAGGAGTATTTGTCATCAATGTAGATCTGCTGCTACCATTAGCAACAAGTTATTTACTTCCCTTTTTAAACTGCATTTTCAAACAGATTTTCAAGTTCCATTATTTATTTAGGAATTCAGTCATGAGTTTTTAAATGATGTACATAATGACTGTTTCATGTGGTTTCTACGGAAGCCCTTAAGGGCCATGCAATCATACATTTTATTTCCTAAATTTTCCCATGATAACGAATTAATTTTCTCGAGATAACAAAGTTTTATTTTCCCGAGATATTGATATAATTAATTTGAGATCTCGAGATAATGACTGTGATATGATAACTGTGGTCAAGCCAGCTGTTACCCCAATCTCCATGGTCAAATCAGCCGCACTTAAATTTACAGCGTATTCACTTCTGGTTTTCAAAATAAAGGTATTAAGAACAGTAAGCTATAATTCAAACCTACATTTAAAATAAAACATGTTACATTAATCATTTTGTCTATTTATTTTAACATGAATAAATTGTAACACATTTATTACGGCCTATTTTTATTGTAGAATTAGTTATTAATCAATTAAATGCTTTATTATTATTTCCATGACATCTGCCGTCCTCCATAGTTACAGTGAGATATTTATCTTTAATTATAAACAGAATAAGTTATAAAGTAATGGTACTTGACTTGTGCACTTCACTGTTATAATGCTAATCACAGATTTAAAGTGTTGTTTTGTTGTGCCCCGGGGCTATCAACCTGAGTGGGCCGTGCATTAATACCTAATGGTGTGGCCTATATTGTCTGTGTTACAATCCAGCTAACTTTGAGAGCTAGCTTTAAGAGCTTTATTATTATGTTAGTTGTGTTTAATCAAATTGTCACAATCAAGCTGATGCACAGAAAGGGAGTCAGACAGTGTTAGTCCATTATAAGAGTACAGGTTGGTTTCTGGTTGTAAGGGAAAATAATCACTGATATGTTTGTGGTGTACGGATCGGTATTGCATTCACTTGAAAAATTTTTTTTTAAATCATTTTTTCAGTTTTTCTGCCTAATTCCCCCCCGTTTTTCGGAGCATTTTTTTTTCTGAATTATCGAGATACTTCAAACTCCCGCGTGAACCTCCAACCTGCTAGTGACTCCCTATGATGACTCCTGCCCCCACATAAATGACCCATCTTCAACTATCTACCGTACAGGGTCAATTTTGCTATGTATATATTGCTATGTCTAGCAGATCTGAATGGGCCTTCCTTCTGAACAACTGCAAAGTCCTCAGGTGCCTGCATAGAGTCGACAAACTAATGATAATACTATCTATATGACTTAAAGACAGGATTATTTCCCAGTGTCTTAAACCAAGTAAAACTTGATTGAACTAAACAAGCCGGTTATGTTTGTTTCCGTTAAATCGAGCTCTCAATAACGGAATGAATGCGTAAACTTGCACAGAGGGCAGGATGTGGGTGTGATCAATCAGGGCCCAGCAGCAAACATTTGCCCTTAACCCTCAACAGGTTCATCTGACCATGATTGCATGTGCCTTAAGTGGAAGCTGTACTCCTTGAGGGTGTTGTAGCAGTCCTCCACCACCAGAGGGTGCAGCAGAGCAAAACATGTCATGGAGAGAAGTTTGGGAATAAAAGCTGAGTAAAAACTGGAGATATTTTTTTTACCTCATACCTAACTTTATTTAAGTAAAATAACCCCTTATAACTTTTATATTTTCAGACCTGATGGCTCAATGTAAACTGACTCTTTTGAATAACTTGCTTACAATTTGTAGTAAGCCAAAGGCCTTTTTTACAGCAGTTTTGAATTTTGAATGATAGAAAATCGCAGATGTTACTTCAAGTCTTCAAACAGATGTTGGTCTGGATGCTCTGCAGCTCTTTTCAGCTGGTACAGAATCTGTTCAACTGTTCATTAGAGGGGTCTTCTTGATAAATTAAGGGAACTAACATGTTATGCTGATACTGGCTTTTTAACATGGAAGCTGGAAGCAGTAAAAACTTACCTGGAGCAGTAATTACATAAGATAGAGAACACATGGTATGTTAACATAATGGCCTGTGTGTCCCAGAGCAAAATGTCCTGTTTTAAATGTGTAAAATTGTCTGATATATGTCATCTTTAAAATGATTCTGATGGCACAAGTTTTTGTTTCTCATCTATGATTATCTGTCAGAATAACTGAAATAAAAGGATCAATCAATCAATATTATTATTGATTACTGCAAAATTATATCCAAAAATATATATTTGGGAAACTGAATAAAACGTAACTACTAGATACACTTTAAAATAAATTGATATATGGAAATATTCATAACAGAAATAGTAAACACAAAAATCACCTGCAGTATCACATTTAAACAGACAGATAAACATACTCATACACTCTGGACTCATAGAAAGACAAATATAGAGCAAATTAAGCACACAGAAAATAGAAAAACTGAATATACTACTTTTAATTTATGTGGACACAAGTGACAACATTTTAAACAGAGATAATCTGAGGTGAAGATAGAAGTGAATACACTTAAATTTAATAAAAAAACAAAGGCCCATAAAATCACAGAGCAAATCAGTATTCTGTTATTGGAGGATTGCATTGTTACTTGAAATAACCACACTGTCATATGTATCTGAAATTGTGTTCATTCAGTAAGACATTATTATCACATATTAATATGAGCATGCAGTGTGAGGTCACAACTACATGAGCGAGGTTTAAAATCCTTTTTGTCAAACCATAACTTTACATTCGCTGTACAATCAATATTTATAACTTACTGTATACAGTACCTGTGAGTTCTATACTCTTTACAATAGACTTCCCACAGCTTCCCTGTTTTTGAAATGTTAGTAAGGCATGGTATTCTTCTTCAGCTGGCAGAGGGTAACAGAGGAGCCAACACCAAAACCAGCATACAACGGCTCACTGAACTGAGCTTTGAACCTGTGGATAAGCTCCATGGTCTCTGATATTGAGTAAAAGGCCACGGTGTTGCTTGCATAATCCAGGTAAACACCCATTCGTGTGCCTCTAGGGGCATTTGGAAGGTCTCTGTCTACTTTATTGTGCCAGGCAGAGTAGCCTGAGTCTGAGCAGAGGAGACTCCAAGACTTGTCATTGTAGCCCAGCAGACTGTGGGAATTCTTCCCCTTGCGACTGATGCTCTTGTAGGCCACCCCGATGGAGAACTCCCCGCTCCACTCTGCCTCCCAGTAAAATCTGAAACCAGTAAGAGGCTCCTTGCACAGCACCTGGGAGAAGCCATCGAAGCGCTCTGGATGATCGGGGTAAAACTGGACTGTTTTCTTCCGTGTGACCCTCTGGTTCCCGTCTGACATGACCAGCTCTTTATAGACTGTATTTGGATCGAAGGACATCTTGGAGAAGTCTGAGCAAAGACAGCCATACACAAAACACATTTCTTAATAATTTATCTTTGGATCAGGATTAAGAAATAAACATTCATGCATCCATTCGCTTTCCCTCCCTCTCAACAATTAAATATCTGGGGAAATATATGTGTCAAAGTATTCAATCTATTTCTGAGAACAGTGATAGGCTGCGAATAGACTGAACAAGAAACTCACATCTTAAGAAGTCTGTCCTGGTTTTTGGCTCCTGAAAATCAACTCTGGAAGGAACTGTTTGGATATGAAAACATACACACATAAACTGATCAATTTTATTTTATTGTTTATTTTTAAATGAATCAAAAGTGAAATACACAATTATACAAAATAAAAATAAAAAGACACTTCAAATAAACGGGGGAATTGAACCAGTGACCCTCTGATTCCTAGAAAACCCACTTTACCAACTGAGCCACAGCGACCCCCAAAATCAGTTGACAGACACTTACCTTTAAGCCGTTTGTCTCCATTTCTTGGCAAAAGTATGTACACAGGGGTTTCACTAACTGTTGAAGATGATACCGCAGGTTAGTGTGTTACTGGCCCACTTTACGGTATTCACAGTATAAAGATATTTTGTAAAAGTTATTTACTTGACACAAACCTGTCTTGGAGATTTTGCTCAATTCCTTCTTGCAGATTTCGTCTAGATTTTCCTTCATCTCTGTGGCTGTCTTGCTCATCTCTCCAAAGGAGAACTGAGGGTTGATGAGCACTTTGGGTACCATGGCCTCAGGAGGGACACACAGGGTTGGAAAATTCTGTTCAACAAGAGACAGGAGCTCTATAATCCGGTCAACAAGTCAGAAACACAGGCTGAAAAGTAGCCTCACCTGACCAAAAGAACATAAACAATATTTACAGGTGGTATTGCCTTGATTTACTCAACACTACAGTTATTATTATCTGCTATTTAAATTATGGAGTGGGTAAAACATTTTACATGTGACAGGAACATGTGAATACATTATCACCTAAAACATCCTAAAATACCTTAACATTCCAACAGGGCTACATAACATAAGAAGTATTATGATTGCTCTGTATGAACCTGCAGAAAGTGAATGTTGTCCTCTGTTTCAAGGATCTGCCGTAGCTCTGCATCTCTGCGCTGCAGCTCCTGTATCTCCTGCTCCAGACGGTCCACGTACCCCTCAGCCTGTGACATCGCTGACTGCATGTTGGCCATTATCATCTGATTTATTTCAGCTTTCCAGCGCTCCACAGCCTGCAGCATTTCATGGAATGTCTTATCGCTTTCTGTCTGTGCTCGCTGGGCACAACTCTGAAAGGTGAAATCAGTTTGTCAGAGGTTTTAGAAAAGGTGGGGGTATGTTAGTCTATTTGACACCACCACCAGATGGTGTCATTTTCCTCTCTAATTCTGTTCATACTTGGCATTAACATAGACAAGATGGTTGCAAAATACCTCTGGTCATATTTTATCTTCTCCGAAATACACGATAACACATTGCATCTTAAAATGTATGGACACAATTATTTATGTTTGCTTCAGCGATGTCTGATCTTACTTTGAGGACATCCACATTATGTTTGAGCTCCTGTAGCTCCTTCATCCTCTCCTGAATGATGTGCTGCACTTCAGACTGGGTGACCACAAGGACTTTCTGTTGGAAGAACATGACAGTAACAGTCTGGCATTTTGGATGTAGCTCTGGTAATCGAGTTCTTCTCTCCACCAAAACTCAACATTCATGAATTCAGATACTGTTTTGAAACATTTAAGGGGTTTTTAAATGGCCTCCAAGCAAACAATTCAGACTGACTTGTTTTTCGATGCGCTCCTCTTCTGCTGAGGTAATGTTGTGACTGCGGTGCTCTCTGACAGTACACAGCACACAGATACACATCTGGTCAGAGCGACAAAACAGTTCCAGGCCTTTCTCATGCTGAGGACAGATCTTCCTGTCCAGGTGGCCAGTCTCATCCACAAGCTTGTGCCTCTTGAAGGTGGATGACTCATAATGCGGTTTGACGTGTGTTTCGCAGTAGTAGGCCAGGCACATGAGGCACGACTTGACAGCCTTGTTGCGACGGCCAACACAGAAGTCACAGAAGGACTCCCGGTGCATGTAGGGGAAAGGTGTGAGCTCCGGACGCTGCCGCCGTGGCTCGTTGTTTACGTCAGGTAGATTGCGTCTCAGCACAGGCCTTGGGGTGAAGGTTGCACGGCACTGTGGGCAGCTGTACACACCCATGTGGTCAAACTGGTCCCAGTAGATCTTGATGCACTCCAGGCAGTAGGTGTCACCACAGGGGATGGTGACTGGATCTCTCAGTGTGTCCGCACACAGTGGACAGTAATCCTCTGGTGGTAAAGGGAAGCTAGACTCAGCCATGATGATGTTGGATGAGACAAAAATGGAATGGACTCTGGATCAGAATAGTCAGTTTGTGTTAATAAGTGAGTCTAGTCTAGTCAAGTACTGTCAGTCAGAATGAGGTCCAGAGAGAGTCCAACCACAGGCTCCTGTGATCCTACAACTCCTTTTCAAACCAAAAACAATGCTATTCTCTGGTGATATTTAAAGGAAAGACTTTGTTTCTACTGTAAGCACTCAGGTGATGTCTTCCCACAGCATCTGAGTGAAAGTACTTAGGTCTGCAACCCTGACGGAATCTGCTTAACAAGCAGGAATTTCTGGTGAACTCAGCCAGTAAGGTCAAGTTGTCAGCAAAACAAAAACTAATCTAGACTAGAACATGAACGAATAAATGCCATTTAAAGAAGAGTCAACACATCATCGGAATTTATCCCTTGATACAGCTGTCTGTGTTGACATTAATGTTTTTTAAATTTACAAAACAAGGTTTCCTCGTAACATCAAATGTCAGCACAGTGTTAAGCAATTGCACAATACACAAAGACACAGATACCAATCAGTAGTTTGTACAGGGAAGAGCTCCACTATCTACTGTTGTTTTACATTAATTTCCCCCTAAAACCAACATTCATCATGGGTGAGGAATTTGCTATTCTGGTTTGCATTTCCAAGTGGGAAAGATTTAGTCCTTCACACCCTTTAGCTTTTCATTTGACTGAGCACTGAGTTTCATGATGGTGCGTGATGTCAAAACAACGTGTGTTTATCCTGTGAACAAAACACTGCGTCAGTATGTGGGTACCCAGAGGAGCACACTGAAAGAATGAAAAACAATGCAAGGTAAAAACACTGCAGTACAAGAGGACATTGCTGACAAAATTATATAAATGAGCACTCACAGGTGTGGAAAATACATCTCGGTCACATGACTAGTTATCAGTCTTTTTCTTTTCTTCTTTTTGCAAAGTGTTTTACTGTTTTTACAACATAATAATATTACCCATAATTCATTATGCAAAAAAAAAATGGCCTGATTAATATTACAGAGTCACAAGCTAAATACCTAGGACAGATATAGGACCTGTAGGTACCTATATAGCTTTATTTAAACTGGGCCAATGCCAGCTGCTGGCATAGGCAATATATTAAATCCAAGGGGCGCCAGGGAAAAAAGGAGGTTGAGTCAGGTTAGGGTTAGATCTTCCCTACAATTCGTATATAATAATTTGGATGTTGTTTATTAGTAATTAGAGTACTGACTGTTTTTGCCTACTGAGTTTCCCCCAATTGATGTGATTGCCTGTTATTCAAGTCTGCCCCAGTTATTTTCATTTCCTTTTATTCTGAATAATTCAACAAAATATCTTTTCATTCAAAGGCTGTCAAATAACGGCTGTCATAACCCTCAGAAATAATGACATTACAGGTGATAGTACCATTAGACCCCATCCTTATTTGATCTGTTGGATTACAATCAAATATATGAGGCAAGACAGTTTATCAGCCACTAGAGGGCACACTTATTCCTGTAACCCAAGGACTTTTGATCAGATAAACTCTCTTGTGGTTTTGTTCTCCTCAGGTGAAAGAGGTCACAGTAAGCTTTGTCATGTTGCTGCTAAACTGCTTACACTTGTGTCCAAAGATCATTCACCTTTATTGACTATATACTTATAGCTGTTCAAATTCAAAATCTATTGTATCTTATATTATGAAGGAACAGTGACAGTTTCATCACTGGTGGCTGAACATCACCATTATAAATAAAAACATACATTTTAACTTGTGACAATATTTAACTATATGATTTGTACCCATATTATAAAGTGTTATCTTGTGCACAATGTTACCTAATTTTCACCATTGTAAGTGTGAACAATAATATAGAAATGGCTAGGGATGAATCACAGTGAAAATGTACAATTCATGGAAATAATGCAGTATTAAGTATAACAGTAGGTTCATGTACTAAATTGTTGAGTATTTTTTAAACCACAGAGCACTTTTGGCACATACACGATTATCAGAATGATCCCACTCTCACCAGTGTGTAAAGACTTCTGCTCTGTGTGCCTGGTCTGACATTCAGTTTGATTGATATGAGGCTGTGAGATGGGATAATCTCTCCTGTAATGTGTTAGCTTTACATTGGCAGTGTTCTTTGTTCTGTGAAGGGCCGCTCTTGTCTTTGTCCAGACAAGAGGGCTCTTGTGACAATGACCGTAAGAGAGAAAGCAAGAAGGTGGAGAGCAATGGAGAGCGGGTATGACAGATAGCAGTAAGCTCAGTTTATAGAAAGGGGTAAGAACTTTATTTATGTAGCACCTACCCCAATAACATGAGTTACAGACTAAATATCAGAAGATACATAGCACAAATTAATGGAATAATGATGAAATAAAATAAACAGATAGTGATAAATTCCACAAAAGCAAGTCTGTACACAGGGGTGAGGAGCTAATGAGACTGAATAGACACAAGAGAGGCTGAGTGCCCATGATGTCATTGACTGTGCTGGTCGGTACTCTCTCCCTCCTCCCTCCCCCTTTCCTCTCTCCTACTGCCTCTCTGTATCTCTCCATCTCTGTCGTCACTGTGAGAGAGTCTGGGAGTGGCAGGAAGGAGGAGAGGCAGAGGAGAAAGAGGAAGAAAGAGGAGGAGGAGGAGAAAGAAGAGGTTGAGCAGCTGAACACGAATCAGGATTTTCCTGAATATTTACAGAGCATCCTTCCATTTACGGCAGCAGGTACACTTTACTCTCTCTTTTTCAGCGACACCATGCCGTAGCACCTGCTATGACAAAGGAGCAATGGAAACAGCATCTGAAAACAAGCCTTAGGACTGGACATTGAACATTGCCATAACTAGATTGCTTATTCCATCCTCCATGTCCCCTTTTTTTTTTTATTTATGTGGACATTTTTAGATGCAACAGTACATTTTAGCATGCAATTTTCCTAAACAGATTCAATATTATTGTACATATATAATACATGTTGCCATACAGAAATGCAATCTACAATGTTATTTATATGTGCTATTTGTTTTTTGTCATGCACCTCCGTACATCATTACCTTTTAGTAAATATCAATTAAGTGATAGAGAAGTGTGTGTTGGTGTGCGCTTGTGTGTGTGAGAAAGAAAGAGATGGAGTAGAAGAGGAGAGGAGAAAGAGAAGAGGCATGTTAGTTCATTCACTGTAGATTGAACAGCAGAGCAGCCATTTGGCAACTGAGCTGATTAAATTAAATTGGTGCAAGAGCAGCCTGAGTAACACAAACATAATGATGGATGTGCAAGAGTCTATGTGTGTTTTTGTGTGCGTCCACTCAGACTGACCATGACAGCAGCCGTTTCTTGGCAGGCCAAACCTCAATCAGCTAATAGGGTCATTATGAATTAGTTTGAGTTCTTTCATTTCACAAAATGTACATCTATCAAATGAAGTGTGGTTTGGAAAGGCTTTTTCAGGGTTACAACAATGCAAAATTATCAGTTTGTGTCTGCATGTGAACCTGTGTCAACAAACTCTTGACTGTTTGCATACACACTAACCAGAAATGCATGTGTATCTGTCAGTATGGCTGAAGGCTCAGTGTCTGTAGCAGAGGTGGAGACCTCCTTCCAGAAGTTTGCAGTCCATGGAGACACTAAGGCCACAGGAAAGGAGATGAACGGCAAGAACTTTGTAAAGATCTGCAAAGACTGCCACATCATCGACGGCAAGAATGTCACCACTACGGATGTTGACATTGTTTTCAGCAAAGTCAAGTAAGATTTTTTTTCAGCCTCAATCTTCCACGGCTATGATATTCATAACGCAGCAACCCAGTCACAGTGTAACAAACGGCAAAGAAACACAGTAAACTCATTGTCAGCTGTTGCAGAGGACATCAATATTACCTGTACAAAACAATGGAGAGTCAGTATTCATTGTTTGCTTATTAAAACAAATTCATGCTTATCAGCAAATCTTTGCGTCCTAAGATTAGCTATTAGCACGAATTGTAGTACATAGCAAACTACAGCTTTATTGAGGCCATTACTTTTGATTGGTCATAAAAAAAAGGACAAATGACATTGCATTGACCCCATGATACTAGATGAAAATCTTATGATCAACAAAGTCATTTCGTCCTCTGGAAATTTCACAGGCAATTCATACAATATTGTGTTCACTAAAAACCCCAAATGCCAACCTCGTAGTGGTCCTAGGTAGGTAAGATTGATCCTCTTGGGAACATAAATGTCTGTACAGAATTTCATGGCAATGCATGTAATAGTTGTTGAGATATTTTGGTCTGAACACCGTGTGTTTCCTCAGGGCAAAGTCAGCTCGTGTCATCACATTTGAGCAATTCGACCAGGCCCTGACAGAGTTGGCTCCCAAACGTTTTAAAGGCAAAAGCAAAGAGGAGGCACTTCAGCAGCTCTATGGTCTCATTGTTGGTAAGGAGCCTACCAACTTGGGAGTCACTGTGAGTATTTTATCAGTTATAACTATAACACTCTGACCTTTCACTGCCCTCAAGCACGCAACATGTTATGTTAAGTTATAGTTCATAGTCCACTACCACAGGTGGTAAATTACTACTTTTACTCTTTAAAATGGATAAGATAATGCAGAGAATACTGGGTTAATAACATAGAGTGACTTCCATCTTGAGTGAAGTTAATAAAAATCTGTTAACATATCTTTTTGTTTTATTGACTAAATCTGGTCTTTGTCCCATGGCCATTGTTTAGCCCAAAATTGAAAATGTGACCATGGGGGTGTATTAGAGTCTACCACAATGTCATTACTGATCCTACCACTGGATGGTGCCAATTTTGTTTTAAATCCAACGCATTGTGGCTTTTAAAAGGACACTTTTTACAGTATAAATCATTTTTTTTTTTTTTACAGAGATAATTCATAGAAGTACTGGTAAAAATAAATAATTGAGTGATTATGAAGTAAGCAGAAGGGATGAAACACATGTGTTTCTGTATGTTGAAGTGAGCTTACTGCCTGTTTGCTATATCAGCACAATTTTCTCTGTAAATTTGATCTTCTGTTGTTTTTAGAAAGTGGCAAAGGCACCAGCAGTGGACAGACTGACCGATACCGCCAAATACACCGGAGCGCACAAGGAGCGGTTCGACGTGTCAGGCAAAGGAAAAGGAAAGGCCGGGCGCGAGGACATCCCAGACTCCAGTGGCTATGTGGCAGCTTACAAGGGCAGCGGCACTTACGAGGAAAAAGTAAAAGAAGCATAATTCTGCTGACAGATTATGAAAACTTTGTTTCACCAACAACTTTTTAACAATTAGGATTGTTAGAAAAAAATGACAAAAATTAATTGGCTCTTCTATTTTTGAAGGCAAAACACTATATACTGTATACTGTATATAATTAGCATTCACCACACTTTTAATTAAGAACAAACGAAAAAAAAACATGTAATTGGAGTTTCAAGGTTTTCATAAGTGACAACCAGGATAGGAATTAAAGAAAGAATTTCCTGAAAATAATCCAAAGATAACAAAAATACTTAGCTGCAGTAAGTATAGAATGTTCTATGGGTCGTATGAACAACTGATAGTAGCCAAGCATGTTTTAAAGAAACTCACTCTGCTTTGTAGTATAGCTTAACGCTGTGCCTCACCGATGTAGCCGCTAGCGTGAATGCTCTGATATACAGTAATGTGCTGCTACTCTCAGTTACCTTGATGCAATGGCTGATAATTTAGCTGGCTTTAAGAAATGACACATTAGACACTCCCTCACTTACTAAGCTTATCGTTTTATATTTCAGTGCCTTTTATTTATACATGACCAATCAGTGCCCATTATAATACTTTTTCAAATACAGTATGTAGAAAAATATAAAAAGCGGTGAAGAACACAATGATACTGTAGTGCTGAAGCTACAGTACAAGATACTCTCATTATCCATTATTTCTTCCTTACTAACAACATTATTTGCTTATAATGTATTCTTTCATGCTGTTTTATTTTGTCCCAGGTTGAACAAATTAAGAATTAAAGGCTGGAAAATGCATTTAAATAGAAGTGAATGTAAAGATTTAAATAGATGTCCGACAATGCACTGAAATAACAGTTTAACTTGGATATATATTATTATTTATAATACTTCATGTAATTTAAAATTTGTGAAAGTAACGTGTGTGATGTTGCAGTGTAGCATCATAGGAGAAGAAAAGTTTAATTATTTTTTGAGAAAAATTTGTAAGAGTTTACATTATAATCTTCTCAAAATCAACTTTTAGACCCTAACACTAGCTTTAACAGACACAGTGCTGTGTGGTATCTAAGCAGTTGTACAATTTAATCAGTGTGATACACAATGTACATACTTGTTTGTTGCAACCATGCTACCTATATAGACTTCTTTTTTTTTTTTAATGACAACAATCTGTCACACATTTTGCTTAATGAGAATATATAACATGGTAGGCCTACAAGAAAGACCTGAAAAAAATCTGTCTGGTGGATTTAATACAATGAAGGTTAAAGATAATAACCCTCATCTATGCCTTGCTGATTTCAAGAAATATCTGGGTTACAATTTCACAACAAAAAGAATCCTTGTAGAACAATAAACACTCATCCTCTTCCTGGACCCTCCTTGTAATGTGACACTGATGGTATTTATGGAACCATTATAACAGTGCTTATTGTATGGTGCACATGTTTTAAGATCACTTTCTTCACACTATAGACCTGAGCTGATAAGCATCATCTGGGTTTTGTGTGGATACTGTCATTGAATTTCATAATTCAAAGCCTGTATTCTCTGCATTGCCACGCTCAACTCTAATCACTGAGATCTTGTCATATAATGAATAAATAATCCAATAAATAATGCTGTAGTAGAACTCTTGTGGAGTAATCATTTTTGTCCCCCCCCATCTATTCAAATTCATTACTCTGAAGTGAAAATTTGGGTAACCTTTTAAATATTTGTTATTTACACATCCAGCATGTTTGGAGCAACATTATCAGTAATTTGGAGCCTGATCAATGTGATGTCTAGTATTCAAATATTAACTCTTCTGTGTATGGGAAGTATACACAAGTTAAGTTAAAAAAAACATTTTACTCTGATAAAAGGGTACAGTCTGTATTTTGTTTAATAATTAATGTTAATTTAGATAAGTAATTTCATTGAATAAGTGAACAAGTTAATTGATAAAAAAGTTCAGCTCATAATCATTCCTTTAATTCCTGTTGATTCTAGTATGATATTATGTAAAAAGCAACAATGTGAAAGCATGTTATTGTTTCTTTAAGAGAAATAGGGCTTTAATAGCTCATTTTGTGCTCATTAAGGTGAATTTTTTGTTTTTTGTTCAGTTGAGGCTCAAGCACGGTTTTCTTACCGTAGTACAGTTTGCTGATTAGGGGAGCTTCATTTTGAACACTCCTATAAGAAGATACTACAAAACTTAGTTTTTTTATCATTTTTTACATCAGAGTCTTGTGGAAGTGCATGTACACGAGTTAAGACAAGACAATCTGAGCTGCAACTCCCCTCAGTGTGTCTTGCTTTTTATCTCTGTTCATCGTTAACTGTGTCTATTATTTGGTGATGGACAGCCAGTTTGTAGAGAACAACTCCCTGATGAATGTGGAGATGATGCAGATAAAAGCGTTGAGAGTGAACCAAGACAGTAAAGTTGCCTGATTTAAACTAAGGCCTTCTTTGACCCAGTGTCATCAGTTTCAGGGACAGGTGCAGAGGGATAATGCAGCAGGCTTATCATAAACAACAAACTGAAAGATCCTATCAGCCAACCTGATACCTTTGACCTAATAACCAACACACAGGCTCTGTAAGATACAATCTTTAGGAGATTTTGATATACACTGGGGAGTTTATCAGGACAGTCGCTGCTGAAACATGCCATCACAGGTGAAATGAGCACAGGGTTGAAAGTGTGTATGGGAGGGGAATAAGTTAGTGAAATAGACCGTTCATAGATTGGAGGGTGTGAGCTGTCAGTTGAGTGGACACAGAGATCTCTCCACCCACTTGGAGATTAAAATGCCATGAAAGGGAACATCTCTTACAAACGGTCATCGTGTATACTACTGCAAGACCTCAAATTCTTCACAATTTGCATTTTTTAAAAATCTTTTATTGTTCATCACAATTACTGCTGGCTCAACTATATGATTTCAAGTGGATACATATTGAAGAGGAGATTCTTTGTTGGACTGCAGTGAGTCAAGACATTTTTTATTCAAATGAGACAAATACAAAGCCAAATGGAAATGTTCTTACAAGCCATTGTTGGAGCAGGTTTATGCAAGTTAATATTGTAACATTAAAACAACTGGATTTTAGTCTTTTTTTTCAGTTTGTTTGCATCATTTTGCAAATCTGGATACAGTTTGTCCAGTTTATTAAATTATTATTTATTTTAAATTTCTGGTATTCCCTAAATTGTAATCATTTCCACAGTAGAACATAATCCCAAAATAGTGTTCACCACTGTAATCAAACTAAACTTTATTAACAACTGAAACATGGTTGGTAAGAGCATTTTACTAGAGACAGGGAGACCATTGTTCTTTTTTTTTGAATGTGTGAAATATTTTTGTAAGTTAACCCCACTGTAGGTAGGAACAAACAATAAGATAAAACAAAAAATGAAAATAACTTTTTTTATTGACTTGAATTAAACATTTTTCATTCAGGACATCAAATTTCAGGTTACTCCTACATTGTCTTTGGCGTTATAAAATAAAATTGACTGTGAAGAAATACTTTCATCAGTGTTCATTCTGATGAAATACTCTGTCTGCAGATATGTCCTTGTGTTTTGAGATGAGAGTTACAACATGCTCTCTGTTCATCTTGGGCCTGCTGTGGGACAGTGTGAGAGCTGAAAATACTCTCAGCAGCCTACGAGCAACAGCAGGTAAACTAAACTGTTATTCAACTATTATTCAACTTCACATTGACAAAAACTATTTGGGGTTAACAAGGCATTTTGGTCAAGAAGATATGTTGTTGATAGGTGATAAAAATACTTGTTTAGATGTGAGCTGGCCAACCAATGGTTCAGACAAAGAAAAAAAGAGGATCATTATATTGTGTGTGGACTTTAATATTACATACAATTTCTCCAGTGAGAACTCTTTAAATCATAATGTGATGCAAAAATATTTGTCATTATTCTACCATCAAACTAACTCAAAACACGCATAAATCTCTTTCAAATTTGGAATATGAAATGTGTTGATCCAGCTCTATCCAATTTGTATTTTAACCAAATAAAAAACAGCAGCTGATTTCAAGGTCTGTAACGCTTCTTTCCTCTCCTTCGTTCCACATTTGCAGTAGCGTGGGAGGGGGAGCTGCCGTGCAGAAAGTGGGACTGTGAGTGTGCATTTAAGCGCCAGCGAGGCTGCTGCTGTGCTGCCCCTGAGCTCCAAGAAGTGGAGGATCAAATCTTTGTGAGGGTGATGAACCTGTTGACAGACATGTCCCAGCTGGATGACAGCATCCTCGAAGTCATAGGTATTCTGGAATATGCACACTGGTATAAATAGTCCACAGAATCAAGCAAAACTGGATGTTGAAACATCTACAATGCCAACTGATCAAACTCCATTTGGTGATTAAAAGCTCCAGAATAGCTTGACTCAAAGTGAGATTGTTCTGTCTTCTGCTGAAGACACATGAAGATAATAACATGAGTGTTTGTTTCCTTCCCTGTTCTTCTGTCTCAGGAGGGATAAGGGTTGCGTTTACAGCTTCCATGAGTCACAGAACAAACTGCTTTGGACCTTTCACCAGGAACAGCCCCATCCCGTATGATGTTATCACCCTAAACCATGGAAGTGGATATAACCCTGCTTTGGGTAAGTGATCAAAAGTGGTAATTTCAACACCAATCGTGATTCATGTGATGGCAGGACATTTTTCAGTATGGTTAGCAATTTTAACCACAAAGGAGCAGTGAAATAAGCTGCTTTATAACAATTAACTAACAGACATGTACAGCACAACTCATCTAGTACTTGACAGATTCAAGGAGAAGAGCTGCTTCATCACATAAATGCATTTTGTGCCGTTTACTGATTTACTTAACTGGAATTGTTTCTCTGTTTAACTTGAACTGACATTTGAAAACATGAAAGTGAAGAGATGGCTTGTACCAATTAAATAAATAAAATAATGTTATTTGTTCCAGGTATATTTACAGCCCCTCGTTCTGGACTGTACTCCTTCTCCTTCTCAGTCTACTCCAAGGTGGGCAAGGAAGGTGAGAGGATGTACTACAAGGTGCAACTCATGAGAAACGGGGAGGTGGTGGCATCCACATGGGAAGACAACAGAGAGGACTCAGAAGACAGCAGCTCTCAGACAGTATTGCTGTCACTGCAGCAGGGAGGCCAGGTCTATGTAGAGCTGCTGAATGGCAGACAGCTATGTGGGATTGCTGAGAGCCTAAACACCTTCTCTGGCTCCTTGATTTACTCCACAAGCAAATAAAGCCAAAATGACACATGAAGTTATAGATGAACATACACAACAATAGATTGAAACACGCTAATGCCTTACTTCTAACTGCACTGTATGGGAATTTTTAGAACTTTAATAAAAAATATGCAAACAAATGCTTGCATACTCTGAGATTTTTATATATATATATATTGCTTAAACAATGGTGAAAGTAGGGGGTGGTGTCTTAAATACAGAATGAGTGGCACCTTGTAAGATAGATCCGCAGTCCAGTGAGTCAACATCCCCAGTTTGACTCTGATCACCCTGATCGAGCCAGCTGGAGGGGGAGTTATAGAGTCTTATTGCAGCAGGCAGAACGGTCCCCTATAGCGCTCCTTAGTGCAACGTGGTTGTAATAGTGTGCTAAAGACGCTTCTCTGCTCTGCCAAAGTGTCATGTAGGGTATGGGAGGGGTTGTCCACAGTGTCCAGGGTGACACAGAAGAGACAAGCCCAAGGCCTTTTAGTCTACTAGAGGGGCTTTTCCATTGGCACTTTTGGCCATGCCAGGACAAACCATGCCACTCTAATATGCGTTTCTGAGCCAGTTTAAACATGTTGAGTTGTGCCAAGTTGGTAAGTACACCATGTGTTACATTATTCATATAGCCCCAAGCCAAATTGTCATACAGTAAGCCATAGCCTACCAGATACACCGTATGCCCTGATCTATTCTCCCAACCACGAGGAGCACAGTGATCAGGAGTCATAGCTGACAAATGTAGTCACCAGGAAGATCAGCACTATACTGTATGTAAAGCCCTTTTCTTGATCAAGTTGGATCCTTTTTCCTTCCCCTAGAGTGGGCTGTTTCAGGGCCCTGAGAACTAATAAGCAGCAGAAAGAGTAGACGATTATGACATTAACAAAAGAGGTTGTGTAAATGAAAATGTAAATGCCCACTGATATTGGATTTTCACCACACAAAAACAATTGGACTATAGCAATCAGAATGGTATGCAGCCAAATAACACAACAAAAGCTCATCCTGTACTTCCGGGGTTTATAGCTGAGGTACAGCACAGGGTGTACAGCGCTTTGGAATTTAATCCTGGCTGTGAATATCATGTTGTTGAGTTTAGGCATTATGTGTATGACTGCAGGGTTTAAATGAAAGCTTGCGGTCATTATTGGTGGCTGCAGGATTCCAAAAACTAAGACCAAGTGGAACTTGGACACTTCCATCCTGTCTGTCCAAAAGACAGGAGACGATATTATTGTCACAGCACCCAGCCATTAGCAGGCAGAGAGATCAGGATATAAGTCAGAATTGCTGTGAGGTTTTTTTCTCATGTGGTGAGGTTTTGCATGTTTCCTGGAAATAAGTGAAAAAACAGCAAAGTAGAGGAATGCATGTTCAACATTCAGACTCTTTATGTATGAGTACAACATCAGTAGAGTCCTTTAAATCTACTTATCATGGGGGAAAGTGTGAGACACTGTCACTGACCTTTCTCTTTTTATTTATTTGCCATTACCCAAAATCTGATGTTTAGAGTTTGTCTGTAAACTCAAAAAAGCAAACACAAACCCACACACTGTCCATAATAAATTCACAATTCACAACTGTATGAAAAACAAACAGTGATGAAAAAAGATGAGATCAGAAATGTAGAGTAAGTGATTCCCCTGGTAACAAATTCAAGAAAATGATGATAAATAAAGTCGTAAACGTAAACGTAATAGCACGAAGCAAATAATGCCGAGTGACAGAATGTTTCTGACATAGGGTGAAAAGAGGTGGGGCAGCTATAGGCAATATGAGAAAAAATAACATGTTTTTTGAGCATTAAAATAAATAAACCTCTTCTTGTAGTCTTTCTGTGTGTCTGTGGGGGGAATGTCAGTGTATGGGATCAAGGTAAAGACCACAATCTGGTGGTGCTTTTACAGCTGCCTAAAGCAGAGGTCAGTATTGACACCAGCACTGATGTATTTCATCATAGTGCAGTCATATAATTTAGTTTATAGCTCAAAAAACATGTTTCAGGGTGGAGTACCTTTTTAAGTATAGGTAGGTAAATAAAACATGGCACAGGAAATGAAAGCATACAACCAACATTATTGCTTGAAGCAGTTTAATTACTGGTATTCATTTAGCAATAG
Source organism: Dicentrarchus labrax (assembly GCF_905237075.1). Taxonomy (NCBI): domain Eukaryota; kingdom Metazoa; phylum Chordata; class Actinopteri; family Moronidae; genus Dicentrarchus; species Dicentrarchus labrax. The sequence goes on along the minus strand of NW_026136721.1, from coordinate 17,702,989 downwards.
CAGGAATTTGTGCATTTTTTAAAAACAAATTCTAGCTAGAAATTGTACACAATACTTAATAATATTTTGCTGTGAAAAATGTGTAAGACATAAGCCTGCAATGATCAAACAAACACAAAGCATAAAGTTAGAGATTGTAGAAAATATTTAACTATTTATATCATCTAATTTATTCAGTTGTGAGTGGTTTAATGATGTCACTGGACTCTCATGAGATTCACAACTTTGCAATTCAGATTGCTCTTACCGCCTACACTCTTCAAGACATAGACAACTTCGCAATCTTCCAGACCTTGCATTTTGACTTCTGACTGATCAGTAATTTTCTCAGTTATGTTGAACATCTCATAAGGGGGGATGAGTACTTCTGCCTCGTGAGAAAACACTGAATAGTTTCCCAAAAAGGCACCTGAACATGTTTCAATTTTAAAGCAGGTCTTCTTACCGAAGTTGACCAAGTTTGTCTTGAGAGAGCTGGAGGCAAATTGACCAAAGCGAATAATTTGGTTCACTTCTCCAGTAAACTCAACTCTGGTTCGTCTGTAAACTGTTTGACAATAGTAGTTATTATTCGAGATCTGTATGGCAGATGTCAGCAGGAAATGTAAAGAGTGGAATTGGAATGAGGAGCCATAGTCTCCCCTTTTTGTTCGAACTTCCTCATTAAAGCTTTTGTACACCCTATCACTTGTATAAGCACAGATTGCTTCTATGTGATATCTGGTTAGAGCCTTAGCTTTTGAATTCTTTTCAATACATCGGTTTACATCTGTATCCATTTGCCAGGCAGCTCTTTCTTTTTGAAAATATTCTTTCGTGACCTTGTCCATCATTGTTTCAGTGCAGCCAAAGTTCATATCATCAACTGAATTTACAGCCATGTCCAATGCGATTGGGTTGGCAACTTGTGGAGTGGAACGGATCTAAAAGAGAAACAAAGAAAAAGATGAAGAAGAAGGTAATTAAACTAACACATATAATTGTGAAAAACATAGTGACAGTAATTTTTTCTGAACCCTCAAAAGTCCAAGTATCACTGCAACTATAATAGTTAAGCTAACGGTTGCAGTGTCACTGTTAGTTTAAGCAACAATCACACATTATTATATTTTAATTCTTAGAATAAAGAATATTATTAGAATATTACACTATAAAGTAACTCAATCAACTCAAACTTTTTGAGGAAACAATTGCCTCAAACCATTTACGTTCATTAACTCAAAAATGTTATAATATAAAATATTTGATTTGAGTACAAGTAACTCAATTATGTGTTAAGATAACTATGGTAAATTAATTGTACTAATTGCATTCAGTTTACTTGCTAGTTTTAAGATTCACTTAAAACTAGAAAGTATATTACACTCATATACAACATTTTATGGAGCCCCTAAAGGGACATGGGAAAAAAATAAATAAAAATGAAACGTTTCTAATGCGAGAAAGTATCTTGTGAGCACGAAACCTTAGATTAAGCACAGCCAGTTGTGCTTCCTGTGCTAATGTTATGTTATCTGTCTGACAGCTTGATTGACAGCCAGGTGGTAGCAACTAATCAACACATGGCTCATTTGAATATTAAAATTAGCCATGTGTTGATAGGTCACCACATGAAAATGTAACCAATGAAATTACTTATTTTGACAAAGCTTTTTTAGCCAATAAGTATTAAACTCCTTTTGAGAAAATAACAAAAAATGTCCACCTTTTGACACATTACCTTGTTAGTTTAATACTTATTGGCTAAAAATGTGTGTCAAAATAAGTAATTTCATTGGTTACATTTTCGTGTAGTGACCTATCAACACATGGCTAATTTTGATATTCAAATGAGCCAGAAAAGTTTCTTTTCTTTTTTTTCCCATGTCCTCTAGGGGCTCCTTAACATTTCTCCAAAAAATGTAAAACATGTTAACTGAATTTATCAGAATAAAATAACTTAAATTCATCTTCTTTATACAAATGTTACTACTTAAGTTGAATTTACTCAGTTTTCTTCCACTAAAGCAAATGTTGACATTACCTGTCAAAACAGCTGACATACAATAAAAACAATTTACGATTAATCAATTATCTGAGTAGTAGGCAGTTAATTTTCTGTGGATCATCTAATCTAATTCTAACTGCTTTAATTAAGTTGTTAGTAATAGCCTTTTTTTTTATGTGATAGTAAATCTTTACATTTTAAAAATTGATGCGGTCATATGGTGATTTATAAACCAATGAAAACATTGAAAAATCCTAGGCATTATAGCACAGCGGCGCATGCATTTTTGTAATGATATAAAGCTACCTTAAAGAAAATGAGTCAATGGAACAAACTGGAATTATATCACTAATACTGTACAAATGTGCTAAAACAACTGAGTTATGTCTTAGCTTTAATTCATGGGATTTGAGTGACTGCACAATTTTTTGAGAATTAAGTCATCTTAATTTACTTATTTTATGCTGTTAGGTTTAACAGTGTAGTAGGACCAAATGTAGGTTCCTTTTGATTATAACTGGTGCCTCAACCTGTTTAATCGCATTTAGAAGATTAATCAAAACAGATTTACTAATATTGAAAGTTAACAAACTGAAGATTCAATCAGGGTATCCTAGTATCTTAAACAAGATTTTAGTGTGTGCTTGGCCTTGGTCTCTAAAAATTAAAATGATTTGCTTCAAAATTATGTTTGAACAATTTTTCTAAGTAATTTTGTAAACATCCTTCACTGTTAACATTTGTGAAGGTTCGGGAATGTCCACTGATTCTCACATGATCCACTTACCGGCTTGGAGTTTACAGGCACCATACAGAAAAGGAGTAAACACAGTGAAGCAAAGATCATCATGTTTCCCTTCATCTCTGCAGTCGGGAAAACTGTTCCTGAATCAGAGTCAACAACAATGAACTGCTTCACACTGTGTACTAGTAACACAGATATAATAAGATATTGGCAAAGTATGTGGGCAGACAAGTGATTTTTTAAACCATTACTGTGCTTGTAAATGAGTGTGTATGCGTGAAATGTGTGTTTGTGTGCTGTGCATCCATGCACATTTATTCACAAGGTTGCATGCTTTCACCTGAGTTGGGGTGTATCTGATTAGTCAAAGAACTCTTTAGTCAGAACCAAACAAATGCCTGAAAACCCACAAGTAAGCCCAGCTACATTAAATGTTGGTTAGCAGTGTATTTCAGTGTTAAATCAGATACTTTTCAATATGTTTGAACAGAATAATAAAATTTCAGTATGTTATACAAATTCAAAAGTGACTGTGGTAGTAAGTTAGTATTATATCCAACCCTTTTTCATATATTTGGTTTAATGGAAATGCTGTCAAATAATAATGTCTGTGGTTCAAAAATGCTCTTCATGGCCATATACTGTACAGGAGGAGGACAACAATGTCTAATTTAAAAGCTGGTCTTGTCTTTAAGGTGATGGTGTTGTTGTATTGGGTTATAAGGTTCTGGACTCACAGCTTCCAGTCCCAAATTGAAATTTGGAACTTTACTTGATATTTATTAAAAAAATTCTGAGGCATAAGGCTTTTCTTCATGAATAATGGTCTGAAATCTCTCTGCACACAGTTCACAGCAGCTGAAACTTGTGAAACTGAACATGCAAGGACTGCATTTAGCAAGCAACCCAGCTCTCTGAGAAAGTTACAACTTATCTTATCCTAGCTTCATTGAAGCCATCACGTCTCTTGACCCCATCAAAACTAGTCTTACCCTTAATTGGCACTCAGTGCCGGCCCGTGGCATAGGCAGTATAGGCAAATGCTATTGGCGCCATCCATTTAGGGGGCGCCACAATGTGGGAAGAAAAGAAAAAAAAAAGGTGCAACTTTCGATATTTCTTTACTAAAACTAGTTGGTGCTATTATTTCTGAGTATGAAAAAAAATAAGCCCGCATAGCAAAGCCTATTAAATAATAATAAGACTTTATTAAGCCCCCCGCCCCCACCCCCCTCCTCCTCTACCTGCTCTCTGAGTGATGGTAAATTTTTCGACGTCACCCCAGAAACCATTAACATTGTCAAAACTACCAAAACTTTCCGGTGCCCAGGGAAGGAAAAAAAAAGAAAAGAAGAGGAGGAAAAACGCGACAAAGACAGAGTAAAGATAATGCCATGAAATGATTTGTCTGTTGCAGAACGATAGTAACCTTTAGTCTAACATGGTTTTCTAATCAATAAATAGCGTTAGCTCGTTTTAACGTCAGTTCATGTTATAGAGGGGCCTAACAGCTGTTATGGAAAAAAGTAGTACTCCCACCTTATATTGCTCAGGGACATTTGTAAAGATTACATCTATTCAGCAGGTGTTTACATTTGTCTACATTTTTATTATTATTTATTATTGGTTAGCTAACCTTTGCTCTGCTTGTAACAGTCAAATGCTATTCCTTTCACACACCTTTATATATTAGAGTTGTAAGCCTTGTTGTTTGTTGTGTTACAGTTCAATATTGGCTTAAGTGTGTCTATAGTGTTAAACTTTACATTCATGTTAAAGTGCACATCATTAATGTTAATACATTCCCATATGTTATATTAAACTGCAGTTTACTGCTTCTTTGTATTCTGCTAATCAGCATTTCACTGTAATGATCTGCATATCAGAAAAACATTCCACTGTACTGTATATCATTTATGTACAGTACAGTGAAAGTAATGCATCTCTTAGGTTTTTAATTTTTATCATATAATTTTATTCTTGGAATCATTTCTTTTATTATTAGACTGTAACACCCAACGGTGTCAGTTACTCCTTTTCTCTCTTCAGATGCGCTGTTGAAATATCTAAATCAACCTCCTGTAAATCCTGGGCCATCTACAGTCATCACCGCTTCAACAGCATCAAGTGATCCTCCTTTTTTTATCATTTGTTTACAGTTTTTATTTTTTAGGTAGTTAACTTGCATATTTTGTGTAGGCTATTTATATTACATTTCTTGTATTTCTTTTGATTGAGCAACTTGTTTCTCAAAAAATAAAAGAAAATGTCAAAGACAAAGCTATTCAGTTTCTCGCGTGAGTATATGTATGTATATAACTGGCAGTGGAATTTACTGCGATGCAAGGGGGGCGCCACCTTAAATCTTGCCTAGGGGCAAAATTGGTTAGGGCCGGGCCTGTTGGCACTTCTTTACTAGATATGATCAATCTTTCTTTATTGTCAGGATATGTACCATAGTCCTTGAAAGTAGCTGTAATTAAACCTCTTCTTAAAAAGCCCACTCTTGACCCAGGAGTTTTAGCCAACTATAGACCGATTTCTAACCTCCCCTTCCTCTCTAAGATTCTGGAGAAAGTAGTCGCCAAACAGTTGTGTGACTTTCTACATAACAATAGCTTATTTGAGGACTTTCAGTCAGGATTTAGAGTTCATCACAGCACAGAGACAGCTCTGGTTAAAGTTAATAATGACCTTTTAATTGCTTCCAAAAATTGACTTGTCTCTGTACTTGTATTATTAGATCTTAGTGCTGCATTTGACACATAATATTCCTTTTAGAGAGACTTGAGCATCAAATTGGCATTAAAGGGACTGCACTAAGATGGTTTAAGTTAAGTAAAAGTTTATATTTTTTAATATCATCTGCATTGAAATATTTCAATTCAATTGGGATTTCTATCTATTTTTGGTTTACATAGTAAGCTATTTCATTCCTCAGCCTTGTCATACAAACTGCTGTTTTACCAATTCACACTGTAAATATCAGGATCATTATTAATATTATTATCACAAGGTCTTAAACTTTTGAAGTTACAGTAATTTGTATTTCCCTTGAATAACCTTGATGAAATGAAACTCACCAGTTTGCTGTGCTCTTGTTTGCTTGTTAGAGTGTAGATCAGAAAGACGTGTGGACTCAGCAGGTGACTATCTGGTCTGATGGTCTGTGTGTCTCAGAGTTAAGAGCTGTACCTGCTTTTATATACCTGTACCATCAAAGACACATCCACTGATGCAGTGGTATGGTAATATTACTGACATATGATTGGGCTGTCTTTCCTGAGTAAAGCCCACACACATATAAGATAACCTATGTATGAATTGGCCTCATGGCTGCTACTGAATATTGAATCTGTGACAGTGTGTGGATGGATTCAGAATATATTTGTCATACTACATAAGACAATTACAGTTATTTATTTTTTACAAATACTAACAAGCTATTACTTAAGATTCTTTTTCTAACACAGCAACACACCTACATTACACAAAACCACTTTTTGTTCATTAAACAGCAACTCTAAAAACTGTAAAATGGTAAATGGACTGTACTTGTACAGTTCATTTCTAGTCTTTTGACCACTCAAAGCGCTTTTACACTACAGCCACATTCACCCTTTCACACACATTCACTCAGTGATGGGAGTCCATTGAACAGAAATTAACTCATTCATGCACATTCACACACTGATGGAGACGCAAGACTCTGATATCAACAGGTTTCTGGAATGAGCGAATATATTTTCAAGAAAGTGATTGATGACTAAAAAGGTTGAAAATGTGAAGAGATGGGAATAAAGGTATAATAAAGCTCAGTAATAAAAGCACTAGTTATAAAAACATAAAACACAATGCAAATTTACCAGCATATCACAGTTTCATTTGCATAACTGAATTTTAGTCTTCCACAGATTAAATAGTCTTCAGGAGAACAGTGGAGGAGTATCTCATTGGGTCCAGCTGTCTCCTCATCACTCCATAACCTTCTTGTATGAGATGTATTTTTCAAAAAGGCAAAAAATCCCCTACATAACCGGGTCCAACTACTCCTCTTCCTCTCTCCACCTCTCTGTGTTGTTCTTTATAGGTTTTCACTGTTCAGCTGTGGTTGGTCTATTTCACACAACTTCATTCAGCTGTGTCTCAATGTTTCAATGATCTGTTCTTTCATAAATGCTCATCAACTCTTTTGATAAAGCTTTTGAGCTGTTGAAGCTTTTTTCTATATTTAAGATTTTGAACATTAGGTTTAATTTGCTGTGTGCGAGCAATAACACAGGAAGATTCATCATTTTGGGTTAGGGTCATCTTGTATGTAATAAAAATGTGAACATCTTAGAAACACGTTCATTGATTGCATATTGTGTGAAAACAACATAAATTGTGTTCAAATGGTAACAGATGGATGTTAAATGTAAAGTTTTGAAAATGTGATTGGAATAAAGGTGAGTGATTATACAAACTGTAACAGGATGAAGGGTTCAATAACGTGTTGGATGATAAGACTGTTGAGCTCAGCATTAGCAGCACTAGTCATTAAAATACAAAAAATAATGCAAATTTCCTCATATCACATATCATTTCATTTCTAGTGCTTCTCCAGACAAGATAGAGGTCAGGAGAACAATGGAGGTGATGTACATGAGATGTGTACAACTGTGAATGTAAATATATTTCAGATATCTGCCAGGGGAGTTAAAGGGTGCAGGTGTTCTCCTCTCAGCTGCACACAGCTGGAAGTCATAAAAAGGCTGATGGCTGAGATCGAACAGGATGTGATGGCTGAAAAGTTTCTTAGAAAATCTGATTTTATTGCAATAAAAATTAAGTAATCAATATTTGACACAATAACTGCAACACACACAATAAAGAAAGTTAACACAACAAGACAACGTCCTGTCCATCCAGCAGGAGGAAGAGGAGGAGGAGGAAGGTCAGGGGTCAGCATGCAGAGCTGTCGCTCAGCCTACTGCGGCTGCAGACTTCCTTCCACCGGAGAACTTGATTGGACAAACTCTCAACATCCGCTACGTGAGCCAGTAACTGGGCGAGAGAGGCGTTCTGATACAGAGAGAGAGAGAGAGAGGGAGAGAGAGAGAGAGAGAGAGAGAGAGAGAGAGAGATGAGTTTACATCCATGCCTGTCCAGAAACAATATATATATATATATATATATATATATATATATATATATATATTTTTTTTTTTTTTTTAGGAATTAAAGGAATAAAATATATTTTTGGCTAAAAGAAAGAATCAGAATGGATAAGATGAACAGATGAAAGTCAGAACTAATTATTCTTTACTCATTGTATCGTCACAGTCGCCATGTGTGAAATCTGTAAAATCGTCCATTTCATTCTTAAATTATGGCGAGAAAGTGTCACAGTTTCTCTTTCTGTTCTTGAGTTAATAACGGGTGAATAAAAGTGTCTTTCCCAAGTACTTGGAGATTATTTTGTTGGAAGAATTTAATTAGATTATTTGTCATGCCCCAAATTAAGAACAAATACTTATATGTACCACAGCCATGTTGGAGAAAATGTGGTGATATAAATGTAGATAATTCTCATGTTTTTTGGCTTTGCCCTAAAATTATATCATTTTGGGAAGATGTTCACCTGGTTATCGTCACAATTCTGGGTTATGATATATCTAAGTTGTGTATATTACTATATTTTTTATATGATTGGCAATGTTGTGTTAAAAAAGGATAGATATTTGTTTGGTTATAAAAGTATAGGATGACTCTTCTATATGAAAGAGTATCTTACACCAGTATAGTGCCCACACATTCACAGTCTCTCTCTTTCACACTTCAATCACACTAATGACTGATGATGGAGGTGGATGTGGAACATGTCACTTTTCTCATGTCTCCATATGTGAAAAAAATCTTCTTTAAAGCTAGTCATGTATTTGTTAATTAACTCACTTTTAAATGAGGTAAATAAAAGTTTTTTTTTATTGAATTATCATTTTGAGCCTTGTCTTAATTGTATTGTTAAAAATGTGACGTAACAAAGGACTTTTTCTTGAGAATTGCACTTTATTCACTTCACTTTTTTATTTAGTGAGAAATTGTACAAAACAAACACATTTTACAAGGGTGAATTTGATTTATTCCTTTTTACACAGCTGAACCTATCCAGTAGCTGAAGATACTATGCAGAATTTTACATTTTACAAAAACCTATGGTGAGCTCATAAAATATGATGCACTACAGAGAATATAAGCTGTTTCTCCTCAGTCACGAGATGCAGGCATTAAACTAAAATAAACTAAAACAAAATAAAACTGCGAACCACCTCACAATGAGTTCTTGGTTATGATGGTCAATGGCTGTAGGTGTTAACATGTAAATGTGTGGGAATTTTTCTGAAGGTGCTGCAGTCAGAGGAGTCATTTATCTGGTGGAAACAACATTTGCTATATGAGAAGCCACCTACAAAACCATTTGCATCAGTATGTGGTCAACCTGACTCCATACGCCATATGACTAGTGTGATATTGCCCAATACAATAAATGACAATACTCACCCTCTATTTGCATGAAAAGCTGCATCCACCAGCTCTCTCTAGGGCAACATAGTTACTTTGTTAATATTCTTCTTCTTTTTCTTTTTTCACTTTCACCTTTGTTTAATGGTAAACTCTTCATTTAGGGAAGAAGTAGAGGGAAGAGAAAAATAATAGGCAGGTTGGGATATAAGGAAATGAGGGAAGGATGCAGTGATAAGGGAAGGAAGAAAGCAACTACGGAAATAAGAAATTGAGGAAAGGATGCAGAAGGAAAAAGAAGGTTATGGATAAAGAAGAGTTGAGAGGGTAAGGGATAGAAAAAGGAAGTTGGGAGGAAGTAGGAAGGGAGTGGGACAGCAACAGGTTGTCTATAATGTGACAAGGAGCTGACCTGACTGATAAAGCACAAATGAAACCCTTAACCTCAGTGCCAGGCTGCCACAATGCAAATACAGGGTTGAAGCTGCCACATGCATCAGGGCAGGTGAGGTCATGTGACCTGGTCTGCTTGACAGCAAGCATTTTATTCAGTTTTAACATATTTTAAAGATCCTTTTTGGTTTTAGTATGTGAGCAAACAATATATAGTTCAAGTGAAGACACATTTTGTTTATATAAAATCAATTTATTAAAAATCCTGATTTGTCTCAGGGGTCTTTAAAACCTGTACAGCATACACCACCATCTGTCCTGTGACCCTCAATTCGGGCAAGGAAAAACAGGACGGGCAGATGTGTAGTAGTTGTTGAGTGTACAGACAAACAGCATCACATCATATACAAATACTGATGACATTATTCTGATATATTACGATTATAAAATGTATGTGAATGAGAAGGCATTGAACACCTTCAGGTGTTGCAGAGTGGGACTTGAGCCATAACACCTCCTCTTCACCGTGGAGAAAGAAAGAAAGAAAGAAAGAAAGAAAGAAAGAAAGAAAGAAAGAAAGAAAGAAAGAACAGCTTGAGACAAAACAGATGATTAATCATGTGCACAGAATAGATTAGCGAAGAAAATCACAATCACAATATATACAAACATTGATGACAATAATATAGATACATGTAGATTGTCAAACATACAGTGAGAGGTGAGTATGAAGAAGATTAAGATGGAGAAGAGTTGAAGAAAAGCAGAAATTCCCTTCCTTTGGCACCATCTGATGGTAATATCAAGAATTGCATTGTGGTAGACAGCAACATGGGACTGATGTATACCTAAGTAATAAAGGATCTATCTCAAAACATTTTGCTCAGACTATTCCACACTGCGCTCATAATCCTTCTTCCTCTTTGCTAGAGGATTTTAAATGTTACAGTTCAGTACCAGCATCGGCACAGTTGCCATGCTTTTTACAGATCTTCTAAATTAAAAGACTGCACAAAATAAGACCTTCTTTGCAGTTTGCAATAATAATAACAATGATACGTTAATGAGTGGAAATTTGCCATTGGTTTCACAGGCTGATTAAAACACGTCATTGTAAATCAATTCCAAACAGTAATAAATAAAATAACATACACAGTACATACAACAATGACAGATATGGTACCAGACATGTTTTTGAACTGAGCAAAGTTATTGCATTTGGAATAAAATAATTTTTGTAGTATTTTATACTGGCTGCTGCAGTGGTTCTATAGTGTCTTCCAGAAAGGAATTTTATGAATTCATTAAAGAAGGGATAAATAGGATCAGACACGTTGTTTCTTTACAAATAATCTTACTGTCTATGCTTGTAATTCTGCAATGTCTGTTTTTGTCCTTAGCCCGCAGGTGCCCATACCATGGACATATATTAAAAGTTAAAACATTTACAGTAAGACTTACAGATGCTTGTAAATAAAAGTCTGGCTCAGGTCTTAGACTGCTGTTGATTTTTACATGTAGATGTGTGGGAATGTGTCATTTCACTGAAGCTGTTTCATTCAGAGGTGTCAATTATCTGCGTCATGAGAAGCCACCTACAAAACCATGTGTTTAAACTGTGTGTGTGTGTGGTTTGGGGGGGGGGTTCTTTGTCCAGACCTGAAACCAAAATTTGTGATATGAATTGGAAAGAGAAGGTCATAGGGTAAAGAACAGTTGAGAAGGAAGAAAGGAGGGTTATTATTCACAATATGGAATATTCAAATGGAAATTTTAAATATATAGTATATATTATGTGGTTGTTTGTCCACTAATTTCTCTGATTTATCTTGTCTGGTCTTGTGCATTTTGGTTTAGTAAGAAATCTAAAGGTTTCTATGTTCATCTGCTGTATCTTTTGATGGACAGTCAGGACTGAGTCTACCACTAAGAGTAGCTAAGTAGAATGAATTATCATCTAGTATATAAGGTTTGTTTGAGGAACTGTGCAGGTAGGCCTTTTAGAATCCAATCCAATCCAATCCAACTTTATTTGTTAAGCACTTTAAAAACAACCAAAGTTGACCAAAGTGCTGTACAGGAGAATAAATAAGACATCATGAATGTAAACACTAGAAAGTTCCCGTGGCAGATAACATGGACGAAGTCCGACAGCGACGAGCTCGATGTCCGGGCTGCAGACGCCAGAAGGCAGATGATATTCATTTATTTGTTGGTAGATTGATCGCTGCTATTCAAATAGAAGACAAAACAAAAGGAAATCCACTTTTGCTTTATGACAAATTTAATAAGAAATACATTTTCATACAAAAACATTTTTTACACATGGGTATATGTGTAGGTCAAAGTAAAAGCAGAATAAAGGTCAATAAACTGTGGTGATTATTTACAATAGGCAGTTTGGCCTTTTTTCTCTTCATAATGCATTTGTCTAATCTAGGGGTTTGCTTAAAATCTGCCTGCCTGCATGTCTGGCTGCTTATGTTCCTTGCTCCTGCTGAGTATTTTTATGGGTATTGGCACATTCCAAGATCTCAACAGTTAACTTCTAATGTATTGTTATTAATTAAAAGAAGAAAGTGGCCAACGAACATTAAAGGTAAGTTATCCCAGAATGTTATTCTCTCCCTCATGGAGACGACAGGCAGGAGTTAACACAAGGGACCAAAGATAAGCATGTTATACCCCATGACAACAGTCAGGAAATACAAACAGACGCACAATTTGCATTCAGACGCGTGCAAGTAAATTAATGGAGTGTGTGTATCTTTTATGATAGCATTAAGCATCTGTTTGGGTATAACGTATATGTATGTGTGCTGTATAAGTGTGAATAGTATTGTCAAACTTGCATGCATATACCAAAGATGGTGGGTTTTGCTATGAGCATTCTGTGGCTACCAAAGGAAATGAGGTTGTTTTACCAGAAAAATGACACATACTTCACACCCACAGTGTGACTGCTCATACGGACTTGCTATATATTGTGTTATAGACATTTTTTTATGCAGATGCATCCAAACTTTATCCACTAATGCATGGTAGTACATGTAAATGTTAGCAATGTCAATTAGTGTTTAAGCAGGTAGAACCTGCACTTTTGTCAATGTTGTAGTCAGAAGTTGCCAATGAAAAACTGGGCCAAAAGCAGATTTCCCTGTCATCTAAGCTTAAATTGCAGGTGCAGGTCTGCAGTCCCAGAATCATCACATCATAGACAAAACTACGTCATTGATAACTGATACAGATTTGAAAGATCTATAATGGTGGTTTTCATTTGTAGGCCATTCATTTAAAATCAACCTTACTGCCTTCAGGCAACTTGGATTCTACAGAACACATTGAAAGTCACTTTCAAATCCACAACAGTGAAGATGTCACAATTAAAAAAAGTGTGAAAGTGAGCTGACACATATGTGTCTTTTGTGTAGCAAATTAAAACCATTTCCTGTAAGAAGCCGCACAAGACAAAGCACCTGAAAAAGAACATAGGCAATAATAATGCAACTATACGTGCAGGTGCAGCATGCAAGCAAGTGAAAAGACATGCACACATACTTATATATAGTATGATATATTTATTATTATTACTATTAAATAGTCTTAATATTATGACCAGAACATAGTGTCTGCCCTATACAAAGAAAAACATGTATGTTCTGTAAAGGCAAATATTAGCTTTCTTCACATTCCTTTTCTTATACAATATTTTTTTGTTGTTGTATGGAGATATTTTTTTTAATAAACTAATGACCTAGATTAACATCTGTCTCCTGCCAATAATGTTGTGACATGACAGAATGGGGGCCCTCCAGAGTCCTGTCTCTCTCCCATACACACACACAGTTAAAACAAGTGGTTTTGTAGGTGGTTTCTCATGTAGCTTCTCTCAAGGTTGTTTCTACCAGATACTGACACCTCTGAATGTAACAGCTTCAGAGAAATGTTTCCCCACACATCTACATGTAAATTCTACGGCAGTCTAAGACCTGAGCCAGACTTTTATTTACAGATTATAGTTCACATTTCTCTTATTAGCCATTTTTTTGTTGATATTTTTTTTTTAAACTAATGGTCTAGATTAACATCTGTCTCCTGCCAATTTTGTTGTGACATATTATGGAATATAATCTGGTGTTTTGCAGAAATGTTTTTGTTGTATTTGTTGAACTGAATCAATGTGGTGAGTACATTTTCAAATTTAGCAAAATTCACTCCCCATATCCTCAAAATGTATTTTCTGCCATGTCAAGGGGATTATTAAAAGGAGTTTAGTTTGAGTTTTTAGTTTATTAGGATTCCCATTAGCTACAGCATTGCAGCAGCTTATCTTCGTGGGGCTCCTGGCATGCCGTAATGGAGTGCGAGTATATGCAGTATTTGTAAAATGTTACCCTCAATTCTGATTAAGAAAAATGACCTACTGCTATCCACAGATGAAAACAAAACAAATGTTGCTGTTTAAAACTTTATTAATTTCATTCAGAAAATGTCTACACAAAATATCTTTTCTGAAAAATGATATGCTGATAAAAAGTTAAAAAGCTGTTGCACATATTGCTGTAGCTACAGTATAATATGTTGTAGAAGCATGCAAAATTAAGCCTGCAATAGCTGAAGTACCCCAAAGCATGAATTTAGGGGTTGAGGAGAATGTATGGATATATTGTAATGAGCTTGGATTTTAAAAGGATTATAATTTTCTGAAGAGACTACTCAAACTCAACCTAGTTTTGACCTTGCTCCATCAGTTGAAGAAGAACCACTGGCTTTTCATAATTAGACAGCTTGGCAGTTTAGATTGCTGTGAACTCCTGCACTTTCCAAGACATAAACAACGTCACAATCATCCAGACCTCCAACATATTGACTGTTCTTTTTCTTTGGGATCTTCCCTTTTATTTTGAACTGCTCATAGGGCGGAATGAGCACCTCTTGCTCTTCACCTCTAAGATTTGGATAGTTACCCAGGAAAGCACCTGAACAGGTTGTAATATTAAAGCAGGTCTTCGTACCAAAGTGGGTCATCATTGAACTATAAGAACTAGAGGCAAAGAAACCAAACCGTATTATTTGGTTGACATTGCCAGTAAATACAGTTTTGGTTCTACGGTAAGTATTGTGACATTTCATATTATTATTTAGGATCTGTACAGCGGATGTCAGCCAGAAATGTAGGGAGTGAAATGGGAAGGAAGTTTGATAGATTGTTCTGTTGGTCCGGACTGCAGCATTGAAAATCTCATAAAATTTTTCATGATCAGATGTATAAACACAGATTGCTTGCCTGTGATTTTTAGTCAGAACACTGTTTTTATCATGTACTATATTTCTTTTTGAACATTTTTCAGAATTTTTCCAGGCACTCGCAAATATCGCTCCTTTGTTCTCTTCTTCAAAGTATCTGTCGTTGATCTTTCTCGTCATTGCTTTATCGCAGCCAAAGTACATGTCATCGACAGCATCTTCAACCATGCTCATTTGGATAACCTGGTTTGCCTTCCGTGGAGTGAAGACAAAACTGATCTAGAGGGGAAGGAAGAAAAAAGATGAGAGGATAGGTAATGAATTAGACATAGTTTGTACCACTGTGTATGAATGTCTGTAGAGAAATCCAGGCTATGAAAGAATTAGACTGATCGATTTTAATTGTCCCAAAAGGTGAACGTTGTTTTCACAGCGCATTGTGTGTGCCTCCAGAACTTAGATACATTTATATACAACAACATCAATAATATGCATAATAACAAACTCTCTTGAGAAGGGGGACAAAGTGTGGCTTACTTTATAATGACTCGCGCCTTCACTGCTGAGACATTTGGTACTACTGCAAACCCATACTGTATAAGACTCAACTCAGATGCTGGTGATACCAGCGCCGTGCATATTCACTGCCCTCGACACTACCTGCACATATGATACTGCTACTGAAGAACACTAAAGATACTGTTTGGGGCCTCAGAGATTGCCAGACTAGTTCCCGTACCACTGTCCCATAGTACACTCAGTGCTCTTTAGCCTGCACTATCCCTAGCTTCCTGCAGAGTTTGGAGGTCCTGCTGCAGTTTGGTTAATATACAGATTACCTGTAATGCGTGATAGTGCTAATAACTACTTTGCTTGTCCTGGGACTTCAAAATGTCCATCTTAAGTATGAAAAGATTATCAAAAAGAGATTAGGTTTGCTTTCACTGAGGTTCAAAATTGAATGAAATTTGAATGAATGAAATTTAATGAAAATTGCAGTAGCGAACTGGAGTGAATTCTAACTGATCGGGCCCATCTGACAGTTTTCATTACTGCCCAGCAGAAACATCTCCCATCATTATGGTCAAATTAACAGTGATTGCCAAGACAGTTAAAGTTAACATTACTCAAGTTTCAAACATAGCATGAAACATAAATTCTGTATTATTAATAAAAACAGAAAAAGTTAGCAAGTTTGTACAACAATTAACTTGTTTTACTATATGCTAATTAAAGTAACATGACATCATAAATCTGATACAAAATCCAATTTTAACTATGGTTGCAAGACAGCACTGCAGTCACATGGACCACGCTAAACCTTAACATAGTAAGTCTGTCAAAATTCAGACATGAACAAAAAACAAGTGAGCCTACTGAGTAAGACTGAGTGAGGCTTATGTGCCTCATCTCTAAATTTGGAACATTAATGTTGAACCTTTTTCTGAGTTTAAGTTTTCAACAAGCATCATGTGTGACATGTTCAACGTTTATGTAAACGCTGTGCTAACAGTTGTTGAGTTTCACGGATTTCCACATATTTTCACATAGTTTGAACTGAACTGGGTGGAATGTACCACTGACCTTCACAGAGCCTCCAGGCTGCATCCAACAAAGGAGCAAATACAGTGGAGCAAAAATCAGCATGAGACCCTTCATCACAGCAGGCAGGCACAGCTTCTGAATTCACAGACACATAGCACACACATGAAACACATGAAATCAGCAATGATGATAAAAAAAAAGGGGGTATGTAACTCACCAGTCTTTTAAAGGAGAATGTGTAGAGCACCCCCCAGATCAAAGGTTTTCACTAGACAATGAGTTGTCAGTGAATTTCCAGGACTTATATATACCCTCATACCCAGACAGGTCACCAAATCCCCCCCCGTGTGTGTGTGTGTGTGTGTGTGTGTGTGTGTGTGTGTGTGTGTGTGTGTGTGTGCGCGTGCCCTATATCAATTCGAAAAGCAAAACCCACCATCACCATACACACACGCTTGTGTATATGGTGATGGTGGGTTTTGCTTTTCGTATTCTATATCCTCTCAAAGGAAATGGGGTTTATTTTTACCAGACAAATAACACCTTCAGTGTGTCAGACTGTGTCTTCCTGACTTCTCAAATGGACTCAATTGTAATATGGTATTAGTAATTTCACAATTGAGGTCATTATTACATTCTAAATTACACATTGGTCTAAAGTACAGAATGGAAGGGTTTTTTCCTTTGTAAGGATATCTACCTGACTTTTACCAGTGACATTGCTATGCCATATATAGGTAAACATGCTAGAACATGCAGAAGGCACAGATGTTGTAAATGGCTAACAATTTAACATATCATCTACCACACTTATGTTAAAGCTGCTATGATAAATATATTTATATTAACAATGGACCAAGTGACAAAGTGTACTGTGTAAGGTGTCCATCAGTTTCCCTCAGCTCTACAGAACATGTAACATTTTTCAGCAGATTGCTTTGGTTTTACAAGATGCAAAACAATAAAAACAACAATATTTCATTTAACAGATTAATGGGAATTCAGGAGGTTTGGTGTTAAGGATAGATGAATTAATGTGGCTGTGGAAAGGAGACAGTGGAAAAAGATGTCATCTGTTAGGTTGGTCTAGGAGGATGTGCTGAAGGCTGGGCAGAGGAAGACTAAGTGTCGGGTTTCTGTCTCAGGCGTGTTTCCATCCAAGCTGCTTACATTGCCGAAAAAAAGAGTCAGGTTTAATTGAGGTGAGTTGAGTGTGTGATTGACAGACGGACATATATAGGAGCGATATGCCTCTGATGACAGGCAACAGCCGAGGACCTGAATGGTTTGATCAGAGATGGCTTGTTTGGCTGCTGTGCCGATGCAGAGGGAATGGGTCAAATAGTGTTGTGAAGATATGCCTGAGATACAGAGGATTTTGTGTAAAAGCTTCTGGGGTTTTGGGAAGGATTCTAGACAGAGGACGTTGGGGCAAATTTGGAGCACCTCAGGAAACCAAAGAAAACTATGAAGAACATGGATTCTAGGGTTAGGTCCACCATAGGGGATATGTAGCCTAAAAATGGTAACATTGCAAAGGAGTCTGGTGACTGTTTTAATGAAGAAGTTGATTCCTGCTAAGTAAGTCTGAATGGTGGAGGACTGTACATTTTGGATGATGAAATTGCAGATGCATACAACATCCAAATAGAAAAATGACAGCTGATATGTTGCATGGACTGCCTTGAAACAATTTTAGTCGGTTAGGTAGGCTGAGAGAGTGTTTGGGGCAAGGATGTAAAGGATGGCTTCTTGTGAAGTGTTAGAGAGGTTTACTAGCTGTTGAGCTAGTTGAATATTGCGGCTGTCAATAGTGGGGCTGATGTGGAAGAATATCCGGTTCTGGAGGCAACAGTGTGAGGTACTGTGAGGCGAGACTAAAGGTTGTGGCAGATATTTGTGGGAGGTTTCAGGTAGTGCTTATATACCTGGATGGAAACCATGTATAAAGCCATTGATAAAGAACTGAACAAATTGTCTATCTGGATGATTTTGTAAGGAAGTGGCAAGGACATTTACCTTAATGGGTGTGCCAAGATGCTGTGCTAGTCATTCAGCAGGTGTGGTTGGGTTGTGGGGGCAGGTACTCATGGCATGAGCACCTCCACAGAAGGAGCAGACATGCAGGAGACGTAAATTGGAGAGAGTGCAGCCCAGGTGGTTGAAGTTGTTGCAGACAATCCAGAGGATTGGCCTTTTCCGTTTGTCAACACCCTTTGGCACTGTGACATTAACTGAAGGACATATTTCTAAGGGCAGCTGAAGGAAGTGTAGAGGAAGGGATGATGGGTTGGAATGATGTATATGCACAGGGATTTTGTAAAGCCTGTGAACACAGGGATGAAAAGAACACTGAGATGAACTGAGAAAAGTCAGACACAAAGGGAGCAGGCACAGGTGGAAATACAACCTGGCTTCCACCAGGGGGAGCTGATGATTTAGGCGGTGGAGGCTGTAGAAGGCTGTAACATCACGCGTGTGGGAATGTGTGTTTGGTATGTTGACCACTGAGCGCAAGCGACTCTGTTGGGACACTTGGCTGTGATCTGATTGCTGTGTCATGACTGGAGGATAATCAGTCTCGAACAATTCATCATACTAATCGTTGTCTGAATCAGGCCAGTTAATCTGGAGTTCAGGATCCATGGTAATTGGTCTGTCTGTCCTCGAGAAAATTGAGACAAACAGGGCTCGAAGGCCTTGACCAGATATAAGAAGCTTTCCAGGTGATTAGTGGTGTGGTTGAGCCATGGCCCTGATCCTGAACCTAAATTAAATAATCAAGTTAATTGAATTTGATGAATTTTGTTCTTCTTAAGCCTCATTTAACTAGAAGACCACCCAATTTTAAAACATTTGAGGGGGACAGCCATAGAGAGAAATGTACTGTATGAATGAATTACGTTTTCAGATGGCTCATTACCTCAACAGCGTTAATGAACCGGAGTTCATCAGTGTTTAGGTACACACACACATACACACACACATACACACACACTCACAGAAAGGCAATATTGGTCAGGGGTTCTGCCAAGAGCACAAAGTATGGATATTAGATTTTAACATGACATGTAACAGATGCAGAAAACAATAAACATAGTATATGTTTGTATGTGTACATGCTGCAGTTATGTTTTCACCTCGCAACACTTGTGTTTATCTACAATCTTTCACATATATATCGGCTACTTTTTATTGTTTCTGGTCAACTGAAATAGAAAATGGAAATCAGGTTTGGTGGTTGTGATGTTAGTGTAATGGTCGTATTAGCTTTTATTATTCTTGTAATAGGGTCTTATTTAGCTATTGAAGTCTTTGAGAACAACACAGTCACGAGCAGAGCCAGCATTAACTTGTTAGCATCCAGTAGCCATTTTTCACAGACATTTGGTCTTGTCCGAAAAGCACAAGTGTTTTTTTTATTAAAACATTAATATTATCACAATTCTTTTTCAACTTTTGTTATTATTACACCTTCACTTTCACTACTGTGATATGTCAAAATATCTTCACTGACAAAGGCCCATTAACAAATCTGACGTTTCAATACATTTACAGCAGATGGCAGCATTGTCCAACTATTTGGCCCTCAATCATTGGGTTGCCTGAGCTGCTCTCTTAATACTGTGCTTCGGTTTGTGAGCGTGTGCATGCATGTGAGTGCAAAACATGCATATGCCTCACCCCTACAGCATTTCGATTATTTGCAATTTTAACCTCAGCAGAGGCAACACTGTGAGAAAGGATTATGGCGGCAAAGGCAGAGCATGTTGGAGAGGAGAGCAGGGAGGAACAAATGGATTGCAAAGATTGAGGGAGGGAGAGGAGATACAAGCTCTGAGAACCCATAAAAAGCAAAGTCGGGGGTAAGGGTGAATTCTTCTCAGTAAGACTAGGTTAAAAAAAATAAACAGAGAACGGCATCAGCCAGAGAATCCTGTTGCACTGCAGGCCCAGCCGAGAGACGAGAGAGAGACAGGCATAGCCAGGTATGAAGACTGTGAGAAGACAGGAGCACAGAGTGAAGTAAGAGTACAAACAAACTGGGAATACAAAAGCTAGCATGAGAATGGGAGGGATTGGTGGAGTGTAGATATTTGGTTTAGCTGAGGCATACCTTGGAGAGCAAGAGAGGAACACAGTAATACAGCAAAGAGGGAGAGGTAGAACAAGAATAGACCCAGTGGAAAATGAGCACTGTACAAAGCATACACAGTAAGGTAAGAGTATGTGTGTATATGTGTGTGGGGAGGGAGGGTGTAGTGTTCACTGAATTATCTCCAGCATTCCCAGCTGAGGAAAAAGAAATGAATGCAGCTAAAAACTACAGAGGGAAGGGTTGGTATGGATGGGGAGGAAGGGACTGGAGAGTCAAAATGCAGGATACATACTGTATTAATGATAGAGCTCTAGCAGAGAGAGTAAGAGAAAGAAATAGGTGGTTAGGAAAGAGGGCATCAGCAAGTGAGAGTAGCAAACTAAAAAAAAAGTGAGAATGCGAGTGAATGATCAAAAGGGAACAGGGATGTAAGGAAAGAGAACTAGTGAGGAAGGGATAGTGTGGAAAGGATGGCGAGAGATGGTAGAAAAGTATGAAAAGTGAGTGACGAAAAGTGGGGTTTGAGAGGGTATGAAGGGAGGGAGGGGGACTGCAAAATTAAAGTAGAAGAAAGACATGAGGAGAGGATACTGCAGGAAAGACAAAGTCTTGTGAAAGAGCATGAAACAGGAATGATGGAAAATAACTAGGATGTAAAAGAAGGTCAGAAGGTAAGGGATGGGGCTCATGGAAGAGGAAAAGGAGGAGGGAGAAGGAATTAAGGAGGACCAGAAAGTGGGAAACGCATAAAGAGGGTGAGTGTGGAAGTAAAGTAGTGAAAGATGGGAACGCATGGAAAAATCAGCCATCGGGGCAGATTATTGTGAGTTCTGCAGTGAGAGAAGGAAATACATCAGAGCATTGGTAAGTAAAGAGGAAGAGGAAGGGGAAGGAAAAGAGTGAGATGTGAGAGCAATGTGTGGATAGTTAGAGGGAGCAGAGATACATATCCAGGAGAGGGTGGAATGAAAACGGGAATAGGGAGGGAGTGAAGGGAAGAAGAAGCTGAAAGTGGAGTATTTACCTTAACTACTGGCTGGAATGGAAGGATATATTGCAGGCAAAGAGGGAGTGCGGTGCCATAGGGTACAGTATAAGTATGAACTCAAGTTGATGATTGGAGGAAATAGAAAAAGGTTAAGTATATTCTGTTGCTTGTGATAGACCCAGGCACTCTTCACCAATGCGAGCTGGAATAGGCTCCCAATCTGTGACAGCATAAGCAGGTATACATTTTTTCCAATTGATACACTTTTTTATAGTACTCACTTTCTACCATATCGCCACATGTCAACTATTTTATGGTAAAGGATGAGATTGAGGTTACGGCTCACAAGATAAAGACATACCTGCACTGGCAGGGGACTTGACCAAAATCTTGAGGATATTCGGTTGAAATCTTGAAACTTGGGCTGAAGCCCAGGCGGAATTCTAAAAGTCTTATAATTCTCTACAGATATTTTATAGCTCTCAGGGATAATGCACGAAAACATTCTGTCCATGAAAGTCTCAAAAGTCAAAAAGTCAAAACCAGTCACACACGAGAGAGCTGTGTCCAGTAGTGAGGTATAAGATGACTGAAACAAGGGGGTTTATGTTTTGGCCTAAAGTTCTGATAGTATACAGACTTAGAGAGATTTCCTAAATGAATGGAGAGGCACATGGGAGGGACAGAGATGATGTAGGGAAGGATTTTAGTTTTAGTGAAGGGAGATGAAGAAGAAGGAGGGATGGAGATAATGTTGACGCATTGCTGGATGGATAAAAAAGAGTAGTGAGAGTAAGCCCACACGTTACAGAGCAGAAGAAGTGTATATAAAAGAGATGTGAGTTACCGCCAGCTGAGGATGGCTGGATGAGGCATGAAGATGGATATTTTTAGTATATTTTTAGTGGATTTGCACCAGCTGATATCAACAAGGATGAAAGGAAGACAGGGAGAGAGAGGGACTGCAGAAAGAGACAGGCATGTGGAGGTGACAAGGCAATATATGATGCAGTTTATAGATATACTGAATTGGAAATATGTGTTGGGTATTTTTGTATTGAGATTTTGGTGCATCAAGACTAGCTTTCAGACTTATATATAAATAGACGGAATAGTGAACCTTCCAGCGACTTCCCAGCAGTAGTTGTAATGCAATAATAGACATGGGGATGGAAGGTTAAGGGAGAAAAAAGACAAAAAATATTTGGAGAACTGATGATGGAGGGAGGAAAACTGCAGAATGCAAGGTGGAAGGAGGTGTTTCCCTTTCAGTGAATAAGATCTGGCAGATACATTGAGAACAGAGGGATGAGTAGGAGGAGAGAGAGAAGTGGAGGAGAGAGGCAACCAAAGAGGAGGGATTGGAGGTGTATAGGTAATATGTTTTGGTGAGTTAGTGCCAACAGACACAGTAGAAGGGATCCTCTTCAAGTGGGTCACAGAGGCTGCAGAAACAGACATTTATCATACATGGCAGAACAGCATTGTGTGTGTGTGTGTGTGTGTGTGTGTGTGTGTGTGTGTGTGTGTGTGTGTGTGTGTGAATCTCTCCCATTGTTTCCCTCTCTTTTACATACAGTTTTGAAAGGTGTGTGTGTGTGTGTGTGTGTGTGTGTGTGTGTGTGTGTGTTGTGTAGGTGTGTGTGTGTGTGTGTGTGTGCGCTCGCGTGCATGCGCGTGTGTGCGTGTGTGCATGTTAGAGTAAGTCAAGAAGCTTTGACAGGGCACAGATGCTGCGATGGGTGAGGAGAGACTGTTCCTTCTCCATCTTTTCACTCCTCCATTTTACCATCTCCTGCTTTCTTCTCTTTCCTATCCTTTTTCTATCACATCACTTGATCTTTCTCCATCATCACTTTTCAAAATTTCCTTTCTGATTTCCTTCCCACCCACTCTCTATTTAAATGTGCCTCATGTATTTAGTAACCTTGTGTAATAAAAAGAAATCCACTGTAACCACTGTTGTGGATTCGGCTTTATAAGGCCAAGCTCTTAATCACATTTCTATTTTAAATCATGAAAAAGCTGTGAGATTTTTGGCTTCTTTTAAGCATTTTTTGGAAATGATCATTGTATCTCATCAGCACATGGTCATAATGGCCAAATGGCTACGATGTTTCATGGTTCTATATATCAGAATATCCAGAAATCCTATATGATCGTTATTTTTAAACTTTGGGATAAAGATATTATTGTTATATGTATTATTTTGTGGGTAAGATCCATCTGTTGTGCCAAGAAATTATAATCATCTCATGAGTATTATACTATGTTAGTGCTATACCAACAAAGTTGGTTATAGCACCGAATCAGAGATATTGATACAGCATGGCTAATGTACCATGAGGAAGAGCAATGTGTGATCCATTCCAATTATTGTGGGAACAATGTATTATCTTGTAGTAGTGTTCTTCATCAATCTTAAGTTTCTCTCTCAAAAAGTTCTCTATATTTATTTCTGACATGCTGAGACATCCTGCTAACAGACCAGCCAGGGCAAAATCATAACCTCCAACTGGGAGTGGAAGTTATTATTGTCTTCACTTTAAAAAGATATGGTAGACACTCTTAAAAGAAATACTTTAGGTACTGCAATCTCTAATCCCCATAACAATTACAAATCACAAAAGATACCCAGGCGATATTATTAGGAACTGTATGAACATGTATTTTGAGCTCTTTGTCGTTCTGTCCCTCTTTAGAAAATGTTCTTACGGTTTATTCCAATGACGCTGGTGCTCATCAGGCATTCCTGTGTAGTGAATAACCCTTCAAATTACCTTCCAACATCTCTGGTTCATGAAATCCATTTACAAAAGATTATGAGACATGCTGCTTTGCCTCAATCGTCTAGAATATTGTGATGCTTTTGATTGATTAAGCAAAACATATTCAAATCATAAAACATTATCTTTAGTTTTTTGGGACAGGAGAGTGGAACGAGGAGGTAAAGACAACAATTTAAATATAAGTAGGAGATTTTGGTTTTTGGGATTTTACATTCTGTAATGTAAGACATGACTGAGAACCTTTGAGCACATTGTCTCACTTGTCCGGCTTTCACCCTTGTTTTTTCTCTAAATCTATGTGCTGAATTACAGTATGCAGTGTATTAAACAAAAAGGAAAGACAATGTGTGCTTGCACACTGGGCAGAAAGGTAGACACCCCCCAAACCACATTGTTTTAGAGTTAACCAGTTGCATCACATTAATGCTCACTTTCCTATCCCGCCTTTTTTTCCTCTTCTTTCTGACTCCTTTCCCTCCATCTCTCTGCCCTTCTTTTTTCTCTCTAGTTTACTATCAGGTGGCATAGTGTCAGCAGCAGTGGCTGTAGTCCTGTCATGCTATCACTTGCACTTCCTGCTGTACTTCAAATGAACTGCTCTGAAGGTAACAGTGGTCGGTAGTCAGGAGTCACGCTGAAGTTTCCAGAAATAGTAATAAAAACACTGTGCACGCAAGTGTGTGCGTGTGTGTACCACTTGTGTTTATTTTTCCAAACAGACTGGTACAGATTGGTAGAACTGCGGTGGAAACAGAGGCATAGCGGCTTTGCAACTGATGAAAAAGGACATGAGGACACGCCACAGTCAGGTGGAGAAAACAGATGATGATCGACAGACAGAACAAATGGATGGGACATGCTAACAATCACTGGTTTCTGAAATACCATTCAATGTGTAGCCCCCAAATGTAGAAGTTGCTGTGTGTCATCCTCTCTCTCTCCCCCTTTCTTGTCTATCTTGAGCTGTTCTATCTAATTGAGGCAAAAAGCCCCCCAAAAAATATTAAGTTCATATTCAATAAAGTATTATTCATATATTATAAAGTAATAAAGCTTAAGATGCTGAAAATGAAATGTGACATAAAGAATTGTTAAAGCTGCAGTAGACAAGAGTAAAAAATACCTTAAAAGGTGGGACTCAGCAGACAACAGCATCTCATCCCCACTAATGGAGAGCCAGTAGATTTACCATATTTACCTAAATTAAATGCCTCTGCTTGGACTGCTGGGAAATGTTCTGAGCCAGCAGGAAGTGACAAATCGAAACTTAACAGTCCTTACTCGTAAAAGGGTGTGTGAGCACTCTGTCAAGAGAAAATGTAGACTGAATATACAGGCAATGGTTCTCTCTTCTGTTTGGTATTTTTTGGTATTCAGTAACTCTTCACTGACCAGCCAGGCTGGTGTAGTTGAGAGCCATTATGAGATGACTGACATCACCTCACAAGATTTCATGAGTCATCAATTTGCAAATTGCCTGGTGCCTCTTTAAAACCCACAAACGCACACGTTTCTGAATATATACTGTGTCAAGCGTGCTTGACTGGATTGGTAAGGACTTATTTTGCATAAAATTGAAGTAGCTCCTGAAAATGTCATCTTTTAAGAAAGTTTCATTTTTGCTGGCTGGCATCAGGAAGAACAAAACAGACCTCAGAAAAAGACAAGGAGGCAAGGAGAGGGGGGACAAAGTGTCACTATTTTTGATGAACTGGGATGAGAGCTGGTTGTGGCTATGGTCAATCTCTGCCATTTAGTGTACATGTGTGAAAGAAGAAGACTAAAGTAAGCTGGATGGCAGTGCACTGTTTGGGGCCTCAAGTCGACATGTGTGGCCAACCCAACAGTGTCGATTGAAGACGTTCTTATTCAAGTGTTGTTGTTTGTGTTTGGTCCAAAATGAAATCAATCTGGAAGTAGCTGGTTTAACAGTTCTTTTTATACAACAATGCTGTTACGCATGAGCACTTATTGATCAAAGTGTATTTAAAGGTCTTGGGGATTACTGCTGTTTATGTAGTAATAGTTTTGCATGACATTATAGAGTTATATACTTATATACTTACTTATCGTCCTATCACACTTTGCATTTATATAATATACATACTTATGTGTGTTCATATAGTGATATTTTTTGGTCTTATTTGTATTGAACTGGAAGCTGTCCACGACACATTTTGACCCTCTCAGGAGAGTGTGTTACAGACTTGTAGCCAGCAGGAAGTAGATTCTGGCCACCTATAACAACAGCAGAGCCAAAATATTTATGCCCTTCTTATTGATGTCTTTTTGAATCTTTTAAGTTTTACTACTAACTTAGATTTTGGTTGTGTTTACAGCAATATGCTTCTGTTAATAGATAGTTTTAAGTTTTAAGCAGATGTACTATATAAGAGCTTATTTTGATTTATAGAACTAATATTCTTCTCAAAACCTCTTGACTACAAGGCGGTAATTTGTGTTTAGGTCTGGAGCCAAATTGTGACAGTAACAGCCTAGCTGGAGTAGTAGTTTGGATTTTGTTGGTTTATAGGTTAAGCCCTACAGCTTCAGTTGTATTGTATTCTATACATCGACTGTCACCAGGATTTTCTATTAAATCACTTTTGACAATTGGAGTGTTTCCCCTATAATAGTACAGGCCTCATGCCCCAATAATACCAAAAATAATGCCAAATATTAATTATTTCAAATCAGTGCGTTTGTAGGTGCATCTGTGCAGCGCTGTTCTGAAACGTGAGTCAACCTCTGTGTCGTTGTCTGGAAAACTCTTGAATGTCAGTGCAACCAAATATATTAACATTTTTCTCCCAAATTCTGTAGTGAGGCAAGGAAATTTCATTGGTGCCCTGCTGAAGAAAATCATATTCCTCACATCATTCACTGAGTGAAGTTCAGAAATAATGAACACAGACATCAGTCAGTATCACTCATTCATCATGTCCTCTGATGTTATTCACTGCCTGCAGGTAACGCTGGTAGAGAGAGAGGGGGCTGTCGTATCTGCCACCACACAAGTTCACAAGAATTTGCTTTTTTTTTTGTTTGTTTACGCATGTTTATACCGCAATGATGATGGAAATACAATTTATTGGTCAGCCCTAGGGTGACTGTACTCTGAGGATGCTCTTGTGAAGTGTGAAGTGCACAACACTGGTTTGAAATGTGAACATGATTTCATGAACAAGGCTAGAACTCACAACTCATGATTGCTTTTGATAGCAATATAAATCTATCCTTAAATGTATGAATTTAATATATATACAGAGCTTAACTTTTGGTAGGAAAATCAGATCTCAGGACCAGGCTGCAAGGAGAGCACTTGGAGGCCTGCATGAATTTTTCAATAAATGGACCTCCTGTGGCAAAATCTCCACATCAACATGCCATGTTTTAAGTTTTCTCCAAGTCAAGGAGTGTGCAGCAATGAATCATGCACACTGTGTTCATGATGCTGTGTTTTGCAAAGATCATAGGTTACACAGCCTTTTTAAGTAATCCTCTCCTTGTGATCACTTTGTTTTGTCTTTAATATATTGAGCAAACAGAAGTTTGAACACAAATATAAATTGCAGACCACCTGCTGCGTCAATATGCTATCCAGCTTAGGGTTCTTTATGTGCATACCACCAGGTTTGAAAAATATTCTAGCGGAAATAGTGTCGATTGTGCTAAGGCGTAATTTTATTGCCATCAGGATAGGTCTGGCAAGTGGTCTGCATGGCCTATAGGAATTAAAGGTTATATATACCAAATTCACTGTTACTAGATGTTACACTAAAGCACAGCATCTTAGACTAAAAAAATTGGGTGCTACGGCCAACCAGACTCCATTGACAAAACCAGTATTTTTATCTCGGAGGTAACTGTAAAACACACTATTAACTAGACAGGAACAAAATAAACCTCTCGTTTTTAGTCTTTCCAAAAACCACCAATGCTGGTTTGGACAAAATAAACCCTTAATTAATTGTTAATAGACTGTTATTCTAAGTGTCTGACAACATCATGTAAAGGATCCCTACATATATATTTTGTTTAACCAGAAACAGACATTCTGCAGACCAGAAATCGCAATTGCTCAGCACCAGACTCTATAGACAAAAACAATACATTTACTTGTATATCATTGTGACATTGTAACTTCATTCCAAGTGGACAGAAACAAACTAAACTCAAAACCATCTTTGTTAGTCTTTCCACTGTTCCAAAAATCTGGTTTGGTTGAAATAGATCCTTAATTCACAGACGTATAGATGAGGAAAACTGCCGTGTCAGTTGCTCTCCTCAGTTGTACACTCAGGGATTCTCATGAACTAACATGCACACACGGCCTGGCCAGTGAAGTAAATATATCGCAGACAGGCTGGAATAGCAATACAGGGAAGGGAGTGTGACATCATTCATTTATGTAATATTTAAAAAATATTATTTTCAAACATGAAAACTGTCATCATTTGCTGACATTATTTACTGATGTCCCTTAAAACACTTCAGTCTAGAAAAACTGAAATGGTGAAAACAATCATAGCTCTGCACCATGCTGTAGCTTCTTTGAGGACGACTAAATAAGTGGCATAGAGTTCCTTTGTGCTGCAGTGGCAATATGACAGGGAGGTTTTGTAAGTGATATTTAAATAAACTAATTACGCAAAGTAAGTATGCATGGCAGATGGCTCCAAAGGTTAGACAGACAGTGAGACTATCACATCTTGGCATATCTGGTAAAATTTGGTAAAATGTATCTTCCTCATGTATATTTACCACTTAGGTTTTTGAAGCTTGCTCTACCTGTAATGTGGATGTTTTGAAAATCACTTGATGGCTTCATATTATGCTAATGCTGTAGTTACCACAGTAAACAGTTAGAGAAAATATATAATAACATTATAGTTTTAGATTGACGGTGTAGTCTTTTTTTAGGCTTAAAAAATAATAATAACATGAAACAAACTATTTGGAATTAAGAACCTTAAAGTAAATATATCTGTCTGAGGGTGAGCAAGTCATGACATTGCATGGATCACAGTGGGGGAAACAGTGCATGCTGAGAACTGTTGTGACTGGAGCACTGAAAGAAAGGAATTCTACTTTCAGGAGGTAAAGTGTTTTAAGTCTGGCTGTGGTGAGTCATTTTTAATTTGAAATGTGTCCCACAGTCAGCACACTTTTCTCGACAGTGACTTTCACTGGGATTTGCACTTTCATTTAAAGAGTCCAGGGGATTTATGTTGGATTTGTTTTTAGTTTGAAGTGTGTTCCACAGCCCATATTCTCCACTGGCCTGTGCCAATGCTAGAAGGACTACTGGGTTTGTTTTGTGTTCAGTGTTGTTGTTTGGCATGCATCGGTGACACCCCACTGAGAGAATCTGATGGGAGAAAGAGGAAGTGATTAATGTGGTTCCTTCACAGGAACAAGTCCAAAATTAGTTTGTCATGTAAGCAGACAAATGTATGATGAAAATCAATGCATTCACTTTGTTTCTTTTCTTACTATATTGTTCATGATACTGCAAATATCCCTGAAGAGAAAAGACACATCCAGACTATGAGTTTTGTATGGTTTTGTCATACTGGAACATTCACTATTATTGGATCCATTCATGCAATGAGTGCTAGCAACTCAATACTTCTCAATACTACTATTAAGTATTATAAGAACTTTAAACATCAGATATCTTGTCACAGAGAGAACTACAGAGCACGTTAAAACAGTTGTTTATTGTCTCCTGGGGTGCTGGAAGGATCTTTCTAGGGTTTTCTCTGCTTGCTCAAAATTTTAACTTTAAACCTGCATTTCAAAATGGTGACATGAAGTCTAGAAAAATGTGAGGGCTTACCAGTCTGGGAAGGTCTAACAAAAAAGGTTTGTTACTCAAAAAGCAGGATCCAGCATTTTAGAGATTCTAATGGAGCAATGGTAAACATACATTTCCCCACCGTTTAGGGAGAAGTTAACTATGCTGTTGGCAAGTGTTATGTTTATTTCCACTATAGGGATTATGTTTTGAAATGTGTTCCAAGTAAAAAAAAAGTGAGTACTGGTGAGAGGCAGGTTGCATCTGCTTTTTGTCCTCATGGATGTAGGAGTGGAACTTGCAGTACGTTTAATTTACAACGTTTCTGTTGTAAATTACAGTGACAGAAAATCTGCTCTCTTTACCAATTTGGGACATATATCTCACATTTACATGGTCATCTAATTAGGAAAACATTACCTCCCGTGGGTTCTCTGTTTTGGTGGTTATAAAATATCAAATCGATGCCAAAAAGAGTTTAAAAAACAACCCAATGTGTCCGTGGGATTCATGAAAAAAAAGATTTATTAAAGCCTACATCTCTTCCGTGTTGGAACACGATCTGTAGTGTCTGTGGCGTCCTCCCTTAAGAGAGCACGATGCTAGGTTTGGAGCTTGTCCCAGTGTGTGTAAAAACTTGCTGACTGACATTCTGTGTAGATTCCAGCAAAACCCCTAAGTTCACCTCTCATCTCTCCAATCCAGCTTGCCTCTCTCTACTTTTTTCCACAGATTGCCAGCCTCTTTTTCTTCCCCACACAGCTTTTTTCTACTTTTTCTTTCTTTCCTTCCAGAGTCTTTCTGATGCCAGGAAGAGCTTTCTTTAAAAATCGAGGAGATGATCCTCTGTCCAGCCACAAAAGTTCTGCGGTGCAGGAGAAATGTGGCCGAAACAACAATGTTGGCAAGATGTGCATGAGTAATGACAACCAAACTGGTTTTATCAGTATACATTCTGATGTATTTCTCCAAGCAGAAAAAGCAAAAACGGAAGAAGAATTAGCCTAACATGAAAGGAAACTTACTCAGAGTTGAGGCAGAGGAGCTAGAGGGCATCAGAGGGAAAATCAGACATTTTTTCTCCATCCAGTTTTGCCAAAATCGGTATGTAAAAATCTGTAATCTACAGTACCCCAACCCCCAGAAACACTCCATTCCAGTGGAGTCTATTATTTTTCCAACCTATATCTCTCATTTATGGTCTGATAAACTGTAAATTCATCAAATTCCGTGCGCCATATTGCTTTTTTCCAAGCAAAGTTACAGAGGCTGTCATGTGCTGTTGAGCAAACTGACATGAAGTTGGGGCCAAAGAGTATAGAAACAAAGAGACAAAACTGTGGTGCTTTTTTGACAACCAACGCTAAATGGCACTGCTGCCATTTTGTAGTGTATTCAATTCAATTCAATTCAATTTTATTTGTATAGCGCCAATTCATAACAGAAGTTATCTCAGGACACTTTTCAAATAGAGCAGGTCTAGACCGAACTCTTTAACATTAATTACAGAGACCCAACAGTACCACCATGAGCAAGCACTTGGCGACAAGGGCAAGGAAAAACTGCCTGTTAAAAGGCAGAAACCTAGGACAGATCCTCCTGCTCTAGGTGGGTGGTCGTCTGTCTCGACCAGTTGGGGTGAGAGAGAGAGAGAGAGAGAGAGAGAGAGAGAGAGAGAGAGAGAGAGGCAGAGAGAGAGAGAGCGAGAGAGAGAGGCAGAGAGACAGGTGCACAGCAACAACAGTATTGGCAATGGCAGTCAAGCAGGACCATGGCAGGAGGCTCCACCAGGATCCATGAGAACCTGCGAGACAAGAAAGCACAAGAACTCCGGGGAAGAAGTGAAGTTAGTAACATGCATTAATGGGACATGAATGAGTGCATAAAGAGAGAGGAAGGGAGGAGCTCAGTGCACCATGGGAAATCCCCCGATAGTCTAGGCCTATAGCAGCATAACTAAGGGATGGTTCAGGACTCATCTGATCCAGCCCTAAGTATAAGCTTTATCAAAGAGGAATGTCTTAAGCTGTTAGTGTACAATGCCCCAACAGCACAGAAACTACGGGCAAAAAATGTAAAGCTGCAAAAATTTGTTATGTAATTCATTAGTTGTCCACAATTAAAATAATAGCCAACTATTTTGAGAATTGATAAATCATTTTGAATTATTTTTCAATAAAAAAATGTCCAGATTCTCTAATTTCAGCTTCTCAAATGTGAATATTTGAATATATATATATGTGAATATAGTTTCTTTAGTCCTCTTTGACAGTAACAAAACAAGACATTTGAGGATGTGATCTTGGTCTTTGGAAAACAGTGATCAACATTTTCAACATTTTCTGGACCAAAAACCTGAACAATTAAATGAGAAACTGATTGACAGTTTAAGCAATAATGAAAATAATTGTTAGTTGCAGCCCTAAAAAAATAGAATAATTTCAAAATGAGAGGAAAATGAAGTGTCCTATTCTAACAACAAATAAAACTGTGTGATTATGTGCTCTCATTTTGGTTTATTTATTTATTTATTTGTTTTGTTTTCCTCCTAATTGTCTCATTAATTGTCATTTTTCTTCTCCTTTTCCTCCTCTGATGAACATGCAAGTGATGAGGACAAGAAATAAGCTGTCACCCCTTACTCTTCAGCTTTTGGCCATAAAAGAAAAACTGGAAGTGCAGTAACATTTACTTTAAATTGACTCCATTAATACACATAAAGTATGGCTTAACAACAAGAACATTTAACAAAAGTATAAAGTTCAGCCCAATAATAAGTGTCAAGGTTGTTTTTTTTCCCACAATTATTAGCTTAAACCTGTGGCATTTTACATCGAATAAATTAGACTACCAGCTAGCAGACTTTTACTCTGCTCATAGTTTAAAAAATATTATTTTATTATTTTTGCTTTTTCTTACTGCTGGTTTAAGTCCCTGCACCACCAACAGAACACCACGACTGAATTTCAGCCTCAATATACTTTTCAGCTGAACATTGTTCGAGCAGTTGATATTGCTGTGTAGTGAGAGCAACAGCCGAGTCGCCTTGAGTCCAAAATGGTCCTAGCTCTTCTGCTAAGCTCAATGGAATGACAAATTAGCTTTAATTTCTTGTCAATTTAAGTTCTTTGTTGAAGCTTTGCACACAAGCAGTGTTGCTCTTGGTAGGTTTTCTGAAGTTGGCCAATTAGAAGAAAGGGAGATAGGAGCTAAAGGGGCTTGCTAAAGACAGAGGATGAACTGAGGGGCTAAAAAAAGGGCCAGTAAAAGATAAATAAGGATATATATATTTTTTTAAACCTGCAAATCTGCTCTTGTGGAGTACCAGAATAAAAATATAGAACTGGAAATGAGCATAATAGGTCCCCTTTGAAACATACTATTTACCCAGGAACCCAGGAAAAATACAGATACTAAACTTTAAAATAAAATGGAAACAATTAACAGTTGATGTCTTTTCCTAGCTTCCACACCTATTTATATTTTTGAGTTTCCCATAGTTTTCTGTAAAAACAATACATTGTAGAGGGAAGGGATCATCTGTCAGAAGCATCAGTTACTTAAGGCAACTGAACATTCAGTTATCATTAATGGTTTCAAAGTCCTACATGAGCATCATTTGTGCTTATGTCCTGGTCTGTCCATGACTTGTATTTTTTTCTCTGATCCCCTTTTTCTCCATTTTCCTTTCCATTCTTCTGTCTCGCACCAACACTGAAATTAATTGTTTAACATATTACTCCTACCCTTGGGAAAAAAAATAGGTCACGGGCAGGGCAGGAGCAATTTTATCAATATTCTGGCAACAACTAATTAAAGCACCGAGGGATGAGTCAGGAAATTGGCTTTGAGTGAAAGACTATATGTTTTTGACCCAGGATGGCTGCTGCAACTGTGTACACCTCCTACACATATGGTAGACAAGTAATGAACCTCTTACCTTTGCACATGTGCCCACACATTCAGTGTATGCTTGTACGCTCGTCCAAAAACTCAGAGGTGAGCTAACACACACACTTAGATATTTTCCACTGTGTTCTGGAGGCTATTTTACATTAGACATCTGATCTTTAATAACTTGAATCAGATATAATGTGATATAATGACAGCATCCAGAGGGAGATATCATATATAATACTGTGTGTGTGTGTGTGTGTGTGTGTGTGTGTGTGTGTGTGTGTGCGTGTGTGGGACTGCCTTAGAGGCCCTATAAAGTGGTGTGATTACAGGTGTGGTCACAGCAATCACCTCCCACACTTTTTCAATGTGTTAAAGGAATATGTTTGTGTGTGTGCGTGTGTCTTCTGCCCCTAGATTATTGCACTTTGTGGACTGTGAAATGGCAGGTTAATGGGAGCCGCTGTGCCCCCTTCATCTATTCACATATAGAAAAACACACACATACATGCACACACAGTCTCTCTTTCCTGGGTAGGGACAGACAAGGCAAATAAGGATCTGAATAAAACAGAAAAGTTTTTAATGATGCAGGGAAGAAAAAGAAAAAATACTATTACTACTACTACTGTACGCACACACAAACCATAGTGGAAGACTTCAGAAATTGATAATGAGTTTTATTGCTAAATTTCTTTATTCCACAATTCCATGGAGTAGCGAGACATCTACTGATTTATTGTAGGATTGGAACTTGTGGTTGACTGCAAATCAGTTTGTTTTTTAAGTAATCTTGAAAATGATTATTTCACGAATGCAAATGATCAGGGTGGATGTTCCCTGCAGAGATGGATTTAGTCGTTTGACATCATTGAGGCCAATAAGAGTAATCTAATGATAATTAGATGTAAAGACATCTAACATTTAGATTTTTCCTACATAACGGTATGTAAAGGTAGGTAAAAAAACAAGCAAAAAACTATATACATACTTATATTGCAGTACATATAATCATTTTGCAGATGACTTAAAGGATGGTTAGAAATATCATACATTATTTGTATGCATGTATTCAAAAGCATGTGCTTGTAAGTGACCAGCAATATATATATATTTTTCTTCCAATGTACTCTCGTCCGAGGTTTGAAAAATATGCTCACGTGTTCAGATGTCAAGGTGTCAAGTTCTTTCTGTTCAAGGCTTAATGTATGGCCCTCTACTGTTCATCTATAGTGCAGGCATAAAAACAATAGAGACTTGTAGATGCAATGTGACTGTTACCATGCACGCAGTGATTTAACAATGTATGCTTTTGATGCTAATTATGTCACATAATTTGGGTGGTGGTTGTTTTTAATATTTCTAATTCCTGTTTAATGTTTTTTTCTTTTTCTTATTCTTTTTCTTACTACAGTGCTGGTCTATGAATAAAGTGCTCGTTATCAATTATCTGAAAAGGCTATGACAGGATTGTGCAGTGGGAAAACAATTATCGCTCAAATTCCGATGCCATTATTTTCTGTTTAAAATGCATTATCCACTCATAATACAATCTTCATTCAGTCACGTCCCTAGCAGGTGATCTCCCTTCCTACACCAGAGCAACCTGGAATTCCCTCTGTTACAACAGATGCCCTGTTCGCTTTGCTGGGGTCAAAGTGGTTATACACCAGAAAGAAACAGTGCTGTATGACTCATCTACTTCAATGACAAAAAGCTTTTTTTTCACTATTTTTTTGTGCCTACACAGAAGATGAAGCTTGTTATTGAAGTTTAATTTAGCTTATTTTATGTTAAGCATCTTTGAATACATTTTCCTTTCTAAATGTTTTTTCTTTGTTTCCTGCCTGAATTTCCATTTAAAGATAAAACATGAATAAAATATGGTGTTGAGTTTTTATAGTGAGACAATTTAGAAACATTAAACTAAATGGATGAGTGGAGTGTGTCTTACAATCTTTAATTTTCCTAATTGTCTCAGTTTCACATGCATTTACAGTAATGGTCTACACTGAACTTTGACAGAAAGCATTAAACTAATAACCACCACTGGACTATGTGTATACCTATAAATACTATGGTTAGTATGTTACCCATATGCATCTCCATGAATCACTTCATTATGCCGTTCTTCTCCTTGCTCTTCATTATATCATCTCTCTCTCTGCCACTGATTCTTCTTCCTCTCTCACTCCCTTGTTCTCAGTTGTTCTAGACAGCGGTCCTGCTGGCTGTTGGTGTGACTATCCTTGGATCACAGAGGGTGATGTGATCAGTAGAGAGAGGCTGTCGGTGTGTGAGTGTATATGTGTGTGTGTGTGTCTTGTGTACTGCATCAGTGTGTGGGCAGACAGCAGCAGTGTGAAGTATGCTGATGGTAATGAAGGCGGTAGGACCAGGGAAGAGGTGGAGAGGAGGTCAAGTAGACCACAGTGAAACACACACACACACACACACACACACACACACACACACACACACACACACACACACACACACACACACACAGGGACACACAACAGCAAAAAAATGAAAGGTAAATCTGCATAGTACAGCAGTACTAGTGTCTCTTTCGCATACACACCTACTTACCCACCAACACACACACACACACACACACACACACACACACACACACAGATACACACCTTTATTGCACCACCCTGCTGACTTAGAGGACAACGTAAATTCAGTCAGGGATGAGTAATAACACTGCAGATACACACATCATCCTACACATGCACATGTGTGTATGGGAACACACACAAGCACATTTTCTTGCACACGTTTCCCTGCTTCTAATTTCTGACAAAGCAACGCCAGAGTAGACCTCAGGCTCATAATAAGCAGCGTGTAAAAATAGAAGCACTGGGTATGCACAAAGCCCAGATGCTTGGCTTCCAGAAAATGCTAATTCTGTTATAAGGCCATGCAGTAATGCATGCAGTACAGCCATTTTCCTGAAAAGCATAAAACCAGAACGATATGGTTTGTATGAAATGAAGACATGAGGAGTGTAAAACTGCATAAGAGTATTATGTTGATTTAAAGTTATTAGTAAATTGTGAACTATTAGTGAATTGTAAACCTTCTTCAACACCAGCTACTACCATCAATTTGCACATGAAATAGATCAAATAAACTGTCAAAAACTTGTAATATAAATGATCACACAGGGGTCAAACTATATAACTTGTCATGTGGTGTGCTCAGAAAAAACACATTACACAAACACAAGCACAAGCAGAGTAACATGTTTGACTGACTGTAACACACAAAAGCTCCTCCATGACACAAACTGACAGGGTTATGAGTAAAACACACAACAAAATGCAATGGAGTGATAAAATAAATAAATAATAATAATTACTTGACCTCTCTTCTCTTAATTATCTCACTGAACTTACCATATTTACAAGACCTCATACAGTTTCCCTTTGTATTTTGTCACAATCTTAACATCCCGGGTTAATGTAATGTGATTACAGTCACATTCTATTCTTTAAAGAGTTTTTAAAAAAGAGCTGGTAGGAGCTTGTATGGGATAAGTAAATAACCACACACCTGAGTGCATCGGTAGGGGGTGTGACATAAGTAACATGTTTAATTGCCACCATACAAAAATACAGAAATACATATAATATAGAAATTAAAAAAGATTCAGATGAGAGGGGGCATAGAGGCCTTTCCTGACTGGGAAGTTAGCAAGTAGCAGTGTTTGCAGTCAACCTTCAATTAATAGATTGAAATTGATGGATTTTCTGAAATTAGCTGAGCTTAAAAAAGTAACTGAGACGATGCATGATTTGGAGCCATCTGTTTGCAGTACCCTTCCCAACCTGTCTCTGTTTAAATTTGATCTTTGAAATTAATTTTGAGTGTCGTAATTACTTAACTATCTATTCTGAAACATGAAGCATCTTTATCATATGTAGACACTTGAAATATTCAGAGACTGAAATTGAGTTCAAGTTGGGAACGCATGAATAAAAAATGACTTTCCAATGGCTTGAGAAGAATTCAAAACAATATGGCTTGTTAAAGAACCCATGAAATGCAGATTGGAGTTGACTTTATGACAAGTGGACTTGATAAAAAGGAAATAGGCAGGGGTTTTGCAAGCTGTTGAGCAGCAGAGCACATCACATCAGAACTTCACAGTACATTTACCATACAGTTAAAGAATGTGATTTGGGTCCTTTTTGAGTGCAAATTTGAAACAGGTAAACTTTTTGTGAAACTTTCGGCCTTTATCATCTTCTTGGAGAACCTTAGGGTGAGGCGCTTTGCTGAACACCTCGAGAAGTCATTTTTCACTTCATGGGGTCTTTACTAGTCACTGCTCATCACATTATAATAACATTAGAGCTGGCTGTTTTCTCTGCCCCAGATTTGGCTGTGTGGGAGTAAGGGACTGGAGGGAGTTTTGTCCAGGAGAGAAAAGTGCAAACTTGTAACTAAGTTTCTCACACACATAATGATGCACCTGTCCATTAAAGCCAAATGAGAACATCAAGTCATACATAACACTCAAGAAACATGGAAAAAACACACACATTCACACATGCTCATTTATAAGGCATGCTTGTTTACCCGATCCCTTGTTCCTACACCTCCCCTCAGCTCACTCCTCCTTGAGTTAATTAGGTTGTGCATCCATCACACCTGGTAGAGTGAGAAAGACAGTGAGAGGGATCCATTGTAAATTATGAATAAATGTAGCTCAGCATGTATGACTCTTTAGCATCGTTCATCATTCACAGGATTTATTTAGTTTTTTTTCCAGGGACTCAAATATTTAATTTTCTGTCTTCCCCCGCATGGATTGTTGTTTAAAAAAAAACAAAACAGTCAGCAAGTTATTTTAGATTGTATTTTAAATTTAGATACATTTATGAATTTACGTAATTTGATTATGATTTATAGTTGTTAAGGATGTAATATAGTAACACAGAGATAATTAGTGTTTAATTAGGAAGGTAGTTAAGTACTTGGAAAATGAGGCTTTAATTATGAAACCAAAGTGTAATTACACAGTAACATTGATTCTGTGACCAGCAAGCATCACAGTTCTAGGTTAGAAAGATGTGTGTGCGCCCATATGTGCCTAGTTTTCAGCTTGACTGTGAGTTAATGAGGGCGACTGCTGAGTGGCTCCAACATTGTGGACATCTGCCCTTCCCTCTCTTTTCCTGTCACAGTCATTCCCTCATTTCCCCATTTTTAACTCTCAGCCTCTCTACAACCTTGGACTGTCTTTTATCTCTTTGGGCAAGCTCAGTGTTGTTGGAAGTCTGGTAATGTCACAGGCTATCACTGTGGATGAGAGACAGATGCTGACAACATAATTTCCTTGATTCTGTCTTGCAAACTTCATCGCTCCTGTCCGTTCCTGCTGGATATCAGTGAACATGGACTTTTTTAGATAGGAAGATTACAGGGTGAAGTGTGCCACAACAGTGGTCAATATGATGGAAGAACTAACACCTGGGATGGTAAAAGCACACAGCCCAGCTCAGACTGAAAAGATCCATGATCGAAAATTATTCAGCCTCTGAATTTATTTTGCTTTGTATCTTGTATGATCTGTCCTTTTATACTTGTTTTCTTTAATCTTTTTTAAGTTATCTTATTTGTACAATTACATTTTATTTTTTATTTTTCTTTACATCAAAGCTTCTTTTTATTTCCCTGCTTTTCTTCTTTTCTTTTTCATTTTTAAATACTTAAAAATTAATGTAAAGTCTTCTTTTATATTTCCACTATAAACTAAATAAATGTACCTTTCAGAAGTTTGATATCACTGCTGAGGATGGTTTGCAGGTACATGTGATAACAACATCTGTCTATTATGATTGAACAGAAGGACAACTGCCCCAGCGTTGTTGGAGGACTTTGCCAGTGTGACACAGACAATTTGTGAAACTGTCCTTCTTTTGTTTTGCTGTCTGGTGGATACAGATATGCAAACAGGTGATTAAGGGAAGGTCTACATCCATCTCTGGGAGCGGAAACCAGGCTCTTGAACACACAGCTTAATAAAACTGGTGCGAAGTGTGCATGTGCAATTTTGTCTTTAAGTTTTAGCTTTAGATTTAGTTGTCAACCTACAAAGAAAATGTATGCATCTTGCCCTTGAACAAAGTAATGAATACCTATCTGAAAGAAAAAAAAAACACCACTGGAAACACATGAGAAAGTTATATATTTTTATTCATTTATTTATACTGTGCTCAGTGTTTGATTCCACATTACTGATGTCCAGCTGCTGTCAATCAAGCAGTCTGTGGCAACAGTCATCACAGACATGTATGGCTGCCAGACCACACACTCATACACAGACCCCTGCATGCATTCAAGTACACATCCACGTGATTAAGTGACAAGGGCACTTACACAGCAGGGATGTATTTTCTCCTGCTACCTGTCCCATTATGGAGTGACTCACACACACACACATACACAAAGGTTGGAGAGGACACAGTGTTCATAAGAGAGAAAACACTCCACTCCACTTGCCATTTATATATTCATGGCCAGAATACACATTTGACTAACAGCAAGGTTGCTTTCTTGGAAGAGTGAATGGGTCACAAATGCTCAGAAGTAGACAAGAATGAAAGATGAATTAAAAGAACATCTCTGATTTGGTTATTGTGCCCAAGAATGCTCCTAAATGCCACACTTTCCTAAAATTAAAATTGTATTTTGACTGTATTTTGATGTTATTTGCTTTAAATCGTGATCTGAGATGTCTGCTCTGCATCATGTGGATGGATTACTAATAGGAATATTATTACTGATCAGTTTTCTTTTACCAGGGGAGTCCTTCTATTAGACAGGAAAGGGGTCGAGAGTGGGGGGATGACATGCAGCAAAGGGCCACTGGTTGGGTTCAATACTATGGTAGTTGCAAGTTCTCAGCTTTGGTACATGGGGCTTCAGCTCTACCAGGTGAGCTATCAGGGTGCCCCAGGCAACAGATCTTTTGAGAGCAAGTACTGTTTTGATTTGTTTATTGGAACGAGACTTGTGCTGTTTGAACAAATTGAGGGAGCAGAAAATTCATAGGACACATGGTAGAGGAACCAGGAAGGAAGTCACACTAACACTCCAGGGGCCTTATGTATAAAAGACTGCACAGCTTTCATATTGAAAGAAGGCATTCTAACAAAACTTGAAAAGTACATACGCAAAGAAATTTCCACATGTGTACGCCAGGTCCTGCACACCTTTCCTTTATCACAATCAACGTGAAATTGGCTGCACATGAACGAGCCACTGACCTCACCTTCTCCCATAAATTACTTTGCAAATGACTGAGCTGTCATCTTCTGTCCAAATCACATTGGCCAAAACTTCTGCAAAACAAGCAAAACTTCACTGAGTGTGAGATTGAGGTGCTGATCACTGAGGTCATAAAAGGTATTTTATTTGGGGGTTTGTCCTCTGGAATAAACAACAAGTGTAAATCCACAGAATGGCATTGAGTAACAAGTGGTTAATGATGCCTGTTAAGAGAGCCGTACAACGGCAGAATAAAGAAAAATGGTTCTGCTATCAAGGTGGATGTCAAAAGATGAGTGACGGTACATCGGCAGAGGGTCGCTGCTACAGGTGTGGGCTCAGGAAAGCTAGAATTGACACCACATGACGGAAGTGTCACTGTAATTATTGGAAATGCTTGCAGGTGAGGGCGGCTCAGACATGTATGTTACTCCTAGCTGTATAACTGCTGCACTCAGCTTTGTGGACCGGCGTCGGGTTCCACGGCTCCTGTGACAGACCACGCCACGTTTGTGAGTGAGTGTATTTGTCCACCTGGCACTGCGTTTTCTTCCCAGGGAGATGGATCTGTGCGTCTTGCCTCTTGTCATAGATGTCTGTGCAACTATACAATCTCAGACATGTGTTAACATAACCGTGTCCCGTAAACAGAGAAAATTGCAGTTTTCCATATCCCCTCTCCCTGTATCAATATTTTTGATTTATTTAATTCTTTGGACATGATATTAAACATTATCCACAGAAATGATCAAACTATCATGGTGTATCAGAGGACATAATCATGTTTTTTTTCATAGACCAATTACAGTAACTGGAGTGGAAACTTTATTTAGAAAGACTTTCAGTTTCAATACTTTGACGTTTTAAATCTGCAAGTTACAGAGCCAGACAAGAGTTTACAGCACGTCCTGTAAATTTCACACCTGGTCTACAGTTTGTACATTCTCACATCATGTTCATTTTCATACATCCCACCGTGTGCATGAAAACCAGAGAATGCAAACCTTTTTGTGCGAGAAAAGGTTGCATGAGGCCCCATGTCCGTCTCTACAACCCCCATCTCTGCAGGCTCAGCCAAATACGAAGCATAAAGATGTTGGGGCTCATTTTTGGTCGGACAAATAGTCTTGGTTCTAAAATAGAGAGACATGTCAGAGGTGGTGATAGCAGAAACACAGGCAATATTCCTCCTACGGAACTAAATGGAGCTTCCACATAGGGGCTGGGATTTGGCTTGCTGCGAGACAGATGACTGAAAATCACGTGTTTATTGTGGTATCCTGTTACTGTATACAACCAAATTCAGACAGGACTAGTGGGTAAGTCCTGATTGGCTGAACAAGTAGTACATGCATTATTCAGTGCGTTGATTCACAGAGAACAGTTCGCAATAGCCTATTAGGAGGTGTAGCTTGTGTGAAATAGCACTTGGAATTACAAAGTTCAGAAAATGGAGTTGCATTGATTTTCATAGAAGCACACTAGCTTGTAGCATGACTCTCACTTTGGAGAAGCCAGTCTAAAGAGA
Organism: Dicentrarchus labrax; assembly: GCF_905237075.1. Lineage (NCBI taxonomy): Eukaryota > Metazoa > Chordata > Actinopteri > Moronidae > Dicentrarchus > Dicentrarchus labrax. The sequence goes on along the minus strand of NW_026136721.1, from coordinate 17,660,180 downwards.
TCATTTTCTTCAAAGTTGGAGATAGATGATAAGAAACTACAAAGCCTTTACCAATCTGCTGGCTTATGTTGCCTTTATGGCTAAACATTAAACATCCATTCACATACACACACACACACACACACACACACACACACACACACACACACACACACACACACACACACACACTCAACACACTAACTCATATCCAGTAAGAGAAAGACAATAACACACAGCAACAAACATTAATGCGGAGACCTGAGCACAGGCTCACTTTCTCTCTAATTGTCTTTGAGATGACTCTGCCACTCCGTGCTCAAATCTCTTGGAGGATGAATGATGATGATGGGGCTGCAGAGCGTCACTTCTGAAAAAGCAACACTCACACCTGAGTGCATTTATTCATACACCACATTCACCAGCAATCACCCACAAATGCCCTTGCACACCTACCCACACCCAAACCTATTCTCATAAAGCATTCAAGCCTGTTGGCACAAACATTACATACATTTGCAGACAAAATGTGGATTCATGCTGTTCGTATGTTAATGAATGCCAATTAATATTTTTAAAGTGATATTACAGTGCACCAAATAGTTTCTTTATGAATTCATGCAGTTGATTTTAGGGCATGGTTGCTTTTCTCTTTCCACCAGAAGACCTGAGGCGTGTCCCAAAGGCGTCTCTCCGCTCTGCTGGTCTATTTCTGATGACAAGCTGCATAGAGCAGATTGCACAGGCAGGAAGTCAAAACGGCATAGAGAATACGGTCAGTTTTCAAAACAAAATACCGTTTGCAGACTCCAGATTCTAGATTTACACTAGATCAACATTGTGGCAACAGGCCCGAAGTTGAGGAGATTTGAAGTGGAGAAACATTCTGCTTTTATATCATTTTAGTAAACAAAATTGGGCAACACACTCTCTTGAAGACGCATGGATCACAGAGCGAAACTGTGATGTCAAAAAGCCATGCCTGGTGGAATTTTGGGGTAAGGGAGATTTTATTAGCATGTTTAAATGGTATAAGGGGGATAATAACAATGTAATAGCAATGACAATATATATAAAACTATGTTTCTGATCCCAAATCTCAAAACCTGATTTAATTTTTAACATTTTAACATCAGATATTAATTGCCTACACTTTTATACTTTAGAAAAGCTATCAGGGATCCAGATACTTCAACTCTAGTGACATTTCATGGATGAAAACAATTTAAAAAACTACAAAGAAAATATTATTTGAGTGTGAAATTCTTGACCTTGAAAAACAACAGCTCATACAAAATAATACATTAATAAAGTGAAATATTAATTAAAAAGTACTTATTCCACCAAAGCCATCCAAGCAATGCAACCTCTGGAAAAGGCAAGTAAGTGGACGTTGAGTTAATGTGTTGATTGCTTGAACATACTCTAATGAGACTTTCAACACATTAAGAATTGAACAAAAATCTAGATAGAGATAAGGGAGGAAAAAGAGTGATAGGAAGCAGCAAGAACATGATAAAAACAGAGAGAGTTTAGAGAGAGTGACTAAATGAAAGAAGGGAGGAATCAATAGTGAAAATTTGATATGCAGGAGGGAAGGGGGCAGATGAAGAGCCGGGGATGAAGTAGCTATTCATGGGATAAGTGCAATGGAGACAGCGCTTAAGTGATGACCAACATCAACTATGAGTCTTGTTAATAGTCATGCTGTGTGTGTGTGTGTGTGTGTGTGTGTGTGTGTGTGTGTGTGTCACTTAATATGAATGGGTTTATTGTGCCTGTTCATTTCAGATAAGTATGTGCAACCAGGAATGTGATATTACAATATCTATCCACATGGCGGTCACATATATATGAATCAGAAGTTGTGTGTGTTGTGTGTGTGTGTGTGTGTGTGTGTGTGTGTGTGTGTGTGTGTGTGTGTGTGAGTGTGCCTGCTCTTATCCTGCCTCTCCTACTCTTTTTGGCACACTTGTATGTGCACACACACACATTGACACCTACAGTGTAGCCTATGCGTCCTGATGAATGTTATTACCTGCCGCATTTGTTTCCTCTCATCATCCTCTCCCCTGCTCGTCAACCTTGTATCAATCCTGATATACAGGTTTCACATACACACATACACACCCATAACAATTTGAAGTACTGCAGTCCTCCTTCTGCTGACGATGCACGATTATGAAGTTTCCCCCTTTTTTGGCCCTCCCTCATTCTTTTGTACTTCTTATTTTTTTGGTCCATCTTTCTCTGTTCCTGCTAAGTTTAATGCATTTTCACACACCGTGAGGTTCAAAAGTGCAGGCGATTCATAATACATTTTTATCACCTTGCTTATATGAATTGCATTAATTTACAGGTTCAAGAACAGGAAGAATATAGAGGGAAAATTGAGAAAGGAAAGAGGAACATAAAAGAAGAATTCAGAAAAATGCCTGCCAAAACAGAGCACTGCCTTTTGAAAATTGGGTTTTTATAAATTAAAAAAATAACTTTAACATTTAAGAAATTACAAATTAAGAAATAAGGCCCATGGCGTTTAAGTGCCATTAACTGTGAGTCGAATATTTTGTGGAAATTTTCATATAAATTACAAAGTAATCTGCCTAATATATGACTTGAATAAATTATTTTTCCTATCAAGGATAAAGTCAGTGATTTTGCTTTGAATGTTCTTTGGTCCTTGATCAATTCATTTCATATGCATTACATTTTCTCTGTCAAGTATTCATCAAATTGATACCAATTTTGAAAATCTCTCAGGCAGTTGGGGCTCTTAAATGATATTAGCCTTGCATTTATTTTTCAAAAGTTTTCAATCTACATTGGAATAATGGTTGAAATCCCTGACATGCAGTCGGGTGGGGACCAAAGGGTTAAAAATAAATTTTAAGAAACGGGGTTCAAGACAAATTAAGTCTCAGTTGGCTCTCACCTCACCACCAAAATCACTCAATCACTATGACTCAAAGGTTTTAACACTAAACGCAAATTACAGGAAATTAGGTGATGTTGTCTCTGACCTAAAACATGACATTAAACACAATTGGATTTCTTTGAAAAAAATTCTTCATCAAAGCAAACCAGTATAAAGCAAACCTGTAGTTCCTTAGGGAAATGGCTTCCAATTACATAATTTGACTGCAAGACCAGATCAAATAGGCGGTCAGTGAGTGGGGTCACCATCAACTTTATATACACCTTATTTCTTATAGTGAGTAATACTTGAATCATGAGCCACACAGAATGCTACATATAAAGTAGGATTGTTACAACACTCTTTAACCCTTAGCTGCATAAGTGGGTCTAAAATGACCAGGTGAGGTCATTTTCTTGCAATATCTTTGTAATGAAAAGTTGTTATCGTTTCATATTCCAGGTATTCCTCAAAAGACATGTTATTGATATAATGTCATTTAAATTTTTAATTTACGTTTTATACATTTTTCGAAATTGTAGTTTTTGTATTACTACCCCAAGCTTCCATAAGTGGGTCAAAAATGACCCGCATTCATTTCTTATGGGATTTCATGGGAAACGCGCACACACACACACACACACACACACACACACACGTACACACACACACACACACACACACACACACACACCCACACACACACACACACACACACACACACACACACACGCACGCACGCACACACAATGGATATTGACATTGTTCTTATTGCTTTTGTGTAATTTTGTAATTTTGACAGTTTTCAAAATGTAAAAAATGTTGAAAAAGTAATATTTCATACGTGTAATCATTCTTGTGTGGACCACAATATAATACAAAGTATAATACCAATGATTATTCTTAACTAAAATGACAAAAATGGCATTAAAACCCATTGATTCTAATACGGGTCATTTTTGACCCACTTATAGAAGAGTGTAGGGTCCAGTCACTCATGCATCTAAGGGTTAAATGTAGCAGGATTGCCAGGGATAAATAAGCAAAATATCATCAGAGCCACAGTTTCAAGATTCAGAGGCTTTCATTAGTGTATAATCACCTGAATATAGGAATTGTTGTGTTTTCGTGACTGAATGAGTCATTTTTATCTACAGATGCTGCAAATCGCCTTCCATCGAGCCATGTTTCAACAGTAGCCCAGAACGGACCAACCAAACACTGGCTGGTTGCACATTGGTGTTTGTAGGTGACTCTTTAAATCCATTCTGCTTGTGTACATCACTTCAAAAAGCTAAAGAGTGCATACAGACCTTGTGTCCTTGTTTGAGTGAGGAAAAAGTTCTTTACAAGGAAGTCACATTTCATTACAGCTCTAGTTTTTTTCTCTCTCCTTTGCCGTTCTGGCTTGAAGAAGGGTGATAAGCTTATTCCACAGGAGAGTCTCCACAGCCCAGCCAATGTACCCCTGTCTTCCTATCTCATCTCTATGAAAGGCCTTTTCAGAGTCCTCAACTGAGGTCCTGGACTATCTCATTCATCTTGCTGTTCTTCACATGTGCAGTGGTTTGAATTGTTTGTTTAGCTAATTAAAACTGTTAGCTGCAACAATGACAATAATTGCAATCACTATCTGGTATATCAAGCTATAGTGTCTGATAATCTAATAAATAATTGTAATCTCACAACAGGTCATTATAATCCAGTAAGGGGCTGATTATAATAGCTGATTATAATAACTGTATGGAGATTTTAATTGCAATATAGACAGTACACTGTAACATAGATAAAATAGCTAATAATTTTCAAACCTAATACAAGATTATTGTAATTCTGTATGAGGCAATTACAATCTGAGACAACCAAATGAGTTGTATTAATGGAAATGCACCATTGTCACGCTGTTGTTTGTGATCATTATCAGAGCATGAATATTTACCACTGGAGAGGCAATTCTAAAAGGTGATCTGAAAAGATCACGTATATCCAGAAAGAATAGCTTGATGAAAATAATTATTATTCTTGTTTCTTTGCTTGAATTAATCTATAAGTAAAGAACAATTACGAGCACTTGAATTTGTTGTCCTTTGCCCTGCACACATGACATGTCGTAAACATTATAGCATGGACACAGAACATATTGCATCCCGACTGGCAGGAATCCTTTGAAAACATGAAATACCAAAAATAGTTTCCTTGAGCAGTTTATCTATCAAACAGTGCGGAACGTATTTTAAACCAGAACTACAGCAAACTTTGTGATCATGAATGACAATTTTGCTTTTTGTCTGCAGTAAGCGGCCATGGTAATAATACACTCTGAAGTGTCCTCAGACAATAATGGACTCAAAAGAGGCCCTCCCCTCTGCCTTGTCTGTTTTTCCATACATCCTCATATAACCTTTTTGTGTGTGACCCTTTACTTATCAAAGACTCCACCAGGAAACACATTCATTATGATTCCCTGTTCATCTGTTTTCAGGATTTTCCTCTTGTGCCACAAGATCAGGTTGGGTTATAGGAAGGATATATTAGAGATCTACAACAGACAGAATCCATTGGCAGAGGATATCTGTCTTGTGCAAATTTAATTTCAAACGTTAACTGGTTTCATCAGGATATAATGTTTACATATGGAAACAATTAAAGTCTCCAAACACCTGATCTTTAGGGGTGATCATGACACTAGTGTGGTAATGTTAGTCGACTGGTTCTGGTAGTGAAAAAAAAACAAGGTGATCCCCTGATGCATAAGCTCTCCAATCTGTAGTGCTCTCACGGAAGCTAATTTGACGCTTCCATGACACACACACGCTTCTGTAATTCTCAGTCCATCTCTTCCTTTCTCTCAACCACACACACACACACACACCTCTATCACTGCTCACTCATATTCGTTTTCTCACAATCATTATAACAAGTCGAATTCACGGGGCCAATTCACCTACAATAACAAAAACTCCAATACCAAATGATGACATGCATGACAGTCGCTCACTAACCAAACCAACCCAATTTCTCACCAATTATTCTTCTTCTCCTTCCTACACTCCTTCTCATCCTCACATTCCCTCTCTCAGTCTACAGGTAAAGTGTGATTAATGGAACATTATTTGAAGAGATGGAACATTTCTAAGACGGAATGTTTAATATATGGGTCTGTCACTCTACAGACTCATTTATTATTCTCAGAGGAATACCTATGCTACATTCACATGCACATGTATGCACAAATGTACACAATATTGACATATATTGTTCTCCATATGGCCGCCTCTTGTTCATTTTGGACAACCACCCAGGGCATCAGTAATACATCAAGTACTGTACTTTTACTGTACTTATTATAGTGTAAACAGTCAGATATTGTACCCTCAAGTCACATGTTGTGTAAAAAAGTGTAATAAATATAAAGTCTTTAATCTTTAAATTAGTCCAACATTATATCTCTTATATCTATTGAGGAGATAAGGAATAAGACATCGCCTGAGCTGAATGTCATAGGATTAAAAGGACAAAAAAACATAATTACAACACTTACCATCTTACCATCTTAATACATCCTACCATTTTGTAGTAATAAAAGCACATTTTGTGGCAAATGCTTAAGTATTTCCCTTATATACTACTTTATATTAGAATTATAGAATTAGAATTCATAAGTTGCAGACTGCAACCATTTGATTGCAACTCAGTCTTCCAAGTGTGTACGGTGGCCATAAAACTCTATCTAGTGTTTGGTTTGTCCAATATAGCAGTATATAAAGCTATAAGTTATAACTGGTTTCTCCTCTATCAGCTGCAAAAAAAATGAATGTGCACATGTAATAACTATCAGTAACAGGAGCCTTTTACTTTTGATACATTCAGTACATTTTACTGTTAAAAAGCAGAAGTTAGAATGCAGGACTTTTTTTTATACTTCAACCACCATTGCAATTTTGACATCTTACTGAACTTGCATTCAAGGCATTTACTGAATCAGCATTACAGTTACCGCCACTGTGCACACTTTCCCATTTCTCTATTTATACTACTACTATCTACTATACTTTCTCTAGATGAGCTGATGACATTAATTAATTAATTTATGGTGAGTACTTGAATTACAATGGTCAATGTCTGTCTGATTTGATGTGACCTATGTACTAGCCTTTCAGTGCACTTGCTGTGTAGTGCAGGAATTGCCCAGCGGGTGTTGCTCAATTAAACTGAAAAGATTGGCATTTTCAAATAAAGTTAGACACCTGAAAATCCTACAAAAAATGACGTCCACTCCGTAATCTAAACGAATTATAGCTATGCCAATGCTTTAGTGACATTAACCAAACATCAAAGTTACTGTAGGGCAACTTTAATTTGCAATAAAGTGTGTTAATAACTGTGACAACTAGCTTATTTAGAATAAAGGTGATCACACAATGGATATGAATAGCCCATTGTCTTTGATTACTATTCAAGGTAAATATGACTTGCTAGACTGTATGCATACAAAAAACAGCTTTGCACTTGTGCAGAATATTATAACAGTGAATTTGGCCATTCAGGTGTTTTACCTCGAAAGCTATTTGAATGCCATTATTCAAAAGTTTAAATAAAAGGCAGAAAAGGACTCATTCGTTAAAGCCTTGTGTATAGTACCAGCCACTTAGAATTGCTGCCCCCGGCTAGTAGCTGGCTGGCATATTTATCCATTCATTCCATTCAGATAAACAGGGGCTTGTCAGGATCTGTCCCAGGCCAGCTGGTAATTCTAGATGGCTGGATCTGTTTTACTGTGCTATAAATAAAACATTGGTACTTCAAATTTGAGATATTACTTTCATTAGATTACTCTATAGAACATTTACAGTTTCTGAGAAAAGTGCCTCCCACACTGCATTGTATTTGGGTCAATTTCCAGTGTGACCAGTTTGTTCCACACAATATCTGCAGCATTCCTTTATGGTACAAAATATTAAGACCATCTTGTTATTGGTGTTCCCCTCTTTCAACATTTCTGCTTTTTCACAGCACAGTGTGATATCACACATATTTTGTTTTTCAGTGTAAAAAACTAGGAAACACTTCAGTGGCTGAATAAACTGAGGGTTAGTTAAACTCATCTACGGACTATAGGAAGACTATCCCTGTGGGCTAAAAGAGTTCCCAATACAATTGAATCAAGCTAGATTTAGCACTCATAGAATTCATGCAAGTTAATCATAAATGTGATTTCCTTAAAGAATCCAATAAGATGTCAGTAATTAACCCTTATTGAGCATTAAAAGAGATCAGATGAACAAAACATTGCACAGTCGGATACGGCAGAGTAGGCCCTACTACCCAAATGAATCCGAGCATTATGAGAGGTTCAGCGGAGAGTGCAGTAAAGACCCCACAAGGGTACTGAGAACAGAAAACAGCAGACATTAATTTCTGAGATATTAATAATACGTGATGTCAAAAGCAAGAGATGCCATCAAGTATAATTAACAAAAAACCACAAAGAGGAGAAGCTGTGATGGTGGAGGGAGACATCAGGATAATCAGCAACAACAGTGTGGGGCAGCAAACAGTAACAACCACTAACAGCAGTAGCAGCAGCAGTGACATGGAGGATCAGAGGGCTGAAAAAGATGATAAAGAACACATCACTGACTTGTTTTCAACCTAATTAGTGTCGGTAAGAGTCACCTGATACCACTCAGCTGATGGGGTGCGAGCTCTGTTTGTGGCATTTATGATAAATGGAAAATCCGTGCGTGATGCATTAGTAGGTCACATGCAGTTAGTTAGTATACGCGTGTTTGTTTAATGCAAATCAGTACTTTACTCAGTGTTTGTACTCAATCTGTGGGTTCAGATAAAGGGAAAGAAAAGCTACTCACGACTATCTGTCTATATGTTACTGTGGCTAGTGTTTGCTTCTAGAGTCTGCTGTATATTAATTAGAGATATCTTAGTCAATTTTCTCTGTAGCTGTCAACAGTGGAGGATCTGTTTCACACACACAAACACACACACACAAACACACACACACACACACACACACACCTCAGGGGGTTTGCGACACATTTGAATCAGAGGAAACTTTTACACCCTGCAGAGTAATGGATCGAAGTGGGAAATTATGCTTGCATATCTGTGCGTGTGTCAGTGGCGGAGCCAGACAATTTTCATAGGGGTGGCCAGACTGAGACTATAGCTCACACAGGGGTTGCACAGGGGTAGTACAGGTGTACTGTACCTGTATGTTCACTTCCATGAAGAGCAACAGATGAGCGCTCTCCTTCAATGTCTGACTCTGTCTCATCACTGTCATCCTGCATCTCCCTCTCCACACCACTTCCCCTCCTCTCATTACTCGGCTTACTACACTGACTGACGAAGTAGGAAGTAATTTTCCTCTTCATTTTGCCTGAGAGGTGCAAAACCAAAATATAGTAACCTTAACATCATGGGCCAGCATTTCAAAAATATTCCTTTGCAATACTTTGCATGTGATCATTTGGCTGCCAACTGCCAACAAAACATTTTAATTCCCTTTCAAGGATATGACAGACAGACCACCAACATTAAGCGAAATCAGCACTGAAAGTTGACTTTACTTTTAATGGCTTTCTACAACACTCTTTTAAATGACACTGACACAGTGAAACTGTTTATAGCTTGCGACTTTCATACTGCTAAGTTAACAGCCTAAATTAACTTAGCAAACTTTACCATGTCTGTTTCAACTCCAGCACGCCAGCCATAATATACATACATTAAGACAAGAAACATTTCAAACATAGTGAATAAACTTAATTCTGCTTGTTAACTTAACTGTGACCTCTTCCATGTCGGCGGGAAACAGACAATCCTCCTTCTGCAGGTGCAAAGTCCCCGCGAACAACAACACTACTTATTCTTCTTCTGTAATTGTGTTGGTGATTGAAATTCAGGTTAAGTGTATTACCGCCACCTTCAGTTTGGGTGGAGAAGTACCTGTTTGAGGTGCGCTGTTGAAATGCGTCCATATGGGAACACCTGTGTACAGAAATGGTTCCGCAAAAAAGTTGCCGGCAAAGCGCTGGTGGGGGGGCCAGGGGCGTGGCCAAAGATTAATGTATGGTGGCCTTGGCCACCACTGGCCACCCCCTGGCCCCGCCCCTGGCCTGTGTGCATATGTGTGGTTGGGTTTGTGTGTGCGTTCTCTTGTGACTGCATGTCAGTACTTAGCTTCCCTCCTAATTCTGCGCAGGGAAACTTTTCGTAGCAGCAGTTACTATGCCCACAAGGCTGCCAAAGATTCATCAAAGTCCAGCAGACTCACTGGTTATGCAGAAATAGTGAGAAGAGGCAGCTGCAGAGATCAAACTGGAGAGAGCGATCCAAAGTCAGTGATAGATCTACCTGAATCAATGAGAGAGATGAAATGAAACGTTTCATCTCTGTTGAAATAAAAAAAAGAGAGAGAGGGAATGAACTTGTGTCTGAACACCCACTATGTCCAGATAGTGCTGATGGATTCAGGGCAGGACAGGTTGTTCTGTCTACCTGTTTGTATCATGCCACAATGTCCCGCATGGTTACATTACTTTATTTCTTCAGCATGTTGGTTTGTGTGCGTGTGTGTGTCTATGTGCTGCACGTAGAGGGGTAGGGTGGAGGGTAAGCCATATGTCAGGCCATATGGGTCTGCAGGGGTTCTGCTCTCTCTGCCTGGGGGAAAGTAAACATGTCTGAAACACACACAGACACACGGGTAAACACAGAGCCAAGATGCCACTGTTGATGACACCATTTTGATAAATCCTCTATCCCCATAGAGGCATGGAAAGGAGAAATGGCCAGAGGCAGAGTCTATTGTCTTGCAATTACAAGTATGCCTTGCTACAATATGCACAACATAAGCATCCCATTGTACACAGTTATGCACAAAAGCACCAAAAAGCACACATTATAATTTGCATTCAGAAAATTTAATCAGTGGTAGGCTACACCAATAGCAACAGCAAGGTTAAGATTAAATCATAAGACAATAATTTGTGTTAGGAAATGCTAGAATAGCATTAACAATCACAGAAGAAATCAATGGCAGAATGAACAGTATCTTTTATTGTGCCTTTTTCATAGTATGCCTGTTAATCCATTTTTATCAACAAGCTGAGATGTAACTAAGAGAGCACAGCCACAGCCAGCTGTTCCTCATCAAGCAATGAATTTGGAATTATTTTACAGCAGTAATAATTGGTAATATTTATTTGTCCACTTATGGGGAGCAGAGCAAATAGGAAACGGAAATCTATTAGCTGAGATGGCAGCCAAGTACACCTTGAGGGTAAAGGGTGAAATAGCCTTTTGTTGCACGCGTTGAAGAAAGCATAGAATAACCCTGATATTGCAATGAAATAGATCATTGTCCCATTTTGTACACCAGCACTTACATAATTTCCACTTGTATAAATAAAGAGTCCTGGTGGATTACCTCTACAACCTATAGTGGTAAACCTGTCATGGCTATGGCTGTATCCTTGCCTTTTCCTTGTGTTTTCTTGTGTTTCCCCCTCCCTTGTGTCTCCTGTTTGTGTGTTGTAGGTGTGGTTCTATTTCGTTTCTACAGACCGCCAGAGGCGGTGCTTTCAGCACCTGGATATCCATCGCATGCATGTGCAGGTCGAGTGTTTGTATCAACAAAGTTACCTGTGACCTGGGTGACGTATGCCCTGTGCCCCGGCACAAAGGCAGGCCCACCCAGGAAGTGACCTCTTGCATCTTCTCGCGTTGGTAAGCAGGTTTTCGAGTTTTCAAACAGATTTTGGTGTTGCTGGAAGTCTTGTTACCCAAACGGGTTGGAGCTGTGAATTTACGCCCTCCAAAAGATTGCGTCTAGCTTCCTTAAAACGATTGCACTCATTACATAAGGTAAGACCGATTTTTTAGAAAAGAGTTAACGTTGTGTTACGGCCACGCCGCATGGCCAGCTTATAGTCAGCTGTGTCGGTGTTCAAGCCGTTCCTGAATCTGAGTCAAAGAGCATAGGACTTACCTCTTGGTTAAATAACCTTGTATCAAGTAACCAAAAAGAGAGGTAAAGAGAGGCGAAGATACGGCGAAGATTCCCTCCTGCAAACTTTCTTTTTTTGTAACAGAACGCAGTAGTGGTCTCACTTTAAATGCGTTTGTTCAAATTCTCCCAGTGAGTCATCGGAGACTATTTCAGTTGTTTGGTACGCGCTCATAAGTTTATTGAGCGGTGAGTATCATTTACTAGTTATTGTTATTATTGTAGTTGTTAGCGCTGTTAGGCTGCAGGCCATTTAGGCTCAGCTTTTTACATGGGAGAAGGAGATAATCAGTCTTGAAATTCATTGCTGTACAGGAGAGTGTTCGCTCCAGACGGCGCTACGTTAGGCTATATAGTAGCAATAAGTTATTTCGCCTTAAGATAGAAGGGATTGTCTACATCATATTGCTAGCATCACTGTCAACAATAACAGCACCTGGGACAGTGTGACAAGCTGGTAACCACGGTGTAGGCTACCTACTTGCAGCATGAGTGAAGGCGCAGCAAGACAGTCAGTGACAATGTTTATGACATGTGTTGACTGCTGGGTCCCTCTTGAGCCAGATGATGGCCACGACAGATGTCCTTCCTGCCTTGGTATTGACCACCTAAGACAGGGGCTAACGGAGCTGGCATGCATGAATTGCGCTTGCCTAAGCCTAGCGGCGCGGTCAGCCAGACTGGCTCAGCTAGAGAGGACCACTGGGGCTCAGCGGCCTCTGCCACACAGGGACGGTCCTCCACCTCCAAGTCCTCACAAGTGTCGAAGGACTGAGAAATGTGAAGACCCTAGTACAGGCAAACCTAAAAAGGTTGCCCTATCACGAAAGATGGACAGTTTAATGTCTGAATTTCCTTCAGAAATTACAGCCGTTAGGTGCAGGGGCAGGTAGTGGTCTCGCTACAGCCCAACGACTGTTGCCACCACCTCCAATATTATCACCGGCATTTGAAAGCCAGGAGGACGATGTCCTCTCCACTAAGGCTTCAGAGAGCTTAACTCTTGGCCAAGAGGAGTATGTAGAGGAGGGTGATGACGGAGCAGGCCAGGACTTCCAGTGCTCTCGTCCTGGTTCTCAGAAAACAAGCCACAGTGAAAGGGGAGGCTCAGAGAGCAGCCAGACATCAGTCAGGCCCATTTTAAAGGTGGCACTGGCGCGTCTGGGGTTAGATATGGCACTGGTCGTAGTAACTCCTCATAGTGCATTTTTTAAGACGCCTCCTCAGTCAACAACTCTCTGTGTCCCACCCATCATAGGCTCCATAAGGTGCTGGGCAGACCCCAGACGTCTCTCTCACCTTCCGAGTGACTGTAGGGCATTAGCGAACATGGAGGATGCGTCCAGCTACGGACTAGGCAATATGCCCAATATAGAGCCGGCTGTTGCTGCCCTTGTGCTGTCACCTGACGAAGCACTCAGGCCAGATGCTTGCTGTCCCCGGCTGCAGTGCCCCTTGACTGATGATTCCATCGTCAGGAGCTATGACACAGCGGCACGCATGGGACGTATTGGAAACTCTATGTACCACCTCATCCTAGCCCTGTCCCAGTCGCTACAGGAGTCAGATGCGGACCCGTCTATCCAGAGGTTAAGCGATACCTCCCTGCAGGCATTTGCCTACATGAGCAGGGAGCTAGGAAGGCTTATGTCCTCACTAACCCTCGCTCAACGCCAGATATGGCTGGCCCAGTCTCCGCTTTTGGAGCCATGCAGAAGGGCACTCCGTTCCCTTCCGGTTGTTCCAGGGGAACTGTTTGGCCCTGCAGCACAACAGGCTTTGGAGCGTAGTGTACAGGTAACACAAGCGAGATGGCAGTTCGCAAGTCTGCGCCGTGAATACCCCAGTAGACAGAGGCCCTATTCGTCCAGGGTTACAGCAATACCACAGCCAGCCGTCCATAAGGTGATGCAACGCTCTGGACGATTTCAGCAGCCCAGTCCAGTACGGTACGGGTAGACAATGATCACGCAGTCGTGCATACACAGAACGGTGGCTTCTATTCCTCGTAGTTCACCATACCAATACTGGACTTGAGGCATCTCAACGACCATCTCAAGGTACTAATGTTTCACATGTTGCGCACTATAGAGGTTTTACAGGTCATTCGACAGAACGACTGGTTCACAACCATCGATCTGAAGGATGCGTATTTTCATGTCCCCATTGCACCTCACCACAGGCAGTTTCTTCGTTTCATGTTCGAGGGAAGAGCATATCAGTTCCGTGTACTCCCATTTGGGATTTCACTGGCACCCAGGGTTTTCACCCGGTGTGTAGCGGCGGCACTAGCTCCACTCCAAGCCCAGGGATTTTGTATTTTCCCTTTACCTGGACGACTGGCTTGTATGCTCCCAGTCAGAGGCAGACGCCCTCAGAGAGTCCGCATTGCTGATATCCCATATTACCAGGTTGGGGCTGACTGTAAATTACAAAAAGAGTTCCCTGGTCCCCAGTCGGCAGATAGGAGTCCTCGGTATCCAGCTAGACTCCCAGGCGATGAATCAAATCAAATCAAATCAAGTTTATTTGTATAGCCCTTTACAATAGCCGAAAGGTACCCAAAGTGCTTTACAACAGAGCCATGAAACAGTACATAACACATATATAACATACAAATACAATTTAAAGTGCTGCAGCACTGCAGGGTATTAAAAGCCTTCCAGAAATGCACAGAAAGGAGCAGATAAAAAGAGTACACCTAAGAGACAGTACTGTCCTATTCAGAATTAAAAGCTAATCTAAAAAAGTGGGTCTTAAGCTTCGATTTAAAAAGGCCGAGATCAGTAGTGGTACGAATGTCAGGGGGCAGTTTGTTCCACAGTCTAGGAGCAGCGACAGCAAAAGAACGATCGCCCCACTGTTTAAGTCTGGACCTAGGGACTTCTAACAGAAGCTGACCTGAAGAGCGCAAGGCTCTGCCACAATTGCGAAAAGTTAAAATCTCTGACAAGTAAGAGGGGGCCGAGCCGTTAATGGTGTTAAAAACAAACAACAAAAGTTTAAAATCAATTCTAAAACGGACTGGAAGCCAGTGGAGTGACGACAGCACAGGAGTAATATGTTCGCGTCTGGACGTGTTAGTTAAAAATCGGGCTGCAGCGTTCTGCACAAGTTGGAGACGAGAAATTGAGGACTGACTGAGGCCGACGTAAAGGGCATTACAGTAGTCCAGTCTTGAGCTGATAAAAGCATGGATTGCCTTCTCAAGATCCTGCCGACTGAGAAAAGACTTCACTTTGGCCAAAAGACGGAGCTGAAAAAAGCTCGTACTGACAACCGAGCTAATCTGTTTGTCAAATTTGAGCCCAGTATCAAATGTTACCCCAAGATTTTTGACATGTGATTTAAAAAGAGGGGCCAGAGTGCCAGAATTTGTGGTGAGAGCATTCGACTTAGCTGGTGAACCAAACAAAATGCATTCAGTTTTGCTGTCATTTAGGTGCAAAAAGTTCTGTGACAGCCACTGTTTTATATCTGTGATGCAGTCCAGCAGTTTAGTAAGTGCAGTGTTTTCGTTTGGTGTCATGGGCAAATATATCTGCAAATCATCGGCATAAAAGTGAAAAGACAGGTTGTGTTTTTTTATAATTGATCCCAGAGGTAGCATATACAATGAAAACAGAATAGGGCCGAGAATAGATCCCTGTGGCACCCCACAGGGCAGCGATGCATTTGAGGAGCAGTGGTCACCAATTGAGACAGAGAAACTCCTGTTTGCCAGGTATGACCTAAACCACTGGAGAGCGGTGCCACGGATGCCAACGTGCTGCTCTAAGCGAGATACAAGGACTGCATGGTCGACTGTATCAAAGGCTGCTGTGAGGTCCAGCAGCACAAGCACAGCAGGATTCCCAGCATCCACAGACAAGGCAATATCATTGTGCACCTTTAACAGTGCTGACTCGGTGCTATGTCGGGATCTAAAACCAGACTGAAATTTATCAAGAATAGAATTGATCTCCAAAAAATGTCTGTAATTGAATAAAAACAACTTTTTCTAAAACCTTGGAAAGAAAAGGCAAGTGGGAGACAGGTCTAAAATTGATGAAGGCTGTTCCCTCTCAGCGACGGGCCAGCAGTATCTGCCAGGAAGTCAGGCACTTCAAGGGAGGTAGAGCCCTGACTCTCAAAACGTTTCAGAGACTGCTGGGGATGCTCGCATCAGTCTCATCTGTGGCCCCACTGGGCCTCCTGTCATTGAGACCCCTACAAATCTGTTTGAACAGCCTTGGTTTACATCCCATTCACCACAGACACAAGCTGGTCAGGGTCACTGCCAGCTGTCTGAGACATTTACAACCCTGGAGGAAGGAAACATATCTCGTTCAGGGGGTCCCTTTAGGATCTATACCTTTCCGCAGAGAAGTGGTAACTACAGACACTTCACTAGAGGGGTGGGGTGCTGAATGGCAATGTCGGACAGTCAGAGGCCAATGGAAACTTTGGCAGCAAGGGCAACACATAAATGTGTTGGAGTTACATACGGTTCTGCTTGCCCTAAAGCATTTCCTCCCAGTGCTGGTAGGGAGGCATGCACTTAAAACAGACTACCAACATGTCTACCACATCAACCACCAGGGGAGCACCAAGGCCAGGCAGTCCATGAAATTGATTCAGCAGCTTTTGCAGTGGGCTCACCCTCGCCTGCTGAGCCTGAGGGCAATGTACTTACCAGGCGCCCAGAACGAAGCTGCAGATCTCCTGTCTCGCCAGCGTCCCCATCCGGGAGAATGGAGACTTCACCCAGAGGTTGTACAAGCCATATGGCACAGATATGGCGAGGCGGAAGTGGATCTTTTTGCCTCCCAGGCAATGACACACTGTCCCCTCTGGTTTTCTTCCCCTAGGCCAAGATGCTCTGGCACACGCATGGCCAAGGCAACTTCTGTACGCTTTCCCGCCTCTGCTATTAATATTGCCAACACTGGACAGGGTGTCTGCAGCGGGTCATGAGATACTGCTAATAGCCCCCAGATGGCCAGAAAGAGTATGGTTTCCAGTGTTACACCAACTTCTACAGGGAGAGCCTTGGTGCCTTCCGGTGAGAATGGATCTCCTCTCACTGTTGGGCGGCCAAATCTGGCACCCGAATCCATCTCGGCTGAAACTTTGGGTCTGGGCTCTGAAAGGCCAGAGCCATTGCTAGGGCTCTGTGAGCCAGCGGTGGTGTAGACTATTCACAGTTCCCGGGCACCCTCTACCAATGTGCTCTATGCTAATAGGTGGAAGCTTTTTGCCAAGTGGTGTCAAGCTCAAAATCAGGAGCCAACACAATGCTCCATACTGGATATACTCCGTCACTCCTTGATCGAGGCCTTGCAGCCTCCACAATCAGGGTGTATATTGCCGCCATCTCATCTATGCACAATAGAGTGGATGGGGTGACTATTGGGTCCCACACTCTGGTGACCCGCTTCCTAAAGGGGGCTCAGCGATTGAGGCCTCCTCAACAAAACCCAGTGCCCCCTGGGACTTGCCCCTTGTTTCGCGTGCACTGTGCAAACCCCCATTTGAACCCCTGGGGGGTATAGAGTTGAGCTGGTTGTCCATGAAGACAGCCTTTCTCTTGGCCATTACATCGGCAAAGCAGGTAGGAGAGCTACATGCCTTGTCCATAAACAAAGAGTATTTGCATTGGCATCCGGGGGCTACAGGAGTAACCCTATGGCCGAACCCCTCTTTTCTCCCAAAGACCTTTCCGTCCTCATGCATCAACCATCCTCTTAGGCTGGCAGCCTTTGAACCCCAATATTAGGGGTCTGAACTGGGGTTGAGCGCTGAGGTTTTGTGCCCCGTACGGGCACTCAGGATTTATCTTCAGAGGACCACCCAAATCCGGCAGTCAGACGCATTGTTTGTCTGTCATACAGGGCCAAGACGAGGCCTTGCCCTGTCCAAACAGCGGCTGTCAAGATGGATAGCCGAGACCATCGGCCATGCTTACAGGAGCAGTGGTCTCCCAACCCCTGCTCATGTTCGGGGGCACTCCACTGGGAGTGTGTCTACATCATGGGCAGTCCTACGAGGCGTGCCCCTCTCAGACATTTGTGCGGCAGCATCATGGGCCTCAACCTGCACATTCGCTAGATTCTACAGGGTTAATGTACCACTTAACCCAGTGGCTGCAGCTGTACTTCCTACACCTTCACAGCATCCCTAACAGGCAGGTAACAATTCCTCCTGACTTTGTTGATATTAACCATCCAGGTGTTGAAAGCACCACCTATGGCGGTCAGTAGAAATGAAATAGAACGATGGTTACGTATGTAACCGCGGTTCTATGAGTTTCGGATGACCGCAAGAGCTCGGCAGTCACTCGGAATATTCACGAGAAGATTGCCAAGAGGTCACTTCCTGGGTGGGCCTGCCTTTTGTGCCGGGGCACAGGGCATACGTCACCCAGGTCACAGGTGACTTTGTTGATACAAACACTCCACCTGCACATGCGTGCGATGGATATCCAGGTGCT
This sequence comes from Dicentrarchus labrax, assembly GCF_905237075.1. Lineage (NCBI taxonomy): Eukaryota > Metazoa > Chordata > Actinopteri > Moronidae > Dicentrarchus > Dicentrarchus labrax. Next base: position 17,641,781 of record NW_026136721.1, on the reverse strand, counting down.
GAAGGCACCGCCTCTGGCGGTCATCCGAAACTCATAGAACCACGGTTATATACATAGCCATCGTTTTCCTTCCTGCCTTCCAGCTCTGCTCCACACACCATTCTGCCATCAACTCATCAACTCTCCCAGTCTGCTCACCTGCCTTCAATCAACTCATCTACCCCACAGTATATCTAACCCCAGTGCTCCATCTACTCGGTGCCAGATCATTCAGTTTTCCGTGATGAGTGCACCGTCTTCTGTAAGCTGTCTTCTGTTGTCAGTGTTCCATCATCCATGGGAGTTACACCTCAACTGTCTGCCTTTGTGTCTGCCAACCAACCAGCCAGCCATATTCAGATTACTCCTCACCTCTCTGCCTGCCTGCAAGCCTACCATCTTCAGTAAACCATCTCCTTGACCCTCTCATCACCAGCTACTTCACCAGACTCTGTGGCTGTGTTTCATTAGTAGTTCAATATGCCCTCGTTCACTTCCCCTCGGCACTTGCCCTCGGGGGAATCCCAGTCGCCATCATAAGTGTCGTTCCAATTGTCTGGAAAACTGAAGTGAACTTGGTGAGATGGACCCTCGGAGGGCTAAGGGAGCGAGTGAACAACGATGGTCACTCCGAGGTGGATATCACCCACAATGCATTGCAGTTTACGTCATTGCCACTATAACGCCGACGACTGCCAATGAGTAAGGGCAGGTGCCTTTTCCTCCCCCGCCCACTTTCCCTCCGCACTCCAAGTGGCCTCCGTGCGACGTATGCTGTTACGTCATACCAAGGGCTGAGGGTAAGTGAACGAGGGGAAGTGGAACTACTAATGAAACGCAGCCTGAATCTGTCTTTGCATGTGGGTCCACACCTTCACCCACCACAAGAAAACCGTGGCATAACAAATGCTCCCACACAGGAGCAAAGTAGATAGCTGCTATTTTTTGACAGATGAATGGAGTTCTCCCATTACTTGTGTTAGCAGACGTGTCAGCCTCAAGTGCTCTCAACCTGGTCTTTTGTTCTGCATCTCAGAACATCTTCTTGATCTTTGAATTAATCTGAGTGATCACATAATATAGTCAACTAGCAGTAAAACACAATCAAGATCTTTAGCTGTTTTGGTCTCTACAAACTCCTGTATGGAATATTTGGCTTTTCCTCGTAAATCCTTCACTGTGTTCACCAGCCAGTAGCTAACGTTTGGTTATCTAACATAACCGCAGTTCTTAGAATAATATGAGCGAGGTGTCTCGCTATGGGATGCAGCCTCCTGCAGCCCTGATAGAAGCATTTATCTCAATCTCAATGAAGGTGTTCATCTGCGCCGCACCCAGTAGTCCCACCTACTATATATAGTGTGCGCAGATAACACTTGCGCAATTCAATAAGCAAACCTCTTCTCACCGCCCAGCAAGAAGGGTTGTCTGGCGAGACACCTCGCTCATATTATTCTAAGAACTGCGGTTATGTTAGATAACCAAACGTTCTTCTTCATAATATTCGCTCGGTTTCTCGCTATGGGATATGGTAGCTCCCGTATTGCCAGACAGCTTATCGAACAACTACCGGCCAGGGGGGAGGGTCCATGGGTTCCAGTTAGGACTCCAGGACTGCGCTAGCCACGCACGGCCCTGACACGTCAAGCATGTAGAACCGAACAAAAGTCAGAGGCGAGGACCAACTCGCTGCTGAACAAATGTCCTGAACAGACACTCCCCTAAATAAAGCCCATGATGCAGCCATCCCGCGGGTAGAGTGTGCACGCAAACCCGCCGGCGGCTGCAGACCCCTCCAGAACCACCGCTAAATCCACGGGGCATCGTGGTCAAGGCAGGGAGGCCGCCGCGCCCCCGCTGTTTTTGTCCCCAAAGCTATAGCCTCCAAAACCACCCAGTGGGCGAGGCGCTGCTTTGTGACAGATTTCTTTTTATTTTCACATGTTTGGGGACACGTGTGTATGTGTGTGCTTATTGACATTTTGCTCGGGCGCAACAGCGCAAACCTCCGAGGTGATGTCTCTCCTCCCGGGCGGACTTTTTTTCCGGCTCTGTGGTTTTTACTTTGGTTCATCACGGACAGGTGAGTCGGGCAACGGCGGTGTGGGACGCACACGAACAAGCCAAAACGGTGGGCCTGCTGCACTGGAGGTGAAGGCGTGGGTGCTTTTCGGGGGAGACAAAGTTTCAGGGCTTCGTTGTCCTTCTTCTTTGCCTCACACCTCTGCTGCATCGTGGCCAATGCAGAGCCGAAAATACCCTCCGGGACGATTGGCATATCCAGTATGTCATCTCGCTCCCTGTCAGTCAAGTTGGCGAGGCTGAGCCGTCTAGCCCGTTCCTGAATGACGAGGGTCGCCATCACCTTGCCCGTGGCCTGGACTGAGACGCGCTGGATGCGGAGGGACAAATCAGCGATGACCGCCATTTCCTCCCACGCGTCGGGGTCCTGCTCGTCAGCGGACGCCCCAAACAGCTCTGCCTGGTAGGCAGTGAGGATGGAGAGAGCGCTGAGAGCCCTGGCTGAGAGGGCGGCTGCCTTTTACGTCCTCTCGGTCAGTGAAGACTGGAACCGCTCGGGCTTGGTTGGCAGCGTCGGACGCCTGGAGGAGGCCGCAGATAGCTGGCTCGTGCTGCCCGGGCAGAGATGCGCAGCTACGGGGGCTTCCACCGGAGGCATCGAGAGGAGACCCTGGGCTTCCATCGCCTCGCAGTCGAGGGAAGCTGCGCCCGGGATGGGACTCCTGTTGCTGTACGGGCAGTTACTCCAAGTTTTGGACAGCTCGGCCAGCAACTCGGGGAAGACAGGAAGAAGCTGTTTCACCGCACTATGGGCCAGGGGGAGCCGCTTGCCTTCGTAGCGGGACCGGGTGGGCTCCGCTACTGCAACCGGCCAGGGGACCTCCAGCTTCTCTGCCGCACGTTTACACGTGTGGAGCAGGTCCACATGGAGGGAGGGTGCTGGAGAGCTCACCCCACTTTCCTCCCTGTTGGTAGGCTTCGACAGCTTCGGCTTTTCAGCCGGGGCTGGGGCCACGAAGGTGTCGTCTTCCTCCTCGTCCTCTGATATGAGGAACGAGGGGTCATCGTCATCCTCTGCTAGGCCGATTTCCAGCACGTCTTCCTCGGGAAACGGGGGAGCTCGGAACTGCTCGCAGTGGGCGTCCCAGTCGTAGCCAGTCTCCGGAACTTCCCCGGCCATGTCCTCGTTTTCCTCCGCGGCTGCGCCTTGGTCAGCGGTGGGGAGAAACGGGTCACAGTCAGCGAGGCTAACTTGGCGGGCTTAGCCTGCGTCTGAGGCTCTTGACCGTGAACATTTTGCAGTGTCCACAGGACCCGGGAATTTCGAGGGCTAACCTGGCGTGGTCAACCCCCAGGCAGGTACTGCACACCGGGTGGGTGTCCTTCCCCGAGATTTTATTCCCGCAGCGACAGAGCCGACAGTCTCCTCTGGTGTGAGGATCTTTAGCGGTCGCCATCTCGCCGACAAGCTGGAGTGCTAGCGGAGAAAAGGGCCGTGGCTAGCTGATGTGCTAGCGTGGGGTCGAGAGGAGTAGCTGGTGTGCTAGCTTAGCTCGACCGACTCGAGCGTCCGTGGTGGGGAGCCGAGAGAAATTCTGCCGTGGAGGGGCCGGAAAAGAATACTTACTGGTCCGGTCTGATGTGAACGGACAAGGCAGAAGCCAGAGCACAACACTAGCGTCCGGTGACGGAAGCTAGCAAGATCCGTCTAGTGAACAGTTAAGCTAGCGAAAGCTCCGACGTGAGATAAGCTCTCAGGTGAGAAGAGGTTTTGAATTGCGCGAGTGTTATCTGCGCACACTATATATAGTAGGTGGGACTACTGGGTGCGGCGCAGATGAACACCTTCACCGGCCAATCAAGATTGGCGGATTGAGATAAATGCTTCTATCAGGGCTGCAGGAGGCTGCATCCCATAGCGAGACACCGAGTGAATATTATGAAGAAGAACTTTATCTCTATACCGTTTGGTGCTGGGCAGGTAGCATAATCAACAATGAAACAACACTGATGAGAGCAGTGTGAGTGAACCAAAACTACTAAAGTTGCTGGGCTTAAAACCAAAACAATGTGCTGAAAGATGTTAAGAAAATGTGTAGAGCTAAGAGGAAGTGCAGAGTCAGGTGATACTATTCTGTGTATTTAACACTACAAATGAACCCTGTAAACTTTATACATAGTCATTTGATGCATTGTTAATGTAAATATATCAATTAGTGCAGCTTTAATGTTTTTTGTTTCACCCAGTCGGTGACTTACATAAATACATGTCACACAACCACACAACCAGAGCCAACCTGCAGTATCACACACACTTTACCCACTTCATGTCACGAATACAACAGGAAAACCTTGGACACCAAAATCCTCCATTACCTGATGTTTTACTCCTTTGCCTCATGTAGTCTTGTTTTTTTCTGCTGAGTGAAGAGAAATTTCTGCAAGAATCCTGGCTGCCTACCACATTTCTGTCAAGGCACGACAAGCTGCAGATTCCTTCATGGCTGTTTTATAACCAATGTTGTGGTGGTCTGCCAGCTGACATCTGTTGCTTGGCACAATTTGTGCCAGCTTCCTTTTGCCTCTTTCATCAGTGGGCTGTTTCCAGTCTTTGGCTTGTCAGTGTCCGTTGGGGGGTGAATGATTCTTGCAGCAATTCAGGCAGCTCTTGTGACACTCCAACCTACTTTACCAATTTACAATAACTTGATGTCACACTTCCCATCTGTGCCCATGATCTGGCAGTGCTTAAAGAGGGTGGATGTTGGCTGATACATGTAGTTCTTCGGGTTGAAGGTTGGTATCTTTAATACTAGGCCATCCTGACCAGCCTTTAATGAGGCCTAAAATATGCTGATCATCATCCAAATTGCTCTATCATTCATACTCAATGGGCAATTTGTTTAAATGTAGCATCTGAAATGGAGTGAAGGTAATTTCTCTCCAATTTTACTCTAAAATTCTCAGTTACCATGGGCAGTGCATCCTGTAATTAAAGTTTACTTGAGCAAATGTCAGCTCTTTCACCTGTAATCACTTCTTAGTCATATGTTTCAATATAGCAATCCTTTTTTCCCGGCTTGGGGAGAAAATGAATGACTGTGGGTCCATGTCATGTCACTCGATTGCATCCGTGTTTTCCTCACTTGCGTCCTTTTTTTTAGCCCCTCCCACCAGGGAGGGATGGTGGGATGCATTGAGAGACGCAAGGAAACGAGAAGAAGGAAAGAAGGAACAACAAACGTTTTTAGAGAATTGAGAGGTCAAGTGAAGCAACGTCCCTTAAAGTTCCCGAGCAGCAGCCAGTTACCTGTACCTGTAAACCTGCACATGAATAACAACCTAGTGATGCCCAGTGATGCAGTTAAAACCGTGGGCGTTGAGATCGATCTGACGGGCTGGGCTATAAAAATTAGGTTAACATTGTGATTAATAGCGGATGGATTGAGGTGAAGTTTCACCCCATTAAGGGAGACGCTGTGCGCATTTACGCACAAGGCACATAATCAATTAAGTTATGCTGCATAACTTCATTGATTATTTAAATCTCCTGACACACAAAAAAGATCTAATGTTAATTAAATTTCTGTGTTATTTTTCACCTTCAAAGTTTCCACACTCAGTCCAGGTTCATACAGGGAAGTTGTTCAGAGTAAAACAGTTGTCCTACTGATAAATCCTGTTTCCTCTGGAGAGTTTCTCTGTCTTGCCAACTTTATAACTACAGTTTTTAAGTTTTGCTGCTTAATGATATTTGCCGCAGTGACATTACTGTGTGCATGGAAATGTTCACTGAAAGGATCCTCTCTAATGATCATAGTAAATTAAGAAAACACTCATAGGCTACATCAATACAACACAGAATAAATAAAGAAAAGCTTACACTGCTCGACAGAAGAGACACTGGCTGAATGTGTTTATATTATTTATTCATTATGTGCATCTGTATTTATTGATATTGTGATTGTAAATTTATTATTGAATAACACAGAACATGACACTGGTGATGATGTAGCCTTATTCATATCAAACCGGACTTAGGAATTATCAGCCTCATGTGACTGAATGACAGACGCTCAACTGACATATGATCATATTAAACAGCACTGAGTCTGATCAGCTGCAGCGTCCAATCAATAACTGATATCCAGGGGTGCAGCGGTTGGTAAAAAACTTTAAAAGGCTGCTCTCATGTATCCTCGCTCATAGCTCCTCAGCGCAGAAATATGCGCTTTGGAACGGCCTGCAAGATGGCGGACCAGAACAACTTTTGGTTTAAATGATAATCAAGGAGTGAGGAAATGTCAAATGGCAATGGCCCAAGGTCATATCTCAGCATGAAATAAATGGCAACCTAAGAAATAACATTTGCAACCAGTCAGAGCCTTCCATTCAAAGCCATGTGATGGTGAAATATTGGTTTGGAGAGTGGAATGGGTGATTGATCGCAATGGGTATGCAGCCTGGTTTGTAGAGTGTTGGTGGGAATATGAATGCATGGATGCATATTTATATTTGCATGTTTCACCATAAATCTATCTTTATTTGATATACAAATTTAAACAGAGGCTTGTGGCTTTAGCTTTGAGACTACTGAAGCTGTCAAAGCATATGTGGGTGTGCATTCCCACATGTTCTTGCATTTGCCTGTGTGGATAACAGCAAGCATGGCCATGTGTCTATGTAGTCTTTTGGATGTGCAGATATTTATCTAGTGTGTGAGGCCCAGAGTTGTTAGGGTTTCACCATAATTTATCAGTTTTACAGAAAAAAAATAATATATTATGGTGGGGCTTTTGGGAAAAATTTGTGAAGTGTAAATCATGTGTGACAGCGTGCAGTCTTTTCCCGTACTGAGTTACTGTATTAGAAAATGTGGCAAATTTTAATACACACACTCTCATCTCATAATTTCTCCTCACATATCACCAACTAGACACCTCTCTGCCTTGGTTTGCATGCCTGCTACATCCTGCTATTTGTCCATTCTCCTTTAGGGCTTTGATATCAAACCCTCATTCACATCCCCAGTGACAACAGTATCACATCCCAATTTTTCTCTCAGATTATGGGAGCTACATCCTGCTGGGGGCATTTCAGAGTAACTTTGATTAGAGATTTAATGGTGACTCCGGTCTGCCACACCAGGGCAAAAGATGTGTACGTGTTTGTTTTTAGCTGCACCTTAGCTTGTACTCTTCTTTTACTAGACAGAATTAATTTCAGTCATTGGTCATTAATTACCTGTTGTTCAGTGATGTGCCGGTAGTGCACAGTTTATCAGGTGAAAACTGAACCAAAATCTAGGTTATTGGCCATAAAAAACAAAAGAATGATGAGCTAAATGACGCTAGAGTTAGAGTGGAATGATAAGGAGTTTGTCACTATCAGTGAATACACATAATCATATGATCTGTTATTTATATAGAACATGGATAGATTTGACATTGCATATAAAAATTACAGAAATATATTCATTCAAAATAAAACAGACAGTAGGCAGTGTCGGACAGTGACAGGTGATCGTGCTTTAGAGGCCAGATCCAATTTCAACCTGCTGAGGTACTTCAACATTGATTTAAACCAAAGCATGAAAACCACAGGCCCTGGTGCCTTTCAAAACGTGTTGCATCATACTGTTTGCTTTCCAGTTTTAGTTGTGATGTGGAGGTTGGCTGTGTGTGAATGTGACTATCTCATGAGTGTCTGTCTGAGGGTCTAGAAATACAGGCAGATCCAAATTTTTGACTCCATTTGCTGCCACGTTTTAAGCTTCAAAAAGACTGTCCTAAAACTAAGATTTGTAACCTTTTGACACACATGCTCCACATCTATTGTGACATTTCACACACTCACGCACACGTTACTATTACAGTGATTGGATTCCAGGCTGTCAAACAGATGAATGATGACAAATCCTTCTGGAGGAATGACAATCCCGCTCTTTGTCTGCCTCAAACCCCATGCTGCAAATGGATAGTTCAGAGCTGGTCTGTGGCTGATACCTGGGGTGATGGTAAGCCATGTAGATCATTTTTGCAGTATTATCTTGAGTACTGGGTTATAGCTCCTGATTTAATAGATTTTTGTCAGGCCAGGATGAAAGAGGGGCAGAGAGTCATTGTGTGTGTGTCTGTGTGTGTGTGTGTGTGTGTGTGTGTGGAGAGAGAGAGAGAGAGAGAGAGAGAGAGAGAGAGAGAGAGAGAGAGAGAGAGAGAGAGAGAGGCCATCTAAGGTGAACAAAAAATATTTTATGTATGTGTTCATCATCATCCTTGCCCTTCCTTTCTCACAGTCAGCCCATTTTACCCCTCAGGGTTACAGTTGGGGCGTGTCCTCTGCTCCCTTAGGATGACAGACTCTCTGCCTTGGCCAGGTTTCCTTGAGTCATTAGCACTAATCACATAATCATATTAACAATGGTGTTATTTAAAGATCTACACTCAGTCACACAGGACCGTTAGGGCTTCCTTGATGCGTTTATCTTAGACATTGTTTGTCACCGCGATACAAAACATACAGTATGTGGCTCACATGATTTGTTTGAGCTTGCAGGGGATGAGTAAAATACTTTATAATATGTGAAAATACATTCTTATGAGGTGCAGCTACATGTTTATCTTCTAGATATTTAGCTTTGCTTCAGTGATGCCCAACTTATACTCTTTTCAGAAACATGGCTCAACATACAGTATATCTGCTTTATTTTGTCTAAAGAGTAATGGTCCACTCTAAACTTTGCAAACAGTAAGTGAGAATACATGGTAATGTACATGTATGCCTGTGTCTTATGAGCTTTACATATACAAGACAAAACAAAATGAAGGAAAGGTGATATGGACGTTTGGTTGCACTTGATTGTATTTGATAAAAAAAGTCTGATTTGCCTAATTTGTTCCAAGCAAGTGGCTGTTTCCAAAGAATACAATACCAAAAAGGCACTATTACACCTGTAAGGGCATGGAATAAAATAAAAGACTGAGCAGCAGTGGAAAAAGTTACACAAACAAACAGGTTAGCTTCAGCATTGTATTTTCTTTTAAAAAGCAACCACTTTAACTCATCGACATATGAATAATGCATGATGCAGCCAGTAATATTGGCCAACAAAACTAGATGCTTTTATGGAAGAATCTATAATGCCGTGTCCCACAAAGGAGTGTATTGGGCCATTTATATTTTTAAATTTGTTTTAATGCAATGAAGGTTGGGTTTTAGTGAAAGTATGTTGTGTAAACTGATTCAACCATTATAGCTTTTACATTAGGTGACATTAGATTGCAAGTTATCCTTACATAGTGACACATTTAACAAGAATAAAACTGATAGTTAAGATCTCTTCATATGACCGAATCACAATTTATTGTTTGGTTGGTTAATTATGTTAAATATTTGATAACCTAGAACATAAGAGTATTTTTGCATCAGAGGCCAGTCCATTTGCAACTCACTGCATAAGGTCTGAAACAACTGAGCACCTCAAGGTGCCTCAAGGACCATTTTCAGAGGACACTTACACATACCAAACTGGCATTGCAAACATCTGCTTACAGAATCATAATAGGTTGAGCTGTAAAGTAGAACAAGTTACATTTGCACACTAAAAGTTGTGTTAGTCTTTGTGTTTTAAAAAAGACATTCGCTGAAAATCTCTCCTGTATTGCTGTGTATGTTCTTATTGGGCCACTGGTACCACAATTTCTACTGAAAGGACCAAAACAGAAACTAATCAGACATTTTTGTGTTATACTTCAATTAGCTGGATTACTTGTGTTGCCTTTTCTTATCAAATAAACTAAAATGTTTTAGCTTCTTGTGTTTCATTTAAATTATTTTGACAGCAGTCTGAATATGCAGTAGCCTGTGACTGACAGCCTGATTGTTTTCCTGGTACTGTTGTTCAATCAGGAGTAAATTAGTGAGCAATGTGAAATACAGGTATTAACCAATATGCTTGTTTTCACCTTGACCTTTGCAGATTGCTCCCTAACATGCAATAACATGAGAGTAATATTAAGCTGTAGTAATACTGTGTGTGTTTTTTTTAATTCAATTCAATTCAATTCAATTTTTATTTGTATAGCACCAATCCATAACAGAAGTTATCTCAGGACACTTTTCAAATAGAGTAGGTCTAGACCGAACTCTTTAAAACATTATTTACAGAGACCCAACAGTACCACCATGAGCAAGCACTTGGTGACAAGGGCAAGGAAAAACTGCCTGTTAAAAGGCAGAAACCTAGGACAGATCCTTCGGCTCTAGGTGGGTGGTCGTCTGCCTCGACCAGTTGGGGTGAAAGAGAGAGAGAGAGAGACAGACAGACAGGTGCACAGCAACAACAGTATTGGCAATGGCAATCTAGCAGGACCATGGCAGGAGGCTCCACCAGGATCGATAAGAACCTGCGAGACGAGAAAGCACAAGAACTCCGGGGAAGAAGTGAAGTTAGTAACATGCATTAATGGAACATGAATGAGTGCAGAAAGAGAGAGGAAGAGAGGAGCTCAGTGCACCATGGGAAATCCCCCCATAGTCTAGGCCTATGGCAGCATAACTAAGGGATGGTTCAGGACTCACCTGATCCAGCCCTAAGTATAAGCTTTATCAAAGAGGAATGTGTTAAGCCTACTCTTAAATGTGGTGAGGGTGTCTGCCTCCCGAACCACAACTGGAAGCTGGTTCCACAGGAGAGGAGCTTGGTAACTGAAGGCTCTGGCTCCTGTTCTACTTTTAGAGACTATAGGAACCACAAGTAGCCCAGCATTCAGAGAACGTAGTGTTCTAGAGGGGTAATAGGGTACTATGAGCTCTTTAAGATATGAAGGGGCCTGACCATGAAGAGCTTTATAGGTGAGGAGGAGGATTTTAAATTCTATTCTACATTTTACAGGGAGCCAGTGCAGAGAAGCTAGTACAGGAGAGATGTGATCTCTTTTTCTAGTTCCTGTCAGTACTCATGCTGCAGCGTTCTGAATTAATTGGAGCGTTTTAATGGACTTATTGGGGCAACCTGATAATAAAGAGTTGCAGTAATCCAGCCTTGAAGTAACAAATGCATGTATTAGTTTTTCTGCATCTGTCTGTGATAGGATGTATCTAATTTTTGTAATATTACGTAAATGAAAGAAGGCAGTCCTAGAGGTCTGCTTTATGTGGGAGTTAAAAGACAAATCCTGATCAAAGATAACTCATAGATTCCTGACAGTGGTGCTAGAGGCCAAGGTAATGCCATCTAGAGTAACTATATCCTTAGACAGTGAGTCTCTAAGGTTTAACATCAGAAAATTGCAGCTCATCCAGGATTTTATGTCCTTAAGACATGTTTGTAATTTAGATAATTGATTAATTTCATCGGGCTTGATCGATAGATATAACTGCGTATCATCTGCATAACAGTGAAAGTTAATGGAGTGATTCCTAATAATGTTGCCTCAAGGGAGCATATATATAGTAAATAGTATTGGTCCAGGTACAGAACCTTGTGGAACTCCATGACTAACTGTAGTATTTATTGAAGATTCATCGTTAACATGTACAAACTGCGAATGATCTGATAAATATGACTTAAACCAGCTTAGTGCGGTTCCTTTAATGCCAATTTGATGCTCAAGTCTCTGTAAAAGAATATTATGGTCAATGGTGTCAAATGCAGCACTAAGATCTAATAATACAAGTACAGAGACAAGTCCATTGTTAGAAGCAATCAGAAGGTCATTATTAACTTTAACCAGAGCTGTCTCTGTGCTATGATGAACTCTAAATCCTGACTGAAAATCCTCAAATAAACTATTATGTAGAAAGTCACACAACTCTTTGGCGACTACCTTCTCCAGAATCTTAGAGAGGAAGGAGGTTAGAGATTGCTCTATAGTTAGCTAAAACCCCTGGGTCAAGAGTGGGCTTTTTAAGAAGGGGTTTAATTACAGCTACTTTAAAGGACTGTGGTACATATCCTGATAATAAAGAAAGATTAATCATATCCAGTAAAGAAGTGCCAATTAAGGGAACAACTTCTTTAAGCAGCCTAGTTGGGATCGGGTCTAATAGACAGGTTGATGGCTTCGATGAAGAAATGATTGAAGTTAACTGATAAAGATCGATAGCAGAAAAACAGTCTAAATATATATCTGAGTTTACATTAGTTAAATTTCCTGAACTTGGAGAGCCACTGATAACTGTTGATGGCAGTTGGTGATTAATTTTCTCTCTAATAGTAATAATTTTATCACAGAAGAAGCTCATGAAGTCGTTGCTACTTAAGTTTATTGGGATATGTGGCTCAATAGAGCTGTGACTCTCTGTCAGCCTGGCTACAGTGCTGAAGAGGAACCTAGGGTTATTCTTATTTTCTTCTATAAGTGCTGAATAATAGGCTCCTCTGGCATTACGGAGGGCCTTTCTATAAGTTTTAAGATTATCTTGCCAAATTGAGCAATATTCTGATAATTTGGAAGAGCGCCATTTCCTTTCAGATTTCCTAGCTATTTGTTTTAACTGGCGGGTTTGGTGGTTGTACCACGGTGCTAGTCTCCTATGTTTTAATAATTTCCTTTTTATAGGAGCGATAGTCTAATGTTCTTCATAGTGAGCCTGCAGCACTATCGACAAAATTATCAATTTCAGAGGGACTAAAGTTGTTATACACTGAAAAAACAACCTATAGAATTTACCCAATAACACTGAGGTAACAATTTGCACTCACTTTGTTTGGGTATATTTGACTCCATATTTTGAGTAAAGATTACCTTAAATCAAAAGCTATGAAATACTCAAATAAATTAAGTAAAGTTTACCTCATATTTCTCAGTACATTCCACAACTAATTACTCATTAAAAATGGGTAATATTAACCCTTGATTCTTAATAGGTATTTACTTAATAATTACTATTCATAATTTATTAATATGACTAATTAACTGTTATTTATTCAAGGAAGGTAAGATTTACCCAAAAACTTACTGTCAGACAGTGATGATGTCAATGTTTTTTATTCAACCACATAAAAAACACGTGGACCATGAGAACAACTGCTTCAAATGTGCAAAGGAACAACTGTATCACAAAATATTTCCACCTGAGGATAAATTATTGCTACAGGGAACAAGAGTAGAGCAAGGGAGAGATGAAGCACCTTCAAAAGTGTTCAAAAGTGTTCAAAAGGTTTAAAATAATATGCAACGTTCTGCACAACAGGATCACAAAACATTTCAAACACCTGTTTTATAATAACATGTAATTATATATAATCCATGTTGTTCCTGAACAACTAGACAAATCATGTTTACTTGTTTGAAGTATTTAGGATTGCTAAAATAAAATAAAATAAAATAAATTAAAAATTACACAACCCCATCCAACTGTGTCCATCTACAAAAACTAAGTGCTATGCTCTGCAGAATGCTATGTATATGAAGCAAGTTCCTGAAATTATATGAATGAAAAACCTCATTAGAACAAGAGGGGAAACATCAGATATGCCAGATCTTTCATATAAACAGTTAATTCCATGAGCTTGCTTTTGAGGCTGTGGTCAGGGAGGAGAGGAGGGGAAGAGGAAGAGGAAGAGGTAGAGAGGAGAAGAGGGGAGGGAAAGAGGAGGAGGAGAGGAGAGAAGAGGAGAGGAGAGGAGGAGATCAGAAACGTCAGGTATGTCAGAACTTTCACATAAACAGTTCATTCCATGAGCTTGCTTTTGAGGCTGTGGACCTTCTTAAGAAGCGTTGTTCCGTCAAGCTCCAGAAAAAGTTTCTGGAATACTTCCAAGGTATTTTTCAGTATCTTGGGATACTCAAGGTTGAGGGCATAGATCAATCCCATGAGCAGCACACATGCCTTGGTTCGATTTCCACACCCAGTCAGCACTTGGTCTCCCTCAATGACAATGGCCACTTCTGCTGGATCTTCCTCAGCCATGACATTATGGATCACAATGACCTTAATGGTTTGGATTGTGTAGTCCTCACAGTCCTCCATGTTAAAAAGAAAAAAACAAAAAACATATACATTTTAATTGAAATATATGATATGAGGTGATGTTCCAATACATTTGACTCTTATCATCTTGTCAAAGGAATTTATTTCAACTCAAGCAGTTTATTTTGTATTAATCAGCAATTCAATAAAAGTAGGTGTCATTTAAAGGCTCAACATTCCACAATTGGTACATCTACATTTTCCATGATGCAATGAGGAGAGGCGAGAAGAGGAGATCAGAGAGGAGAGGAGAGGAGAGGAAGAGGAGAACTTCACTGCAAATGACTCTTTAATGCTGTCTTTTAGAACATCGACAGCCACTTCAGAGTGAAAATATATATTTAGAAAATATATTTAGCGGATGACTAAAGAGAAATGAATGTTAACAAGATGCGCGTAAAGTAGGCCTACACTGCTCTCCATCAACACACTGTGGAGGCTCTGCACAGTAAACACACACAACGGTATGATTGCTAATATTGTAAAATACACAACGCGAACAAATTTCACCGCAAACCCTACTTACCGACTGTTAAAGACTGTTGAAGTACCTATACGGTTATGTTATTTCCAGCGTTTTATCCCGAAGTTAGACAGTGAACAACCGGCGCTGTCGCCGATTCAAACTTTCGGTTCAAGCATGCATGGCACGTAACACAGAAACACTCCGACTACAACTCTTGTGAAACAACTTGACAATTCTTAAACTGTCCTATGCTATTCATGATATTGTACACAGCAACATATAAAAGATTAAAGTGAGTTTACCTTCAGTTCAGACGGCAGCGGGAAGCAGCAGGCATCCTTCAAAAATTCTAATCCCGCTCATCCAGGTCTGATGCATGCGCACATCGCAGAGTAGAACTGGTTGCTTTGGGTAAATGTTACCCTATTTTTCCATGTAACACTTGTTACTGTTAAAAAATGGGTAGTGCAGGTATAATTTACCCATTATTTTATAGTTTCTTTGATAACTAGAATAATCTGGTAAATTTTAGACAATTTGCATGGTTTATATTTACAACCCTCAAAAATCCTTTTTTACAGTGTAGGATTCTGTTAAATTCAGACATGGCATTGAATTAAACACTGAAGGAATCTCCTCCTTAAATTTAGCTACAGCACTGTCAGATAGACATCTGCTGTAGGAAGTTTTGCCTCATGGCTTATAATCTAAAAGTATGAATTCAAAAGTTATTAAATAATGGTCAGATAGGAAAGGATTATGTGGGAAGACTATTAAATGTTCAATATCAATGCCATATGAAAGAACAAGGTCAAGAGTGTGATTAAAACAATGAGTTGGTTTATTTACACTCTGACAGAAGCCAATTGAGTCTATTAATGATATAAATGCATTACTAAGGCTGTCATTGTTAACATCCACATGAATATTAAAATCACCCACAATAATTACTTTATCTGATTTGAGGACTAAACTTGACTTAACTGTCTGCATTTTTTTGCTTTTTTCCTGTAAATTTTTGCTATACCTCTTCAGGTACAAAATACAATGCTGAGAGACAACAGAGAAAAAGACAAGGTAAAAATGCAAAAACAGGGAAATTGAGATAAAATATCACTCATTGGCATAACCCATTGACACAGGGAACCAATATTATGAGTTACAAAGCTGGATAGATAGAGTAGCCTAGATATAAGTAACAGCTTGGAACCACTGGTATTTGTGAAGGTTTGTGTTACCTACAGGGAGTTCATTGCAGTGATTAAGCATTACATCTTCTCTCAAAGTAAACATTTTTTTTATGTTCTATACCAATAACTAATTTCTCAAAAACAATGCAATAACAACACTCCTTGATAGAAAAAGAGGACTCTACCATCACCCACGTCATGTGTTGGTGCACTCCAAACCTGACCTCAAAACCTCATCATTAGTGCACCTATAGAGAACACACTACACTGTCAACATCAGAGAAAAAGCAGAGGAACAAGCTGAGGCTTTGAAGTACCACACAACCCTACAACCTCAGTTTGAACCATCATACAGATAACCATTAGTAACTTTATTTTAGTGTCTCACAGTGCTCTAAATGCTGTTAATGAAAACTAATAATAAACACATTCTTCAAATATCACTATCACTGCAAAATATTGTGTATCAGCAACTTCAATCCCTTTAGAAGGGACACCTGTGTGGGCCTTCAAAAGCTCCCACCTCTCTTCTTAAAAAACAGTGTGATATCTCAACTCTATAAGCATTTGTCAGAGCTGTGGAATCAACTATAAATATATTGTATCATTAGAATGGCCTACGTTGGACACTACATGGGTTTTTCAACAATAAAAAGCCTATTATTTTTAAACAGCTTCTATCCATTGCTCTACAACTGAAGCTAAATTATTTTCTTCGTCGTGAATTGGTCATGTCCTCTTTGTCTGACCCCTAGCATGAACAAAGAAAGCAAAATCATACAGCAACTGATTTACTGGAACGCTCAGACAGAGGCAGAGATGGAGACAGAGACGACACAGCCAGGGAGCTTTTACAGCTCATTACAGACTGGAGTCCTGGAGTTTCTTATGTAACTCCCTGTCCATGTTTCTGTTGCTCTGTTTATGTGCATCTTGTTTGGGAGACAGACAGAAAGAGAGGAACAAAAAGTGAAATATCTGGTTCCAAAAGTACCGAGAACAACAGTGAATCATCCGGCCAATTAAGCTTGCTATTTCTTCACAAATGCTTTATTTATGCCATAACTTTTTTTCTTACCAGCATTTTTTTGCCTTTGATTTGCCTGTTTACCCTTTGAAACTCCATTAAAAGGAAAACGGGAAAAAAAAGTAACTTGTTCGTAGCTCATTGCCGTGACTGCACCTCGCAGAGAGTGGCTTAAAATCAATGCAATCCTGTTAAGTCTCTCACCATGAAGCTTTGGAGAAAAAATACTGTTCTTCTCTGTGGGTTTCTACATTCTCTCAGACATACATCTCTCTTATCCCCTTTTGCTGTGTGATAGCATGGTGTTTTTATTTTCCTTGATGAATTAAAAGGTTATGCAGTCCTCAGGGAGTGAAGTGGTGCTGGGTACGATTTATGACCCTAGGAACTTTGTGACGCCCACTCCTAAATGATGTTAAGATTGCTAGCATGCTCAGCTGGGCTTCTTTCACTCCTGAAAAGTTTATTTTTATTGTAGATTCAAGGTTGTCAACTCAAGAGTGTTCTATAGCCCCCTCCGCCTTTTACCAACCTTGCACTTTCTTCACCTGCCTCTGCAACCTCATTACTCTGAGAAACTTCTTGCTGATAAACTAATGGGATAAAAACAAACAGAGGAAATTAATAAAACAAATTCTCCCTCACTTTGCATTTAGCCAAAGATGTGAATACCATTTAACCAGCAGATTTAAAGAACAACCAGCTAATTTAGCTTGGCTTTAGAAGGCATCCATTAGGATTGCCTGAATGAACTCCACTGATAAATGAGAGCTTTATAAACATTCAGTTATGCTTGGCTTAGGTCATTAAGCTTAAAAGGCCATTAGTCGAGCACCCCTGAGTGCACTGGCCAAGCCTCAGTACGATACACATCAGTTAGCATTAAGTTTGGGTCACTTACTGCTTGTAAAAAGCCAACAGGGATTTTCACAAAGTTCACAAAACACTTGGCATAATGTTTGGGTTACACTAATAATTAGACTGTACTAATTATTTTATTATCTTACATTTATAAGTATACTTTTTCATCTATAAAGGGTTATTCAATAATCAGTTTGTGATTGCAGTGCTGTTTGCATGAGCTGATTAACAAAATAAGGTTTGAAAAGTAAAGCTTGTCAGAGATTAAATATAATAGTTGAAAACATTTACATTTAAACCCTTCGCCAACAAAGATGAGAGGGTTAATTACCTGAAACATCACCATCCAATAAAACCTGCAGATTTCAGGTGTTTGCAGTATCAAAGGAATTAAATTCACAGCAACAAACTACAAGATTACTATGTGTTTTTTCTATCAGCGTTAGTAGACACGTCACACCCTCTGCTGCTGCTTTTTCTTCATATTTTTTTAATGTACAATTGCTGGATCTGACAGAGGTTCCTCTTGTTCTAATCTCTGGACTGTGTGATGGTCTGTTTTGTGCAACACATTGAAGTTTGCACACAAGCTGGCGGCATACATGTAGTGGTGGAAGATACATGTACTTAAGTACAAATTTGAGGTACTTCTACTTTGCTTTAGTATTTCCATTTTATGCAACTTTATACTTCTGAGAGGAAAATATTGTACTTTTTATTCCACTACATTTGTCTGAAAGCTTCAGTTGCTAGTTACTTTTCAGTTACAAGTTTTCATACCCTTCCTGTTCAGTGAAAACCATCTATCTCCAAATTTGGTTATGTTGAATGCCTTAGAGGTGCATTATTGTTTTATTGACTATGTCTCAAATGACTACGTACATGTGAAAGGGGTGGTTTACTCTCTATCTTATTCAAATCTACATAAGGTTTTCTGCATTTTTCAGTTTATTTGTTTGGTTTTACTGCCATCAGGTCCAGCGTCACTGCTCTCATCAACTTAATTGGTTAGGGACTAACTGGTAAACATAGTGGAGTATGTAGAAGCTAAAGAACCTGATTTTACCCAAGAAAGTTGGTAAAGACCAAAACAGAGCTATAAGGAGATGAATAAATCACCGACTGTTTGCTTACATGCTAACCACGACAAATAAGGTGACAATATGTCAATGTTGTGTTTATACAGGACACACTAATGCAGGTTTAACAAGCCATCTGTACAGTAAAGATGCATATAGTAAGTGCATCTAAAACAACATTTCTAGAAAAGATTTTGTTAATAAAACCATGTAATCATTTATTCATCTGAAATAACATTACATTGTGATTAAGTGTCAGTACCTCATGTGGCTGACACAGACACCCACACAATCTTTTAAATTTGCCGCACCTAGCCGTTAGCAATACTGATAGCTCCATTCTGAGTCAACAACATTAGTGCTGCTGAAAACATTTATTGTTGCCACCGTCAAATTAAAAGCTTGCCCTCCAGGACCTTTGACTTAGATGGGTCATCCACTTTAACCTGTAGGGACACCGCACACACACACACACACACACACACTCACAAAGAGCTATACGTCAAAGCAAAAAACAATGTGTGATCCCAGACAAAAGGATATTAAGTTGAGATGACTCCTGTCAGCTGGCCGGAGGCAGTTACACCTCAATAAAAGTGCTTGTATGTTAGTGTGTGTCTTATTGTGTGTGTGTGTGATTAACTTCACAATGTCATGCGTGATTATGGTAATTATCAAATAACAGGATAAGATCAAGATTACTATTCCACACACAGCTGTCTAGGAAAAAGACAGGAAAACACACACAGACAAACGCAGACCAAATGAAGGAGTTAGAGAATGTGAGAGCAATATATCAATGCAAATGCCAATGTCCATCTCTTAATGTCCTCATGAATATGAGGCAGTGGGTTGGAACCATCCATACACAGTGTATAAATCATTGCTTAACGAGGCCTAATGAGCCTTAACGATCCTATAAGCCCTTGATTAGAGGTTGATTATCAGGACGGCGGTCCAAAGCAAATGGCTGTTTACTACTGGCCTTTGGCTGTTTGTGTGAAGCAGAGAAGAGTTTGTGTGTGAGTAAAGAAGAGAGTCAAGTGAATTTGTGTGTATTGTTTTACTTTGTGTTGTGTGTGTGGATGTGAGTGAGTGAAAGTGTGTGTTTGTGTGTGAGCCTTCAGGGATGAGGTGCAGACTTTGGGTGAAAATGTGTTTCCAATCCACCAGGCTTTGAGCAGGAAACAAAAGGGGAATTGCAGTCACCCGTGAAAAAAAAATAGACACTCTCTCTTTCTGTGTGTGTATGTGTGTGTGTGTGTGTGTGTGTGTGTGTGTGTTTCTCCACTTTCTTGCTACTTGCTAAAGACAGTGATCCATTGTGTTGTCTGAGATTAAGGTCCACAGGTTCAGTAAATATTAATGGCACTCCAAGTCAAAGCAACATATACTGAATTGGTCCCTAAAAGCTATTTTTTCAGTTTGAATATATATTCAAACGTTCAAGTTATATATTTTTATTCAAATGCATTTTTTGGTTGCCACACTGGAATAAACGTTTATAGAGCAGTTACTGTTCAAATCCCATTTGTGTGGTTTGATATTCTCAATATGGTAATTAACATGAGTTTGGTGCTTGAGCCAAACATGAAAATGACAAATAACTTTCAGAAAGGCCTAATTTGGCTTAATTTTCTAGTTGCACTTGATTTGAACGTTACTGGGGTTTGTTTCTCTTTCAAATTAAAAATTATTTATTATATTATTGAATTCCAAGGCAAGCTGCTGTACAACAAGACTACAGTCATGCTATCAGCTTTTTGACGCTGCACTTATAGGCACTGTTCACAATAACAACATGTGTGTTTAGCAGGTAATGTTTACCATGTTAACCATCTTAGTTTATTAGCCATACACACAAAGAAGCTGAGGCTGATTGGAGTGTCATCCACTATTTGGAGGGACAGCTTACTCAAACTACTAAGTTTTACTTAATGGTGGAGCTATAGACGACATGTCCACTAGCATGGCTAAAAACAGCTAAATGTGCCTAGTACACAAGATGTATGGGTTATCAAATCCACCATGCTTCAGGTAAAACAGGTGTGATACAGGAAGGCTTGAAAGAACACAATCGGATAAAAAAAAAAATGCTCACACTCAACTCTACTCATTTGTAGCATCGGTTTCACCTGCAAAGGATTTTGTTAGCTCACAATAAAAGGTTGGAAACCTGGATGCTGCTATCTTAGCTTTATCCAAGCAGATCACCATGATAGAGCTCTGTGGGCTAAAGGTGAAGGGGTCACCATGCAATAGCCAACTTAAAGCTCAAACCGGTGCTTCAACAGATAGGACAATTGAAGCAGTATTCGGAAAGATGAGACCTGGAGCACACAGTTATGGTAAGAGCTTTTAATAAAGTGCAGCAATTCACGTTGTCTTCATCAGAGCAAGAAGAGGACATTCAAAATGTAAATCATACAAATATAATAGAAACGATCAACAATCACAGAACAATCATAAAACACTTTCCCAGAACATTAATAGGAAAAAGATAAATGAATTTCCTCATTAAATCCATATGGTTAAATTGTTTTCAGTGTAGAAACCCTGTAGCCTTCTCTGTGTAACAGTTTGTTTACAATCTCCACTCCACTCCAGGGATAAGGAAATCTGTTCAATAGCCTACACCAGAATTTCAGGGTAGAGGCCGATCCATGATTTGCATTCACATAATGATGTGTCATCGCATACTCAAGTCTTCAGGCTTTGTGCTGCTATCTTGCTACTACTGCTGGGTCACTGCGATGCCACTGTTAGGACTAAAGCTGATCCAGGTGCTTGTGAGGCTATAAGCCCACATGCTTATTTAAAAGCTTATAGCTTCACGGTGGTCCTTACATTTCTCACAGCATTAAATTCTGAAACAACCAAATCTTTCTTCTGTTTGACTGTAATTGGCTTAATACATTCATAACATAACCTTGTTTTCTCTTGAATATATGTTGTCCATGGATGGATGAAAATGTGGTTTATTTCTGTAATTATGAACAACCTGAATTAAATCTCTGAGTCAACGTGGTATTTGTGATTGGAGGCGAGTGGAAATGTGTGTTAGCGAACAGAGCACGTCTACCAAATGAAATCCATCTGTAAAATTAATCCTGTTATTACCAGGGGTGAAAGAAGATTGAAGTACTTGCCAGTACTGCCAAACATTCATCGCTTCACATTGTTCTCCTCTCGTCCCCAGCTTTATACATCCTGAACACACACATTAATTTTTTTAACGCCAGAATGGTGTAGAAATAACTTTTTGAACATTTGACATCATGTGTAGCTGATTTAGGTTTATTTAAATAGAGTAAGTACCACAGAATTATTTGTGAACGTTGACAAAACTTTCAAAATCCTAACAATTGGTCGTAAAAAAGTATGGGAACAATAAATCAAATGCACCCTTCCAAGTACTGTCTGTGTTTAGGAAGTAATTACGCAGTTATTATGCCAGCGTTACAGACCAATTCACTGAAGTCGCATAACTTGTTTGACTTGTTGTCCAAGTAGTTCAATAAAACCGAACATCATAAAATATCACGACTGATTCTGTTTCCACTGGTAAGTTTCCTCTGTCCTGTCAAGTTTATAACGACAGTTATACCAGACTGTACAGAAATATATAACTCATGATTTCTCTACTGAATGGAACCTCTTACCTCACATTTCAGTTTTCATTTAATTGAACCTGCACTCAAATATATGAGCATACAGTCAGTCGTGTTCTACTTTCTTCTAAGCATCAGTGGCCAAATTAACAGGCACATTTGAACAACATTGTATTATCAGTGAGTCACCAGTGAGGACAATTTATATAATATTGTCCAAATGTCAAAGTCTCATTTCATGTTTCTTTTGTGTATATGTTTGTGTGTGTGTGAAAGGCAGACGTGATTTGTTCTGGTGATGCCAAATTATTTCCCCCTACAAGTGACATATTTCTAGCTGCTTGTCAAACAACATTTTGCCTCCAGCATGTATAAAGCTGTGATTTTGCTGCTCTGGGGATATTTTACCTGTAGCATCTGTCAAAGACACTGGAGAATCACAAGTGTGTTGATGAGGTGAGACCCCGCCAAAAAAAAACAGATGTCAAAAACATGTCAAACAAAAGCGTGACGCACTGATGTCAAGCGCATACACGAAAAGAGCTGCATAAGCTACATTAGATTCAAATCAAACCCCTGTCCTGCAACTGTATTGGGACAGTGTGACAGGAAGTGGTCTGCAGGGAGAGGAAAATGCATTTCTGATAATCTTATGGGAGATGAAGAACTGACAGCTAGCAGTTCTTCTGTAGTGAGCATGTGCTATACACATACTTGTGCGAAAGAGAGGATGAGAGCGAGAAAGATAGAGGCAGAGAGAGATACATACAGAACCACGCTTAGACTTAATGTGGTTTAAATAAACAAATAATGTTTAAGCTGAAGTGTGGTTTTACTGTATGTTGTGCTATGTGTTGCTCAAGTTTGTGTCCACAAGTACACAAAAATACACTCAGTACTTATCTGATACACCTGACTTGCACTTTGACCCCAAGAAACAGCAATTTTGGGGGCTTCGTGGTTTCAAACAAAGTGTTTCCCACAGGTCCTGGCCCCGTTTTCATCGCTCATTTTAAAACAATCTTTCCTATTACAGCTAGAATGGGAAATTAACCTTTTGATCCTCCTACCACTCAGTCCTGTAAATCTCACTCATTACTCTCACTCACTGCTGGACAAAATAAAATAAGTGATTTGGCTATCCAAGGAGCAACCAGTTCCACATCTTGTGTTGCTCACAGTACATCCACTGTTTTCGCCATGTTAGCAGCAGGGTTGAATGTTGTTGATCAGCTTGTCAGTCAAACCATTAGGCCTTGAGTTGGATATCTCATATTGGCCCAACTGCCATCAGATTTGGTATGGTAGTACCAAAAGAATGATTGCTAATATGATGTTGATACACGGTTTACAATACAGTGGTACAATGGTTTTGCTGACAGCTGTACATAGGAAATATTACAATGTATATGGAATGTATGAAATGAGCCTATAATCATGGTCCCAAGAAGATGTCCATCCACTTTTTGTTCTGCAATATCATGAGGTCAAAATATCAACTCTGTACTTAGAAATCTCATAACCTCTAATGAGATTATCAAAACATTATATTTGCTGATAATGGTGTAAAAATAATCCATGTATTTAAATGTGTCATTATCAATCAAATAAAAGAGTCACCATTTACTAAAATGTTTTTTCCATCCAATCCTTATCTAAGGCATATAAAAGATTCCAGCCGTTGTGACCGCTAGCTGGATTTAGTCTGGTTTCTCTGATGTGTCTTTCTTTGCTTGCTGCAATGCACATCCTCACTTATTATCTGTGTGTTGCCCCTCCAATTCCAACAGTTTGTTGCTCCTTAGAGCCTGACAGCCTTATCTCACCGGGTGGACAAGCTAAATTTATGTAGCAGGTGGTCAAGCTGCCGCATTTCATTTTTCTTGGTAATAACATTTCATATCCAAAAGATTTGTTCTGCAACTACATTGTCAAGAGCAGTGCTTGGGAGAGGTCAGGAGAACACAATAAAAGGGAGGAAAGGCAATAATATCAGTGTATTGTTTTTATTTGTTTTATTTGATATTTGGTTAAATGGCACACTATGAACAAATCTGATTTCCAAACAGCAGAGTGTGGCCAGGAAGTAGAGCATTTGTAGACCTTTTGTGTGCAGAGAAAGCATTCATTACACCAGACAGGATGGATGTACAAATTCGTGTTCATCCGAAATACTCACTAAAATACACAGAAAAAGACACTCTAGTAGAGAGCGAGTAGCTATAATGCTTCTCTTCAGTCATACAGTTAAGCATCATCTTATTGTTCTTAGCAGAAAATAAGAGAACTCAGTATTGTTTGCTGCTTCTGTATCCCATTCCCTTCAAGGCTGAATGAGTTGTGTGGTTTGAGATGCCCTTCAGAGCAGTATTGTTGTAGAAAGCTGTTATTTGCATACTTGTAGGCCACCTTACAACAAGTCTGTCTGTTCTCTTCTGACCTCTGCAGATGCATGCAAGGACTGTTTCTGTGCAGATATGTTTCAGTTATTCTCATTAAACCCCAGACACTGCAGAATGGTCGTTTCTGAAATGGTGAAATGGGTCTGTCTGCCACCACTGATCTGAAAATGAACCAAACTAATGAATGTTTACTAAGGCTGACACACCTTTTTTTAAGGATGCAAAGGGAGTGAACGCAGGTGGATCAGCAATAGTGACAGATATAAAAGAGAAAGACAGACAGAGTTGTAGACAGATTAATGGCCCACAAAAGGCCCAACGCAAAACACTGTCAACATGAGGAAGCCAAACACCTGTGACTGACTGTGTCTGACATCATTTGACAGCCCAACAGGGGAAATCATAGCACTCAGCACACAAATGAATGACCAGCTATTCCACAGGGATGGGAAACAAATTCATGTGTGTGCACTCACAAACACTATGCGAAGCCCTGACATGGCAGTGTTGTAATTGGTAATGATGTCTCAGTAATGGGACTATAATAATACTAATGCTGCCTCACCTCCCATAAACACACACACAATGGAGACAGCATTAAAACAACATGGCACTCTCGCTAACAGAGCTGGCAGCAATGGCTGTGCAGTTAAGTTGCCATAGCAGTTATTGGAAAATGGATACAGTGTTTGTGTATGTGCGAACGTGACTGCCTGCATGTCTGTCTTCGTATGCGTGAGGCTGTGTATGTGTGTGTGTGTGTGTGTGTGTGTGTGTGTGTGTGTGTGTGTGTGGCGGAGAACTGTGTCTGAGCAATCGATGCCTAGTTCCAGAAACCAAGAGTGGAAAAGTTGCAGACAAAAAGAAAACAAGATGTATAAAAAGTTATTATGCTTCAATTGGCTGTTCCTCCTCCTCCATTCCTCCACCCCTCCCTCCTTTTATCTTGTGTTTTTAGCCGTTAGATTATTCTCTCCATCTCCTCCCCCTCCATCTTCCCACATCAGAAAATAAATGAGAGAAAACAAGCACATTTAGTGGTTATTGTCTTTCTTACTCTCCTGCAATTCTACGGGCTAGTGGCAAGATACACACACACACACACACACACACACACACACACACACACACACACACAGATACTCTGTCACACTTCAGCACATACGTTTTCACATATACACAGTCCCTCATACACATCCACACACGCTCACACACAATCTGCAACTTGGATGGCCCTATAAACACATTGATAAAACCATTTCTATAATAAGCCGTGTTTGTCAAAATGTCATCCCTTGGCCCCGCAGCCATTATCACTGCTTCAACATTTATAGTGGCTCTTTAAATAAACGGCCCAGGCCTTCATAGCCTTCAGTGATACCCATCTGAACACCCACATATACACACAGATATGCACACATTCTCTCTTCCCACTGCATCTCCGACCATTACACTGCAGACTTAATGGGAATATCCTCTTAGCTATGATTAAGGCTTTGTATTTCTTTTTGTTTCAGTCTGATTTATCAACATCTGGCCATAATTGACAGTCAGAACATGCAAAATGAAAAAACCTGAAAATAACATTGATGCGGAAATGGCACAAGATGGAATTTTTATTTTTATTTTAAGCAATCTTTTATCTGATCATGGCTGGTGGCAAAAAAATCTGTGCCTCTTCTCGTCCTACGCTCTGTAGATGTCGTTGCAGCAGTCTCAGATTTTCTGTTGTTGAGCTAGCCTGACACCAATTCCATCTATACTGGACATTGGAGCAGCCTTACATCCAAACTGAGCCAGCATGGTTCTCCTCCTGTCTGCAACAGCACCCACCATGGTGGAAGGTCCCGTCCGGCTGATCTGACTGGGTGGATTGTCTCATGGTCCTCTGCTATATAATCCAAACCATACACTTCCTTTTCCGATGACTGTAGGCTATTTCTGTCACAGATAATAGATGTTCAGCAATAAAGCTGAAAACAGATTAACACAAAAACAGAGAAGTTTGACGGAGAACCTAAATGCGCAGCCATTGCCATAGTCAGAATCCCCTAGTTGAGTCGATTTAAACCAATTTTAGCATGAAAACATACCTATGGATAATATATTCATGTTTGCCAATAGATCCTCCAGAATGTAACACACTGGACCTTTAAGATTTTATATTTTTATTTATATAAGTTAATACAGTCTTTCTCAGTCTGCATTACTTGTAGACTTGTGAAACGTCATCAGTCAACACAAAGGTCCAACTAAAAATCCACAGTCAGCAATGCAGGTACAGCCCAAAGTTAATATAGTTAACTAAAACTAAATTAAAAACCAAAAACTTTTTAATTAACTGAAATAGAATTTGGTCAATTTTGTTGGCACAAGCCTGAGGGGGCACTGCTGAATTTGTTTATTGAGACAGCGGTGTCTACATGACTATGGGTCTGTTGCCTTCAAAGTGTTGTGTTTGTAATACCGATTCTGAACTTCCTAAATCTTGCCTCTGACAAATACCCCCCATATTATAATAAAAAATAACAATACAATAAACTAATACTAAAACTAATAAATTCAAATAGATTTTTTATTTTTTTTTGGAT
The DNA here is from genome assembly GCF_905237075.1 of Dicentrarchus labrax. Lineage (NCBI taxonomy): Eukaryota > Metazoa > Chordata > Actinopteri > Moronidae > Dicentrarchus > Dicentrarchus labrax. Next base: position 17,614,577 of record NW_026136721.1, on the reverse strand, counting down.
CAAATATATTTGAAATCCTGTTGAACCATTTAATGACAATTGTACACCAGTTCTAGCTGGACTATACAATAAATGTGTTTGCCTAATGTTTTTGTCAGTTTTGACTCTATTAAAGACATTAGTGTCAATTAAATTAACAATTAGAAGCTGCAAATAAATCCTTGTGCTCCGGTCCGTGTTTGTTTTGTTTGACTACCAAGTTCAAAGTCCTAACAACCCCAAGTTGATGTTTTCTGTATTGAGAAAGGTCTGTAAATTATAGACCAAATCACACTCACACTCCTCTGACCTGTCTTTATACACACATTCAAGACACTCAAAGCAAGTTGTGATAGCTTCATGATTCTGTACCTGTAGCTGTATGATCACATTGATTAGTGATTAAGTTATCCCTTGGTGTTTAGTTTGGGAATCATAAAGCCTGAAGGCTAAAATGTCAGGCTTAGTAACCTGGCAACAGCCGGATAATGAAGAGCTGTCAAAAAAATACAACAGTTATTCAGACCGGTAATTTCTTGCAACATCCCCACTCACCACCATCCACCCACACACTTACATCATCATCACAGACACATACTGAGAAGTACACATGCACATCATATTTAATTGTTGTCTTGTGCCTGTAATAATTGAAAAAATGAAATAAAAAAAAGACCATTAAGCTATCCAATTTATTCAATGACAATTTACACATATTGTTTTTTTTTTTTAATGTTATGTACCATATGTTTATACAGTACGTTCAAAGAGAAAATAAACGTCTTCCTGTTTTATTCGTATGCAGGAATGGAGGTCTTTGAAGGAGAGCAATAACAACAGGATCTGGGAGGGAAACATGTATATTGTTTGAAGTCATTGTTCTCCATTTCTCATGCAGGCCAAACCATGACAGCAGGAAACAGTAATGGATAATGGTCCGGCTTTCTTAAAAAATTATCTGCTGCAATATTCCCAGTTTTATTGTTTAATAAATTCTGTCAAGTGCCACACATTGCATTTACTGTAAATAAATCAGTTTATTGCCTTTGATGTAACAGACGTTTACCATATTCATTCACACACTGCAATGGTAGAAAGTGTGATGTGTGCATATGCGTGTGTGTATTATGTAAACATGTTTGCTTGTACTGAATGTATTCTATGTGTGTGGTGTGTGCCTGTACTAGTATTTTATTATTGGACCTACTTTACAAATTTATCAGGAATTATTGGAACCTTCCAGTCAAAATGAAATCTTTTCAGAGGCTTGCCCTGAGGTCAAACCTGACGGGATCCCCAGAATATTAACAAAGAGAGACCACAATGAGAGGCCATAGGGCTGGAAGAAGGGTGAAGAAGACCGGGTGAAAGAAAAAGCTGAATGCTCGAGAACGAGAAGAAAAAGTTACGGAAAAAAACACTGAAAATAGGAGATCCATTATTACCATAGCTCAGAGGTGGTGGGAGAGCAGGGATGGCTATTGCCTCAAATTAAGCTCAGTGGAAAAATCATCATCACAAATGTCAAAATCTCTAAAGCATGAACATGAGCCAAAACCGTAAGAAGCAAAGTTCTTTTTGCCTCAAATGGAAACAATAATGTTTAAATACATGCATTGCAATAATGTTTCATTTCTAAAATCAATTCCTTAGTTGAAGTCAAGAGACACACTCTGCTTATTACGCTAATGTTAGCTGGTGTTAGCAATTTCTAGCTTAAAACCCTAAAAAAAAGAAATTCTTCAGGCTACAGTGGGGATGTTACTGAGCTGGTAGTCTTTCCTTAAGATGGAAATTCATAACAATGTAGGCAAGCCTACTTTTGTGTTTTGTTAAAGCCGGTCATTAGAAACAGGACAGAGTCATTTAGCAGCTCTGTTGCACCAAGACATTGTCGTTTTGCCCGTTTGCAAGTTTTCAGAGTAAGTTCTCTTACAGCAGCTAGGCATATGTAGCATGAATCCCTTGCTGTGTGGCATCAAAAAACAAAATAGATTGCCAAGACAGAGAAAACACCTAAAAGCAGCGATCTGATCTGAGAAGGGAAATCAGTTATTTTATTTTTTAATCTTTAGATTATTTATAGTTAAAAATATATAGTCTTCATTTACAGATGAAGAAGTACAGAAGTCCCTGTACCTCCTCCCTCTTTCCCACCTTGTAAGAGTCAGACAAAAATATAGTAAACGTCTCCAGACCTCTTTAAGCTTTGTTACATATAGATACAGTATGTGAGGTTGCTGTAGTGGAGCTGTGTACTCTAGGTTCCTGTAGCTCGTTACAAAAATGTAAATGTAAGGGTCTTAAGATAACGTGAAAGAAAACAAGAGAAAAACTCACTCCGCATAAAACAAATATCTTAGCTAAAAAATACCACAAACTACTGCATCTCCCAAAAGAAACACTTGTGATTATACACACCAGACCGCGCTACAGGTGATCCCCAGGAAACCCTCTCAAAGACAAGTGACGTCAACTTTACGACAACTTCATTCATAAATTTGGACCTGTATCACCTATGCACAAAGCCCAAGCCAGTAGGCCTAAATGTATAGTGGAGCAAACAATGACCAAACAGTCAAACAGTAGCAAAACTGACCAACAAAGCTACCGCTCCTTCAGTGCAAACTAGACCAGAAAAACAGACGACGAGCCCCCAATTATGTCACAACCTCTGAAGCTATGACAAAAACAAGGCAACACAGACTAAAGGCAAATTATAAATGTATTTTAACATAACAGAATAACCGCAACCCAAAACTTAACTAAGGATAAGATAAAGTATGTTTATCAGTAGAGTCAGTGGTGAAAGTGCATGTATGAATTAATGCGATTTAGGTAGGTTTTGGATGCCAGAACACAACTAAACCATGCATAGGAGAAGAGAGAGAAAGAATCTCAGCCAGAAGGACAGGGTTTATATAGCTGGGAAACAAGCCCAGGTGCTTCCAGCTACGATGATCACTCTGTCCCCTTAGGTACCTGCTGCATTAAAGGAAACAAGAAACAATGAGGAAAAACAATCTAGTAGACCGTCACAGCTGGCAGTGAGGATTTGGTTTAGTCAACACTCACTACAAGCAAGTGAGTTTCCTTTAAAACTATTTAAGTAAAAGACTATACTGATTTTGCCAATGTGAGACATTTTACTCCATATCTATAGGTATGTTTTCATTAGTGTATAATCACCTGAAAATAACAATTGTTGTGTTTTTGTAACCTTAGAATGACCGTTTTCATCTACAGGGGGAGTGGGTCCTCTGCTACGGAGCCCACCATTTTGGACCACCATGTTTCTATAGTAGCCCAGAATGGACAAACCAACCTCTGTAGTTTCTACTGCACCCCTTAGAATTTGGGAGTGAGGCAAGAGGCTTGTAATCTGCAACTACACTGTTGGATGCCACTGATTCCATAAAAATACTATTAAAATTTCTGGAACTTTTCAGCAATACAGTCCATAAATAAACTTACAAAGTTTCAGCAAATAGACAAAAAGACATAAAGACAGGCTCAGAGTTTACCTCATTTCTTAGGTGAAGTATTTTAGCTCTGTCACTTGTAAAAGTAAGCACATACAAAAAATATGCTGCCACCAGACCAGTTCATTGTTCCTTCTCTGAGAGTAATCCTTTAATGGCAGAGTGGCTTCTGATGAGTGTCAGGTGTATCTTCCATTGTACTTTGTTTAAGGCACAGTAAGTGAGGGTGTCATAACAACATTTTATGTAAAAACTCCTAATCTCCCTAATTAACAGTGTTTTCCGGGGTACACTGCATCCTGGGAATACCTGCTAAACCTGATTATACCAGAAAATCCCATTACTCTTTCCAATGCCAGACAGTGTAGCATGCTGTAGGCTTCCAAAGAGCATTTCAAACAAATTCACCATAGCTTCTTTGAGGCCACAGTTCCACAAAAAATTAAATACATACATTTAGAAAAACGTAATGAGACATTGTGCCGAAAATTGGGCAGTTTCTGCAAAACATGGTTTGCCATGCAGCACTGGTGGACTTTTGCAGCGTGTTTGAAACAACACTGCAAATGTTCTTGGCAGATAAAACGTGATAAAGTGCCCTCTAGGGTGAGAGTGGAGAAAATGTACTACTACCCTCTAGGTTTCTACTAATAATTACCTCAAGGTAAGACTTAATACATTTTTAGCATAGTCATAGCCATATTAAAAACACAATAAACAGATTGTATACATATATAGTGCATTACTTGACTTGCTCAGTGTCTCTATTTTTCACCAACATAAAGTGTCAGGTTTTAGTAAACACATTTAAAACAGAGCCATTTGCTGCCAGTGGGTAATTGTTCACCAATGCATGAAGTGAGTTATTAGGTGTTAAGGAAAAGTGTACATTGTTTACAACAGGGTGGCATCTTTCGGGAAATCACACTAATGTGAAAATAAATTCTAATGGTATGTTTACCAAGCAGTCTTTGCTTTTTAATTATGCTGTCTTCTGTCTCTCAAGTTTAAATGGTTAACAAAACTAAACACCGATGCATACACATTCGTAATATCCACAATTCATACACATAGAAGAAATTGGGTTAAGATTTGTACAAATCTTTACTTTGTTAATCTTCACACTGTTCTTAATACTTCTTCCGTATTTTCCAAAATAGTGAGCTAAACCTTGAGAAGCTTTGGTTGTGCTACCTAAGCAAGCAGGCTGACATCAGTGTGGATGCCTATAAGATGGTGGACACCTATAAGTTCCTGGGGGTGCAGCTAAACAATAAGCTGGACTGTATGGACAACACTGAGGCCCTTTAGGACAGAGCAGGCTGTTCTTTCTGAGGAGGCTCAGGTCCTTCAACGTGTGCACTGAACTAAAGATATTCTACCAGTCTGTAGTGGCCAGTGTCATCTTCTTTGCTGTGGCGGTGCTGGGGAGATGGCATCGGGTGCCAACAAACTGGGCAAGCTGGTGAAGAAGGCCAGCTCGGTGGTGGCAATGGAGCTGGACAGTGTGGAGGCTGTGACTGAGAAGAGGATGGAAGGGAAGCTGAACGCCATCATGGACAACCCATCACATCCTCTCTACACTGAGCTCAGGCAGCTCAGGAGCACTTTCAGCCACAAACTGATTCAGCCCCGAGCCACAAAGTGCTTTGGAGACTCATTGGTGCCATCAGCCATCTGACTCCACAACATCACAGCACCCAGTACCTCCAATCTCGGCTGATTGAGACTTTTATATCTTAACCTGTTAAGCACAATTCTTTTCTTGCACAATAACATGACTTTTTTTATATTTTCATTATATTTTATTTTTAGTGCTGTCAAACGATTAAAATATTTAATCGCGATTAATCGCATTAATGTCATAGTCAACTCGCAATTAATCACAACTAATTGCACATTTTTATCTATTCGAAATGTCCCTCCCTGTTTCTGGTCTAGCTAGACCCGGTGTGGTGTTGTAGTTTTTCTAACATTACTAGTTGTTGCAACAGCAGGTGAAAAAAACTACAAAGTGTGCTAGGCCAAAAAGAACGTTAATCTCGCGATAAAAAAATTGACGCCATTAAAATGGGTTTGCGTTAACACCGTTAGTAACGCGTTCAACTGACAGCACTATTTTATAATTTTTTTAATTGTATTTTATCCTGTTGACTACTTCTGTGAGTATAGCCAATATGTAGGATGTTAAGCAATGCAATCAGCCCCTTTCCGCCCAGCTGTATATTCTTTGCCCAGGAATATGGCTGCCAAGAAGTGTTAAATCACCTGCTGGGGCCATTTTCTCGCCTTTTGCCTTCTTCTTCCCTCTCGAGGCCCCTTCACCCTTTACTTTTTATCCTTACTCTCACTTCCCTCTCATCTGACATTCACCCCCTTGCTCGATCCTCCATTACCATTCTGTTCACTGAACTGATATTTGAACTAATGAGAATGATATAAAGTCAGAAGATGAGGCAGTATTCACTGTGTAATGAGTCTGCATGTATATATGCCAGTGTGTATGTGTGTAAGGGTGAAAAAGAGTGAAATTTGTGCACTGTGTGGGTTTGTTGTGTGTCTTTATGCATTTGTGGGCCTGTGTCAAGATTAGCATATCTACAGTGTATTTTTTTTAATTTAATTTATATCTCCAGTTTAGTTTCAGCAGGATGTTCTTGGCTTGTGTATAAGTGTGTGTATGTTTGTGTGTGGGTGGAACATTAATGCAGAGTAGGACTGAGAAGGTATCCCTGTGGTTTGTTGCTTCCTCTTGTTTTCATGTGTCATTTTCTTTTGGCTGTTTCTTCTGTCTTTCAAGCAAACACAGAGAGATGGCAGCCTGGCCAGTCCTATATTTATCAATACAATAAAATGTGTGAATGTGTTATAATTATTATTTTTTTTCCCTTTTTCTCCAATGTGTGTGTGTGCATTAGCACCCACTCAAAGAAATATTGCCATGAGTCACACAAACTGAAATTACCACAGGATTAAAACACTGTGGTCTGTTTTTTCTGGAATGGTGGTAATTTACTTCAACAGCTACAATTGTGAGACCAAGGTTGCTTCCGTGGAGAGCAGATAAATTGTGTGGCATAAGCAATACATTGTTTATTGATAACCTTTTTATGTAACAAATATTTTTTGCAAAAATAATACATCCACAAATCTTTAGAAAGGTGTGAAACAAAAGTATGGCTTTTGCTAAATATTATGTTTGGGACAAAATTAATGTTTTGCTTATCTCTGTGTAAAATGTCTGACATTTGGTTCCCAGTTCTAACAAGGCTTCTGAGCCAATAGTGTGAGGATAAGCTACCTAGCTAACGGCAACTTTACACCACTTACTTTACATCAGGGAACTCTGTAATGCTGCATTCACATGGTTTTAGGCAGATGGTTTTAAATTCCATTGCAGAGGGCGGCAAAAATAGTAAAATATATTACCTAACATAATGATTAAAGCAAAAGAGGAGGCTGAGCCATGAGGAGCAGGAGGATGGTGCTATCTTAGCATTTGTCTATGGCTATGTAAGCTTACCTGAAGCAGGGCTGGACTAAACACAATGATATGATACAGAAGATAGAAATGTTGCTGAAGTCATGTGCTGCGTTTGCTGCAGTGGTCTGTGTGACCGCCGGGCAAGAGCTGACTTAAAGCTGACTGCCTGGCTGGCAAGAAGCCCCTCAGGGCCGCACCGACCCACAAACTTTATGCCTTCTAGTATCACAATTGTCAGGACTGAGGTGCCACAGCGCTCTCCAAGGGGCTGATCCTGCTGCTGCAAGAGTAGCTATAGCTCTCTTATCTTTTCTCTTCTCCACAGTAATGTGAATATATAAGCTAAATTAACAGATGAATTGTTTGAACTGTGTCCTTTATTTTTGAATAGCAGCAAAACAAGTAACCCTTCATTAAAGACATGAACTATGTCTCCCTTTTTTTCTCTGTCACACACATACACGCACAGTTCAAACAAATGCTAAAGAGAAAAAAAACAACTGACTTAAAGTTCACTAATGAGTTGGAACTTTGAAGGATAAAAACAAGTAAAATGTCACTAAAACTAATACGCATTTTTGCCTAAAGACTAAGACTGAATCTGAAATAGCTGCCAAAATGAACACTGGTGTGTATGAGTGTGTTTTGTGAATGTGTATTTCTTCTGTGTGTTCATGTGTACTGTATGTGATAGTTCATAACCCAGTCCACTTTATCCATGCATGTCTATTCTTTATAGTGTGTGTGTGTGTGTGTGTGTGTGTGTGTGTGTGTGTGTGTGCGCGCGTCTGCATGCGCCAAGCAACAGAAAGGCCATACAGACAGTTTCATACTCATCAGCATCAAAAACAAATGACAAAGGTGATATGCAAATTACCAATATGCAAACGAGGCCCATATTTTACCTAGGACTTCCTGTAACTGCGGTAACCTATAAGACAACTTTCTTTTTGAAGAGCTGATTACCAGGCACAAACCATGAGCATTACTTTACTCTTGTGTGTGTGTGTGTGTGTGTGTGTGTGTGTTTGTGTATGTGTGTGTGTGTGTGTGTGTACATGAAACCTAAACCAAATTTGACTTCCTTGGCATGGTAACTATTTTTGTTCAGCATCTTATTGTAGGTGCATGGCAACTATCCCTGCACTGTCTCAACCACAGCTGTCTCGGTTACCAAAATCTCCGGGGGTTGTTAAGGAAGAGTCTCCAGGGAAACCAGAGGGAGCAGGGAAGGAGGTCTCAGAGAGTTCAGAGATGTTTTCTAAAAGTGGAGTAGACGACAAGAGCCGGTGCTACATAGGCAGAAGGGAGACATTGTTTGTTGTTCTTAATAAATAGTTACTGGAGAGTGACAGAAAATATACAGAGGAGGCACTAAAAATGTATTAAAAATGTCAGTGTCAGTGTTAAATCAGCATTGCATGAAGAACTATATGTTCCTGCTTTGTACCATAAATAGCAATATGTGATGTAAATCAGCATATATTTCTATTTATGTATGCATGTTTATGGTAACAAGCATATTCTAGAATTGGAATGGAATAGAACATTGATTAAGTGAAGTCATTTTGTATGTTTTGTTCCATTAAATACGAATTTTAGGTTCTTCATTAAGTATTTCATACATTTTCAGATTCATCTCCTTCCTTTCAGGCAGCTTGATCTCAATCTCACTCACCAATCACCTTCTTGTTCTTGTGAACATCTGCAATACATGCATTCATTTATCAATTATACTTTTTTGTGTCAGTGTTTAGTTGTTTTTCTTCATCAATGCCATGCTTTTTAGACAGATAGAAAGATCACGTCTCAAAAAACAACAACAAAAAGAAGGTGACAATTATAGTATAGAATAAGTAAAATAAAAAACAATAAGTAGATATTCATAAAAATAAATAAATAAACACAATGTCACAATGTACAGAAAGAGCAGTTTTGGCACCATGTTACGGTTTTCCTGAATGCACCGTGCAGGAAAATTCACTGAGATATATTTCCTCTCAAGCAACCACTGTACTATTTTTACACTATACTGGCGTGAACTGAAAACGGTGACTGCATACAAGGAAAGAGAAAGAATGTAAAAATGTAGATGTGAAAAATGGCTTCAAGGTTATTAAGTAGCCTAGTATAAATATATAAAATATGTAGGAACAGTCAAAATACAAAACATATAATTGATTATTATGTAAAATATTAAGATATGAATTTGTACATAGGTTCTTATGAATGTTTTGAAGTTTGTCTCTGTCTATGCTCACTGTCTCCAGTTCACCACTTTTCCTTTCATGGACCACTATTGATAGGTACTGACCTCTGCAGATCGTGAACACCCCACAAGAGCTGCAGGTTTGTAGATGCTCTGACACAGTCGTCTACCCATCACAATTTGGCCCTTATCAAAGTCCTTGTCGCTCAGACTGCCCATTTTTCCACATCAACTTGAGGACAAAATGTTCACTTGCTGCCTGATATATATCACCCACTGACAGGAGCCATGATAACCAGATAATCAGTGTTATTCACTTCCCCTGTAAGAACTCATAATGTTATGGCTGATCGGTGTACATAGTCATCAACCTTCAAAATAAGCTGAATACTGAAACTAGTTAGAGAGACGTGTGTGTGTGTGTGTGTGTGTGTGTGTGTGTGTGTGCTGATAAGTGTGTGAGAGTCACTATACTTTTTCCACCTGGTTAGTGAATCTGGAAAGTGTGGGAGAAGGATACGGTGGTGGGTAACAAGACATATAGAGTGTAGATATAATTAAAACCTGATTTTGAGGGTTATTAGTTTTTCACCTGATTTCATCTAAATGTGGCAGGTTGTTGCTGAGGGAGATATGGAAAAAATATGTAAGGAGAGAGTGCGAGGGAAAGGGAGAGATGACAAGAGACACTGAGAGTCTAAAGTGTAATAATTAAAACCCCCTTTGAAGGCTACCCTTTGAAGGGCTCTTTTCTAAACACCAAGCCGCAGCAAAGCAAAAAAAAAAAAAAAGCACTTCTCTTTTAAGTGGTAACGTTGATGATCATCTCAGACCCCTCTGGTCGTCGTATGAAACGTGTGTTTGTTTGTGAAAGAAAATGAGCTTGTTGCTTCCTCGCAGGACGGCCACTGACTTATCAAAATCCCTCTCTTTGAAGTCACGCAGAGAGACGTTTGCGTTCTGGGGTGGCTTCACTGCTGTCAGCCCTCTGGGAAAAGGAAGGGTGGAGTCTGTTTGGTTCCTGCCTTGGCACTTCAATCAATTTATTAATTAGACGCAATTATATCTGTTAATTAGAAGCTGATGGTGATTGGATGAGTTGGGATTGTTGTCTTCTCGCGCAAGGAAGGGGAAGCGGAGAAGGAGATTGAGAGACAGCGATGATATAGTGAGTGAGTTAAGAAGAGGAGTAAAGAGTGACAATTATTGCGTATGAAATGTTGCTGTGCTACAAGTACACTTCACAGAAAATGAACAGGGTCTGTCAAGAGCCAACAGTTTGAAACCTGACTTTCCCCGCATCAGCTTGGTATCGCTGTGACTGTGTGTGTGTGTGTGTGTGTGTGAGATTCAGTGTACAGTGTCGTCTTGAGGCAGCAGAGAAAACGGCAGCCTGACAGGTCCTAAGGCTGTCACTGTAACAGCATGTAATTACAGTCTGCACGGTACATGTATTTGTGTGTGCGTGTTAGAGAGCGCAATTAGACGCTTTAACATCAGAGGAAAAAATCTTGACTCGCTCTCTCCTCTAAAAGTCTGTAAAGAACATTAGCTATGTTAAAAAAAGGAATGAAAAAGAAAAAGAAATGCTGTTTAAACGCAGCGTAATTAAAAGCTGTAAAAGTTATATTTAGCAAAACATGAGAAGAAAATGCAAATTGTGTTTTGGTCGGGCAGCTTGTGTAACTACCTTGTTTTCCCTCTAACTTTCTCCCCCTGTCTCTCATGCACACACATCACTTCCAAAATATACGGACACACTTACTGTCATACTCCGTTACTATGATATAAGCACACTTCATATAGGTCCGAGGGCACCGGTAGCCATGGAGACAGTGTTGAGGTGTTACGGGATGGAAGGCCTCGATTGACAGCAGCTCTTCAGATCTGTGCGAGAGGAAACTTCCAGACTTGCTGAGGAGAGTTGACGGCTGTCTCTTGACGGGTTCAGGATGTTGTTTGGTGGAGAAGTGAAGAGTAAAGTTGGTTTTGGACATCGGGGAGAGAATAAATGATGCACATTGTACATGTATGTTCTGTTATCTTCAAACCATATGTGTCCCATGCACACTAGGGATAGGAAATGCATACTAATAATAAAACAAATAGTTAATTTCAGTATTAAAAGCCCTGCAGATATTCATGCAACCTAAAATCCATGTTCCTCCAGTAAGCAATCAGACTACCACACGTATTTGCAATATTTCCACAAGACTTTACCCACTCAGCCCTTTCTATTGCGGTGGCACAATGAAGAATGTCATTCTCTACAACTGCACATAAGACCACTCAATACTCACCAGTGCTTGAAGTGGGAAAAAATAGGTCCTCGTACTCCCCTTTTTCACGTGTTGGCATGTGTATCAGCCATTATCCGCAAAGGCATTAAGTATTACATTCTCATTTTTGTATTGTAATGAAAAATATATAAATAAAAGATGCAAGGAGATATTGCAGATGTTAAAAAAAAATAAATGTATTTAACCAAGGGGACAACTATTTCAATTATGAGAGCAAACAACTTTGCACAAGTGCATGTAAATTACTTAACATAACAGAAGATCACCCTCAGTATTAAACTGTCACACTGATGGACTGCCTTCATATTTTTCTGTCATGTTTAAAAAATGAACGCGACCCCCGGTGTGTGGCGCAGTAAAGTCATCAGGCCAGGAAAGCCTTAGTTGAATACGCAGGAAAAATCCCTGGATAGTTTCTCTTCTGTCTACCTTTAGTGTGTCACACAAACGAAGCACCTCGGCTCTATGTCCAGTTATCCCTCAGGCTATCCACACAAGCTTTTATTTGACTTTCAAAGCTCTGCTGTGTCAGCGTCTGACTTTGTTCTTGTTCACTTTGTTTGTGGAGCCAGGCTTACATTATTTTAAGGCTTGTGTATCGTTTCTTAGACTTAGCCTAGGAAGGCAGAGGAGAACAGTGAACAGGTGAGTGTCACGCAGTGCCCCTTGGGTAATGCAGTTTATTTAGGCATATTATGACTTGTGAGAGGTCTGTGCACAAGAAAAAGTCCCGCTACACCAAAGAGTAAAATTTAGAAGCTCTGGTACTGCATACTGGTGAGTACTGACCCACTTCGAGGACTCACCCTTCTTTAACAGACCAGCTGAAATTGTATCTTATGAATAGTCAAATATATGCACATCAGACTGGCAGTTATTGTCATGCTTGTTTTGATCCTCTCCCTGTTTGTTTTCTTTGCATCTTTAATTAATGTTCTTTGTTTCTTCTCATGTCTAATCTCTTTATGTTTTTATCTTTATGTATGTTTTTTGACCATCAATTGTGTTGTTCTTATTGATAAATGTCACTTTAATCTACAAACCCAACATTCTGCTGCCACTAATCCATTTTAATCCATTAAAAATAGTCCTCAACCCATGCGAGAGATATTGAGTTTGAAACTTTAATCCATCACTTATATATTTTTATTATCTATTATATATGTGCCTGTGGGTCAATTTCTGTTGTATTTAAGAGGCTGGAAATTCATGTATCCGACGACACTACATCTCAACTTGAAACTATAAAGGGAGAAGTATCAAAATCCCGTACTGTCTGTGTGTGTAATCTGAATTTCTAGGAGGAAGCATAGGACACAAACAGCTAGAATCCACTATGAGTCCAGAATCTTGGTGAAGAGTATTCTTGATAAAGATCAACAGAATATGAAGATTTACGTTTTATGTATATCGAGACAATGAGGTTGAACTTGTCTGTTTTGGGTGTTTGGTAATTGTGTTGTTGTTTTTTAATCTTATGTGTTTGATGTGGTGGCCACTGTGAAAATTGGGTTCTGTTTATGTAAAGTATGAAGTGGGTCAATATATATTTTAAAGCTGCTTACAGGTTGTAATTAGCACTAAACCCATTTAGTTTTCATAGTATTTAGTCATTAACCAAAGAACTGGACAAAATAAAATCCTGACTTGATGAGGTCACAAGATGGAAAAGCATTACTATTCATTATTATCAAGGACAACATAATATTGCATAGTCGTAATCAGTAGAACAATAGAATATTATAATATATAGAATTGTGAAAATTGAGAAATCTTAATTATTTAGTTTGATTGTGATTGCTCTTGGTTTAGCTCACCCTACACTTACCTGGGCAGGTGGTAGCTTCCAGTGAGGTCCACTGCAGTAGTGGGGAGCTGAGGCTGAAGCTTCCATTAGTTGTTTTGTTCTGTTTTGTTTCAGCTTAATTTACTTTTGTTGAAATTACTGGGTTCCATTGTTTACCTGTGTTTCAGTGAGCTTTTTGTCAGTAAATGTCATTTTGTTTTGCACTTACCCTTGCCTGCTTTTCCAACATCCCTTTTAAGGTTTTTCTGGTGCCAAGCAACATCATCTGCCCTTTATATTGGGTGGCGGTGCTACAGATAAACCAACGCATGGTTGGTTTTGGTAATTTCATGGGATTTGTTGACAGTTAAAAAACAATAGATAACATCAGCCATATATTTTAAACACATTATATATTAAAATGACTTATTTTTCCAGCACATCTGAAAAAGATTATGCTTTGAAATATAAACATAGCTTTAGCTACATCAGAGTTAGGCAGACACTGACAAAGGCTCCTGTTTGATGAATGTAATTTCTTCAAGAACAAAGACAATCATCATTGTTCTTAGATTGCAATTTCATACATTTGATCATAAAATGTAATAACTTTTCCTGTTTCCTGATGAAAGTGGTACAGGAGTTGGAAGAGATTTTGAGAAGTAGAAAGTTTTAATAAGTTTCAGTGCAAAACATAGATGTTTTACAAAAAAAAGATGATGAAAGTTTCACAAATAGATAACATTACATCTCCTCTACACTTGATTTCACACCCACAACCACACTTGCAGATTTTTTCCTTACTATTTGTGATTATCTATTCTTCATCAGAAAAATAGATCTGAGCTGAAATCTCTCCTCAAAATGAGTTCCCCTGCAAATAGGAGTGGTGATATCAAAGGTGGTAGATGGTGCTCCTGAATCTTGCACCTCACAAGCTGTCACGCCACAGCATTATCCAGTATTATCTGTAAACTCATCATTTTATTTATGCCTTTTCTTCATTCCCTTAACAGACTCTGCATGCTTGTCCTCTTTCCTTTCTCCCCGCTCTCTCCTCTCTCTCTCTCTCTCTCTCTCTCTCTCTCTCTCTCTCTCTCTCTCTCTCAGGTTATGCTGCTGTGATTGCTGTAAATCTTAGTGATTATGTTTCAGGGCCGATCCTGGCTTATCTACGGGCAGGATCTGGTATGAAGGGTGATGGCGACGGCAATGTTGGGCGTAGGGTTCGGGTGTAATCAAGGAAATACTTTGCTGAATTATCCTCTCCGCAATGAGTTTCTTGAAGTATCTTTTCTCATCAGTGGCGTGATTACTGTAGGAAGTTGTAGAGGGCCCTAGAAGATGTTTCTGAGATTGAGTCAAATGAAAATAAATGAGTTTTCATACACATCGGGGATTGATGGTGTACAAGACGCAAGTCGATGCTTCCATGAATTGATGCATGCTTTGAAACAAACACAACTGTGGTGCTTGAAGACTTTCCAACAACTGTGTGTATGCATGGAACTTTAATTTACAACTCATGGCAGTCAAGTGTTATTTAGAAAATGATTTAAACAAGAATAATCAACTGAGAGGAAGTGATGACACAACATTCTACGTGAGGATTTGTCACCCTGTCTTTGACAGATATGAGAAAAGACTTGCTGAACAGAGGCAGAAAGGCATCATGATGGAGAGAACACTGTGAAGTAATCTCCATTTCTCTCAAGTCATTTTTAATTTTATTAATTTTTTAAATCTTGTGAATGAGATATAATTTTATCTGTTTCCAATTCAAATTAACTTCTCATTTGTAGCAATCTGGTTTATCCTGTCTTGAAACATCATAAAGGCTCTTTTTTGGAAAGTTTCTCAAACAAGGGAAACTTTCCTGCATAACAGCTGTTCGAGAGAGATGAGCCAAAGAGATAAAACCATTTGGTCTTCTTTTCTCTGTAATAGCCCTGTTTCCTCTAATATTACACGTATATGTGCCAACTTACATAGCCAATTAAAAAAGAAAAATGTATGTACTCATGGACACTTGCACACACTTTAAACCATGCTCACGCACACAGATCCAAGCACAAATGTACACAAACACTGATGCAACAAAACGGCAACGACTGAAGCAATGCTCTGATCATACTTACTGTAGCTGTGGTGTGGATGCCTGAAGAAAGTGTTTGTGGACTGCAGATGAGAGGAGATGTTGGTCCATAGTGAGGTGGCATCATGCCCCGAACAGACAGACAGCAGAAGAGGTTTCTTCAAAGCTAGTTGTGACACAGCAGGATGCCAAAGCTACTACTGCCAACACATACTGTACTATAAAGCAAGTTCAACATACCAAGGATATATATGTTGGTTATCTGGCTCTGATAACCCTAATGTGATGGGAAATGTTTATGAAGATGAATCACTTTTACTTGAAGATTTTAGAAGACGCTGATGACTTACACAGAAGAATTTAGGCTCGACCAAGGAGAATAAGATGTGCAATACAAGTGGAGCACAGTGCAATGCCAACCCAATTCTGAAGGCTTTCCCTACATGAGGGATATTTACTAAACTAAGTATTAACATTTCTTATCCCTGTACACTACTACTGTTTGAGGATTCTATTGGTTATTGGTTAAACGTTCTAAGCCTACCTACGCTGTTCTAAGTCACATTAAATTATAATCCTACACTACGCAATATAAGAAGGAGACAGGGTGTCTCTCTTTCAGATGCATCTCTCAACCTCCGTCTTCTGTAACAAAGTGTTAGACCACAGACCACAAAATATGGAGTGTGGACTGGTAGCTGGAGAGGTCAGTTTCATCTCCTCTGCACTGCCGAGGTACCCTTGAGCAAGGCACCTAACCCCAAAATCTGCTGGTAACATGCAGCCCCGTCACTCCACCATCTCTCTCCCCTTTGCATGTCCACAAGTGTGTGTGAAGTGTGTATTTCAGCCTGTGTGTGCATGTATATAAAAAGAACAATTTCCCCTAGGGGATCAATAAAGTGTATTTCTTCTTCTTCTATATGTTGGGTGCTCAGTGTTCAACCTTATCAGCTGCTTCAGAAAGGAAGCCAAAGTGACTTGTGACTTCATTGATTCATAGATTCATAGATGACCTTACAGTGGCATGGGGAGCACTATACCAGTTCAGTTTAATGTAAAGAAGGAAAATTCCTTCACACCTAACATCCAAGATCTCACTTAGCAATCACACAACTCATTAAATCAACTCAGGGTTTCCCCAATTCTTTAAAGTTTACATAAAAGTGGCGTTTGTACCATATGACCAATCGCAATCAGGATATCATGGACATATTTTACAAATGAAGAGCAAACTAAATACATATGTATATGAAGTGAACATGAGGTTAAACACTTCACTTTATCCTGGCTAAAAACAACACAGTTGCAGCTGCCAAATGCAGGATGCAGAACTGGCACAAAAACCTGTGTAAATGCAGTTAATAGGCTTATAATATCACTGCATCATCATTAGGGCACAAGTAGATCTGACAGTAACATTTGTTTATTCTATTAAAATGAGGTGTTGCTTAAATGTATTCTTATGCCATGTATGACAATTGTAGTCTGATTCTTTCATTTGCAACCCCAAACCTGTGGGCACGGAATAAGTGGGCAGTGGTCACTTTTTCAAGAATATCTCGTCATTTCACAAATCTGATTCATTTAACACAAATGTTCCAAACTTTGTTCGGAAATAACTTTATAAAGCACTGAAACGAAAAATCCATTAATGCCATAAAAGGTTCTCAAATAGAGGTTGAAAGCATTTACTGAAAAATTACCTGCTCCCAGAGAAAGGTGGGGCGGTACATTACCAGTCTGAATACCTAAAAGTATGCTCATAACATTTAATAAAAAAGGAAAACTATTTATTTTAACGCCTGCAACAGGTGGTATTAAACAGACTTACATAAAATATAATAACATAATACAAAGCAGTCAGTAGGGTTACTTCTATGTCTTTTAAGGACATTAAGTAGGCTTTAGTGCTTCAATCAGTCTCTGTTGTAGGATGATACTGACTATACAAAAGCATCTCCACTTCACACACATCATACATAAAATTCTGAGTGACTGTAAGCGTACTGGCTCAAGAAGCTGACACAGACATGAGTCAGTCCCTCAGTCCCTCCGAGGATAATCTATCTCTTAGATAAAACATCATCGTGGAAAGCCAAAGGACTCGAAGAGACCCTCTCACGATCCATGCACTGCTCCACAGGATCAATAATTAATACATCCACATGGTCTTCTATGACTGATGATGTCATTTTCCAAGAAAACTGATTGGTCAGTAGGCGGCGCTTTTATAGAGATGATCCCTTATTTCAAACCTGCTCAGAGCAGGTTAGCTGTTCAGTTACCATGACGTTGTACCCTGGTAATAAATGAACCTCCATTGTAGGACTGAAAACCCGGGGTTAGTCCTGAAGTCACCTTGCTTACATCAAATCTTGCTTCGTAGTACAGGCGCCAAGGTTAGATAGAAACATCAAGACACTGAAGAGGTGGCAGGTTGCAGCACCACTGCTGAGAAAAGATGCACCAGTACCTGTGAATTTATTCAAGATTAATTGTGATATTTTATAGTTTTTCACAGTTCTTTACGTTCTAAAATTGGAACACAAAAACTAAAACTTGCAAACCTAATATATATATTACACTCAGTTTTAAATTTTATATCAGTTTTTGCAAAAAGCTACACACCAGTTTCCCTTTAGCTGCAGCGGGATACCAGCCACTAGTGTTTTGCTCTTCTCCAGGTGGAAGCTTTCTTTGGCTGTTTAGTGCAGCGAGTTGAGCTCCGTGGATCAGAAGGCACACCAACGGTGCAATACTTGAATAGTTGGGAAGATGTAACAGATTTAGCGGCTTTGACATGTTGTGCTGATAGATGGCGGACTCCCCGAGCTAAATACAGCAATATTGCTGTAAATGTTGAAACATAACCACACAGAATTTCTCACTGACTGATGGAGCAGTCATTTACGGTCTAATCTATCTAACAATCTAACTTTTTTTTTTCTCCAGAACTCCATAATTGCAGAACACACAATATTCTGTAACATTCACCAGCACATTACAGCACAACCATATCAAGATCATACAGATCTACAGTGTGCCATTTGACCAAAACTCAGAGAGGGTTCAAAAACAGTGCTATGAATATGTTAAACTACACTATAAATGTACTATTGTATCAACAATGTATGAGTGGCGGAGCCAGACAATTTTCATAGGGGTGGCCAGACTGAGACCATAGCTCACACAGGGGTTGCACAGGGGTAGTACAGGTGTACTGTACCTGTATGTTCACTTCCATGAAGAGCAACAGATGAGCACTCTCCTTCAATGTCTGACTCTGTCTCATCACTGTCATCCTGCATCTCCCTCTCCACACCACTTTCCCTCCTCTCATTACTCGGCTTTAGTAAGTAATTTTCCTCTTCATTTTGCCTGAGGGGTGCAAAACCAAAATATAGTAACCTTAACATTATGGGCAAGCATTTCAAAAATATTCCTTTGCAATACTTTGCATGTGATCATTTGGCTGCCAACTGCCAACAAAACATTTTAATTCCCTTTCAAGGATATGACTGCTAAGTTAACAGCCTAAATTAACTTAGCAAACTTTACCATGTCTGTTTCAACTCCAGCACGCCAGCCATAATATACATACATTAAGACAAGAAATATTTCAAACATAGTGAATAAACTTAATTCTGCTTGTTAACTTACCTGTGACCTCTTCCATGTAGGCGGGAAACAGACAATCCTCTTACTGCAGGTGCAAAGTCCCCGCGAACAACAACACTACTTATTCTTCTTCTGTAATTGTGTTGGTGGTTGAAATTCAAGTTAAGTGTATTACCGCCACCTTCAGTTTGGGTGGAGAAGTACCTGTTTGAGGTGCGCTGTTAAAATGCGTCCATATGGGAACACCTGTGTACAGTAATGGTTCCGCAAAAAAGTTGCTGGCAAAGCGCTGGTGGGGGGGCCAGGGGGGTGGCCAAAGATTAATGTATGGTGGCCGCCCCCTGGCTCCGCCCCTGCAATGTATAGACATTAGACATTAAAGTACTGTAATCCAGTGTATTGTGCTAGCTAGCATATTGACTGCTCCTAGTCTATTTCTCATATTGTATGGTCTGTTTCAGAGAGCCTTGGATGCCGCTGCAGCACGTTTATATTTTTATTGATGAGGCTGGCTTTAACCTAGACAAAAGAAGGGGACGGGGACAAACCAATAATTGTTGTTGTGAATGTCCCCGGACAGCGTGGAAGGTATATCACCATGCCAACCTTAGTCCCTAAGATGTTTCATCGACCACCTATAGTTTATTGTTCTTTAACCTCCCGCCATATTCCCCATTCCTAAACCCAATTGAAGAGTTTTTTGGCATGGCGATGGAAGGTGTATGACTGCCATCCCAACAGAGGATGCATGTGTGAAGTTGATGTGGGGGCTGTATCTGTAACACTGTAACTCCAAAGGATTCTTTACCCGCTATTTCGCCAGGAAGAACATCGCTTGTGATGAAGATGAGGTTCTCTGGCCAGACCACAATTGCTTTTTTCTTACATTATGCAACAACTGGCTTGTCACTGGTATAACACTGAAAATGCAAAAGGCATAAACCTACTTGTAAGATATTCATAGTTGTGTTTTTTGTTGTTGTGTGTGGAAACATTTATTCATAAGATGGTGTATGTGTGTCATTTTAATGCAAAAAAATGTTTTGAATACAGTGTTTGCTTTTGCAAGAGATTTGAGGAGATTTTGCATTTTATGATTGAGGTTTTGTTAAGAGTTTTGAGAAAATGAGCTTAAGATTCAGAAAGCATGTGTGAACAATTGTTAATAACTAAGTTGGAGAAGCTCGATAAAATTGTTTCCTTTCGAGGTTTGGCAGCTGAGAAAGTATTTTTTTACACAAGGCTTGGCTTTGAACAACTTCATTGCACAGCAGCTCATGAATGGCAGTGCCAAAGGGTTACAGCACAAATTCCTAACCCACACACCAATAATATATATTAATAATAATATAATAATAATTTTATTTGTAAAGCACTTTTCAAGTTTACAAAGTGCTTTCCAGAATAAAACTTATAGAGATAGAAAATATTAGTATTAATATAAAAGAAAGAGTAAATGGATGATACTAAAACAGGGACAATTCAAATTCATGTATTAATTTAAACAGGTAAAAAGAGAGTTACAGTAGTCCAGGCATGTTTTTTTCTGTGTCACATGTTGCACATGTTACAATGAAGAGACATCGAAGAGATTGATAAGCAACCTGTGGTCACTTCTTAGTTGTTCTAGACAGCAAGAAGAGATTGTTGGCTGTGTGTAAGTCAGACAGTTAAGAGGCCCCTGTTAAAGTGGAAGCTGTCTCTGAATTGCTGTCTGTAAAATATGTCCACCATGACCTCCACAAATGTCAATCCTGTTGCCATCGTCCAAATGCCAGTTGTATTTCTTTGATTTTTTTTCTTCAGATGGAAGCACGGAAATAAACATTAGCAGATACAAAAGGACAATAACTAGTCACACAGTACTAATGCATCTTTAAAGGTTTCTTTTCTTGTCAATGTGTTCTTCTGTTGTTCAGGGCTGTTTTTATTTAACCCAGCTGATTTCATTTTGGACCAGCTCTTGTGCTCATACTGGGGAACAGGTAATGCCTTTGAATTGTGCAACAGATTTTCATTACATTTATGAATGTGCTTTATAGTCACAGGCAGTGGTCTATCCCAGCATGGACTGGCACACTGAATACGCTGCTACTACATCATTGGGAAAGTACTGAATTGACAAATCCACTTGATGACATGCAGGTTTATTATTTATTTCCTAAAAAAGCACTAATGCTTAAATGTCACTAGACTGCCAGTAATTGCTTTCTTTTGTAAGTCTTAATTAATAAATGGTGACAACAGCATATTGCTTTATAGAATGTGGTGAAACACGTAAACCTAATGTTCTGTATAGGGTGCTGGAGACCCCAGGCCCTCTTTAACTATACATAAAACATAGTTTAAGGTGTGGTCACTCATTCTGGAGAAAGACGGTTGAGTGATGAGTCTCATTCCCAGGTCATCAAATATTCTCATCAAGACACTTTGAGTTATGATAAATGGGGAAAGATATTAAGTGTCTTCATCAATAATCAACTATTTTTCTCCAGAAACAATAAATAAAATTAAAATACAATGGATTGCCAGATGCTCTACATTGGTGATTACTTTTATTCAGCGCTACACCTCTCATATAAGTTTGGTCTCTGACATTTTCATCATTAAAAGGAAGTGAAACAAGTTATCATTACTAACACTCGATGCACTTCTTTGTAACCCTGGCCATTTAATATATTTATTAAACTGCAAAATCAACCCTGCAATCATTCATATAACTGTAGATCATCTGGTTTCACAGATCCAGTGTACATATTCTGCTAATTAGTACAATAACATTAACACACTTTGATTTTGAAAAATATATATACTTTCTGTTTGTGTGGATTATATTATTTCTATTATTGTATCATAATTCCTATTCTGAGGCAGCAGACAACAACAGATTCACAGAGCGTAGAATAACGGAAAACTGTTTTACGCGGGAATTTCTACATCTGTAGTGACAATCAGACTAATTCAAACCATTAACACAAACTACTTTTAAAAGATTTGTTGCTACTTTTAGCATACAAAGTGTGACTTTTTGCAGCAGTGGGGAGATTATTCTATATGTCATTATGTATTTTATTCTACAACTGCCCTCTATCTAATATCCTCATTGATTTCACTCCATTTGCCAATACTTATCCCCCCCTGAAGGTGACATTTGTTCTGTTTATTTCCTCCACACCGTAAAGGCCAACAGTTGAGGAGAAACAGATGGGAAATTCAGCTCTCAGTGCTGACGATCAGCATTGTTCCACTGGTCCATTCACATTTACTGAAATACGTCTATCTTGACACCACAACTTGGCTCTTATACATCCTCGAAACAAAAATGTATCTTTCTCTCAATTTTATCTTGGTTATTAGTGTTATTATTCTACTCACTCTAAGTAAGGAGGTTATTTACAAGGTCAGGAGAGTTGTTACTTGCTATAATTATCTCTCATGTCTCTCTTTCAAGTTGGTTTATTACTATCTTTCTAAATGTAGTTATTATAATTATAATATCTCTATATACTGTAGTAAATAGGATAGAGCTCTCTGTAACCTTTGAGTTAGTTTCATTGCCTGCATGTACTGGCAAATTCAAATACACTATTAAAAATGTAATAATTTTCACTGTATATTGCAGTTCTTGAGCGTATAAAACAAAAAGGAAAAGGTGAATATGCACCAACTCAGTTTACACAACTCAATGTACGTTTATTTTCTGTTTTGGTGAGATCAACTTGCACACACAAGCACAAGGACAATGGTTCATTCTTCCAAAGATTTGAAACAAAAATAGACAAGAATTTGAAGTCTGAGAGGGAATATTTTTATTACATTTGTCAAAACTGGTCTATGTGCGGCACCATTCTTCTGTCTGCCCACGCACAGCAGGTTACATAAATGGTTTCAATGCTCGAGCCCACTCAGTGTTTTAGTAGGCAGTCAACAAGTGAAAGAATTAGAAATGTATGTATTCTCCAAATGACCTATGCTTCTCACATTCAGCAAGAAAAGTTAGAGCACTTGGAGCTCTGAACTTAGTTCATGTGCTACTATTTTGCATCAGTGATTGAACTTCAGTGCCAGCGCAGCGAGAAATGAATGTTGATGTAGTGCAGTGTAAGACAGTGGAGGCTGATTTATTTTAATTTAATCTCAACACTCACATCCTGGGGTTTGTGCCATGTCTTGACAATACTTTTCTAACCTAACATTAACTATAATTTACTGCCGTCAGTTGAAAAATACAGTATATATCCAGTAAAAAGACTTTGGCGGTGAACATTTTGCAGACACATATAACATGAACATCATCTGTCACATCACAGAGATGGGAGAAAGGAAAATATTTTGGTCCTGGTGCAAGAAGATCTACAGCAACCATACTTGTAGTCTGAGTAAAGACCATCTCAGCCTTAACATCAGACACAAAGCCTAAGAGAAAAAGCCCTATGGCCTATGATAAATGACTGGATTTATTCCATATGTGTCTGTATAAATCTGCACACTGTTCATTGTTTGAGCCATTCATATTTCAGCTACATTAATTCAAACCTGGTCGCCCGTTGAACGGAGCTCCAAACCTACGGATGAAGCTGGAGCAGGAATTTCCTAGCTGCAGATTAGGAACTTTATCAGTGCTCCACCAAAATACTGTAAATGTGTTGTCACCATAAGAGACAAAGATGTAACAAGTACTTTTACACCTCGTTAATAAGCTGCCCTACTAATCATTTGCGAAACTTCACCTCTCTGTTTCTCTGTTCAACTTTTACCCTGCTAAACATCCTTCTAAACTGCTGTCTCACAGTTTCCATAAATAAGATCCAATACATTAATTTAAAAAAAACAAGCACAAACAGCACACCACAGCCACAGGTCAGTGTGTCTACCCACACTATTCAATACTGAAAGGAACCAGAGAAAGGAAGAAATGACAAAAATACAGACATGCCTGACACTTTTATTCTCCAGTGTAAGAAGGAATAATTTATTTTCTATTCAGCTTGCAGAGTTTATGATAGCAGTCGATAAAAAAACAACACACAAAAAAGAAACCCCGCCATGCACTCTAGACTTAATAGCGACGCTGCCTCCTCCTCTTCAAGTATCTTCTCGACTCCTCTTCTCCTCACCAACCGCCTCTTCGCCATCCTCTGACCTCCTCTTCTGTCTTTTTTCACTTAATCAGGAAGCTGAGAGACAGAGGAGGATGAGAAGAGAAGGGGAAATGAGAGCAACAAAGGGAATAGGAAATAGAAAATAAGAAGGAAGGAATATAAATAAAGTGTATTTTTCTGTTACACAAAACCACAATGTATTTTTAGCAGGGGGCAAAAGATACAACTAAAAAGCTGTGCTGTACATAATTTTCTTGTTAGAAATTCTGACTGCAGGTTCAAACTGTTTCTGGAAGCATCAGGCAAAACTGCTTTAATGCTTGCTGAAGATGTATTTGTCGGTCAATCAGGAAAAGGAATTAAGGAGTGTCTATATGCAGTTACCATGTCTATATGCTGCTAAAAATTAAAAACTTGCATTGTGCTGATAAATATGAAGTCAGTCGCAGTCAAATCAAATATAAGAAACATATACAAACAAGCATAAGAAAGCGTCTAATCACACTAAAAACACTTCTGCTACTTCGGAGCTAACCATCTCAATGCTTACTTATTGGTTTGGAAGTTTGTTTTTTTTGTTGCTGAACAGATCAAATGTTTGTGTGTTTCATATAAAGTGGCATACAGTAAACTGACATATAGGTTTAGTTTAAAAATGTATCTTTAAGCAGTTCTTTTCAGGCTGCATTCTCATTTCAAGAGCCAGTCACAACTTTATTGCTTCTTCAATGGCATTCATAATTTCCCCATAATTGGAACCAGATTACAGAGTTCTTTCCAGGGAATGGGAAATAGGAATAACTTGTTAAATATCCCATTATCAGTTACTATGGATGGCTAAACTCTCCATCAATTGATATAAGTCACAATACAACAATCATTGAGCTGGCATAAGCAAATTGGTCTGGTTTTCAAGCTACAGGTCACAACAGGGTTCAAGCCCCCATGGCAGTACCTGATCTGCCCTGGTGAACTGCCCTCAACAACTTGAATCCTTTCCAGCTCCAGAGGCGAGTTTCAACAGCTGGAGGTGTTCTGGTGTTGTGCTGTAATAACCTTACTGCTGCTCCAGTGGCAATGTATTGGACCCAGACTCTGTGGACTTGTGGAGTGTTTTCTGTCAAACATTAAATCTTTTTTATGTAGTGGCGACCTTTAGCTCAAAGTGGGACCAAATTGCTGCTGTTCTGGCTCACTAAGCTGAAGGGTTTAAGTTTCTAAACACATTAATTATATGACAACCTACAGACAATGTCCATGATGAATCCATGATTTCTAATATACAGGGTAAAGATAAAAAAGGTGTGTGAATATACTGTATATTGAGTGTACGGCAAACCATCAAAGAAGCGTTGGAGTCAACAAAGTCAGACTGCAAATCTCCGTTGAAGTTTTAGCTGTAAAACTGGTCTCTAGAGAGAGAAGCTTGGCAATGTGGCTTATACATTTTGGAGGGAGTGTTTCCAATCGAACAGCTGTCTTAAGATCAATGAAATAATGGGAATGGATGGATCGTGTTTTGGCCTGGATTTCTGCACTGTGTCTGCAATAAGTCTGCAGTGATTTTATGTCAACTTCAGTGATTTCAAGATTCATTGTACGCCTGTATATTTTGTTTGAATAACTGTTGAGTAAGCTGGATGAAACTTGTGCAAGCAGCTGTACTGTGGTACTGTACGGTTGCTATAGTTACCTGTAGGGGTATCCATGGTACTTGGACCTGAAAATGGAGAGCAGGAAGCTAAAGAAAAACACCACCAGTCCAAGACCAACCAGGCAGATGACTGAAAAGACACACACACACAGTTTGTCATTAAAATAAATTGCACAACTGAAACTGAAGCCACAATTTACACACAATATCAGAATGTGATATTCTGGTGTAAAAAAAAACTACATTAAGAAACTGCAACATGATCTCTAAAACTAAAGTTTCTATAACTACACTTAATGCTTTGTAGTTTCTATATTTTTCCAACTTTTTGCAGGTCCTGCAGACACCCTGATATATGCATATTACTTATTACACAATGGCCTGTGAGAATATTTGATTCCTGGCTAAAGGCAACCATTTAAATCATTTCACGCACATTATAATCGTTGATGCAAGTCTCTGTTTGATCCCTGCTCAAATTGAATGTGCTTGCAGGGTTTAGACATGGTACACACTGAAAGCCTCTCTCTTCATGTTGGTGGTTCACACACACACAAACACACACGTAAGCACCTACACAGGCATACAGACGTGCAGCCAAATTAAGATATTTGCCCAAATTCTAATATAAAGGACGTCTAAAACATAATGTGATGCACTTCATCATGCCAATACCCTTTAATATTTACCCGCAAACCCACAACATGTGCCACTTCCTGTTTCTCATCATTACCCATACTGTGCTGCAGAAAATTGTGTTTGCAATTATTATCATCTTATTTCCTCAGTGCGTAGTCTAAAGCGAAATATACATAAGCATGATCTTTAATCTGCAGGGGAATTGTGTGTGTCTGTCTTTGTGTGTGGGTGTATGAGTGTGTGCACACACCCTCATGTAGCAGCTAATCCTTGAAAAGCACTGTGTTAAATTAAACTGTCACCACAGACTGATATTGTTAATCAGGGATTAGGATGAGGACCTCTCCTGGAGACTAAATAGTGAGATATGCGCTTGTTCTCACTGTGTGTGTATGTGTGTGTGTGTGTGTGTGTGCGCATGTATCTGTGTGAAAAGTTATGTGTGTATGTGGGAGAGAGGCAATGTCAGAACAAAAGATTTGGCTGGGAAAATGTAAGACAGATTATAAGTGTCAATTTGTGTGTATGTGCTGTCATTCATTTTCAGGGCTCCAGTGGTTTGTGTGTTGTCTGTGTGTGTTCTCTAATCTTTAATGCATGTGTGTATAAGGCTACTATTGCAGCCATTGCTCAATGTCGAACTATAACTCCTTTTTTTTTATTTCACACACATATAATACATTTACAATTCAACACATACACACACACAAACCTCAGGGGTTGTCTTGTGTTGTAGGTGTGTGTGTGTGTGTGTGAGAGAGAGAGAGAGACCGAGAGAGAGAGCAATTGGCATGACATTCAAGCCCTAATGCTTCTACTACAGGCACACACACTTAGATAGACAAACACACAAAAGGGCCCAGTAATCAGCGTATGTGTGGGAGTGCTTTCTTATAATTCTATTTTTGTGAGGACCAAAGAGCACCACTCACATGGGATAATACACTTTTTTTCATTCTTTACTTTAAATTTTAATTTTTAAGAGGCATGTAATAGGTATTTTTTAAATAAAAGGCTACACTGACAACTAATTGAAGCAAATGTCCTGACAAGTATTGTAATACAAACCTGAGTGTGTGTGTGTGTGTGTGTGTGTGTGTGTGTGTGTGTGTGTGTGTGTGTGTCATTGAGTGAGTGACTGGATTGAGAGCACTGCATATTTGATAGTGCGTCTCCAGGGAGGGCACTTATGCCCCTGTGCTCCCTGGGCTGCCACATCTACGCGTGTGTCTGCGAGTGTGTGAGCGACAGAACGTCTGTGTATCTTCATTAACTATAGTGGGATGTATTTCCCATAGCTCATCAATTATGACTGAGAGGTATCTTAGTATGCTTCCATGGATAATGACACTCTCTCTTTTACTTACACACACACACACACACACACACACACACACACACACACACACACACACACACACACAGACACACAGACACACACACGACACACACAGACACACACACACACTAATATAAGTGATTTATGACCTTGGCGAAATGACAAGTTGTTTAAGCTGAATGATTTCCCTCAATGACAAAGGTGGTAATCCCTCTTTTGACTGTATGATTTGGCTCAATTCAAATTATGATATACTGGCATGGTGAAAATAAATGTACATTTCCCCAGCATGAGGAAGCCAATAAACATATTAAGGTAAGCCTATCACAATAGGAGGACAAATATAAACAGATACTGTGATGCTAAATGGCTCTTTAATTTATTCTTTGATTAGCAACAGGCTTCAAGAGACATTAACTGACTCACCCTAAAGATACAACCACCCACACTGTTTCACTGCTGCTGTTTGTGTTTGGCTTGTTAATGTTCACATTACCCAAGCGAACCAAGGAGCCTCATTTATAAAAATGAATTTATACTTAGTTTTAAGATATTTTCCGACAGTGTGCTTATTAGAAGACACTGAGCATAACAAAAGTAGCAGGAACTGAGAAGCCCATTTGTAACTTAAACTCCTGTGATCTATAAATCTCAAATTAACTTAAAATTGAAGGAACCTGCTTTACAATCAGTGGTTTCCCCTTATATACTGCAAGCACAACAGAGGGTTTAGTCAGGATTAGCCATGGTTACTTCTTTCTAATCTGACACACTATTTACAGAACATTGCATCCTGTTTTTAGTTGTAAACACCCTGCATCCTTCCTATCACTGTTCATAAAGGTAATCCAAAGTTCACCACAGGCTTGGGCACATAGGATTCTGAAAATCAAAACAAACCAGCAGGAAAACCTAACATCAACTTTTCTTTGTGACAAGGTTGTTTCCAGTAAGGTAAACTACTTCTATGTAGTTTTCTGACTAAATCATACTTAATCTCGAAAACGATACGCAAGGCCCCAGGGCTTGTAGATAAATGTTTAATGGACTCTTGGTTACCGGTTTGTTTACCATGTCCAACAAAAACAAGCTTACTAGACGTACATTCATTTGTGTAAATGTGACCACATCTATATTGTGTATATCTGTATGATTTTAAGGTGAAGCAGACTCCCATTCTCCCCTCCCCCCTCATTGATGTGTCGCTCTTATTCACATTTCATACTTCTTCACCTTCATCTTCCTTCGCTCTATCTCGTTTTATAACTCCATTTACTTGTTCAGAAACTGCCTTGTTGAGAAACAGTTTGCACACTGTAATTTCCTGCGCACAGGCGCATGGAAGCAGCAAATAACTTCCTGTAGCTGCACTCAGCAGTATGGAAGCTATATGCCAGGGATTTAACACCCGCATCCAGTGATTACACATTCAAGCCTAATCCTCTCTCCATTACTGACAGATGACTATTCTTTATGCTGCACTATAATGCAATTATTTAATTTGTGTGTCCATATGTGCATCATTCCAATGGCAGTGGTGTGTTTATTCCATGCAAGCTTGTGTCTTCATATTGTGCGCGCTTTATGTAACAGATTTTTTTTAAGCACTGGCATGCTTGCACTGTTGGAAATGTAATCTGCCTGATGTGTTTACTTCAGTTTATTGAAATTAGCAGGTGGCGGTTATACGAAGAAAGAGGCTGAATTAAAGTAATTAAAATAAAAATACAAGTTTCTACACGTAAGAAGAGAAGGAAAGGAAAAGGAGAGAGAGTGAGATGGAGAATGAAAGGATGAACAGAGAAAGGAAGCGAGAGACCTGTTGGAAATGATGGAGCACAGAGAGAATTGATAAATGGGTCTGTGTTGCTAAACACGTGATATATCAGCATTACACCGGCGATAATTGTGGGAGCATGCATGCATGAGTGTCTGTGTATGTATGTAGATGTATGTGTGTGTGTGTGTGTTCCTGTTCAGTCTGATAGTGAGAAACAAGTCTTGAGGTAGTTATAAAGTCATTATCATTTTAATTGCCAAGCTTTAAGATCTCAAGGAGAACTCATGGGTAAAGTAGAACAAAAATTTGATAATCTTCCCTTTCGAGTTTTTTAGTGTGTGCGTGTGTATGCATGAGTGTGTGGCCTCACCGAGGCAATTGAAAGGCTTCTCGAGTTTCTTTTTCATCACACTAACTCTAATTAAAATCCACTTGTGTGTAACTGTGTCTCCCTGTTTGAGGTAATTACCAGTACAGGTCATCTAATATGTAACTTCCCTTCTTATAATACAGGTTATAAAGAAACTCTGGTTTGACAGTAAAAGAAAAGGTTGAAAACCAGTATGTCATTAGTATGGTCAAGCGACCACCTCCCATTTGAAATGATGAACAGTGCTACACCCAACACTTCCAGACAAGAGTCATCAGGAGGTGTTAGGGGCCATCTGCCCTTCAGTCAAGAGATTAATACCAAATTCTTTTTTTTTTTTCCACACCTGTTTTTCTTTTGACAAAGAAATTACAAAACATGTCAAAAGGTCCTTCATGTAGCATTTTAAAGCTGACCTCTGTAATTTCCATGTCTGTGTCTGTAATCTTATGTATTACAATCCTCAGCATGGGGCCACTAGTGCCACAGAATTGATTTTTGACTTGGACAGGGTGACAAATTTCACAGAACTCCACATGACAGATCTGACATCAATGAATCATCCCCTCTGTGACCTCTATATTGTATGCCTCTTGCTCAGACGTTTGAGGAAATCTGCTTGACTGCTTTAAAGTAGACATTTTTTTCCCAACATGTAAAGCATATAAAATAAAGTATAAAAACACCAAGGGCTACTGTAGTACAAACATCCTCTTTGCAAATTGAAGTTGCACGGTGCTAATTTTTCAAGACTGCCAGTAACAATGCAATGTGATACCAATTACAAAACCAATCATAGATTCAAGGGTTTCTTCTTAAAATTGTTTAAACTGCACCATTTAAAACAATACATGGTTTATAGTTAAACAATGTGCATTGTCTGAAATAGCATGGAAATCCTGGTACTTAAACCTTAAAACAAACTTTTTGCTGTTCAGGGGCCCCATTATTCTTGATTAACTTACAAAGACCCTAACCGTGCAAGGCAGGAGGACTTGCAAGATCAGGTGAGAATCTATCTTGCCAGGCTTCAAGCTATGGGCTTGTGTACATCATTACAGTAGTACCAAAACAATAACCATCCTGTGAGTTACAACTGACAGCTACGGCATGAGCTATGGATGTGGTTTAATGCTAGGTGTGTGGGACAACATGTGGGAGAGGAAAACAACAATGGTGGCTACTAAAGAGGTTAGTGAAGATGCTGCTAGCACCAGTTATGTCAGAACTTGAGTTTATTTCTTAATTGTTTTTCTCAATGGAAAAGAGGTTTTCGCTTTTCTCCAAATGGCTTCAGTAAGAGTTTTTTGTTGTTCTGATTGCAAGTTCACCCCTGATAAACAATGATAGACAGATGGTTCATCCAATCACCAAGTACTTCATGAAAGAACCTGTCCTTTTCTAGTTTCCAACCACAGCTTTCCAGATAGTTATGTGTAACAAACCATCTGGGACACTCAGGTTACACAGACCCTCCATTTTTATATCCAAGAATGAAAAAGGGTGGCCTTGGAAACAAGGTTTCAGACACATTTTGCACCCACAGATACATTGGTCCAGAAGTTTGACTGTTATCTGAGATTCACCTTCAGTGTAATCAGTGAAGTGCACCTCTACCACTTAATGTACCTGTGGTTGATTGTGCAAGGACTGAGGTTTGCACGAGGGTCAGATCTGCACTGAAAATTTGCAGCTTCTCAAGAGCGGGTGCAAATACACAGAGCTGTATTGGTAGGTAAGAGAACACTTGATCAAGGAGTGATACAAATAATAAAGGAAATAAGCAAAATAAATGCTTTCTAAAGGGAAAAAAAGGGCAGAATTCATAACTTAGCAAAATATCAAATTATTGATTATTAATGACAACAAAAATGGGGCAACCCTGTCTCATAGAAATTCTACTCGTCTAAATCACCATTAGGGCATTATTTTTTCTTCCAAACGTATTTGCTGTTGCAAATGAGTTGTATATGGACGTTATATCAAGGAGACAGGACCGACTAGGGAGGAGACGGGAGACATGAACATGCATATGTTAATAGAGGTGTTAAGACACAACTAGGATTTTATGTGTTCGATGCGGCATTTACAAGTATGGATTTAGCTGCAGGTGCTGTGGGAATCTACGTGAAATATCAACCACACCGATTTACATCTTACACCCGCTCTGGTATGTGTGTCTGCGTGTCTGCTACCAACTGATCTGCTACAGTGAAGGTCTACCACCAGCTGTGATGATTTGTACTTTTAATTCCTTCTGAGCACAACTTTGCATCATTCCATTTGTTTAGCATTCTAAGTATTATTTTTAAAACTTTATGATTAAAATATAACTAATGTTTTGAGTATACTGTTTACAACATCATTAATTTTATCATTAAACCATTATTATTATAATTTTGTGCCTAACAGAAACACAAATTAGTTGAAGTGCAGCCTTGTGTTTAAAAATTGAATGAAATCAAATGAAATTATTCTTTATTTATTTTATTTTTTAAAATATATTTTTTGGGGCTTTTGTTGCCTTTTATTATAGTGACAGCTGAAGACAGACAGGAAAGGGGGGCAGAGAGAGGGGATGACACGCAGCAAAGGGCCGCAGTTTGAATTCGAACCCTGGGCTGCTGCAGCAATGACTGAGCCTTGGTACATGGGTCGCCAGCTCTACCCACTCAGCTATCCGGGAGCCCAAATTATTCTTTATTAATAAGCAGTGTAGATAACAAAAATCTAAAGTGACAAAAAAAGGTCCTTGATTTCTGATTTTCTGAGCTTGCTGATCAACATTGAACTGTGCCTTTAAACTCTCCTTCACTCACAAACTCAGACTATAGTAAATCAGTTTTTGCATTTACGTATTGGACAACTCATAGACAGCCCCAGTTGGACTCCAACTGTAATTTCTGTGCATTTTATATTTGTTTAGAGTAACTGTGGCTCTTACGTGAATGTTAGGACAAAAACATTAGATGTATCAGAAGAAAATAAGAGGCTTTTTTTCAGTGTCAAACTGACTTACTGTCCGTGCTTTTAACGCACACACAGACTCACGTGAGAGCATGCGATAACTCACTTTAATTGTCTCAAGATTAACTTGAGTAATTACAAGCACACAAAATAATTTCCTTATTAAGCTAGATCAGGTTCATTCTGATAAAACCACACAAATCTACATGCTAGTCAAGGTTTATCAACCGAGGCTATCATGGAGGACATAAATAAAAAGGGTCTTTTAATACCAAAGTCACTCAAGCTTTTCCACAGATATATCTAAATACTGTAGTTGTGTATTCAGAGGCAGTTATGGGGCAGGTGAGAGGTCATTTCAGTGATTAACTGGAAGGCGAAACAAGTGCTTCTCATTTTCAGAGCTGCTCCAGCTAATTGACAGTTATGCAAATACACGTCACACTAATGAAAGTACTGCGATAATGGTTCATTTATGCATGGAGTGTGTGTGTGAGTACGTGAGGACAGGAGTCAGTCAGCCATCTCAATATTACTATTGCTCGAAATCAAGCACACAGTGAGTTCTAGTGATTAACACTGAATGTAAACATTTTACTTCATTACAAGAAAACTCATTTTTTTTGTGTAGTTTTGTTTTATGCTTGTGCACGTCCTCACATTCTTTTTCTGTTACTCCAATTCACTCTTATTGTGTATTAAGTGAGGGAAGAAATAGAGAGATCAAAAACTCAAACAAAAATTGCATGATATCTGAATAAGTCTGTGCACCCACAAAGAAACTGCACGTTGTAAAGTGGTACCACGTGTTCTTCAATAGTCTTCCAGGACTGCTACTCACTGCTAAAGTTGAGCTGTAAATTACAGCACATACACTCAAGAAATAGGATAGTGAGCACCAAGCACATGGAGAGGCTCAAAAGACATTTGTCCTATTTAGTGTAACCTGAAGAGGTTGGGAAGCCAAGTAATGAAATGTTATTTTCTAGTGATGGTGAGTGGCAGGAAGAGCCTCGCAAAGAAATATATAAGTTTGACCGGTGCAAGTCCGGTCTTAAGGAAGGCAAATCCTCTCAGCACTCAGGTAAGTATGACAGACAATATCCTGAGCGGAAAAAAAGGATTTCCCTGCTGTTAATGTTGCAGTCAGAGGATGCCCTTTTCTGAGAGATCTAGGAGGCCAAAATGTTAACAGCAGCCAGGAGAATTTATTGTTCACAAAGGAACTTGTGGCTTGCCTTCGACCACGGGACATTTTAATTAATTAGCACATTTATAGCTGAACAATAACTGGGTGCAAATGTGTAAACCTATGAAAATGGCTAACTCTTTAATGTGTTTTTTTTAGTTATAACACATATCGTTATACAGATAATAGAATTTTACAGTCTACTGCAGCACTTGTGCTATCTCTTGAAACATGGATTAAATCACCTTCCTGGTTACAAGGTATCTATAACAAGCATGCCACTCAGTTTAAACACAAACATTGCTTACACTCCTGACAATTGCTTCACTCAGAAAACTCTAACTAAAATTGAGGAACCGAAACTTAAAAAAGGAAAGAAAAATGACA
This sequence comes from Dicentrarchus labrax, assembly GCF_905237075.1. Taxonomy (NCBI): domain Eukaryota; kingdom Metazoa; phylum Chordata; class Actinopteri; family Moronidae; genus Dicentrarchus; species Dicentrarchus labrax. The sequence continues at coordinate 17,580,194 of NW_026136721.1, read as the reverse complement.
CAAAAAAATGTCTACTTACTTCTCCTCTTGCCAACGTCTCCCTTGGAGGTGGCAGCCTCATTTAGCAGCACCATCCCCATGGTGATTGCAGCATCTGGGACAAGGTTGTCAAGGAAACAACACACTGGCGTACAGGAGAGGAAGAACATAGTACACACTGCCCCAGGAAGAACTGCTGGACACACATATGCACCTACAGATACACACATATACATACGTGTGCACAGAAGCACTCAAGCAGATTAGCAATAACATCAGTCGCATGTACAATAACAGCACATGAAATTAAAATTAAACCAGGAGACACTTTGCCGATGGGTCACACTCTCTTTTCATAAGTATTGTAAAAAGGATAAAGAGTGTTTTCAAATGAATCACAGACAGTTTTGTGTCTTTTTTTTGAGAGAGGGCAAGCGATCACATGGCAACAATCTCAAGTCAACTCCACAAACGTAACAGACTAACAAAGGCAACAGAGTGCACATGTCACAGTCATGGCCATTGTTTGTGCAAACACTGTGACTGTGTTTACTGTAGGTGAGATCTGTTCTGATCTGCCAATTTTGTTTGTTTAGTAGTTTATTGCAAATACTTTTTACATTTTGTAATTTCTATTCTAACTATTGCAGATGCAGCTGACCATGGAGAGGTGGAGATCTTGTTTTGAGTTTCCTCTGCAAGGACCTCTTTGCATTTTAACATTTTTTGGAGAGTTCTCCAAGGGTCTTTGAAAACAGATGCAGCTGACCGTGGAGTGGTGCCAATTAAGAAATTCTGTGATACTTGATTTGACTTCAGTATTAAGTTATATGACTTCTTGAAATGAAGACATAAATCTATAATTATGAACAGTTCCTACAATATTGTGAACGTCTCTATTTTAGAGAGCTGTTCTAAAATCACTGCAAAGCACAGCCTTGTGTGGCTTATAATTACAGATTTTTTTCTTCAGCATGTTTTGCATACAAATCCACGTAACTGAAGAAAACCTGATGGCATACACAAACAAAAGGCTGTCACATGGGAAGATACAGAGCAGGAGCTGAGGCATTGTCTTCATGATATGGTATCAGACATGATATGATGGCGTAACACAAACACAAGAGATATTTCCACGTACAGCAATAAAACTGAACCATGAAAGGGTGCAGTCTGGATGACTGTAGGAAGCTTTCCCACATTGTGATAATGAAGTCATCATAACAAATGGAGACATATCAGTGTATAGAATAAGACGGGGCAACTGCATTGAATTTTAACAGTAAAAACAGACTTTTCCTCGTACACCCACACCAGTCTACAGCAACAGAACATTAGAAATGTGTGAAGCAGGTAAGATTAAACAGGCTGCTCTGTACTGCCACCATGTCCAATCTGGCCATCCTATTGCCAGTTCTGCAATGTGTCTGTCTAATGTTTATGTTTTTCAGTGTTTTTCAAAGTGAGAGCTGCCAAATGGTGCCTTAGAAAATGTGAGGTAAGATTAGGGAAAATGCAAAAAGAAAAAAATTACCATATTATAAAATATAATTTGAAATAATACATACCATTATCAGAATCTTATTTGCCAATTGTCAGTGTTGACCTGGTAACGGTCTACACCTGCCATAAAGCTGTTGCTCCTTAAATTTAGCTAGCAAGCTTGCTAGCATCTACCATGATACCATGACTTTTGTGAAACTGAGTAGTAAAAGCTCTAATCCTAGTTTTCCTTGGCACTAATATTTCAATCAATTGCTTCTACTTCTCTCCACTGAATCTGCTCAAATGTAGAAAAATGCCAAATGAGATTCTAGTTCACAAAAGTCCATGATTCGCCATAGCCCACTTTGTTCAATTTACATTACCCAGTTTTTAAGCATTCTAGCCTTACACAGCCTTACAGTTTAGAATTTTTACTATCTGCTTCAAAGCAGAAATCCACATTGATGTATTTATATCATTTTGGTATGATGGATTATGGTAAAACACTAAAAACACCACATTTACAACAGTTGGAGACATTTTCAGTCCTCTGCTATAAAGACAGGTTGATTAGGTTACAATGCTAATGCCATCTAACTTCATCACTTCAATATATAATGCTTTTTTCATGTAATCTGGTTGAATTGATTGATCCTTACCCATTTGCCTATAATGAAAAGAACAAGTAATGCCACTAGGTACACTCTACACTGTATGCCAGTGAGTGTATCACAATGAGAGAAATACATTTTTCTGTGTTTCTATTTCATCCTCAAATGGTATGGTTATGCAACTGCACGTGGTACCAGGGGTGTGTGTGCATGCATGTGTACAAGGAATTAAACAAGGTTACATCCGTGGGGAAACTGCATCTATGACAGTCATAAAATGTGTTTACACCACCTGCACAGACAACAAGGGTAAGTGTGTTAGAATTTCAGCAGGTGTGAATGTGTGTGTGTGTGTTTCATTTAGATGTAATCAGATGGGCAGAAAATAAAAAAATAAACTGTGTAAGCTTGGACAAACAAATATTGCTCTGCAGCAGGTGCGACCTTGGACCTGCTATTTCCCATGAGGACAAACAACAGCTAGGAATGAACGGTATCATTACCCACACACATATAAACGCACCAGTGCAAGTACACACGGCTACACAAGCAGACTGAGAAGTAGACAAACAGAAACATCTATCCTGCCAAATAAGTACACAATCAAACACACACAGACACACACAGTCACAGCCTATCATCAGGGGTTGAATTTAGAACAAATCAGGCAAGGAGGTGAAGTTAAAAGAGAACAATTTGTTGTCTTTGTATTGTCTGTTTGCTCAGTCCAACAGGCAGCCTCCCTATGGGGAATGCACACAGATGACAAAGGGTTTGTGTTGAGAATAAATGTAGCAGACAGCAAAATTGGATGTTGTTTCAGACATAAAAAGTGGCTTTGTAGGTGCTGTTTGTAAGCAAATGGAGAATTAAAGGAATTTGTTGCCAAGATGAGCTGCTGGACATTTTGCCAAGAGTTCAACTGCTCTGGATGATTTGCATTTTGCAGCAGCTCGTTTCAATTGAAACATACAGTCACAAACATGTTGGTGAAAGGATACTCAGGAGAAGGATGATGTGAGACTCAGCCACAAACTGAGCCTGACTGCTGCCATGAATATAACTCTGCAGGAGAGAAAGAGAGGCAGACGGACATATTAGTTCATTTCAGTTGACAAAAAGGTCACACTAGGTAACATCCTCAGTCCAAATTGAAGAAATAAAGAAGAATACAGTAAGGAAATGGAGGGTTGAGTGAAATGTGAAGAACAAGGCTGTACAGTAAAGCTGGTGACTAAAGAAAAGGATTTAGAAAATCATTAATCAATAGGTCATAAGCTTTTGTGAAGTTACAGAAAAAGTAAATGTCTGGTACCATCCCAAGAGACAAACCTCTAATGGTTTATGAACCTAAAAGGATGGCACACATCCCTGAAACTTAAGAGTGATGAGATTCAGAATTCATTTTATTGCCAAGTAGCTTTTGACATAAAAGGAATTTGCCTCAGTATATTGGTATGTATAATAATAGACAATATTTACAATATGGCTGTAATTTTAAATTGAAGATATTATTATTATTATTATTATTATTATTATTATTATTATTATTATTATTATACTATTAAACACATTAGGCGTATGACTGAAGTGTGGTTTTTATTATTCCAGATGACACTATGCATGAATAGCATACTAGATTTTTCTACAGAAAGCCAAGATAATTGTTCATGCATCTCACACGCATTAACATGAAAAGAACAATGAAGAACTAATCTGGCTGCTCTGTTCTGTGCAATTTGAAGTTTTTTTTTAGATGTTTGTAAGCAGCACTTGACCAGATGACTGGGCAGTACTCCAGGTAAGACAGAACATGTGACTGAACAACGTCATTCATAACAGAAGGCGAAACATATGCAGAACACTTCCTTTTGTTTTCCTATCATAGAGACAATATGATCAATCTGGTCAGACTAAGACAGTAAATGATCCAATCTAATGCCCAGTAATTTGGTTTTAGTAACCTGCTCAACTAATATCCCATCTATAGACAAGCTGAGTGCAGTGGTTTTAGCATGAGCATTCTGACTACTAAAAACAATACATTTTGTTTTGTCAGTGTTCAGTAGCAATTTGTTCATTTTCACCCATTTAGTTATAGAATCCAACTCAACAAGTAGATTTTCTCAGTTCCACTAAAGTTGGAGACACACAGAACAAAGTTGAATCATCAGCATACATAACTACATCAGCATTTTTAACAATATGGAATTTATAAAAAATTTAAATAAGAGGGGCCCTAAGCATGTGGTGTTTTTGTAACTAGTCCATTTCTATTAAAGTCATTTGACATTTGATTAAAACTAATCTTCAAGTATCTTACTCGTCTACACCTGGAGCCATCTTTGGGTAAAGGTATTATTTTTCTCTTTCCAAAGCTCCGGAAAGGTACCACTGAGAAAGCATCTATTACAAATATGACACATTGATTTGGAAAGCTGTCTAGCTGCAATTGTAAAAAAAAAATAAAAATAAAAATTCCATCCAGGTTATCTATGCCAGGAGATGTTTTAAACCGGTCTTAAACCATCTACTTAAAAATATGGCTTGGTGATAAACTGACCTGCACATTCCAAATACTTCTGATAATTACCCGACTTCTTGCACGTTATTTGATTTCAAGTTTTCCACATTTTTTTTAACCATCATTTAAAGACCTGTGAATTTGTTTGTTGAAAATATTCTATCTTTTTAATATAGTTTAACTTAGTAACCTTATTTCTCAACTTCTTTCTAAAAAGCATCCTGATTAATGGCAACTGTGATGGCCTGGACTTGTTGGTAGCCAAAATGGTGTCCATTTCCTGGCTTAAACTTTCCATTATAACGATGGACATACGAGATGTCTTGTTATGCAGCAAGGCAGCAGCAAGGCAGGTTGTGTTTTGGGCAACCACACAAATATATGAATATGTCATTTGCATGTATGTGTATGTATTGTGTGTGTGTGTGTGTGTGTGTGTGTGTGTGTGTGTGTGTGTGTGTGTGTGTGTGTGTGGGCGTGCGCAGATCAGATGAAGAGTTCATGCATGTGAGTGTGTGCTTGTGTATTGTGAGTCATAAAGATTTCTCTCATGTAGCGCGTTGGTGTATAGAGGTGATACCTTTTCACTGAGTGGGCTGGGAGGTTAGTCTAACCCTACAGGAATACTCGCACACACATACACACAGGATTGCATTAACTAAGACTCAGTGGAGACTCCCACTGTTAAACTTGCTTCTTACTGTACACCTCTCTTGATTCATATTTTCTGCATTAATGCTGCTCCTACATCTTTTAGAGAACAGAAGTAGAGCACAAAGTCAAATAATCTCAAAACCAGAAAATGGTTGGAGCAGAGGATAATTTATCGGTTGGCTAGGAAAAGACTGGAATAAAAGTTTCAGTGCCAATACAACTTATTCCATATACAATTGTTTTAATGCCAATGTTTCCTTTTTCAGTTCAGGCTTTGTTTTCCATGGGGCTGACACCTTGTGGTTGGCAGGTTGATTGTTTGGTTGATATGCTCTCATCTGACCAAATTCTCATTTGTTGGATAATCACTGGTGTTACACTAATTAAGAGAAAAGTGTTTCTTAATCGGTTATTTTTGCGGCAGGAGGAACATTTGCAGACCTGATGTATGTTTATATGTGCTATATTGTTAGACATAACATTGATTATGTATACAAGACAATATTCAAATATATTTTACTCAACAAATGTAGTACAGTTTTAATAATAATGATAACTATAAGTTAGGAAGACAAACTGCTCCTGTTTTCACAACTTTTTACTTTTTTATAAAAATGTATTTTCAGTGCTGAAATTTAAAGTCACTGCACAATTAAATGATAAACTATCATACACATTAGTCTACGAAAGTCTCCCACACAGCACAATGCTTAAGACCAAACTCCACACAAGCAAGCTTCTTTGATAAGATGCCAGAGGCCTATTTTGACTGGCATCTGTCTGTGTGATGGAAGAGAAGTAGATAGACAGACAAAGAAAGAGAAAACGGTAGTTTTGTGGAAACGAAAGAAAAGAAGGAGAGAGAGAACGGAAGGAAGTATTTCAGTGTGTTTCTCATTGTTGAATCCCTGCAGATTATTAGCGTCTAGGTTTACGGCGCATCTAGGGTCTGTTTTTCCACTTGACTGCCCCTGTGTTCATTTCTTTCCCTATCAGACAGGAATGAGGGTGGAAAGATGAATAGAAGATGACAAAGGAGGAGGGGTAAAGGGAGGACAGCTTTTTCTTGCTTCAGTGGAGAGAAATGAAGAATTTTTGCACTTGAAAGCAGTCATAAAGATGACAAAGGCTCAAGGCTGAAACAGATCCCTTTGTCTTCAACACAGACCTGTTGCTCTGCATTAACTGATTATTACCACCATGAGAAAAAGTTTTATTTGGAAGTTGGTGAAAGATTGCTTTTTGCATTCCCAATCAAGTACAAGTACAACTTAGTAGTGTCACAAGGAATTTCTATTATATTGTCTCAAATTAATTATATTAGTTAAATTCCAGGTTATTTAAAAAGGTTATGCCATTAGCACAAGAGTAAGGTGGTGGTGGTCATGATGCAGTACGGACAGGAAATGAATCTGGAAAACACAAATTCACAAAAAAAATTAATAAATCTTATCTTTCAGCTTGCTAGCACAACATTCTTACTGGCATTTGGCTTTTGGACAAGCATGCACATGAAATTTAGTTTTTTTTGTGTGCTGACATTTAGTGCTGATTAAATAACATTGCACTGGGATAAGATGAATTTATCCCTGATTTCATCCCAGTTTCAAAGACCAAGGGCATCTTTGTAAAATGTTCAATAACTGTACAGGAAAAAGGGTACTTTTGAAAAGTGGCACAGCTGTGCCACTTTTCAAACGCTAACTAGCCCATATGCAAACCTTAATTGAATGAGACAAGCTCAGTCCCCCTTTCAGGACATTGTTGAACAGTCACTCGGGAAATGATTGCTAAATCAAGTACACTACAAGTAGATGCGGCAGGTTAAAGGAAATTGGGGAGAGGAAAAATAAATTACTAAACATGCCCGGAAAAGCTTAGAAAAAAACACAGCTTGATGAGAGACAAATGCATTAGTATGGGAAGGTAGAAATTTTCTTTCATTACAAAATCTAAACAAACATTGCTTCATACTATTATGCAAGACACAGCTCTCTGCATGTTACCTCCTCAACATAAACAGAAATTGAAGATAAAGGCTATGAGCAAGAGCTGTGCTTGGGGGATGAAAAATTCCTCAATCCATGGCCAGGCACTTCCAATTAATCTGATGGATTAGAATGCAGGAGTTCCATTCATTAGTGTGCAGCTAAACTGAGCTGAGAGTGTGTGCGTCTTTCAGTGTATGTAGTTTTGCTTTTGCTATGTGTATGCTGAAAACCAGTAAGTGAATGCGTGTTTGTGAATGAGACTGTTTAGGGAGAATTTGTCTGTGTGAAAGTGTATGTGTGTGTGTGTGTGTGTGTGTGTGTGTGCGTGTTCATGTGTTCATTAGAAAAAAGCACAACATCGAGGTGGTCTGGAAGTAAAAGCAGCCACAGCTTGTTGAGCTGACATGGAAATGAACGGTCACACTCTATAACTCGTTCTTTACCGGTTATTTAATCAAACATACAGGTTACCTACACAGACTAACTTATACACTTGTGAATATATACAGCATGCAGGCTCTGAACTGTGGTTTGGTGCTGAATACAGCAAGATACTATGCAAAAAAGGAACTGTTTAACATTTATTTAAATGACAATGGACTGAGACAAATTAATCTGTTAAGAGACCTATATAACATATAGAAGAAGATGGCTTCCAATGCTTTTGCTACCAAATAACCCCCATATACTTGTTGAAAACGTAACTGCATAACATCACTTCAACAAAAGGTTTGCATGTGGAATCAAAAGATCTCTTGAATAAAGATCCAATCTTAAAATCATCAAAACGTAGGTTAGTACGGTTTTGTCTTTATGAGCTTCCAAGCAACAGGAGCGTCGACCAACTGCCTCATTTACTTCCATTATCAATGGGAAAAGACATTTCAGGAGTGAAGCAGAAGCAGCCACTTCTTCCGACAGCTAGTGTGGTCACATTTTTGACTGTAGACACACAAATCTCACCACATGTGGTCAAGTAGGTTCTCTTCTCGCTGATAGTAGCCCCATTTTGGTGATAGGAGTTACGGACTGGACCGTAGAAGCGTAAAAATGAGAGGTGCGCCTAAGCCAAAACCTCTATCTAATGAAGCCTCTAAACCAGAAGACACACAGAGCAGGCAGCATCACCATGGCAACACACAGTTGATTGAGATGAGCTAATTAACACAGTTTAACAGGAAAACAAGCTGAGACACAGACACAGACAGACAGACAGATTATAAGTCTTCTAATATTCAAGCTCTTGACCACATTAGGACATTTAATCAACTTTTAAGTTCCTTTCAAAGCAATCTGATTCTTTCTAACTTGTCTAACTAACTTTCATAGTGTTCAAACTCATTACTACACTTTGTCAACTTATGTCTAATCATTCAGTTGGAAACAATATTAAACCTTTTGCGATATATTCAAGTTTTTAGTGCCATTCATAGTAATTAGACCCTTTCACAGTTTCACAACTACAATACTCCTTTCAGCTACAAATTAAAGCCAGTGATTCCGTATATCGACAGCTCTTCAACACACCTTCAAATCACCTTCAAAATCTTCCACCTTTTACAGATTATTAATATTACTTAACTTTTAGAGCCAGCAATTCAGCGTATTTAATTTCTAATTTATTATTTTTTTCTTAGACAGTATTTGACAACCTGGGAATGAGAACAGGTTGTGAAGTTTGTAGGAGAAACTACATGGCTCGCAAAAAATGCGAACTCTCCCTATCTACAGCCAGTGTTTGGTTTGTCCATTCTGGGCTACTGTGGAAACATAGTGGTTCAACATGGCAGAGGAGAGAGAGAACCCGCTCCCTCTTTAGATATAATTGGCTTACGCTGAGGTAACAATTGTATTGAGAAATGCTACCACCAATTAAGGATAACTTCAAATATTATGCTATGAAAATTACAGTTGGGACCATTGTACAAACACTTTTTTATTAAAGTGGTGATGTTTTACTGTGGGTGTCTAAGGCAATTGTAAAAACAATTAGCATTCTATCCACCTTTTTATTTACCAGATCCTTGGGTATAATACATATTTAAAATGCACTTAATAACTTTAACAAAAAAAAAAAACATCTATGCAAATATAAACTCACCAATGAGATTATTCCTCTAGAGGGCCTCAAGAAAATAGATGGTAAAAGGTTAGCTCAATTAAGTATTGAAATATCAACGTTAGAACTCTAAAATGAGTCTAGACCTTTACCAAAGACCTCCCCTAAGGATAATTTACTGAAGCATTTTTACATTGGCATGCTTTTAAGATGAAGATCTCAGGAATATACGTGTTTACATTCCCTCTAATACAAGAACGAAGATGTTAACATCATTGTGAGTGTCTGTGTTCATGCACTCATTTGAATACATTGACATTAAACAGGCTTGTTTATATAAGAATTGCATAAAACAACCTATTTGTTAGACTTTGAGGCAAATTAGGTGTCTGCACAAATGCAGGCGTATAATGAGCATTCCGTACACACACACACACACACACACACACACACACACACACACACACACACACACACACACACACACACACACACACACACACACACACACACACACACACACACACACACACACACACACACACACACACACACACACACACACACACAGGCCATAGGTATCTCACATTTATTACTGTATTAAAATTAGGTTGAGAACAGGCCTTTCCTACGTGAGTGTCATTGATTTCTTCAATGTGGCACACTCACACAAAACATACATGACAAGAATGTAAGTACCAATTAAAATATAATAGCTGGAATCAATGGCAAGTAATGTCAATGATAACTGATAACACAAAGTGTATGAGCAATGAGCATATTGTGTCCCTACTTCTCTTTTGCTCTAAAACCAAACCATTGCAGTGTTTGCTTTTAATAGCTTCGGGCCAGATAACCTTTACAAATAGCTATATTCATCCTTTCCCATCCTGTATCATGTATTTGTGTATAGCATGTGTGAATGTGTGTTTGTGTGTGTTTTGTTTGGTAAAGGTCAGGAGGCACTCAGACAGGAAGAGGGATAAATGAAAAGTCAACAAAGCAGAAAGAACAGAGAGGAGAAAGAGTAAGTAACAGAGAGGAAGAGAGTTGAAGTGGAAACATGTGCTTCATTTAAATAGACAAAGGATAGGTTTGACTGTGTGTGTTGTTGCAAATAGGTATAATGACAGGCGAAGGCGATCTATGAAGTGAACCTTGCAAGGTGATCTGGATAAGAGTGTCAGCTAAATACCTACAACATTAAATGGGAGCAAGAGTGTGAAAGAGAAAGCCAAGGGAGAGGACGATTATTTAGTACGATACAGCTAGACTGAATCAGACCTGTAAACTATTAACACCTAGTACTGATGCACTATACTATACTATACTATACCATCGAGGAGGCAAGAAAAGCAATATATTAGTTTTGACTGACAGCTAGAGGATTATAATTTAAATATTTCTCAGTTAAAAGAGAAATATGCTGCAACACATCAATGATTTAATGTCTAACTATCTGAGAGCATATGGAGGGTGATTTATCCAGAACAGCAGAGGGACCATGGGCAGGTTCACTGAACCCTTCATTTGAACAAATATAGTAGTCTATTTTAGGGATTCAGGTGATGCTTTAAAATCTCATTATCTACTCACTGTTTATGCAGTTCAATGTTTACACACTCCATGGAGAGTTCAGTTTAATTACTCAGGAGTCAATTAAAACCATTTAAAATCTGTTTTCTTTTTTCTTTTTTTTTCTGTTTAGAAAAAAACATGTCAATCAGTTAAACAAGGTGACTTCTTATTTCCTCCATAGACTAAGTTTTATTTGTGTTTTGTTTTTTCTGGAACATATGGTGGATTTTATCTAGTGGCAATGAGATGTAAAAAAAAATAATAAAAACAACGTTTTTAAAATATGACCAACAGCAAAGCGTCTTGACAATGGTGAAAGCCTGCTAATCAACAGTCAGCTAGCCTAGAGAGCTTTTCTCCCTCTTCAGTAACTGTTCATTGAATGCAATGTACAATCCTTGGAGAAGCTTGGAGAGATATGACTACTGCTAGCCTGGCTGGCGTGTTAGCTGTTAGCATGTGTTAACTGTACTAGCTGCCATTAGCTACTTAGTGGCCATATTAGATGAGTGCCCGACTGACATATCGAAGTACATGGGAGTTTTGTTTACACTACTAGCGGGGGGAGGTAGTGCACCAGCTAGCATAAGAGAATAAGCACCAGAACCAGAGCCAATGATTGGGCAACAGAAGTTGGTTCACATACTCTGAGACCGACAGAGACCAGGTGATACACAGTGGCTGCAACAAGGACTCTGACTCCAAGGACGACAAAGACACAGCAGGTTCTGCAGGAGACATTCATTTAATTATTTAAATATATATGGAGCACTTTGGTCAACTTTGGTTGTTTTAAAGTGCTTAACAAATAAAGTTGGATTGGATTGGATTGGATAATAATTAAATCAATATCCTTAACATGCTACGACTAGTCGACTAATGGCTTTAACAAACAACTACAAGTTACCTGGGAAATCTTTAGTCGAGGGCAGCCCTAATCTATGTTTTGCATTTTGTCACTTATTTTCTCCCATCTTTCCTGTGTACACCAATCTCCTATCCCTTTCTCCTTCTTTCTCTCTCCCCTCCAGAATATATGACTTTAATATATGGGTCTTAATTACAGTTTCCTGCTAAAAACAATGGTTCCAATCACTTTGTGAGTAGCTGTGAGTGTCTGTGCGTGTGAGCGTCTAAGTGAGGAGACAGTGAGCGATGGTCAATGTCTACTGGTCTGAACAAATATCCAGCCTAAAGGACCATTTATTTCACTGCTTCACTACACTGTTCAATTCTCTCCATATCGGCACAAAACACACAGATAAACACACAAGCATTCCCTCACTCAATCAAAAGCACACACAGAGAGGTGTGCAGGTACGGTAAAGACTAAAGCACCCCTCACACTCACTGACACACACCACACACTGATGTCCTCTGTAAGCCAAAAGTCAACTATTTGCAAAGAGCCAATAAAAGTGACAGCAGTGTTTCTTTAAAATATGAAAGGTTATCAGTAATGTAGAGAGGCCTCCTGCCAACAACTGCCGAAAGCCATCAACCAATCATGTGAAATCAGCTGGAAATATGGAAATGTCATCAGCCAATAGTGCGGAAATAAGGAAGTAGTTGGTCATAGTAAAAGCCAAGAGAGAAACAATGGCTGAAACGCTTCACCCAGGGTGCCTACCATTTGCTTCCCTGAGAGGCTTCCATCAATATGAGCATGTGTATTAAAGTTTAGAATAAGATGTTGTACATTTATATATAGTTATCTATAGTATATAGTTAAATCTGTGTGGAAATAATATTACAACCAAATAAACTATATTATCTGCTGCTGACTCAGTCAAAATTATAAAACTGAAAAGAAAATATACGGGTTGATTACCACTAACTCTGGTGTTTTATTCAAGGTGTTATTAATGATGCGTCATGTTTGATAAATGTTCTGTCTGTCCTCAGACTCAGCACCTGTCAGTACTTTATCTGAAGGATTTGTTTTCATCACTTTACCTCCACAGGTTGACAGCAGGTTATTTGCTGTTCTGTGCGCACAAGAGGACACACAGATTCCGTGTCAACAGAATAAGAAAACACTGGATATACAGGCAAAAATCCTTCAAGCAGCTTAACAGCAATGTAAATTCCGAATATATGTATGTACAGATAACATGCAGCCTCACTATCACTACTGTGTGTGTCTGTCTGTGTGTGTGTGTGTGTGTGTGTGTGTGTGTGTGTGTGTGTGTGTGTGTGTGTGTGTGTGTGTGTGTGTGTGTGTGTGTTAGCTAGCAGTATTTTCTTGGCTGCACAGTGAGACGCTCACTACAATTTCATCTGCTTGGTCGTGCCATTCGTCAGTTGACAAATCCTTTCAATATAGTCTACCTGGCCTCGCTCGCTCATCATTTTAAAGGAATTACACTGTCTGGGGAGAGAGGGAGAGAGTGGTGTGAGGGAAAGAGAGTAGAGTGGAATATTAGAGATGGAGGTGTGAGGAAGGAACATGGAAAGACAAGGAAAGTAGAACAGGAAAGATAAGACAGGTATCTTTTCAATATTGTCTGCCCAGTGCAAGCTATTCACTGTCTAAAGATGGAGAGAGGAAAGGAGGGATCTAAAGAGAGCACAGGAGTGCGGATGGAAGAGGAAAAGATGTGAAGGGAGGGCGGAAATAAGAAAGAGATGAGGACCATTTACAAAGGATCTAATGTAGCTATCCCAGCTGCTATTTTGGTTGAGTGGCTACAAAATAGCAATCTGGCCTGGAAGCTCAAGAAAAGTGGTTGGGTTAAAGCATGTAGGTCAATGAGTCTACTGCTGTAGAGGAAATGGAAAGAGGATGAAGGATTTATTAAGGTTAGGCTATGAGACCTAGGAGGCCAGGAATGCGTGGGGCTTAACAGGAAGTTATAGCATAACAGAGCCAGTCCTCAATGGGTTCACATAATAGGTTCCCATATACACTCAGTAGTCCCTTTATTAGGTACACCTGTACAATCTAACGCAGTTCAATACAACAGTTGAAAATGGAAAAGTGTGAATTGTCTTTCACAATTTGCTTGAGGGGGTCAGGGCATTAGAAACACCTCTACATTATTGCAGTTTAGCACAATATCATCACTAACGATTGTATAACTTCAAAGCAAAAACATTTAATTGAATTGACACTTATAACAGTGTCAACAAAACCTGAACATCATAGACCTAATAAAAATAGACTTGGGGAAATGGGAAAATAGTTGTATTGCGTTGCATTACACTGTACAGGTGCACCTAATAAAGTGGACACTGAGGGTAGTTCACATTATATACACTTTTAGTATAGAGCTGATATACCATACCATACCATACCAGCATATGGGAGTATATGTCATGATTTGTTCCTAAAATAAAATTTTAAATAAGTACCATGTATCTCTAATTTTAGTCATGAAAGTATATAATAACAGCTTTCAGTTTTGCGGTTTCTCTCTGGATCCAGCTTCTGCTAAATCTTCATATATATATATATATATATATATATATATATATATATATATATATGTTGTTCATGCAATTTAAAAAGCTTATAATATATAGTGTTGCAAAAGTGAATCCCCATACCAGCCATTTTGGAGTTTAATTGCAGTGTGATATAATACGATTTAGTGAATGTCATGGCTTGCACTTAGCTTTTGGCCTTCATTTACCACTTGCCTACACAGCTTTGTAGCAGGCAAAACATTAAAATAAACAATAACATATAGTATATTAAAGGGAGAACGACTCTAAAAGTTTAACATGGTGTGGTTTTATAATATCCAGTCACTTGATTGGTGGTGAAGTTGGTAGCTTTTCTTGTTGTGACATTGGATAGTCAGCATGGATACAATCTGTCATGAGATTTGGTGAACAAAAGTATGTTTGCAGCTTGTCTCTAAGATAACAAATCCCCTTTCATTAAAGGACCAATGAAATGGCATCTAGCGCAATTGCAGATTAGAACCCTCTAGCCTCACCCTCTTGTTCCAAGTGTATTGGAGACACTATGGTGGCCAAGGCCATATCAAGAGCCAGTGTTTGGTCTAGGCTACTGTAGAAACATGACAGTTCAAAATGTGGCCTCCATAGAGGAGAACCCTTAAACTATGAAACCTTAACTTTCTAGGTAAACTAGTACTTTCCGAAATGTAGCAAGCAACATGATCGGCCTCCCACCAGCTCTTCAGCCTTTCTGCGCTTAACTGGTATAATTTGTTTTCTGCACGCTGAGTAATAAATCTTCTATGACCTGCTCACCTTTTCATATGAATAAGATGCCTATGGCTATTGCTCACTATAGTTAGGGAATTAATTTCTGTCTTTATCTAAAATGCTGTTTCAACACTTCACTGTGTCAAAACCTTAATGCTGCCCTCATGGCTCTGCTCAGCTCATACAAAGCCAAGAACAAGAAACGGAGACAGCACAGAAGCGACAGGCAGGTAGGAATGTTTCAAACTAGCTGACTCAATTCTTTCTTATGAAGACTATAACATGGTAAAGGACAGACAGGGATGTGAAAGAGAAAGGGAAAAGACAGGGCATGGAGAAGAAAGGAAAGCCGTAGTAGGGGGAAAAAGGTAGAGAGAAATTGATGAACAGAGAGAAGGAGGATGGAGGAAGCGTTAAAGGGAGGAGGGGTCATTATGAATACAGTAAGGAATGCATGGAGGAAAGAGATAAAAAATAAAATAAAAAAGAGGACAAAAAGTGAAATCAAGTGAAACCAAGAGCTGAGCGAAGGCTGTCCACCCATGTAAAGTAACATAATTCACCTGATCATACTATCAGATATGTTCTAATATTTCTTACTCTGCAGTTGCACAAGTCCTTAGGTGATTGTACACTGTGATTCCATTGGTTATCAGTAGAGTGTACACTAAGGTGGAAGTTGTTACACTGATAACTATAGATCGTGGCATCAGTGATGTCAGGAGTCAGCAGGGGATTCTCAGATATATCATGGAGTGTACGATCGAAAAGTGAATCCTCTTATTGTTTGTGCAATGCCATGCATCTTTTAAACTAATTAGGACTGATGGAGTCATAATTTTTATCTCAAACAATACCATCATCTCTGCCTGTCGATACATCTCCTGGCAGAATAAAAGTGGTTCAGATGCCGGTAGGTAGCAGAGAGAGGGTGGTGGGGAGATATGGAAAACAGGGAAAGAGAAAGAAGGGTGACGACTGGGAGCTACAGATGAGAGCAACATAGGATGAGGGTTAAAGCTGATTGTTTTCAAACAGACTGAAAATGACCAACAGACCCTGAAAAATAGAGTGCCTTTTACCCAGAACAGGAGAGAGGGGCAATATGGAATAGGAGATGGGAATGGGCAGCAGTGATGCTTCTTTCCTTTTCATTTCCTTTTGACTTTATGAAAGTGTGTTTGTGCATTTGTATGTATTCTCTAGGAGTGCAATACCAATCCTTTTCGGTCTCTGCATGAGCTGAATTGATTTTTCCTACAAGAAGAATACTGCTTTGTATACCTTAGGTCTGTGACCCCATGCGTCAATCACTGTGGAAGGTTCTGTGTACATGTGTGTGCAAATGCACACATGGCACGTATCAGCCAACAAAACAGCCATAGTCACGTGTTTTAAAAATGTCCTTCATGCTATTCCTTAATCTCCCTCCCTGTCTAACTATTCATATACCTTTCTCTCTAACCTCCCACATTTCTCAGCTTTTGTCATATTTTTATTTTTATTTCACACTTGGATGAACAAACTTAAATGATGACCAAAATAAACAATATCTGCGAATGTTGCGTGTGTCTGTGTTTGCACGCATATTGGTAATAAGTAGCAATTATATAAAACAGAGGAGGTGAGGTGGATCAATAGATAAATAAAAGAACGCTGATATTAACACACAATGACTGCTCCCAGCTGTCCAGTAACAAACTCACTGTGCCAGCGCTGACCTGTTAGCAGGTGGTGTAGACTAGTGCATCTTACTTGGGGCAAACAGCCTTACAAATGTTCCTACCATAAATTTAGAATTGCCTCAATCACCACACTGTAAAACTGATTTATTTCATCTAGTGCTGTCAGTTTAACGCGTTATTAACGCAAACCCATTTTAACGGCGTCAACTTTTAACGCCTAGCACACATTGACGTTTTTTTTCGCATGCTGTTGCAACAACTAGTAACGTTAGAAAAACTACAACACCACATCGGATCTAGAAGACCGGAAACAAAACAACAGGCACGCCGCACTCACTTGTTTAAGAGTAGTAGACGTTACGTTTTGAGTGGATGGCGAGCGTGAGACACCGAAATGGATGGATTCCTTGTTGTCTGAAAATGTCAACAGGCTTGTCTGTTTGAGTAACTGGCTCAAAGCAAAGAAGTAGTAGGCTTACCTTTTATTGGTAACCGTTACTGTTCATTCTTTCTGAAATAAGAGGCTGGGTTGAGCCTCTGGTGAATAAAGAGCAGTAGCCTGACTGCTATGTTCAAAGCAAACTTGAGAAAAGTATTAAGCTATGGTTTAACTGCACTATAGGCTGAGTCCTAGTTTACCTTACATGTGCACTTTGTAATTTTATTTTGTATCGCCCTGTTTTGATCCCTTAGAAAGGCCTGTTGAAGGGGCTGTTTGTGTGACAAAGTATTTTTTTTACCCTTTTATTGATGGACAGTGTTACATTGTGTGAGAGATTATTTGCTCCAAGTGTGAATGTTGAGAATGTTGAAATTGAACACTACAGTATATGCCAATGTTGTTTTCAAAAAAAAAAAAAAACATTTGCACAAAGCAAGCCGATCCACTTTTCCATGTTGATAAGAGAATTAAAATGAGAAAAAATAATGGGACAAAAAGAAATCAAGGGACATTTAGAATAGATAAAAATGTGCGATTAATTGCGAGTTAACTATGACATTAATGCGATTAATCGCAATTAAATATTTTAATTGTTTGACAGCACTAATTTCATCCCTTAAAATATTGGGTTTTGCTCAAAACACATATTGCAATTGTGAAGAAAAAAAGAATGATAGAAAGCAAGAAAAGACATAAGGACGGCAACCAAGGAACAAGGGGGAAAAAAAACAGGAAAGAAGAAAAAAGAGGGGAAGATAAAAAGGATGCCAATAAAGAGATAGAAGGCTGGAAGTGAAAGGATTAAAATAACAAATGAGAGAAAAAAGATAAATGAGAGATAGATGCATGGTTGTATAGAAATGGGGAAAAAATATTCATACCACTTGTCCATTCTGGGGGTTTTTGTGGGCATAGGGAGGACCTCTGATGTGATTCCACATCTGACCAGATGTCATCGCAAAAACTACACACTATCAGAGAGAGAGAGAGAGAGAGAGAGAGAGAGAGAGAGAGAGAGAGAGAGAGAGAGAGAGAGACAGGCAGGATAAAATTTGGTTAAAACATCATTAGTGTGGAAATATTTGTATTATTATCATTATTTCTAACTGGGACAGTGTGAAATGTATCAGTCTCAACATATGATACATTTTTTTATTGTTGTTAAAACAAGCAAAAATTTTACTAATGAGGTGAGATTACTTTGCTTAACTTGTTTCTAGTGCAGTTTTACCTGATTTATATCCCTGGCTTGTAGGGATGTTAAAATACCAAAATTTTCGTAGTCGATACCAATGCCAGTGAAATTCAATGATTCTTGATACCAATTTGATACCACGGTAAAAATGTCCCAATCAAGTTTTTTTGTAGTAGTTAATTAGTTAATGTGTTGGCCTCAAAAATACAGGTTAATAGCTCTGTGTTGCATTAAGAAAAAGAATTCCCTGCAACCAAGCTGTATCTTAATGTTTTTAAAGTGAATATATTAATATTTATATATATATATATAATACTAAATAACTAATAAACAAACTGTAATCGTTTTTGATCTTGTCTTGTAGCTGTCTAAAGAGAATGTGTAATATCATAATAGTCCTATTTGCATCTGACCAGCAGCTCAGCCCCGTCCATGGCAGTGTTTCACTGCAGGTGCACACGCAGTACAGCCACAGAGAAACGGAGTGAGAGCTGACGAAGGAGCATTGTGCATGAAAGTTTTGCGAGTAAATCACCTGTACAGATGCACTTGTCGCCATTTTCGACATGCTCTCCTTCCTGTGGCATTTAACGGCCGACTAAACTATTTATAGGCGTTTATGCTACCGTTTATGCGGGTCTGGAAAAATTGCATCCTTCAGTACTGTAGTGAAATGAGCTGAAGTTAGAGTTGAAGTTTACAAAATTGTGGTATCAATAGGTACCAAAAATCAGTTCTTGTGACATCCCTACTGCCTTGTGAGGGTAGATATTTTTGGCAAAGCATGTATTTAACTTCTCACAGTAGGTATGTTCCCACCTAAAACTGTGTTAGTGATTGTGTGTGTGTCATACCAGTGCAGCCATGGCCCATCCAGTCTTGTTGTATATGAATTCCAAGTTGTTCCTTCTCAGATACAGCAGACCTCCAACCAGAGACACTAACAGAGCCAAAGCAATAGTCCCTGAATAATTAGGAGGACGGAAGACGCGGATCTAGAGGGACAAAGAGAGAGAGAGAGAGAGAGAAAGATATATATATATATATATATATGGTGTAACATATCCCCAATAGAATAATGGCCAGGGTTTCCTATTGTGTATTACTGCATTGTGCAAGTTCTATTACCTTAGAATGAACAATCTTGGTACAATCTGAATGTATAATCTATTGAATGAAGAGCAACATCTTAAAAGAAATTGCAAATGCAATAACTGGATAAAAGAGATGAGAAGAAACTCAAGAGAACAGAGCAAGCCAGAAAGAAAGTATATATTTTAAAAATGTACAAGATATATTTATATGTATGTTATTTGTATTTTAATATTCTTTTCAGTGTTTTGTTTAGAATTTTTCAATTAATCATTCTAACCAGCACCTGCAAAATAATTTCCAACTTAAGTAATATTGGTTTCAATTTCAACATACTAGTAGTAGTAATAGTAAAGTAGGATGAACAAATCCAAGAATATGCAACCAAATATAATTTCAAATTTGCACTACATCGCTTTGAGTATTCAGCGTGGAGCCATGGCTTCCTGAGTAAGTGCTTAGCTTGTTGCTCTGATAACTTAAAATGCAGTTAAAAGATATGCTTAAAAACAAGTGTATTGTAAAAAGTGGCTTAAAACCAGATAAAACTCTGTTTAAGGGAGAGCCTCTTTTTGGCAAAACAGCCTCCTAAAACTTAGGAATGCATTATTCAGAGAGGAAGAGCGAAAAAAAAAAGAGATTTAGCGAAAAGCTCTGCTTTTTCCGCTCCTCAACATCTGCCATCATCCCCCATTTATCTTTATTGTCATTCTTGACCACTACAGGTACACATATCAAAAACACTGACTTCTCTAACCAACTTTCATTCAAATTTCTCCATCACACAAGCTTATTCTTCTCACTACTTTTTTTTATCATATATATTTCCTTGCATTTTTTTCCTTTTCTGTTCTGTTCTTTATTCATGCAGTAAAGTCACATTGAAGTGTCTGAAAGCTACCACTTAGTGTAAGTGCTCCCCTACGCCTTCTCTGAAAGGCAGCCTTTTGAATCCAGGTCCATCAACAGGATGTCAGCAGGATGCTTGGACTATGTCTGCCAGTACTTTGCTGACAGGTTGTTCAAGAAAGAAGAATTTGTAGTTTGACGGTTGAAGGTTTGATCTCTCAGGTGTCAACAACTTAAGTGCATCTCACTAACCTGCATGTGTAAGGCCCTGGTCCTTGAAGATTATGAAGCAATGACATGGTCGACACAACATTTGCGCTTGCTAAAGACTGAGGGTGCTGTCACACCTAACCTGCTGCTAAACTGCATTGCACTCCTATAACATTGTTGGATGAAGGACAAAAAGATATCAAAATTGATGAAGCAAAACCCCAGATATTGTCTTTTTTATTCCATGCATTTTTCTTCCTTGCTGAAATGTGGCACCTACATTAGTTTACATCAGTTTGGTCAGAAATTGTAGCTTCAACCACCAGCCTCGAGCAGAGATGACGAGCAGGCTTACACAGGTCTGGTAAGCTTGCTTCTTCTCCACACAGCCAGATTTTTTTCAGGGTTTTAACTTGTAGACTTCAGAACCAAATGACGTAGCTCCAGAAGGAGCTGATTACATGCAAGTCCTTCGGGAGCTACAAAAAGTTTTTTTAAAAATGCAATACTCAGAATCAGAATTAGGTTTATTGCCAAGTAAGTTTTTACACATACGAGGAATTTGTCTTGGTGCAACTGGTGGAGTTCCCCTTTAAGGCTGGTGTGAAAATTGATCTGATTAGGTAGTGTATATATATTTATGCAAGATCAACACATCATGATGCACTATTGAGGAACAAAACTTCACTCTTATTTGTCTGTCTGGATTTTTCTATGCTAGTTGAATTTTCCTTTTAGGTTAAACTGTAGACCAATTTCAGGAATATTTAGATCATCATTGTATATTGAGATCAACAGCTCAAACTATATACGTGAACTAAATTTGGGTTATATGTACCAACTGTACATTTTTTGCAAATGCGAATGTGTGAATGTCTGTGCATGTAGTACCTGAACATCTGTGCGGTCTGCAATCCACTTGGCCAGCTGCTCTGAAGCAAAGCCAATCCTCTGCAGGTCAAACGTATCAGCCCTCTTTGGCTTTCCCTTAGCCGGGAAATGCATGAAGGTCGGAGCACTGTTCATGTTTAACTAGAGAGAAAGAGGAAAATGGGGGTGAGGAGGAGAAATTAATGTCATCTGACTTGTCAAACATACTAAGTAACATGTCACCGAAAGGTATACATTCATTATCAATCATAATATCTTAATCATCAGACTGGGGGCTGGGGCTAGTATCACAGGTTTATCTCAGTCTGTATCTGTGATCAGTCATTGGCTAAAAACTCGATTGCTTGCTGTCCTAAATTGCCTATTCTCTTTTAAATTAAGTGTTTTTCTTGTTTATGTTTTGCCTCCCAATATGAGTTATCTCACCTGTCTTCTAAATGGCTAAATGGCTAAAAATGTACTCCAATTAACAATGTCTGATATTCACTGGGCTCTATTTATCTATGTATGTAGGGGCTGGTGTGTCAAATTTTTATTTTATTTTATTTTATCTTTTGTTTCAGCAGCCAGCAAATACTCCAATAAATAAAAGTATATAATTGTTGTGACATAAATGTTGACACAGTATGTATTCCAACAGTAAGTAAATAAATAAGTAAGAAAGAAAGTAAAGCTTGAGTTATATAGCACGTTCTGATACACACTACTACAAAGTGCTTCACAAACAAACAAATTAAAATAAACACTCACATAAACACGATACACATACAGATGTATACATCTAGAAGAAAGTTAAGTTAAAAAAGACAGGCAACAAAAATAAGTAAACAAGCAGAAGAGAGATCTTTAAAAATGCTTGCCTATAGAGGTGGGTTTTTTTTTTTTTTTTTTAGGAGCTGCTTAAAACAGTCCAAAGATTCAGCAAATCTTAGTGATTGAGGAGGATGATTCCACATTGTTGAGGCTAAAACAGCAAAGGCACGGTCACCTTTAGTTTTGCACGTAGACCGATGGATAAAAGGCCAAGATCTAAGGAGCGCAGTGGACAAGGTCATGGAGGGCCTTATATCTAATCAGCAGGATTTTGTAGTTGATTCTCAATTTTACATGTAGCCAGCGGTGGGATGCAAGAACAGGGGTGATGTGGGAACGGCAGCTGGATCTGATTAAAAGTCTGGTGGCTGCATTTTGGACTAACTGTAAACGATTTGAGGAAGCTTGACAGTGGCACATGTAGAGGGAATTACAGCAATCTAGAGTGGAAAAAATTAAGGTATGAATTAATAGTTTGAGATCTCTGGAAGACAAGACAATATTTGTTGTGAAGTTGCCAGGTCCAATTAAAAGGATTTCAGTTTTGTCAAGATTCAGGTTGAGAAAATTGAGAGACATCCTGTGGCAGCTAAGCAAACATTGAGGGAGGACAGTTGATTCAGGTTATTAGGTTTAGCAGAGAAGTAGATCTGTGTATCATCAGCATAACATGGGTATGACACGTCTTGGAAGCGGCTGAACAAATGACCCAGAGGAAGCATGTACATTGAGAACAGAATTGGACCAAAAACCGACCCCTCAGGGACACTACACAAGATGATCAATGGTATCAAAGGCAGTAGTCAGATCAAGAAGAATAAGAATGGAGTTTTTACATTTGTTTTCATGTCATTACATATTCTTAGTAATGCTGTCTCAGTGCGATGCTTTTGGCTAAAACCATGTTAAATTTGTGACCTTCCACCAGCTTCAGGAGCTGGTCCAAAACTATTTTTTCAAGGATTTTTGATAAAAAGGGTAATTTTGAGATGGGCTTGATTTAATTTTTCACAGTGAGTAGACGAAGAGGCATGAATAGCAGGCAGTGTTCTTACTGACAGAACAAAGATACAAACGGTCACTATGCTTCTGTGTCAGTGGTATTTTGCAAGTGCACCATGCCTCTTAAGTGCTGCTGCAAAAAACTATAAGACACCATAAATATTAGAAGGGACCAGTGTGATACAGGGGAGTTATTCAGTTGTCAGAAACACAATATCCAAATCTGATTGGCTTTACAGTTGCACTATGCAACTGTACATTGTAGGAAAATATAAGTATTTGGTCTTGACTCTATGTTGGGCAGATACTCTTGGGCAGTCACAAAAAGATAACCCTCAGGATCATTAGATATAATAAACTGCATCAGTGTGCTGATCTCATTACAAGGCAGTAAGTGGGTGTGTATTGGCTATCACAGCTAATAATTGGATAGAGAGAATAATAATACAGTAATTCTACAAGTGTGTTACTCTTTTTTGTCTTTCCTCTTAAACACACGCCAAAAAAAAAAAAAAAACAATTCTAAACTAAATGTTCTATTCCTTCATCTCTCCTTGCCTCCACGTTTCACACCTATTTGACTCCAAATCCCTGGACTCCCTACAATTATCAACAACAATAAAGTCAACTGGTTTACTCTCTCCTGTTATTCCCAAGACACCTGAAGAAAAACAGAGATGAAGGGGAAAGGAAGGAAGTGTGCAGAGAACAAGGAGACAGAAAAAGACAGAAATGAGAGGAGAGTTATTATGCAGATGATTTTTCTCCATGAATGATGGATTAGATGCATGCATGCATGTAAGAATGTGTAAACATGTATTATAATTAGGTGGGTTTTATTTCAGTCCTTTTTATCATAGTGGATCACATCTAGAGTTCAGTATAATTAAAAAGAAAAATGAAAGGAAAAGAAAAACTGGAAAATAATTTTTAGTCTACATTTCTAGTTTATGGCACAGTTGGACCTTCAGATCAATTCACACTGCCTAGACTGAACCTACATCTCAAGGTCTCTTTTTTCTTTTTCTTTGTGAATATTTGTACTGAACTTTGCATTAGCTGCAACAATTAGTTGATTAATTGACTAGTCACACAAATCAAGTTTTAGAATTTGATTAATCGCTTAAGTCAGCTTTTTTCAGAAATTAGTGCCAAATATTCACCAGTTACAGCTCCTCAAATGTGACTTTAGATAGAAAGCTGGAGGAAATATAGAAATAGTATGGGTGACTGAAAACCTACCTACCTGTACTAAATAAGCAGGAAGTATCAAATATAACCAATTCCACATACATGTGGCTTTTCTTCCCATGCATGACTGATGCCTCTGCTTCAGAGCGGTCTGTATATTGTTTGCTTGTGTTTCTTAGCATTTCATTTGATTTGTCCTTCGAAATATGTCCATGTACAGTATGGATGTACATGTTTGTACCTGCCCTTTGTGTGTGCATCCTTGTTTTTTGCCTTACTCTGTAGGTTTTGAAGGAAGGAAGAAGCATTAATTTGTAAGTGATTGATATTACAGCAGAATCTTCGCTACAATTGCACCTTCATTTTACAGTGGTGCTTTTGCTTCTTGAGCCAGAGCAACAAAAATAGGGAATTTTACTACCTACAGTTTGCAGTTACTAATCTATCGGCGCAAATTACCTTGCTCCTATGATAAAAATAATCCTACACCAACACAACAGTAATTAGCAGTTGGTGTCCAATATGTTATGTGCAAGCAGGATGAGGAAGGGATGGAGGAGGAAAAACAAAGGATAAAAGGTGCAATGTGAAATAGGTTTTTGGTGAATACATTTGTTATTGATAACACACTAAATCACTAGTTACCTGTTGGAAAACATCAGCTCCCTCATCATAGTCCACTACCGTGAAGAAGAGCTTGTTGGAAAATGCAGATGAGTAACGCCACGAGTTTGCCAGGACCTGGTACTCCTCATTTGCCTGCCTATAAGAGGGCAATGAGACAGATAAAAGGAATCAGAAACAAAAATCAAGAAAACAGTCAAACCAAAATATTTCACATATAATACACGTATGCACAAAGGGACAGCTAAACACTTGTTTCATCTCAGATACACATACTCAAGGGTCCCAGTTATATCACTATAGTCAGATGTCACTCAAGTTCTAAAAACATAATGAAACATAATGTCAGGTTATGTTTCGCAAACCTAATGGCATTGCTATCAGAAAAGAACCAATACTGTGGCCACTACGAGTGAAAAATGTACTCAAGATGTTTGTTTGCATGTTATATTACGTCAATTAAAAAATAAATAATAAAGTTAATACTGTACATTTGATCTTGTATATATATATATATATATATATATTTATATTTTTTGTGCTGAATGTTGTATATATATATATATATATGTGTTGTTTGTATATCTGGAGTGTTGTAACGAAAATAATTTCCCCCCTGGGATTATTAAAGTATTTCTGATTCTGATTCTGATTCAATAATTTTGTTCTCCCTCAGAGTATATTCTTTACAAATACTTGAGTTTTTTTATTATTTTTTTATTTCCCTTTATTAACCTGCTATTTATCCTCCGGAAGATATTATTTTGATTCCGACAAGCTAAGGGACAGGCACTGAACAAATGATGACATTAATGCATTAATCATGAAGAAGACATAAAAGGACAAAAAAGGACAACATCACAAGAAAAACCACAACTAGTGACTTCAAAAACATAAGATACAGACAGAGATAGGGTACAAAGAGGAGAAGTAAGCAAAGGGACAAAGTGAAAAACTAAAAAAACACAGGCAGAAAAAGGAGAAAGAGAAAAGATGAAGGGATTAAGAAAAGTAAACTGTATACAAGATCAAGATTGTCTCTATTCCTCACACAGTGGCCTTCATAACGTGAAGATACTACAAACCTCATTTGTCATTTTATTTCAATTTCCTTCAAACTTAGCCTAATGAAGGTGTTATTTTAACCAACCAGGGTCAGTCCAATCTATCACCTTATTCTCCTACATGACAAAATAAACACTTAAATGCCAAGAAGCAGCCTCTCTTCTCTATTATCTCTCTCGCCCCCTTCTTTCTGACTTTAGATATACGTCTCTTTCGACCTGCTAAATTTCACTATGACATTGCGTCTTATGCCAACTGCCTCTTGTGTTGGCTTTAACTAGTGGGAAATTGTCTGTCAGGATGTGTTATGTGCGGTGATGTTACATTGTTATCTTTGGAGCTAATGTTAGGATGGTCCCTTTGAAGTGTCTACCATTTTAAAAAGTCAGCAGAGATGAAGCTGAATCTCAGGCCAGCAGACTGTCAGCGATTACAGTAGCGCTCATCTCTACTACTTTGCTGGAGTTGTCAAGGTGTCACTGAGATATGGTTTTAACTGCCCTGATAGTCCATGTTATGTATTTATTCAACACATTCCCAACTTGTGAAATATGGCGGCTTGGTCAGTAGCATCGTTTGGCTTGTTGTTCATTCTGTGCTACTGTAGAAACATACATCCACTAAACATGACCCATAGCGTCTGTAGATAAAAACAGGTCATTCTAAGGTGAAAAACACAACAATCCTTATTTTCAGGTGATTAATGAAAACCTACCTATGATTATTATTTTCCATTTGTGCCAATAGGTCCTCCTAAACTGCACTTTTAAACACCCACAGTTTGGTGAGGTTAATGCACAGAAACTACAGACAAATAGGTATGTTACTTAATGTAAGTTATGGAATGTAACACAAACAGCGGTCTCCTGAGAAACAAATAGACAATTCCTATTTTCAGGGGATTAACATACAAACATACCTATGAATATTATACTCAATTTCTGCCACTAATTCCTCCTATATCTTACACGCTGGACCTTTAATAGAGCAATACTTGCTGTGTGTGTGTTAAACAAACCCAGTCAGTCTCAACTATGTAATCCCCAGCGTCAACTGATCATCAGGTCTGTGTGCAACAGGAAAATACCTTAAAAGATGATGTGATGTAAGTCAGTCTGTTCATTTGTGTCCCTCTTATCTATGTGAGCATGGCAACCAAATATTTAAGTCTAATAACAGTCTTCATATCTGTCTCATCACGGCGTAACATAAATTAACCGGCAAGCTAGGGACTTGAATTATTTAAGAATTACAAACACATTTTTAATTATTTATTTTACAAAGGCTGGTAACAATAATGCTTCAGACTGCGTAAGTTTGACACTGTTGTTCCTACATAAATTATATATTTATAATATTGTTGTAGCTATAATATAAGCTACTGTGTTTCTTGTCTTTACCTTCTTAACTTTTTTTTTGTTTTCCTTATTAATTACTGTACATAATAATCATACATTGCCACCAGTAGGGTTAGGTCTACCTAGGAATTTTCATAAATAAATAATAAATAGGGTGAAGATCCCAAACCAGCTCAGGCATTAATGAGTCTGATGGAGGTAGGCACAAAGCTTGACATGGCCCGCTTAGTCTTAAATAGAGGTGACCTGTATCTGCGGCCTGAAGGTAAGTGGCTGTATTGGGTGTGTACTGTGTGTGTGGAGTCCGAGGCTATTTGCAGTCCTTTTCCTCCATTTTAACCCGTCTGCTTTAGATGCTGCGTAGTGGTTCCAGGTCCAGAACAATCATTTTGCTGCTCATTCTGATGATCTTGTTTAGAGGGTTGAGATAAATGTTACTCAGAGCACCAAACCAGGCTGTTATGTTGAAGGTGATGATGGATTTGATGAAGCACCTATAGTGCTAATCATTTGTTTCTTTGGTTTTTTTGTGCGCTTGTTGTATAAAACAATAAAAAGGAGAGTACACTTTCTCTGCTATGATGGAGAAAAAGTGAAAATAAATGTTTAAATGCTTTTACTATACATAAAAAAACAATAAACTAAAAGAAGAAACATCAAAACAGCAAAGAAAACGTTGACAAACATAGGTGCTACCTATGTTTCTACCCCACAAAGCTTACTCTAGTTTTCTCATTGCAGTTACTAAGTAACAATGATACAGAATCAGTTTTGGCCCCACAGAAAGAAATGTACAGTATGTATCATTCCTGTAAAAGAGATGCCGATTTTCTTAGTTTCATCCAGCATAACACTTTATTTCTCTTCTTGGTAAGGGGTTAAGCCTGAGCTGGGTCTAAACTGTTGTATCACTATCAGTCACTTTAGCAGCCCGGAATCACTTGACACCATTTTTGATGATAGGCTTAAAAACGAGGGAATATAGTACGAAGAGAGTAATCTTTGAGTATACATAATTTTGTCTCTTTTGTAGTGTGAAAGCAATACTTAGTTAAAAGCCCAGATGGAATTACTATGGAACAGGGACAAAGAGTGATGTGGGAGTGAGGACCCCAGTGATTAGCCATCTTTTTCACTGCCTGATAGTCCTCTTAATGCAGACATTCAGGTCACAATCCAACATCCATCTCTTACTCTAACTCACTCTCTCGCTCTCTTTTTCTAATGATGTGATACTATCAATAATGTTAATAAAAGAATGCTTGTGGAGATGGAAAGAGAGTGAGAGAGAGAGATAGAAAGACGGACAAACAAAAGACAAACAAACAAAAAGAAAAGATGTGTGAAGGGTGAATGAGAGCGAGTTGCCATTCATTAATGAATGCGTCTGGCAAGCGAATGTGTGTGAGTAACCTGCTTTGGCAGTTGTGTATGTAATTATGGTCATGCCAATGAATCAACATTTGGGTTTGAATTTAGGAGCCATAGCAATGGAAGATAAATAAAAAGAGATGTTGTCTGTTGTAGACATACAGAGACACAGAGAGAGGATGCCGAGGGGCGCTGACATCAGTGATACATATGCTATCTAATCAACCGACTGATGAAGTAAGGAGAGTGGCTTAGAGTAACAGGGTCAGGACAGAGAATGTAATTGTTGATTTCATCAGCTAGCTGGACGTCCGCTGACCTGGGTTAACTACCTGGTTTGCTGCACAGACAAAAAGATGCAGATTTACACGACAACCTCAAGCAGTCATGAAGTCCTCAAGAAGGCCAAAGTGCAAAACATATGTCATGCATTCCAATGTGATGAATGTCAATAAGCATGACGTGATTTCCCATACCTAAACAATGAGTCACACACTTGGTCACTACATTAGTCACATTTTTGACACAGGATTAGGGACGCACTATATTGTTTCATGCAATTTTTTTGACAGATCTTACGACTAATATGCACTAACAATTATCATTCTTTTCATTAAAATCATGATGTAAAATTTGTTGGGGTCTGTACCAAACAAACATGTTTTCTTACTCATGGAGAACAAGATTTGTAGGCCAGGGCCTGTCTGCAGTTCTTCATTATAATGCTGTTTTGTCACACATTTTAACTTTATCAGAAAATTGCAGCTTCTGCAATTTGGGTATTGCACTTGGCCATATTGCTTGGTTTACCAAATAATAATACTTTGGAATGTGAGAAATCACTAATTCCTGAACAACAGATTAGCTACTGCCCTAAGGTGCAACACAGGCCATTCACAGTTACAAAGCACTTTAACAAATGTGTGAGTGTGAATGCAAAATGGAAACAATCAAAGAAAGCAAGACAAATAAACAGAAATAATATCAATGACGGCAATTCACACAAAGCATTACAAAACCAATACTGTTGGTTCCCTCAGTAAACATGCTGCATAAAATTTAAGTATTTAGTATTAGTAAGACATGTAGTTTTCATATTATCAACACATACAATGTCTACAATAAAAACATGGGTACATCTGAATGATAACCATTTTTGTATTTATTCCTGTGTTTATTTCTATTAATCATAATGATGTAGTCTTTTTAGTAGTCTGACTTGTTTCCAGTTGGTTTCACAGTGGTTTCATTTAGATCAGAGAGAAGACAGTGAAGTAAATGTATTAATACAGTATTTGCATTTACACGATCAGTTAAAAAAATCTGTATACCCAATACTGGTTCTCATGACTTCACTGACTAATCTATAGTAGCTTTCAGGGCCATGGACGGCACCAAGAGTCATCTCTCTTTAGAAAACCAGTGTTGTGTGCAGA
This sequence comes from Dicentrarchus labrax, assembly GCF_905237075.1. Taxonomy (NCBI): domain Eukaryota; kingdom Metazoa; phylum Chordata; class Actinopteri; family Moronidae; genus Dicentrarchus; species Dicentrarchus labrax. Next base: position 17,549,910 of record NW_026136721.1, on the reverse strand, counting down.
GCTGTCCATGGTGCTGAAATAATGTGGTTGTCATGTTGTTAAAATGATTGCACTCAGATGGAGATTCATTTAAATCGTGAAATTATAATTAAAATCAAAGTTCAAATCTTGTATAAGCATTTTGGGGTAGTGCTTGACCTTGCCATGTTGCACTTGATCCTTCTGCAAACGTGATGCAAGTCTGATTTTGTAAATGAAAATCCAATTTAAAGCCCGCTTTTGGCAATTTTTTTGAAAAACTCCTCATGTATTAAAGCCTTTGAGTATGCAAGTAGGTATGTAGGTCTTGTTGGCCTTGTTCCGTAGAATGTACTCATGCCCCTTTGTTAGGATGGTTTGCTGGTGTCCCTTTGATCCAAATGTCAATGTAACCCAAAGGTTCTTATTATATAATGCTGTTTTCTATGTTTCCCAAGGTGGGTAAGTCTATATGTGTGTGTGTGGAAGGAGGGTATCTGAAATATGAGATGAGTTCTAGGATATTTGTGATTATGTGCTCTTGTTTGTGTGTGAGAGTGTGACTCCAACACAGGTGAACTTTAGTACACCAAGTAAAGTTGCAGGAGGACATGAGAATGTCAGGCAATAGGAAGAAAGGGCAAATTAGTGGCTATTATTGTAGGTGCTATGCCAGACCATGAGTGCACTGGTCTTGAGTGTGTCCGTGTGTGTACATACCTGCAGACAGAACACTGCCTTTGAGGCTGCAGGGCAGTGAACATGACGATGACAGAGTAGTTCCTGGGTGGGGCCTTGACGAAGCGACGAAACTTGTCCCCGTTCATCCGGACGACCGAACGCCGAGAGGACCACTCCATCATCTGGTCAACCTTCTCTGACAGCAGATTCTGAACACACAGACAAGGAAAAGGGCAGACAGGACAATGCATCCCATTACGATTTTCAGATTCAAACAGAAAGATCATTCCAACAAGGCTAAGGACACAGCAGTTTATAAATAAAGGCTTTGTGTAAGTACTGTACCTGAGTATTTCCATTGTATGCTATTTTATACTTATTATACTGTATTTCACATTGTACTTTTTACAGATGAAGTTACTACTTACTTTTCAGATTGAGATTTTACATATAATCATCTTATAAAATATGACACATTGTCAGATTACCATTTAACAGTACGTAAAATTATTTTGCAGCTTGAAAATAATAAAAAATACCAATCGATGTTTGAATACATCAATAATAAAAAATAACGGTAAGGATAATCAAAATGATAAATGTAACACGATTAATGGTGGCATTTTGTGTAACGAGTACTTTTCATTTTGATACTTTAAGTAGATTTTGCAAGTAACATTTTGAATACATGATGATCAGTGTTGGGAAGGTGTTGGGCAATTAAATTACAGCATATCAAAGTAATTAGTTACTAAGGAAAGTAACTTTTGTGTACTTTAAAATGTCTGCTTTAATTCTCTTATAAATGCACACAGCTGTTGAGAGTTGCTGTGGAACAAGACTAACTTATCTAGTTATTAATCCTCTTAATCCTAACCAAGATTTGCTACAGTAGTTAGTTAATAAATAATTGTATTTGATGAATGGACAGAACTGTCTTTGGCCACCGTAAGGTCCTGTGACGTTAGATCATTGACTGGAAAATCATTGGGATATGCTTGGATGTGTCCACTATTTTCAAGTAGGAGAAAAGTAATGAGTAACAAGCCTGACATAAAAATGTCAGTAATTGTAATTGCATTATTTCATTTGAAAGCATTACTAGTTACTGCCGAAAGTAGTGGAATTACAGTAACATGTTACTGAATAGTGCATTACTATACACTGCTTGTAATGGAGTATTTTCATAATACCACTTCCACATCACTGCTTCCGCCATAAGGGGGAAAGCATTTATAGTCACTTTTTAAGTTATTTTTTGGCCTTTTATTGCCTTTATTGGATAGTGACAGCTGAAGATAGACAGGAAAGGAGGCCAGAGAGAGAGGGGATGACACACAGCAAAGGGCCGCAGGTCGGAGTCAAACCTGGGCCGCTGCAGCAACCTGGTACATGGGTCACCAGCTCTACTGACTGAGCTAACCGGGCACCCAAGTGACAGTAAACTTTGCAAAGACATCCTGGTTCACCCCTATAAAATGACCCATTTGTACAATCCCCTGATATCAGCCAGCTTCCCTACAGAATATATTAAAATCCTTGACTCTTCTTGCCTGAAAAACAAGTCAGTCTTTCTATGACATTCCAACTATTCAATGACCAACCAAGAGCCTTACAGCATACCGGCTTTCTAAATCTAATGCTGATACAGAACAAGGTGTTGGTGGACGCCACTTCCTAAATCTAAATTTTAATAGTTTTGACTCCTGGCCTGTTTTGACTAATGGGATGCAAACAAAGAATCTGGAATACAGCAAACCTAACCATTATTTACAGAAAAGGAGCCCTGACTTGGCAGTCTAGGTGTGTGTGCGTGCACAGAAAAGCCAGAGTTGTTGGTTGTTTGTGTGTGAATTGTAGGAGTCTACTGTTGATTAAATCCGGTCCGGCTTAGCTAAAAGGTCACAACAGAGTCAGCGTCAGAACAGATCGCTAAAGGTAAACAACACACAGCATAAATGTGTACCCAAACACACCAACTAGTGCCTCTGCAAGGTTCCTAAAGCTGAGATGCTTATAATAGAAAACTCATATGGTGAGGTACGGTAATGATACAGTCTGGCTGGGCGTGTGTGTGTGTGTGTGTGTGTGTGTGTGTGTGTGTGTGTGTGTGTGTAGGCATGAGTCTCCTTGCACTGTGTGTGTGTGTGTGTGTGTGTGTGTGTGTGTGTGTGTGTGGCTGTAAATCTACTGTAAGACTGTGTCAGTTCTCAGCAGGACACTGCTTAGTTCCTACCAAACTTGAGCTCTGAACTGATGAGTGATGAAATACTGAGACTGCTGATGAAAGACTTGTTTTCCAACCTCTGCTGATCAAACTCTACAGCGAAAAAATCTGTACAAGAAGCACATTTCAATTTACAACATAAAACTGTTTTTTTTTTTTGTGAAGTGCACTGCACCAAATCTCTACTGAGGGTTTGTCATGCATTTTTCATTAAAATACTTTGTCCTCTCTGCATCTTTAACACATACAGAAACACTGATAAATGTTTGTTTTAAACTTTTCTCAAGCAACAACAACCTGACTGTCAATGTGATAACACAAAAAGGATCATCACCCTGGTTGACAGAGACTGAATGAAGCAGGCATATCCCCTGTGTTCAGTATACACATATGACAATGTATTAGATTAGAAGCATTCATAGTGATGATGTTAGCTAATAGTAAATGAATGAGTCTGTCGAAACTTATTATCGGCACATGTCCTGCAAGTTTTGAAATGTGCTTCTTCAGGATTTCTACTATTGAATTACAAAATGCTACACTTAACACTTTAAAAAAGGCTTGATGCAGAGCTTGCTCTATTATACTGGACAAGGGACAAACATAGTTGTGCCCATTTTATTGTTTACTTCTACATGTATTATTAAAATGTATAGCCAACTGAGCCAGTGTAGTTTGCTGGCTTTTCTCAACTAGCTGCTTTATACTTCTCGCTCTCAGTTGCCAGCCAACATAAGCATGCATGTCTTGTTTGGGCAGAGGGGCTTTTGATGCTTTTGATGCTAAGGTGTTGGAGAATTTTTGTAGTTGCACTCTGCAGTCAATTTACACCAGTTATATGAGAGTGGGAGCATTATAGGCCAATCCACGTACAGTAAAGTCTCTCTCCCCTCAGTTCACTGGATGAAGTAGACAGTAGCTAAATAATTAAGCACTGCGCCTTACTCCTACTGCTAATCAGACACAAAAACTCTCTCCCCCTCTCGCTCCCTCACACTCTCACACACACACGCACACACACAGTATATATACATATTAGGTCATCGGCTTGGCTGCAGACACAGAGAAGAGCTGTTAACTAAATCTCTCAAGTAAACTGCCAGGAGACAAGATCTACAAAGACAAACAAAAAGGAAAAGTGGAGGATAAAGAAAAGAGTGACAAAGAGAGAGAGAGAAAATCAGACAGTAGCATGGCATGTGCCTCAGTTGTAACACACACTCCCTGCACTAATGGGCCACATATAATGAGGGAGGAGATTCACTAAGAAACAGCACAGAAGAGTACAACACACAAACACATACACATGGGCGTGCAAGTCCAGAAGAGGTACAAGGTGCTATTTGTACAGCTTTGCTTTCGTTGTCTTTAATTTATCTACCAAGTTTTTACCCGTGTGCATTCGGCCCCAAAAGGAGAGCTGTCAGTCCTGGATGCCAATCATACTGGCAGTAATGATGCACTGCCTTACTCATGTTCCGCACGCAAACACACACGCGCACACACACACACACACACACACACACACACACACACACACACACACAAACAACAGTGCTGAAAACAGACAGAAGTACTGCTTTTGAGGAACCTGTAAGAGATGATAAAGGTGCTGAAAAACAGGAGAGCAGGGCAGCTGGAAAGAGAGAATATTTGCCATTAGATAGTGTTGTTTTGAAGTATAGGCTGTTGTTTGAGGAGTCTTAAAATGGACAGTCCTACCAAGAAACAGAACTAGTCACTAGACACACAATCAGCCATCTAAGTTTGGGATTTAAATCTTGCATTATATTATTTATATATTTTATGCTAAAACTGCATGAGGGTATGTATTTATGACCATATTCTGTAAGTGTAATAATGGTTCTACTGTAGAGTATGATTAGTGTCATTTTAACATTATTCAACAGAAGCTGTACTACCACTAATTGGGACTTGATAATGAGTGTGAGTAGTATTTTTTAGTCAAAACAAAAGCCATGAGATTCAGAGTAGTGAATATGGCATGAGTAGGTTGTTGCAATGGTGTCGTGGATGCTGCATAAATGTGTACAATATGCAGAATTAACCATTAACCAACAGGTAAACATGAAGACAGCGTTGCGTTTACCAGCAAGCGGCAAATTAACTCAGCAAACAGAAGAGGAGAAGAATTATTACTCAAATCTGACCCCATAAAACACAGTGAATTAGAGATAAAAGACCTGCCACTAATAATAATAATAGACTACCTCAAATAAAAGGCCTGGTTCACTCTTAAAGTTGTGGTAAATACAGCCACTATTTGAGAGTTCACAGTAATCATATTGTCTGTATTGATGCCTGTAAACTACAAAGTAGTTAAAAACTCTTCTAAGGAGCAATTCATGCACAGAGCTATTTAAATACCTTATGTTAGACCTTCAAGTGACTCCCACACATCAGTGTTATGGCTCCCTACTTTACCTGAACCCACACACACACACACACACAGACACACAGACACACAGACACACACACACACACACACACACACACACACACACACACACACACACACACACACACACACACAAACATACAATACATAAGCACTCCAAACAGCCTAGGACCATTAAAAACATTTATTTTCTACCTCAGTGAGCACAGAGGGCACTAAAATGAATCACATCTAGAGCGTGTGTATTTGAATGTGTGTGTGCTTGTGTGTGTGTGACTAAGATGCAGGAATGGTTTGCAGATATCCTGCCTTATCCATCGGACTTTTCTGTTAGTCACTCTATGAATGTCATAACCTCTCTCTCTCGCTCACATTATAGGTCATAGGGCAGGCAGCAGACTGTATCAGTAGCACTGTGGTCTAAATCTCTCTAGTTCCCCCATTTGCTCTCATTCTCATTGTCCATTTTTCTACTTAATCTTCAAGGGTCTTTTTCTTTTTTTCTCTATTTTTCTTTAGTCCTTCATTTTCTCTATTATCTTCCTTTTAGCAACGTCTACACATTTCTTGCAATGCCAAGACACTAAGGTGTGTTGAAAAGCAGAATTTGTGGCTATATATAAAGAATAAAAGGCTAAATAAATAAAATTACTTTCAAAGAAAAACATTCTTGCTAGCAGAGCATCCTCAAAACCGACAGAAGGAGATATGAAGCTGATCTAACAACTGGAAGAGAAAAAGCACTCCGGAGAAGAAAAAATAAAAATAAAAATAGAAAACCAATAGGGAATATGTGCCGTTTAAGGAAAGGAAATGATGAAGGGAGAGAAAATAATAGACAGAAAGAGGATGACACATGGAGTGTAAGGCATAACTCACTCATGCACTGATGACCACACAGCTAGAGGTTATGAAGGGCATGATAGAGGACGGTTAAACAGTCACTCTAGCCAGTCAGTCAGCCCAAAAATTGTCAGACAAATAATCAATCCCTCAGTCAGTCAGTTGATTATTTATTTAGCTAGAAAAACAGCTAAATAGTAAATCAGTAAATTGATGTCAGTCACTCACTCAAACAATAAGTTAGGGAATTAAACAGGCAGTCATGTGGTTAATTAGTTTGTCTTTCAATTTCAATCAAATAGTCAAGGAAGTATTTTCAAACCAATCCTCTCCTTTCCTTCATCCTTTTCACTTTCTGTTATGAAAATTAAAATTGACATAGCAGCATATGAAACATCTCTGCACTTTCAAAACCAAATCTTATTTGCAGAGAAACAGCATGCGCACCTTGCACACACTTACACTGAAGGTTAGAGATGAATTCAAGTATCTGCATCTGAACACATTTGAACACTATCCAACTATGGTGCATAAAATGTGGATACCTTGGCCTAAGTTTGGCCTCATATCACTTTTACATCAACGCACTATTTTAAAACATAATAAATTAACCAAATAAAATCTCATAAGCCATAACAGCAAGAAAGGCAACAACAATCTGACGCTTAAAACTGGGAAAGTGCTGCAAATTTATGCTGTAAGGAAGGAGAGGAAGACCAGTTAGAATTAAGGAATTTCTTGTACAGAGATGATGTGATCTAGTCCCTGGCAGCCAGGCATTATGACTGAGCTGGTCAAAACATAAAATTCAAGTTGCTTCGAATAGAAGTCTCTCAGTTCAAACACCACAGCGTTCACTCACCAGAGAAACCAGGTGAACATCTCTATTGTGTCGTTTAATTCCTTACATTGATTTTCACTGACCGTATGAAAGAAAATATTGCAAATTAAGTTTGAGAAGGGGAGTGCTGAGGATATTGTTTCATGAATAAGGGATGATCATTATGTGGTACACTGTCCACCCAAGAGGGTGTTTGTAAAAATTACCTGTGTCTGTGACATAACATGTTTTTTGTATGCTAAAGAGACGTATACACTCATGGTTATCCCCACAGGTTACCTTTAAGTGCCTTGTAGTTACAGGATAGGGACAGCCCAGATTTCCCCAGCCAGCCAGGGGTTTGATCGGCAAACCCTCCTCATGAAAAGCCAACCGTGTTTGTGTTCAATCCACAATCCTTTGCTCTGAGCGGTCTATACAGAGGTCTATTGTAAGTGAATGGGTCTCGGCTTTGGCCATCAAGCTCCTATACAGTTTCCTCCAATTCTCCCATTGAAAGGGGGATTACTGGAAATTGGCTTCGTATAACAAGGAACAAAGACTCATCTCTCACCCACTCTCTCTCTCCCTCTCTCTCCCTCTCTCTCTCACACACACACACAAACACACACAAAGACGTACACTGCCCTTTGTAAAAACTAACAAAAAAATGCAAGTCAGTTTCTGGTAATCATAGTGTACTTATAATGACTTGGGGACTTTCTGTGTCGAGTTAAATTGAAAATACTTGAAACACGTGCGCACACACACGCACATGCGCGCGCACACACACACACACAAACAAAGGGGCAGAACAAACGAGAAGGGAAGGAAAAGCAACATTACTCAGATGTTGGATTTTTTTTTATTTGATTCCTTATTATTATTTTTATCAAGGGAGTGTGTCCGTTGGAGTGAGTTTGCCTGTCAGTGCTATTGTTTCCATCTCTCACCTCCATTGAATCAAACCAACATGCTTTCATATTGCCTGCTCCATATTTGTCAGCCCACAATCTGCGATTCCCAGAAATACCATGACTTGTCAGTGGAGGGGTTGGGGGAGGGGATTTGTCAGCTTATCTGCCTAATAACAATTATTTGAAATAAATGCCTTTTTCTCCTGCCTTTGTCCACGCGTCTTTGCGTCCATCACCCTCTAGTGATTTTATTTTAGTTTATATCTCTCCCCCATTAGTGCCAGCGGTTGTGTCTCTCTCTCTCTGTGATGCTTATAGAATATCTAAAGATGTGTCTGCCTTTTTATTTTTTGCTGAAAGATTACAGTTTCTCTCTAAACCTCACAGGCACATGGTGTGACATTTTAAATCTTCTGTCATTTCCTTTCCCTGGGGCGCCTGTCTAAGTCTTTTGTGTTTGTTGGTTCAGGGCGTCTGCAAGTTTCATCAAGTTAACTTTTAAACATTTTCAGATGCTTTAAATGCCAGTTAAGAGTAGATATAAGGCTAATTTGTAAGAATGCAAAAAGAATGTGAAAATGATAAAACACAATGTGCTTTGGGTGTGGGTGTCTAGGTTGAATTCTCACGACAATAACATCACATTAATCTGTAAGACGACTCAATTAAGACCACAAACTAAATTAAGACTTTAAAGTTGTCTGCACTGATGACCATTTTGAGCTCTAAGTTAAGATATCACACATAGTTTTAGGATTACTCTCTAATGGAATTTGGAATTCCTAATTAAGCTTTTATTGGTTATTTCTATTTGTACAGCTGGAGCAACATAGTTGTTGTAGAGAAAGTGCTCTGCGGTGTTTCCAGTGTAAAGTATTTCCACACAGCGGACATGTTGGCTAGCCACAATGCTGCTCAATGCTATCCTGCTAGCTGGCTGCAAACAGCGGAATGGATTTCCTGAGCGGGGGCGTGTCTCATAACTCTGTGTCTCATTGAGCCGCGCCTCCGTTCAGTTAATCCATTCCACAGTTTGCAGCCAGCTAGCAGAGTGGCTGGCAGGAATCACTTGTGGAGTCATTTCAGCAGACAACGTTAAAGCGCAGACATGGATCATGGATGGGATATCTGTGCAGGTTGGATCGGGAAATTCCGATACCTGAATTACGCTGGTATCGGTCCCGATACCGATACTGGATCGGATCAGCCCCATCCCTAAGTCAAACATATAGATATATTTTTAACAAAGCATTTTAACACCAGTTAGCCAACCCATTTGAACCATCAAACAACCAGTGAGTGTTATTTATTCTAGTTACGTTTTATCAGTCACAAAATCTGGGAAAAATGCGAAAGCTAATAGTTTAGTCACTGTGCTTGACCTCTACTCACCCTTTATTTTTATTTTTCCTATCTTTGCAGATATCATTTCTCTGGGGAAGTGGCAAGCTCCAATTGGGTTTATGGGGCATATGTGCAGTTTGATTTTGTTATAAAGGCATCCCAATAAAAACTGGGGGTGGACACACAGGGCAAAGGGCCAGTCTTACTGTAAAAACAATAGGGAGTCAACGAAAGCACTCAGGGAGCATATGGTCACTATACTGCTCCCTACAATAAAGCAGAGAGATGGAGAGATGGACGGAGGAGAGGAAAGAAATGAAAATTAATGAAAAAAATGGGGAGGAAAACATGGGGTGAGGAAGGATGAAGAAAGAAGGAAAATCACCTAGGCAAGTAAAAAGATAGAGAGAGAGAAAGTAGAAAGAAACAAAGAGACAACAAAGAGAGAAAATGGGGAAAAACACTGTGTTAATATAATAAGTAAGGACACAGTAGTAGAGACAAATTAAAACCAAAGAATATGGTGACGTAATCCTGACAGCCTGCTAATGTTATTGTTTCATGTTGTAGATTGTAAGTACACCTAACCATATTTTATGCTGGTAATACCATACAGGAATAAACATGATTATGGTTGTAAATTGGTTTAATAAATCATATCAACATTGAGTTGATTCTAGTTTTTGCCAGTGGCTACTGGGCAAAGGTGATATTGGTGTGTGAGTTTATAAGTTTAATTTATTTCATTAGCTTCAAGCTCCAGATCAAACTCTCAGACACTGCAGTGTAGACTGATCAACAAAATACACTGTGTGCAGCGTATCTAAAGCCTCAGCGCTGTCACGTACCCAATGTTTGCCTTGGCACCAACAACTGGACAAGCATCACCATTACGTTTCTGTAATAATCCCAAAACAAACAAACAAATAAAAATGATTCCCTTACTTTATAGTAGCCAAAAGCGATGTTATAAAGGGAGCGCATGATTATCTGGCAAAATTCAAGGCAAAACAAATCTGTGTAAATTAGTTTCCTCGAGGATTTACATTCATTTGGGGGGGGGTTATGTAAGCTTACGGCAGTCAACATCAGGTGATTCAATAAAAAAAGTGCATCACAGGATTTGAAAAAAGTACTTCAAATTCCTTGAGGCTGGGCAGGAAGACAAGGAAGTTTTTCTGTCCTGTGGTATATGTGGTACCAGGCACTTGAGCCAGGCACCAGTGAAGTAAAGGTAAGAAACTAAGCAATGTATGTAACTACTCCACACGGCTGGTGCAATGGATACAGATTTATGAGATTTATTGACTTTGACCTCATGGAGTTAGTAGTTAGTTGAATATTACGAGTATTAACTTTTCTAATCACACTTTACAAAGCACCCACAGCTTTGCCAATGTTGTACTTCTGTGTCCTTGGTTAAAGGAAAGAACGAAACAATCAAAGTGAACTTTAGAAATAAAGACAAATGTATTTGAAACCAGTTTGAAAACAAGTGGGAATCTTTAAAAAGAAAGTTAAAAAAAATGATGAAATAAATGGAGTCCTAGAGATGTGTGTGCAGCAAAGAGCCATTCTCTTGAATTTGAAAGGAACACAAAGCGAATATGTGGTCTCCTTCATCTCCCTGACACGTGGCTAATTCATCACGATGTAGAGGACATGTTACCGTCAAGTCGTTCTGTGCCTTATTATCTTCACTTCAGCTCACTCTCCCTGTTACTCTGAAGTGTGCTTAAAAAAAAAACAACTTTTAGCAACTTGCCGCTCCATGCAGAATTATCCATGAGTGTTTGAGTAATCACACAAATTCAAGATTCTGCATGTTTGGGGTCACACCCTTACTATGGATGTATGTGCAAAGTGTTCATCCGCCTGCACTAAGTGTTCAGCTTTGTGTGTGTCTGTGTGTGTGTGTGTGTGTGTGTGTGTGTGTGTGTGTGTGTGTGTGTGTGTGTGTGTGTGTGTGTGTGTGTGGCGCGCGCGCGATCTGGTGAAATTATTCAGGCATAAAGTGTCCAAATTTGGCATTCAAGCAAGCAGCTTAGTGATTTTGGTTGCACGGGTCAGCTGTGGGTGGTCTTAATGTTTAATTAAGCACTGCAGAGAAACCAGAATAAGTGGCACAGCTTGATCTCCACAAACATTCTTAATCCATTTTACATCAAATTAGACAGACAAATGTACTCAAGGACTCCAGTCAAAGGATGTCAGAAGCTCTGTGTGTGTGTGTGTGTGTGTGTGTGTGTGTGTGTGTGTGTGTGTGTGTGTGTGTGTGTGTGTGTGTGTATCATTAGCATATGACCCCCTAAAAATGAACAAGAGATAAACAGAGGCAAGATGGAGGAGTTGATAGGGGCATGAAAAGTGCTGTACATTTTGAGGAAGGAGATGAAAAGGAAAGTTATACTCAGAGACAAATTTAAAGTTCACACTCAGCCCAGATAGACGTGATAAAAATGAAGGGGACGGATGGAAAAGAAGGGGAGTATAAACGATATGTACCAGACATTTCATCAAAAGCAATAAGAAAATTGTTTGATAGAATGTTCGATAGTCTCACTTAAAGGACCTGTGTGCAGGATTCAGTGGCATCTAGCAGTGCTGCCTCAGCCTCCCATTCCAAGCGTGTAGGAGAAACTAGAAACTGGAAGCCCCAGACTCGAGTGTCAAGTTCCCAGAGTTGTGTTTGCCGTGACACATGTATTACCATGATTATCAAAATTGACTGAAATGAAAATTAAGCCCAGGCTTAAGAGGCAGACACTAGAGGTGGGCGATATATATCGTTTGCGATAATATCGTCATTGTTGTTTTGACGATGTGCAAATTTCCATTATCGAGTATTTAAATTACTTCGACAAAAACAATGAAACGCCCGCGGAAACTCCTCACATCCATTAATACACGGTGCAGCAACGCTCTCTACAGCATGGCAGGATTCAGTCACACAACTAGTGGGCCTACGTGATCACATGACGTGATCACGTGACCTCTCGCTAGCATCCTCCTTGCAACAGTTTAGCAGCGCGTTGCGATGGTAGAGAGAAAATGCAAGCACCTCCAGTCCCTGAAGCTACCGGTACTTCAGATGATTTAGTGCCGAGACGTGGGTCCTATGGGCTTCAGTGTTCAGAGCGCTAAGCGCCTTCAGCGGTAAAAAGATGTCAGCGCAGACGTTTTTTTTTTAGCGCAGCGCTCAGAGCGCTTCAAGTTGAAATCTGTTCAACTTTTAACACCGCTGGGCGCTCGGAAAATGATTTTTTGAGCGCTCTCAGCGCTGTAAATGCGTTTGGTGGACACAAGTCCAGCTCAGACAATTCTAATCACATTTTAAAGGATATCGACTGATTATCGTTATCGGCAAAATCCCAAAAAATATTGAGATATTATTTTTTGCCCATATCGCCCACCCCTAGCAGACACTCCTCCCCTCTGAGTTGGCCTTCATAAGTCCATTATGTTATGAAGTATAGTTTCTCCTAAAAAATAAGAATAGATCCAGCAGTAGTTTTTCCAGTAATATGCTGTCCACTTCCATTTATCAATTAGATACAACTCAATAAAGATACTTGATACTTGAGAGAGTTGAAACTCGAGACTTGACAGAGAATTGAAAATTACTTTCTCAAGTGATGAATGAAATATGAGTTTTGAGGTAAGAAGTGGACAAGCATTACCTCAACACTGCAGTAATTTGGCACACACTGAGGGGGTTGAGCTTATTACAGTGCCAGTCTTTTTTTTTTTCTGTCTGACTGTGACCCAGCAGCCACTAATCTCCACCAACAACCAGGTAAAAAGTCTGTTTTCACTCTAAGCCATAGTCAGGTTTTTGTTAATACAAATGTTGGAATTCCTGTCAGTGCTTCACAAACTTTGCACCAGCCAGTTCAGTGTAAGGATTGTATTGCTTGCTATTGCTTCCTTTAGCCTTAGTGAACAGCTAATGCCTATGTGTGTAAAAGTAGGCCTAAGATATGGAGATTTTTTTTCCTGAGCTGTTGTTATCAGCAGCTTTTAAATATTGCAGGGGCGAAAGATACAAAACAAAACAAAAACTATAGAGCCGTCTTGTGATGGGATCACACCAGCCACGACGCCCAATCCAATCCGTGAGTACTCAGCAGTCATTATTACATCACATTACATTAAATTACTCATAGACCACACACACACACACACACACACACAAACAAGGTGAAAACAATACAAGCCAGACTAGTTACAACCACTACTGAAAAAGGGATGGAACAGATGTTTTGGGTGAACATCAGACCTCCAACCCATCTAGGGTTGGGTATTTATCCGATACCGGTGCCTACTCTGTATTTTTTAATGGTTCCGGTGCTTAAACGGTTCTCGAACCGGTACTTAAACAAACGAAACAACACACACTTTGTCAAAAAAACAATACCCTTTTATTTCCAGGGCCAAATTGAACACAATATTAAGTTAACAACGTAGCACAAGTTGTCACTCACGCTGTTGAATGGCAACGGTGTTTGCTAGCCTACTTGACATGCATGATTTGCGGTTGGCATTAAATTACTAGATTTACCTGAAGAGGAAAGGCTGCTGTCATCATCATCATCATCTGTGATGTCCACCACCACACTGGCAGGGCTGGGAGTCTCTTCAATTTGTCCGGCGAGGCCGACACTGGCTGCGGCTGCTGAAGTGCTTGGCCTTGCGTCACGTAGGTTATCAAACACGGTGCATTGTTCGGCTTTAAATAAACTCCATGTGTCGCCAGATGTTTCATCAAATTCGACGTATTACCTCCCTTGCATGCAATTGTTTTATGGCGTCTGTTGCATGTCGCAGAGTCTGCATCCTTAGACGTGAAATGCAGCCACACCTTGGAGCGTTTTGCCTTCGGCATCTTCATTGATCCTCTCACTATCAGTTCTGATCAACAAGTGTGCTGAGTAGCGGCACTGACGTCACGCAAGTTGACACCGGAACACCAGGGGGCGGTAAAAAAAAAAAAAGTCAGGCACCGAAATGTTCATTCTTATTCGGTCTGGTTACTACCGTTTACATCGGAACCGGTGCCCTATTGGTACCGCGTTTCGGTACCCAACCCTAAACCCATCCCACAGATTTTAATAGTCATCCCTGCTTTACCGCTGGGGATTGCTGTCCAATCAGAAATAGTCTAAAAAAAAAAAAAAAATACTGTTACATCCTTGTTTCAAGGCACAGAGGACAGGGTAGATTCACCTGAATTCCCTTCTGTTGCCTACAGTACTGTACCAACAATAATTGGTGTTAAAAAAAAAAAAGTTTAAGGTGAGAAGAGACAGAGAGACACAAAGGTGGCAACTGCTGGCTTAGGTGTAAAGCAAAAGAAAAATGTGGAAGTGAGGGGTTTGGATTCACTAAAGGTCATGAAGTTGCCAGCCTGCCTGACTACTAGGTCAGTTGCCTTCCTCTTTTCTGCTTTCAAGGTGTGCTGTGTGTCACTGCTGTGTGACCTTTAGCTCTAAACCCTCCATTTACTCGTCTCTCTAAGTCTTTTAACTTTATGCACCTGTCTGGCATGCAGACTGTGCCAGTCTGCCTGCAGTGATCATTTTTAATGGTCAAAGTCAGGGCCAAGCGCACAATGCACATATAGGCATATTAGAAATAAAAGTGTAATTGGCCTAGTATGCTACCTCATTAGCCTTGGGAAGCTAACACTAGTATTAGTGCCTAATAACTGTGAGCTTAATGTGTTCCTAATTAGCCTTATAAGCCATTCAGATTTTTTATTCACTTCTGCTTAGGTGAGCATTCAGTCTCACTAGACCTATTATACATGGAAGAATTGCAGTTTTTGAATGCACTTCTGTATCATGCAAAGGGAACACTAACTACCCAGATGGGTTACCTTAAAATAGAAAGTTACCCCAGGTCAATTTACTCCCTAAAACTATGAGCACAGTGCAGTTTGTGGGATTAGGTTTTTCTTATTAACAATATGTTACAACATCCGAGTGTAAGGGACGACATGAGGGCAGCTGCTATGTAAAGACTAGACAGAATTGTGCTTTTTGGCAAATACCACGGTTAATAATCTTATTTTGAAGTTTGTATCTGTCTGAAAAGTTCATAATGAACTAAACTGCATATATGGTTTTATTTATTTTATTTAAATGTCAACTATTATTTGGTGGACATGTCTTGAGCTTTTGGTCTGATGCAAAATCCTAGATTAGTTCAATGACTCACACAGAGTTTTTCTCTCCCCCTCAGAGAGAAAGTATTACAAACTTCAGTGTGCAAAGGGTATACTGATTACTCATATAGCTGCCTTAAAATAGAATTTTACCTTAAATATTCTGCCAAAAACTATTGTGGTGTGCAATTTGTAGGGGAAAAGTAGGGCTGACAAGCACAAAGCTGTTTTTCATGAGCAATAAACTGTAAAATTGGACATAAAGGAGGATAATATGAAGCCTGCTGCTATGTGAAAGCTGCCTACATGGGAACCTGCACTGCTTTTGCTAACACTTTTGGTCATACATGTATACTGGGAAAAGACACTGTACAATTTGACATCCTGTAAACATCTTACATAATGCCCAAAACTAGACACTCGCACTGATATTTTATCACAGCACAACCTTGGTTTGATAAGCAGTTAGACCTGAATAGGCTGGCGTACTGACTAAAGAGCTCATTTCAGAACTAGTCGGCCATAAAGCCACTAGAGGAAAGCTGCTGTCCAGAACCTTTATTGTTTATTGCGTGGAAAGAAATGCATGCATTAAAGCTTTACCCCCTGTCCAAGTACTCTGAGTGCAGCCTGATGGGCTGTGATAACTGTAATGTAACTTCTTCTAGCCCAGCAAGCTACAGCTGTCTTACGGCCAACTGAAAAGTGGTGTCAGACTCACAAGGGAGATGGTGAGCTAGTTGCACTAATCATATCGCGCTCTGAGCTCGGCTGGTGAGACTAATTGGCAGGTCAATAATCTGAACAGCTGGGAAGGGGAGTGACCACCAGTTGCTCAGTTAAAACAAGGGTTGCAACAATCATCACAAATCAGGCTCCTCATTAAAAGACATGATCTGTCAGCCACAGTTCACAGAGCCCTTTCCTACTCTGGTTTATTTGTTCATTTCTGCCTATGGTTAGACTCAAGCCAAGCTTTTACTGCATACCAGGTGGGGGTGTCATCAACTCTTTTTGGTCGATGTGGGATTCAAAAGTTTTTATAGAGTGGTTTACAGGAACCAAATTATATTTAAAAAAAACAATGGAGTTCATATTGTCCGCTTACTAGCTAGTGGCAGCAGCTAGTACAGTCAGCAAATACAACAGAGCACCGGTAAGTGACTCCCTGTGGTACAAGAGAAAAGGTCTGTGACTATCCGGCTAAACAAAAGCACTTCATTTAAGACACTTCTTATTGACTAATAAATAAATTGACAATAAGGGGGCAGTCCTAGTATGAATACTATTTGAATTACATACTGTCAGGGAAATATTTCACTATACAAGCACTGTGTAGTAAGAGGAGTTTGGACTTTACTTTACATCTCAAATCACATTTTTGTTATTACAGAGAGAGAGCATAAAGTACCGTTGGGTTATGGTACCAAATTTCAGGTACCAGTAACGGCACTGTTAAACTGCATACAGTAGCAGTAGCTCTGACTCAAGTTGACAATGACAAAAAACTGTGCAACTTTGACTTAAATGATGGTTCACTACTACACTTTTGTTAATTTTATTTCAATCAAGATGACATTCCCAAAGCACAAAGATTGAAAATGTTGGTATTTAAAATCATAAATCCATTTGTTTGGTTTACTGTACATCAACACAAAGTGATTCACTTCCTTACATGAATTAACTTGTCCAGCTATATCAGGGTCTGGCTGGATAAGTGGTATCAGCATAGAGAAACATATATACATAGGTTAATATTATCATACTGACAATTTTCAATTGCATGTAGGGCAGGTTGGTAGGTTAAGCACTGGCTTTTTCCTCATGTGTTTCAATATTTACCATAGGGATGCACTAATCTGTGAGCCATATCGGCCAACACGGATAAAAGGTTTTTTATAGCAGCTGGTATAGCCTATTATAGGTCAGTTACTTTATAGTGTATTAGCATTAGGATTAGGATCTCCTCTAGGTGGCAGCGTAACAGGAATACACTAGCCTCAGTCACAGGCACAAGAATGTTTACCACATGAATACTACTAGTTTGACTTTCTGCTAGAAATTATTTCATTAGCAAGGTTTTTTTTCTTCATACTATTGTATAAATGAGGCTGAGAAGCGCCATCAACTTCAACAAGTCTGGATAGCATGTTTTGAAGTTCATGTGGAGGCATTTGCATGCAAGGAAAAATATTATTCAGGAATTCAAGGCAACATGGGGTGAGTAATTAAAAATACAAATCACTTTGGGGGTGAAGTGTTCCACTGAGTTAGTCTGATGTGACAGTGACACGAGCACAGGGCTGCAGACAGAGATGCCTGTCAGACTAAGAGTTAATCACAGTGGACAGCAGTAAAGGACGTTGCACCACGGTCTGGTGGTGTGTATAGCTGACTTCACTGACCGTCATCAGCGGAGCAGAGTGTCCATCACAGTCAGTTTGGTGGATTGTGGTCATTTTGAAATTTGTATTTTTTTTTACACAGTCATCATTAAGGATTAGTCCTCCTCCTGCACAGTCTACCTAGGTAGACTGTGTACTCCATTACAAATCCTAAGTATTTTGAAGAAAAACTCATTGAACACGTCTTACGTAAAATCTCCTATTGTGTGCTACATGTACGAAAAAGCAATTCCAGAGTCCATTTGTAAAAACGGCTCAACTCAGCTAAGAAATTACTCAAGCTTTTTTACATCACTAAACAATTTTTGCAATTCCCTGCTATAAAGCATTTATCAAGATTGCACATTTTGACTGAATATCAGCTGATAACAATCTGGGCATCACTAATTTGCCACTTGTAAAATAAAAAAGTATGTTTTAACATCGTGACTGTTATTTCAGACGGACAGAACAAAATTGTATAAGCCTGTGATGGCAGGGACGGCATAAGCAAGAAGAGGGCATACAACAAGAAGATACCAGCTGATGCACCACGGTTGCCCAACTTTTTGCCAGATAAATCTGAATGCATAGTTTATTCTCAAGTATAATGCAACCACACAGGATCTGATGAAAAAGGAGTCTTGATGTCCATCACATCTAATATGACTATAGATACATCACAGAATGAATTATTTTAAAGATGAACATGAGCATAAGCATGTCACACAAAAATGTATTTTAACATTGGTAATCATACAACGAAATACTAACAAATCTCACAAATAGTCTTAAAATGCCTTGCAAAACATTCCTTTGTGTAAAAACACTAATGCTGTACTGCTGGTTGTGGTTATTGTCACTCCAGTTACATCAAGTGTCGCTGAGCTTAGAAAAAGAGAGGGAGAGAAAGGGAGAAATTGAGAGAGAAATAGACCAGGTTTGACACAAAATGGCATTTAGCATTTATCCTGACTACAGCTTTATGCTAAACAGCTTCTGTTCATCATGTTACATTACCATATTGCTGTGTGTGTGTGTGTGTGTGTGTGTGTGTGTGGTGTGTGTGTGTGTGTTTTTAATAACTTATTTTGGGGCTATAAATAACCTGTTAGTTAGACAGGCAAGCTTAGACTAAATTGTAATTCCTAATGAATCTTAATGCAACCGGGCAGAGGAGGATGAGCACTTTTCTTTTAAAAACTTGTTCTTTCGCATTAAGATGATTTTTTTTCTACCTTAATAACCAACAAAGCTTAGAGGGTTAGAGATGCCAGCTCCCTACCAGCACTCCGCCCTCCTCCAACTGCATCTACAATATTACACTGTGGTCGAAAGTCTCTCAGGTGTGACTGTGTTTGACTGAGCGAATGAGAAGCAGGAGAAGAGCCAGAGAGACCACAGTGATTACTTGACATTCCTTGGACAAATAAATGCTTTCAAAAGGCTATGTTAACATAATTCAATAATTCATAACCGCTTCGATTATTTCTAGGTGTAGCTTTACCTAACAAGGACTCACTTTGGACACAGGAGCACTGTCCACAGGTCAAACAAGGTAAGAGAGAACTCTGGGAGAATTAAATCTGCCTCCCCCTTTTCTCATCTGCAGTTACCCAGTCATGACAAGTGTTTTCAATAAGGCAGTCTTATGACAGCCTCTCTACCATGCAGAAAAACACAAAAGAACACACAACACACACACACACACACACTCTAACACATCCACAGTCTTTAGCCCCGTGCAGAGTGTTAACAGGCTTTCTGCCAGTGAAGCAGAAAGACTAAGAGTTTAATAAGAGAGAATCATCAGATATCTTTGACAGTCAACATGTACACACACACACATAGAGATCCAAAACGTACACAGTTTTAGGAAAAGCTCCACTATAAGGCTTTCAATCTATCAACCTAGTACATACTCAAAACTGTGTGTATGTATGTGCATATGTGTTAACATGTACTTGTGTGTATGTATGTGAGTTTGTGAATGGCCTGCGAACCGTCACAGCGACACAGGTCTGTCTGGGAGGATAAGAGTGAGACGTCTTATCAGCCACGAGCCAGACAGGCACACATAGACACATTCTCAGACACACACACACAGACACACACAGTGGGATAATATGCTACCTCATATCAGCTATACAGCAAGGCCTGTCACTGTGGGGGGGCTGGGAGGCACGGGGGGAAGCAGGGAACGAAGAAGTAAGGGAGTAGAGGCACGGAGAACGAGGGGGGGAAAGTTGAGGGATAAAGAAAGAAAATGGAAAAAGCGATGAGGAGGGAAGAGACGTGACATAGAAGAGAAAGATAAAGAGAGAGGGGGCAAAGGAGAAAGTACTGTCATGACAACATTTCCCTCTGGAGATAAGGAGGGATGAAGAAAAGGCAGGGATGAATGATCAGAGAAGTATGTTGGGCATTAGCAGTTAGACAGACTGTCCGTCCAGTAATCAAAAGGTCTTACTATCTCAGCAATAGTTGTCTTTATACAACAGTCAGTAGACAACACTGAGATTTTAGCATGTGTCAGTTCAGCAGTCACAAAGATGTCAATGAGTGAGTCAATGAATGACAGAGACCAATTCAATTCAATTTGATTTGTATAGCTTCAAATCATAACAAAAGTTATCTCAGGACACTTTTCAAATACACCAGTTCTTATAACGTTTTTTACAAAGACCCAGCAATTCCCACCATGAGCAAGCACTTGACGCCAGTGGCAAGGAAAAACGTCCTTTTAACGGGCAGCAGACCCCAGCTCCCTGCCTCTCGAACTGATATGGAAGCTGGCTCCCCAGGACAGGAGCTTGATAGGCACTGGCTCCTGTTCTACTTTTGGAGTCTATACTGTAGGAACCACATTCTGGGAGCGCAGTGTTCTAGTGGGGTAAGAGGGCACTGTGAGTTCTTTAAGATCTGATGTGCCTGACCACGAAGAAGGATTTTAAATTTTATTCTGAATTCTCGAGGGAGCCAGTGGAGAGAAGTCAATACAAGAGAAATATGATCTCTTTTTCTAGTTCCTGTCACACATACAGGTTTGTGGTGTCATTTGGAGCATCTTCATGGACTAACTGGGGCAGCTTAATAATAAGGAACTGCAGTAAACCAGCCAAGAAGTAACAAATGCATGGACTAGTTTTTCTGCGTCTTTTTGTGACAGGATGTGCCTGATTTTCATATTGTTACATAGGGGAAAAAGGCAGTCCTTGAAACTTGTTTTATGTGGGAGTTTAAGGAGTTTTAGTTTGTTTTATGTGGGAGTTTAAGGACATTTCCTGAGGCCAGGGTAATGCAGACTATACACAAATCTGGCAATTGACGTTGCCTGTGTGAGTGCATTATAAACATAAGGCTTTAAATAGACCCAGTGATCGTTGATTGGTATCAGCTCAAAAACCCTGATAAAAGAAGTCTCTATAAAAGGATGTGATGGTCAGTGCAGCATTAGGATCTAACAAGACAAGTACTGAGACAAGTCAGTTGTCTGATGCAATTAAAAGGTTGTTAGTAACTTTCACTAGTGCTGTCTCTGTGAATGTATGATGTACTCTAAATCCTGACTGGAAATCCTCAAATAAACTATTGTTATACAGAAAATTACACAACTGGTTTGTGACTGTTTTCTCAAGAATCTTAGAGAGAAAGGGAATGTAGGATATAGGTCTATAGTTGGCTTAAAAGTCTGAATCAAGAGTGGGCTTTTCTAGAGGTTAAATTGCATCTACTCTGGACTATGGTCATTAGCCTGATAATAAAGACAGACTAATTATATCTAGTAAGTAAGTGCTAACTAATAGTAAGACTTCTTTAAGCAGCTTACTTGGAATGGGGTCTAATAGATAGGTTGATGGCTCATTGAAATTAATTGGTGTTAAGATTCCTGTGTTTGAAGAGACATCATTACCTGTTTTATCATTAAAGAAGCTTTTGAAGTCATTTCTACTGAGGGCTATGGGAAGCTTGTCATGACACATGCATGCCATGAGATGGATGGCAGAAATCAGAAAGATTCCCATGTTTATAACTCGTGAGGGTTCACGTCATCTGACTTCTCAAGTTGTAGAGTTATAGACAGTTATGTCGAGGCAGATGACCACCCACCTAGAGCCGGGGTTTGTCCGTGGTTTCTGCCTCTTAAAAGGACGTTTTTCCTTGCCGCCGTCGCCAAGTGCTTGCTCATGGTGGGAACTGTTGGGTCTCTGTAAATAATGCTATAAGGAGTTTCGGTCTAGACCTGTTCTATATGAAAAGTATCCTGAGATAACTTCTGTTATGAATTGGCACTATACAAATAAAACTGAATTGAATTGAATTGAATTGAATTGAATTATGTTACAGTTAAAAATACTGTGCATTTACAATATAATACTATATCAATTATTTTTGGGATTCATTATCTTGAGTGACTGACTTTGGATACCACAAGGCATCCATGTTTGATTTTTAGACAGATATGTCAGTTAAAAAAAATAATCCCATTTGTAAATACAAACTTGTCAAACTTGTTGACGTGAATGCATTTACAAGTAAAATGGTATCAATATGGCATAAGGTCCTAAATAACTCACTGAATGAATCACCACTAAGAGCATCACTTCCTGACTGACTAAGTTTCTGAACATGTTACCAACCAAAGGAAAAACAAAAACAACCTGACTATATGACTGACAAGTCAACAAATGACTGAGTTAGTTAGTCTTTGAGTGACTGAGTGATCAACTGACAAAAAGCAGTGAAGGACCAGATTTATTAACTGTTAATAGTGGCTAACTAACATGACGATTGACTGAATGCTGTTTAAGTGAGTGAATGACAGATTGAATGATATCAATAACTGTTAAAATAACTGAATGAAGTGACTTCCTGAGTAAATTACTAACTCAATGGCTAACTAAGCAAAAGAGAGAAATGCATTTCAGAGGGAGTGCCTTTACCTCTGATGAATCACATTGAAAAATTCAACAACAAGGAAAAACCCTGCACTCCTCTCAGATTTAAATGGCTGGCCCAGAAATTAGCTCCAGAAATGTCAGAAAAATAGCAAAAGAGTTTGCAGGGAGGGACAACGGGACAGAAGAAGAAAGCAAATAGGTCAAGGAAAGGACTCCGGTGTAGAAGAAAAGTAGGGAATTAAGTAAAAGAAGAGAGAGAAATCTTTTAATGACACCACAAAATTATAGAAATGTTAAAAGGGGTGCACAAAGAAGGGTGGTTAAAGAAAAAAGACACAGGGGAGGTGAC
The DNA here is from genome assembly GCF_905237075.1 of Dicentrarchus labrax. Lineage (NCBI taxonomy): Eukaryota > Metazoa > Chordata > Actinopteri > Moronidae > Dicentrarchus > Dicentrarchus labrax. The sequence continues at coordinate 17,526,901 of NW_026136721.1, read as the reverse complement.
ACAGGAGGGGAAAGGGGTGGGTAAGGGGACGGAAGGCGGGAGATGGAAATCCTTTTGCCACTCAGAAAATTTGTTATAGAAGTGAAATGGGAGGGAAAAAAAAGGAGGAGGCCAGGGAGGAATAACACAGGAGGAAAATGACTTGGGAACACAGGCCATCAGTCATTGGGAAAGCAGGCCTGACAGTACTGCATCAATAATTCAGATGACTACGGCTAATGAGCGAGATCCAAACAAATCACCCCTGAATTCAGTGGGAGAACATTGAAACATTTTACTGCACAAAATATGGCACCATTATGGCTGCTTTTTAGCTTCAGTTTGGGTTATATTGGCAACACAAGGTAAAGTGGGTTGGATACAATATTCATTGCTCTTGAACCCTTGAAACATTCCCATTTATTTTCATGAGGGAGAAAAGGGACGGAGAGAATCAACCGAGACTGAGCATTGGCATGTATTCATAAAAGTTTAAAACCGAAAAGAAAATATCCATTTCACAAAAGACAGACATAACGGTAGAGATAAACAAAGACTGATAGATGGAAAAGAAAAAGATGAAAAGAAGCAATGAAAGTAGAATTTGTCGTCTCTGTGAGAGCGTTGACAGTGCAAACAGCTGGAGTGCAGCAGACACAGGAATGTAAAGACAAACTCAGATAGTGCCATTTGGTAGCACTAAGCCTAGATCAAACCCAGTATGGTGTCTGGCATCGGACAGATGACTATAAGGAACACACACACACACACACACACACACACACACACACACACACACACACACACACACACACACACACACACACACACACACACACCACACCCCCCACACAACCACAGTAAACAACTTCCTTCCTCCATACAGCACCTACACAGCATGGGACAATATTGAAATCCGTGTCCCCCACACAGCATGATAACAGGCACTCATTTGTTCAGTGTGGTTATTTAATAGGAAGAGCTGGCGTTACATGGAAGCTATAGCACAGTAAAGTACATTGGTTGGTGATCGTGCAGTTCGTAAAACTAACTGTATGGGGAAATAACAGTCACATCATGTTAGCTCCAGTCTGAGAGGATCAGTCTAAGCACAAACATGACACAGTCAAGTGAAGATGCCGTCCTCTTCCTGCTTTACTATGTCTATCTTTTCCTGTACGGGCCATGTAGTACTGTAAAAGCCAAGAGTTTTGCCATGCTGCTGGAAATGGAGCTTCCCTGACGCTCTGGACTGTGGACTGTCTGACTGGTCGACCACAGACTGTAGGACTGCATGTCTGACACTGTGGTGAGCAACACTTTTTCACAGGGGGTGGTCCTGTCACCCATTCGGTTCACTCTCTACACCTCAGACTTAACATACAACTCCTAGTCCTGCCACCTGCAGAAGTTCTCAGATGACTCTGCAATTGTGGGCTGCATCAGCTTGCAAAAGAAGGCTCTATAGAAAGGCGTAGTAGGTTGAAACACCTGCAGCTTAACACTAGTGAGAAACACCCCATACTCCATCCAGGGAATAAATGTGGACACTGCAAGACTACAAATACCTGGGAGTACTGGAGAACAAGCTGGACCGGGCTAAGAACACTGAGGCTGCGTATACGAAGGGTCAGAGCTGACTTTCTGCTGAGGCTCCTTTCACTTAATGTAGAACCATGCTAAGGATTTTTTACGAGCTTATGGGAGGCCGTGCGATTTTCCTTGCTGTTGTGTGCTGGGGCGGCAAGGTGAATAGATTCTACAAACTCATCGGGAAGGCAGACTCCGTCCTGGGGGTGGAGCTTGATTTTTGGGCGATGATGTTAGAGAGGAGGATGCTGCACAAACTGCAGAGTGTTACCACCATGACACACCACAGAACGCCACAGGAAATAATTTCTTCTGGTGGCAAAACTTTACAACTCATCTACCCCGTGTCGAGAGATGGACAGCAGAGGCTTGGGGTGCTGAGGTGCCTCCGGGCTCCATTTCAGCTCTGTTCTGCTCTGTTTCTTTAGTGTCTTTCTTTCTCTGGATTACTGTCATGGATTACAATCTAATTCATGGGACACAATGTGCAATTATTATATTATGTGAAATATAATTTCTTGGGCTTGAGAAGCTGAAGCATTTATTGACTGACAATCTGACCTACACTGTACATTTATATTTGATCAGCACTGCCTAGTTTGACAGTTTAAACTGAGTTTTGTGCGCTGTGCTAGACGGACTTACTGAGAGTTGTCAATCACAAGGTAGCCACACCCAAAAGCATACGCGGCTTTATCATCTATTTTACTCTAAAATAAAATAATGTACGGAATGTGTGGATTTGAAACTAGCGATTGGGACCGTAAACTCATTAGGAAACTGTTTACTGAGCAAATAAATCAAGTGAGAAGTCGAGTCATTTCTCCATTAGAGTACATGGTATTAATTTTTTTTTATTGCAGCCAATGGAGCTCCCCCTGCTGGTCTTTACATAGAATGCAGGTTTAAGACACCTCCGTGTCAGCTTCACTTTACAAACCCGGAAGCTCTGTCCATTATATATACTGTCAACGGCAAATACATTACGCACTGCCATCAGAGCCCTACCTACCTCTACTATAAAATCCATGGGGAGAAAGACCCCATGCAGAATGCATAAACGGTGAGCTATGCTTTTTTTCTCTGATGAACGGGTCAGACAGAAAAACCAAGAGTCAATAGTGCTTACACAGTGTTTAGCTTTATAAGCCCCGGCCTAAACTCAGCAAGTGGCTTGGGTTATGCCCTGAAGGGCCTAGCCAGTAGTTTATTGCACCTCTGTGTGCAGGGGTAGCAGGCTCTTATTATTCTGATCCACTTATTAGACTGGTCCCCGTGTGTGGTGGCAAGCCCACTAGTTTGCAATCTCCATTTCTCTGTAGATATATAACTCTCTAGATATATAATTCTCCTTGCCTCAGACTCGCTGCCCTGGACTTTTTTTCTCTCTTTACCTCCCCTGACTCCACATGCCTAGGTATAGGAAGTGCTTACATTGGATCTTTCTTTGTGCTGTAGTCAGCCTTAAGACAGAAACACAACACAAGCTAGATATAATATCTAGCAGAGCTGCAGTGATGAACGAGGGAGTATTGAAGGGATATAAATATTCTCTCTCTCTCCATGACTATTTCTTCCTCTCCCTGAGGGGCATATAGCGGGATTTAAAAAAGCAGTGGTCCACCACTGCTGCCCTATCTTCTTTTTTTTCTTTATGGTTTTTAATTTATTTATTTCTTCCTCCACGTCTGTCCCAATCTTATGCTTAACTTTCACCTTAACTTCACCTTTTCTCTATGGGACTAAATTTGTATCGTTATCTTCCACCCACCCGTACATCTTTTCTGGTTAGCTCAAAGGAAACAAAAATAAGGAAAAGCTAAATTTCCTGTGCTTTCTTACACATTAAACTTTCTAGGGCATGAATAACAGTGGCAAAAAACTGCCACTATCAGTGCTCTGGGGTTCGGCTCTGACAGTAATACCATTTTCCATCGGCACAATACTTACAGCACACTTTTGCTGCAAAGTGTTGTGCTGTACTGTGCCGATCTGAAATTTCACAGCAAACTCATGAAGCAAGATCACCAAGAAGACCCACTCGGCCCTCTTAGCAGAGCCAAAGTGTGACTGTGCTCAACCTCAACTGAACTCTACTGTCAGTCAAATTATTAGCCAAAGATGTAAATTCATGCAAACAAGAAGAGGAGATATTTAAAGGAAGTCAAATGTATGCTTAACACAAGGGGTTAAAAAGAGTCCCACCCCACATAATTACAATGTGTTACAATGATAGTGTTTGATTTTACCTGTTGCTAAACGGGGATTGTACGTGATCTGGCCATTCCTTCCTCTCACTGTTAAAGGTCTAGTGTGTATGATTAAGTGGCATCTAGCGATGTAGTTCCAGATTGCAATTCCCTCACCTCACCCTGCCCTTCCGAGGACGAGGGAGAAACTACGGTGCTCACGAAACGCAACAAGAAAAGACAAACGCCCCTATCTAGAGCCAGTGTTTGTGGAAGGAAGGTAACCCATGGCATCTGCAGATCTAAAAGGCTCAATCTAACAAAAACACAACGATTCCTATATACAGGTGATTGTACACCAATGAATACAGTTATGCATATTAAATTCCATTCCTGTTCACTAGATCATCCTAAATGTTACACACTGGACCTTTGATGCAAATTCAAACAACTTCCTCCTGCTCCTTCCTGTAGAACTCTCATGGTAGTGCCTCCTCATGTCTTTGTTAGATTTCATTTTCAGTTTTGTCCTCATTTGAGTTTGGTGTATAACACAGCAACTGTGAATCAACATTATGGAGTCAATTTCTATTGCACAACAAGAGAAAGGTTTATGAAAGCATTTGTAACCCCTATATTACTGGAAGGCTTTTACTGTGAAGCAAATGCTGACAATGTTAAATTAGCCACCAAGGGCCAACTCCTTGCTTGACAGAAGTTGGTATTAAATTCTGCTCCGAAAAGTGTAGATAATGGGAGTAGATAAAAACACAGTTAGGCTCATATCTGCTAGACGATCAGTAGCTTTATAAAGGAAGTCAACAGAAGTAAATCCAAATGCCAAATAACAGCAATTCCTACATTACATCCAAAACTAAAGCCTGATGCCAATATTGTTATGTCAAGAGTCTCTCAGCTCTTTCTCTCTCTCAGCCCTTTCCTTTTCTCGCCCTCTCTCTACACTGTAAAGGTAGACTGGACTGACTAAAAATGCAACAGAAAAGACTAAACATGATCTAGTCTGCCACGTAGCTGTCATTCTGACTATAATGAGTTACTAGAGAACCAAGGAGAGGAAACAAGACGAGGACAAACGAACAAATAAACAATGCTTTGAATACTGAAGATTTAAATATCAACGTAATAAACACACTTTTTAACGTTTGAATGTTTAATGACTTAATTAACTTTATTTCCCTACCCATCCCCAAAGTTTGTAGTGGCCAGGGCAAGACAAAGGGCAGTGAGGGACAGCAGAAGTTGGTGAGATGAATACAAAATGCTGCTTCACCATTTTGTCCATTTCCAGCTAAATAAGATCTTCCTCTGCCTCCTCCACCTCCTCTGCCATGGCCCCAGGCAGGCAACTGGGAAAGAACATTTCTCACATTATAACCCTTCAATATCTCTCCTGTGGCTCATTGGAAGTATGTCTGTCTGCGTCTGTGTGTGTGTGTGTGTGTGTGTGTGTGTGTGTGTGTGTGTGTGTGTGTGTGTGTGTGTGTGTGTGTGCTAGTGTAAGTATGTGTGTCTAGCTCCCGTCTGCTGTTACAGAGTCACATTTAGATCTTCCAGACAGGGTGGGACCAAAGTTAAATGCTGGTGGACAAAATATTTAAAGGTTTATAGATAGTGGCAATGTCAAAGACCAAGAAGCAAACTAATAATAGCTGGATACATTTCAGCTGGGTAAGTGATTGAGAAATGCTCTTTCTGTCACTCATTAGATAATGTAGAGGTGTCCTTGAGCCGGTCAGTGCCTAACAGCACACTGTGGCTATAATGGGCAGCTCCCTGGTGTAATTTTGTGAATGTGAAGCAAGGTATTGCTGAAAATAAGCACTGATGTCAGCAGACTGTCCCTGGGTAAAGACAGTCATTTAAGACAGCATTCATTAATGACTGTAAATTGGACGTTTTAAACTGCTGAAGATATTACAGCTTGGTTTTTATTTGTCTACAGCTTACTATAGTATTTGCCCCTCAAAGCCTTGATAGACAAATCTCTTCAAAATGAATTAAATACTGCTTTTCAGTGTCAAAATATACACAAAAAGTACTGTCCAAGATTTGTAAAGTAATGAAGTCATCAAGTTTATATATGCATACTGCATTAACCTCGTAAATATAATGGCCATTACCTGTATCTGCTTCCCTCAGATTTTTGTATTTTAATTTGCAAGAAATAAATGTATAAAAGGATTTGAGAGTTGGGTCCGATACTGTGCTCATAAAATCATAAAACTACTCCGATACCACCGCACCCGATACGACCTTACAGCAACATAATGTTAACCTCTCGTTAGTTGAGCAGGTAGGCGGAGGAGAAGCAATGCCAGCAGTTTAGAGATATTTTAGGATAAATGAGGATGACAAAAGTGGAGCAGACTGCAAACTAAGCTCCGGCAAATTGTCAAGAGGACGGGTGAAAAATAGCTCCTTTACACAAGTGAGGGACATGATGAAAATAAAACACGTTTTCAAAGTCATTGTTAGAACTGTAATGGTATTATAAAGTACTCAGATCGGTACACATTATCGGCAAGCACCCAAATGTAACAACATGTACCTAATTTGAAAAAAAAAAAAGGCATATGTACATATATGTGGTAAAGAAAAAAGAAAAAAAAAAAAAAAAAGGTTTTACAGGAAGGAGAGTAAATATGTCGGTCTCAGTTTTTCTTTCTTCCTCTCATTCAAATGCTTTTTTTATCAGTGATTAATCTGTCTATTCATCAGTTAATTCTTCCACTCATATTCTTTTTTTTCATTAATTCCAATATTTGTTCACCTGTCATGTATTTGCCCATGCATTCCTTCATTTATTCATTCCGCCTTTGTCCACTCATTCAATTCTCCATTCATATGCTAAGTCAGCTGAGAAGAAAGGTGCAGATGAGGTGGTGCGGCAGTAATGTTACAACAGCACTGTCACTTGCTTAAGTCCTTGGTCTATAACAAGATATACACTACGTCATCATTTTTGAGACAGACTCCAGCCCTGCAACACAGAGGGCACAGAACATCCTCCTGAAAGGCACCGCGTTGGCTATTCATATGCACTGATTGTTACATTGATCAACGTTAGGACATGAATGCTGTATTTCTGCTGTTTATCTCATGATCACTGCGATGAAAGATAAAATTATTGCAGCCAAAATTGCGCTTGCGTTGCAAAATCGTGTCAGTGAGTATTACAAACTGTTGCATGTTTTGGCATCCGATGAGCCTTTCAGTGCACTAATCTGTTACTTTAACTGGTCGTCCTGGACAGTTAACAAAACAACATGTCCCCACCGCCACAGCCTCCTGCACTGCTTTACTACAGGGTTGTTTTCAGTCTGAAACCTTGCCAACAGTGCTGTCACGAGCCATGCCAGGGTTTCCCACAGCGTGTTAGGACTTTATTACCAAACTATGATGACTGCTTTTGACTGTGTGAAAATCTGAGTTTTTCTAAGTCACAGGGGAAAAAAACTTGAGACTCGACTTGCACACTTTCCTGTGTGAGACAACTGCTCCGCAGGTGAGACAGACTGTGAAATTGGACTGGAGCCATGAATAATACAGTTTGACAAACTAATATCAGTCTACGTGAGATGGTTGAAAGCTCCAGAAAAGCTCATAAGTGGATCTCAAGTTAATATTATTTTGTCAAACTACCATTCACAAGGTCAAAAATGAATAGTCATTGTCATAGTTCTAGGTAAGATATAGTAAAAAAAATAAATAAATAAAATTACTTAAGAAAAAATATCTAACAAAAAGCAGGGGTCACATTCAATTAGTACTACCATATGAATAGTATGTAGTGGCTTTGATTTAAATTGTTTTAAAGATCACAGCATGCATAACCACATAAACATATGAGAGTAATAATCACAGAGATTACTCCTGTTCTTGTTGGGGTTACAGATTTAATTCTTTCTTAGGCCTCCCACACAAAAACTATACACTCTTGTTGCTGTAAAACAGCTAGAAGCAAACCTATTACCAGTACAGTATATGCGTGTGCCATTACTATCATTAGCAAATAGCTGGGAATGCACAGTGATATCAGCACTTCATCGGTATCCGCCGATAAAGGCTCTAAAAGGAAACATTGGCATTTCTTTCCGTATGACAGGCCGATGACACTTGAATTATACCGTTAACTAGGCTAAATGCTTGATGCTGTGTTACCCAGTGCGAGCCAGAGATGATGTCACCAGAGGGACAAGCATGTCTGCAGTATGGACATCTTTTTTAGGTTTCTCGATTTGCAATGACTGCTCAGCGTCAGTTAAAAAACCCTAAATCGGAGCATCCTTAAAAAGAGAGTACACTATGCCTAACAATGTCCTTTCAGTTCGCTTTAATTGCTGTACAGTTTTATTTTCACATGATCCCGGTGGACAGAGATGACATTTATTTACTTAAAATAGGTCAAATCTGCCCTGGTTGTTGTCGGATTGTCTCAGGGAAATCCTCTACAAAGCCTGTGGGATGAATTTGAATGTGTACATGTTACGTCTGTATCTGCAAGTAGGCCATCACAATAAGTGTAGGCATAACAATAACCTAATTTCAATGCATGAGAGACCTGACATTCTCTGCAATTAGGTTGAAAAAACATGTGCATGCATTAGCACTTAGGCAAAATGAGCTGGACAATACCGTGCATCCCTACAACCAGCAGCATGTATAATAGTCGTTTATATAGTCGATTCATCACACAGGTGAAAGGACACAGTATGATAGCAAACAGCCCCTTCAGGCCAGTGAATGACAGATAGAGCAAACAAGCCACAAGCCTTTCCTGCTCACTTCCGTTTTAGCTGGAACCGACCTGCTGTCACTCCAATGAATCAACCACACAGAAGTCACGTACACGAAAACCAGCAGTATTTAAAGGCTGTTCCGGAGGACTGCAACAACCTAATGCAACTATCTATACATCAATCTATTGTGCTTATTGGGAGATTTTCTGTCAGCATCGTCTAACGTCACTGTTAAGCTACCGTCAAGTAAACCACAGCACTTCCTGCACGTAGGATTTTCAAAATAATATTCCTATTGTCAAAAATGCTGTGGACTAACGTTGGTGAAGATAATCTCAAGTATCTCACTCAAGGATTGTCATTGTAAACACGCAGGATATTTTAATAATGCTCCGAGGCCAGAATATTTTAACATTAGAATACATATTAGCTTAGCAACATCAGCTAGCCTGTAATTCCTACCCATGCATGCGCGCTTGTCATATTATGCACAAAGAGAGGAACGTTTAGTCATAGAGGAAACATTCAACCACAATACGTAGAAAAACACAACTTGTAAGCAATGTATCTTGCATTTAAATGATACAAGTCGCGTTTATTGTTCCCCAAAGACCAAAACCAGAGCGGCTCTCCGACACACTTCCGGTCTATTCTGACTAATCTTCACGAGCTTCACACACACACCGGCAGATTCAACTTGCACGCTCATTTCATTAAACAACACAACAATATTCGCTTCAAAATACATTTAAGCGGTTTAAACGTTACCTCCTTCTTCTTTTGCCCACCCCCGGGCGGCAGACATAGCAGCAGGAAGAAGAAAACAGACAGGACCGGCAGGTGAGCGAAGGATTTAGCCCAAACAGACGCCATGACGGAAGGATGCTCTGACTGCGCGACACGTCTCAGCCGAGGGATTGGATTGTGAGTTGACCAATCAACGGTAAGAGATTTGAAGCGCGGAAGCCTCTGGGTTTTGTAGTTTTTTAGACTGACTTTACTTACACACTGCTATATATTCACATCTGGACGACATACTTTTCATTTTAACTTTGGAGGGGCATGTACTGGGAGCATTGTTATTATATATTATGAAGGCGGTACCAATAGGTTATTCAATTGTAATACACTATTATAGTATTACATAGTTTGGCACTTAAGGTGACAGCCTGACACCCAAGCAGTGGATTGAGAAATGGACATGCAAGCAACAATTTTGAGTCATGCTATTTGTGATGATAAGACAAACCAAAAAAAGACAAAAAAGCAATGGAAATCACTGAAAAGGTTATTTGTCACAACCTCAACAGTAATTTGGATCTCTTGGTAGAAATAAAATATAATATTCAAATGTATTTTTGCATTAGTGTATATTAGAGTATAGGAATTGTTGTTGTTGTTGTTGTTACCTGAATTGAATAAACAGTCAGCCTACCTTACTGCAGTCACGCTGTCTGTTATAACCAACTTCAAAAGTGATACACACGCATGGTTCACACTGTGTTTGTTAGTATTTTTTCATTCAGGACCTCACTATTTCTAAAATCAGGTCACCTTCCCTGGAGTCCACCATGTTGAACCACCATATTTCTACAGTAGCCCAGAACAGACAAACCAAACAGTGGCTCTAGATAGGGCCTTTCACGTTTTTTTGCGAGTTTCACAGCCACCATAGGTTCTCCTACACACTTTTCAGTCCCAGGTTGTCAAACACAGGTGTTCAGTTAGTTACAGTCTCAATGCTAGATGGCAAAATATTCTACACACTGTTCCTTTAATCAAGCTTATAGGGCTCTCCAAACCATATCCACTGTCAGACATGTAGTTATATGAATGTTCATTGGAAGTCAGAAGTCCCTGTACAAGATTATCAATATTATTTTAATCTACATGCTGCCATTTTTTAAATTTAGTTCTTCAGTTTGTTATTTTTCCGTTGGGGATGTGTTTCGGTCTCAGAACACTTACTCGCCCTTATTAAGTTACTGGTCTGCAGTTTGGGGTACTATTTCAATCAGTAAAGACTTAATTTTTGAATGAACAAATATATTTATTTGTGCACAATGAATATGAGAAATGTGAAAAGTCTTTGCCGATCAGACACCATCATATTTGAAGGGGTCGCTGAAGCCGTGATTAGTATAGGAAACCCCCGATGGAGTCTAGACACTGGTGGTGGTGGTGGTTATGAAGGAATGAAGAGAATGCTGAAGATCTGGATGTGATGAGGAGTGGACTTCTGATGAGCTCAACCTGGGCACTGGATATGATGAACTGTAGGTGAATGGGGTGGAGGAGGGTTGCAATCAGTTCACACTGTAATTACAGCTGAAAGCAGCAGAGAGGAGCACAGATTTAAAGTTTGATGGCAGTAGCATGATTGGCTGGAGTAGATTGTGGCTAAATCTGATTGGATTAACTGAAACAGTAACCGCCCATAGCTGATTAGAGGAGCGTGAGAGAACTGTGAATGAATGAGGCTGAATGAGAAGGTCTTCCTGCTTGAACTTACCCTGAGCTTTATTTATCAAAAGTGTGGATGAACATCTGACCCAAGGACTGCAGAATTTCTCTCTCTCATATGTTCTGGGAGTGGCGAGAATGTGGCAGACACTGGATAGACTTAATTGAGGGGGACATATGATTTATGTGAAATCAATGGGAGTGACATGTCTCCCTAGGATATTACACCTGAGCACTTAGTAACTAATATAATGCAGTACACTAGCTATGTAAAACTTTTACAGAAGTGGTGACTATGTTTATTTTTTTAAATTCTGTAATTGATTTATGCAGATGCTATACCTTAATGCAGTCAATGCAACAGCTTCATTACCTGAACACACTCTCAGCAACAAAAAAAAACAAAAAAACAAAAAACATTAGGCCTGTAAAGGATATTGTACTGGATTGCATTACACATAAGTTTCTACTTGGGTTTCTTACTTTTTGGCTCTGACCCACAGGCAAGGGAGAGGAAGTAGCTAATCCAGTTTACTTTGCTGCATTCACTCTCTCTCTATAGTGCAAAAAGGCTTTCTGTCTGTCTTTTAGATTGCATGCTTACTCAGGTGGTACTGTATTGACTCAATTCAGCACTTAGCCTCATAATACTACTTTCAGGAGGTAAATAGTGTTGGACCTGTTCATCTTAAATAATAAAAATACAAACCAAAAGGGGCATTTTCTTTCATTCTTATTTGTCAATGATTAATTTCCATAGGAACTTGTGATTCAGCATGCAGAAGCACAATTTAGAAATGCATTGTTTTGCAATACAATACAAGAATGCAAAAGGATACAAAATATTGCAGGAAACACACCAATACATGTAGGCTATTATGCAATTGCCTAAACTTGGATTACACAATCAATGTAATGGGACATTGAGGTAGATATCGTGGCAGATTGCAATATGTATGCTGATATGTCACAGCAAAAACTGGCGGTGGGAATGGATCCCTCTGGCAAAGGGGTGGGGGTTGGGGTGTTAATGGCCCAGTAATAGATGTGTAAGTGGCTTGTGCAAGGTCTAATGACCTGCTGGAAAAAACTGATGCTCAAGAATCTTCTGCTGAATGTTAGTGGGAGCGATACTTTTGAAGTGAAACTGAATGACAAGTAAACATATGAACACATCAATAAATGAATGAATGATTGAAAAATATCATAAATTACCAAAGGATGAATGAAGTGCATATTTATGATGTGAATGAAAGAAGGAAGTCTATTTCAAACACGCACACACGTACACTGCTGAAATGAAATGCATGTTGGAATATTAAAGCCAATGCACCGTGAAACAATCACTACGTGTTGCAGTCTTGTTAAACCACAGTTCATTCCCTCTATAGCAGCTCAATCATGGAAACAATCCCAGACTTGATGGGCTTGGTTGCAGAATTTGTCAAATGATTCCCTTGGAATTGCCTTGCATGGTTATTACATGAAACTGCAGTTCCTGAACTTTTTAATGTAAAGGCCACATAAGGCAGACTGCATCTGGTAAACTTTTTGTCTTAGGGATAGCTATTCAGGCTACAACTAACAATACTGATAAAAAAAATTATCTCATTATTGATCTGTGCAAGAAACATTATTGATTAATCTGCAGATTATTTTTTTTTCAGTTAACTGAGAAGATATTGGTCTAAATAAGAAAATAATTTAAAACGCCATTTTCTAAAACCCAAATGAACATGGAGGACTAATAAACCAGAAAATATTCACATTCAAAAAAGATGGAGACTGTTTTTACAATTTTACTTAAAACATTACATTTTTTAATGTATTAAAAAAAGATTTTTTTTTAATTTTGCAAACTCTTTTTCTGTAAATCAACTAATCACAAATAGTTTCAGAAGTATAACTGCTATAATAATTTTGCTGTAATAGAGATATGTATGTATATTTATTCCCCCCTCCCAAATATCCTATCCCTTACAAATGCACAATAACAATTAAACAATCCTTTAGTTTACAATGGAAACCTGGAACTCCCTCCATGTCCCTTTATCCATCTTAAATAGCAAGTAAAGCAATCGCAAACTTTCTCCTTTCCATTTTCAGATGCTCCCCCCTCCCCCTCCCTAACCACCCTGGTTAACCACATCTAACCAGTAACTTGCTGTCAAACTTTGTGCTGCATGGCAACAATAATAACGTGACCCTCCCATAGACTTTGGCTCGCTCTCTCTCTCCGCAGCTAGCAAAGCAAACAGCTGCACTTTGCATTAGAGCAGAAGAATAGAGCGCCTATCTGATCACAGCCTAGGAGAGCGTTGTAAGAGGGAGAGAGCAGAGGGATGGAGAGAGAGACAGAGAAGCCTGTTAAAGTCAGTCGCTGCCACTGCACAGCTGCATCATGGTTCTTTAGAGCAGTGGGGCAGGTAAAATTAATCAGGATGGAGACTTGAGTATGATGTCATTAAAGGAATAAGGAGAGATACGTAGGAAAAGAAGACCAATTGGGAAATGTGAAAACTTCTGAAAAATATCCAATGGGTAATGATGTTTCACATGTGATAAATTCATAAGCATTTTTGTAAGGGAAATGACATTTAGTATAGTGCTTATAGCTATCTTTGTTTTTGATTGAGCTGTGGCAATAAAGTCACTGAAGTAAGTCAGAGGGATTCTCCACATTTGCATTTCTGGGCCAGCAGCAGAGATATAAAGCCAAGTAAATGAGAGACCGTATGGAAGGAGAGAAAAACTGTTTATGGTGTTTTAAAATACAGGGGCAAAGCAAGGGGAGGATTTGAGGCAGAAGGAGAGAGAGCGAGAGAGTGAGAGAGAAGGAGGGGAGAGATGGGTGATGTCATTTCCAGCTGGCACAGGACTGGGTGCCCGTATCTGATATCAGCTGCTCCCTTGTAAAAAAAAAAAAAAAAAAGAGTCCTCGGAAAAATGATTAATTGCCCGACAGCACAAAGTTTATAGAAAAGAAAGAGAGGTGGTGGTGGGGAGGTGGAGCTGGAGGTGGTGGGGGTCCCCGAGTTACAGAGGAGCAGAAAATAGCAAATAAGCGCAAGCGAGAGAGGGGTTGAGAGAGTGCAACATCAAAAGAGAAACAGAGAGAGAGCAAGAAAGAGAAAGGGAGGGAGGGAGAGAGAGAGAGAGAGAGAGAGAGAGAGAGAGAGAGAGAGAGAGAGAGAGAGAGACAAGAAAGGTGTTGGGGTAGAGAGGGATTGGATGCAAAGTAGCAACAGAGAGACAGTGAGAGGGATGAAGAGGGGGGGCGAGAAAGCGGCGTGCATTGAGGGAGCAAAGGAAAGAAAGGCAGCAAAGGAGAGAGACAAACAGAGAGGGAGGAGCAGAGAGAATGAGTGAGGCATTCATTAATATGATGTTCGTTATCTCTGACCGACTCCCTCAACAAATGTTCCTCTGTGTTCTGCTATTCAATAGGCCTATAGCTGTGTGTGCGTGTGTGTGCGTGTGAATGTGTGTGAGTGCATGTTCATCTGAACTCTGTACAGCACAAATGTGTGAATGCATGCGTGTGCATACTCTCAAATTTATTAAATTGAACACAAGCCTCTTGCACTTGACGCCTATAGGAGGTCACAACAGTATAAAGTGGAAAGGACTTGAAATTGAGGCTTTGAAGTTGCAGCGGAAATCTTTATGCAACTAAGCATGAAGGGGGGGTCAACAAAGTAATGTTGAAACTAAAGAAATGTTCTGATATTGTATATTTGGTTCCAAATTCAGATTCCATCAAATTCACTGACATACATTCATTAGTTTTTGGGAAATCCTGCTCTATATACATTAAGCCTATACATCTGAGAAACATTTCACCGTATAAATTGTTTTTGGAAATAAAAGCTACCTTGCGATGCAGCTGAACACACAACAGCTGAGCTTTGCAGACTTACAGATTATTGATAAATTAGAAAATGGATAATAATTGTCGGGGGTTTAAATCCACTGCAGAATATGATTGGGTGAAGTGATAATCATATCCCTTCTTGTTACAGCATAGAAAGGTGTTTTCTGCTTGGCTGGCAGAGGAGGTCTGAGTCTATGAGAGAACATTATTCAGCATATCCTACCTGTCTTGCCTGCAGTCATCATATCCAATACTATACAGTAGGTTAGGAGGGTAGTAGTAAAAATGTCTTTGAGTACATTGGATGCCGCAGTTTGTGAAAATTAAATAAATAAATGAAAATAAAATCCTCATATTCTGTCTTGATTGGAAGACAATGAAAATATGCCCTCCAACATTTACAAAAAAAGAAGATGAACTTGAACAAGTTTTTTTTTTTTGCACAATATTCTGAATTGTGTGACATGTTATCAGAAAATATATTATAGGTACATTTGTTTCTGTACAGTTATTTACTCATTTAAGTACCATTTTGTACATATTCTCTCACACTTTATATTTGAATATAGCAGCTCCTTTTTATTGTCTCCTATTTCTTATCTTTATTTAGATTTTTCTACGCTTGATTGTGATTCTTATGCACCAATGTGCCAAGGCAAATTCCTCGTATGTGAAAACATCCTGGCAATAAACCTGATTCTGATTCTGAGGTGTGTACCGCAGACCTTGAAGAGAACAATCTGCCATAAACTGAGATAATAATAGATCGTGGTTCAGAACTTGCTTCTAACAGAGAATGACATTGCAGAGATGGACACTAACAATATTTCCCTCCTCTCCTCCTTTTGTCACCTTACTTTGTCTCTCCTCTCGTCTTTTTGTCACCCCACCTCCTCTCCTTTTCCCTCTTTTTCTCCCAACCTCGCCTCCATTTGTCTCCTGTCCTCCCCTCTTTTTGCCACCCCACCTCCTCTCCTCCTTGCCTCTCCTCTCCCCCTTTTCTTCTCTCCTCTCCACTGATCTCCGCTCCTCCATTTGTCTTCTCTCCTCTCCTCCTTTTGTCACCATACCCCCTCCCATCCTCTTTCCTCCCACTCCTCTCTTTTCCTTCTCTTCTCTCCACTGCTTGATTTGTCACCACTCCTCTCCTCTCCTCTCCTCTGCTCTCCTCTCCTCTGCTCTCCACTGCTCTCCACTGCTCTGCTCTTCTCCTTATTCAAAAGGTGTGTGACAGATAATAAAAAGCCATGGTGGTCGGCAGGCGGCGACACCTTATTATGCAGGAGAAGGATGAGTACAATTTGCACCATAACAAAGAAAGAAAGACAGAAAGAAAGAAAGAAAGAAAGAAAGAAAGAAAGAAAGAAAGAAAGACAGGAAGAAGGAATGTTAGTTTTTGTCAGCCTATTCAAATACATTGATTTTTCTGTCCCTACAGTCACAGTATGATTATAGTTCTGTTAATATTCGTACAGAGACATACTGAATCAGTTTAATGCGTCTGCTTTCTGTTTGCACACACACACACACACACACACACACACACACACACACACACACACACACACACACACAGAGGCAGCAACCCCAGACTTTCTGCAACAGCTTTCCAACAGCCTCTGCATTTAAATCTCTTTCTTGTCTTCAGTGGCAAAGCAGCATTTTCGATTCATCTACTTGATTAGAACGAGCCTTCACCTCTCCTCTCCCTCCCTCTCGCTCTTTCTCTGTCACACACAAACACACACACACACACACACACACACACACACACACACACACACACACACACACACACACACACACACACACACACACACACACACACACACACACACACCGGTGCGTCAGTCATTGGAATAATATACAGCATAAACCTTCCTTCCTTCTCTCCTCTCGTCTCAACTCTCGCAGCTCTCCTCATCTCCTCTTCAGCATTTCTCCCACCAGGTCTCTCTCTCTCTCTCGCTGACCCCCCCTCCTCTCTCTCTCTCTCTGTCTTTCCCTTTTCTTTCAGGGAGAGCTGATATCTCTGGCGGTTTGCCGCATGGAAGTCGCCCAGGCAAGGCAGAATATCATCTGTCTGATCCGGTCTCCTTCTCTCTCCAGTTGCCGACCACTGCACGAGCAGACACAACATCACACTCACATTTCCCTCGGATTCAACGGGATATAACGGCATTCATCCGCTGCACGACTGGCAGGAGAGTCTGAATCTCGGCTTCATTCCTGCAGTGGGGGGGGGGAATATTTCTTACTCAGATGTAACAAAAAAACAACACCAAAAAAAGACGTACGGGATCGTCAAGTGCGCAAAAGCCGCAGCTTGAAACATTACGCACGTTTAATTCTATTCTATCTCTGTCTACATTTTCCATATTCTCATCGTCCCCTGTACGGACGAACCGGGGACCGGAGGTGGGGGGGGGACTTCCACGGTATGGAGTCCTGATTTTACCAAGCGACCCACAGGGAGCGATGAAACTGAGAAAATCCGTCGCCGTGGTGGAATATTAATAACCTACTCCTAACAATAATCCAGGGGATGTTGCACCAGAGTTTGGGACTCTAGAGAGCATTCCAACTTTTTTTGGTCTCCGTTTGTAGTCTCTTTCCCCCTCCTCATCTCCGCCTGTGGGACTTCTATTTTCGTGACTGATTTGCAGTAGCCTACTCCACTTCTCTATCATGGACCGGTCGACGGCTTTGGATATAGAAGCGCTCAAGGTAAGACGCTCGCAGCCGGGCGGCGCGCACTTGCTCGCCGGCAAGAGAGTTGCGATCGCCCGCGGTACAGTGGGTGAACAGATGACTGGGTGGCCTGTTTGGTGACTGGTATGGGAGGCTGGTCGGATGACTGTTATCACTGGGCGACTGGCTGGATTAATCCGCAGCAGAGTGACTGGTGCTGAAGGGTAAAGCTGCTATGCTTTGTGTGACAGGTCGAATGACTGGGTGACTTGGTGGCTGATTGGGCTGGGGTGACCCAATGGCTTTAGGATGCCAGGGGGTCAGCTGGGTGCTGAATACGTCTTGAGGTGCAATAAACGAATGGGGGGGTTTGCCACTGTCGGAGTACCCAGCTTTAGGTTGTTGCAACACTATCCTGGAGCACATCTCTCCTGCTCTGGCTCTCTCTCTCTCCCTCACACACACACACACGCGCACAAATTCACACTCTTTCTATGTTGGTCAGGGAATAAAGAGAGGGGGAGTGTGTATGTCAGTATTGGGCGCGTGGGGTGAATTTCAATCTGCTTTGTTTGCACAGAGTTGTTGCAGAGAGCTGCTGTGGGCGGCGGTGGGACGCTCGATAGACGGGACGGATTTGTCCGACTGGGCGGCATCTTTGTGCGGAGGGTCCGTGCAAGGGTTTAAGAGGAGAGCAGAGAGTGAGGGGAGAGATGGTGACGTTTGTCACTTTCTTCTTGAATTACTCTCACTTCATGTTAATTCACCAGTTCAGTTTAATGTGAATGATCTGCCTAAAGAGTGGAGTATGCATGATTCCTAAATTCATATTCGACCTGTGTGAAGGCTACGTGCCTGTGTGCGTATTCCTCAGTGTCTGTGCATGTGTGTGTGCGTATTCCTGAGTGTGTGTGCGTGTGTGTGTGTGTGTGTGTGTGTGTGTGTGACTGTGGGGGATATGGGTCGCTGCTTCCTCGCGCGCTCTCTCTTTCCGGAATATAGTTTTGCCCCCCTCCTCCCTGCACCCAGATGTAATCCAGTGTGTGTGTGTGTGTGTGTGTGTGTGTGTGTGTGTGTGTGTGTGTGTGTGTGTTTTTGTCCATATGGCCAGCATCATGTGGATGTCATGTCAATGGGGAGATGAGTAGGTAAAATTAACATAGGTCTGTCAACTTCAGTTTCACCTATAATCTAGGTAGGGCAAATGATGTTCATGTATAGATCTATGCACAGAGGTGTGTGTATATTTCACTTGAAGCCATCCAAAACTTAAGTGACATGATTAAAATGTTTTCCAATAACAAAACTATGCATCCCTACAGCGGGAAATACAAGCTCACTGTTCAGATTGTGGAAGTATTTGAGTGAAGCCATTAGCAATAATAAGCCAGAAAGTTCAGGCAGTTCAGTGTTACCACAGACATTAAATGCCACATGCATACTGCCTAATTTTCATCATGGAATGTAATACAGACAGAAATTGTAGGTGGAAATGTCCATTTTCTATGTGCTGCTGTGGTTTCTGATAACAAGTGATTGGATAAATCAGCAAATCGATGATATTCCCCAGGGGTTTGACATTTCAAGTAGCATTTTATGTGATCAAATTTCTGAGGAAGGGACCTCGATAGTGCGCTGATGCAGCGCTCCAAATTGACTTTGACTTAGCTGGCTGGTTGTAGATGCCAAAGATGGAAATTGACATTCTGATTTAAAAGTGACCTTAACTGTTAGCCAGTGAACTTGACCTACAGAACTGTGCGACTGTTGCAGCAATACACATGTATGGGCTTCTTTTTGATATCACGTTAATACAACCTGTTGGTGGCATTTATTTGATATCTTTCAGCTAATTGAAATTGTTATTGTAACATACTGTGTTTTTACACCAACAGAAATGGGAGTATACAGAGAGTAAATATCTTACATTTAGTGCAACACAGCTTATCTGCCCATGAATAATGTATTGTGAACTTAAAATGAGGCTCTGCCTGACTTGTTTTTAAAAAAAATGAAAGCTGAGTTATCCACACGTGTCATATTTGAAAGCTATTTATACTTCTATGGTTTAATTCAAAGAGCCTTGGCAGGTTAAACATTTAAAAATAACACAGAACACTGTATATAGTAGTTTTGCTAGCTAGGATGAAATACCTCTGATGTTCAGTATCGCTCCCAAAACTACACTCTTAGAAAGCCATAAAACTCCAAGTTAATATGTTAAGGGATGGTATTTTTTAACCTGGGTTCCTGTTCTCTTAACTGGGGCCCCTACATGTAATGCTAACTTTGAACTCACCACCTCCGTTGCAGAGATTCGGGAAATGCCACAGTTTGAGGCAAGAAGCACAAGTCTCTTAAATAGTTCAAAAGTCCAAAAACTTTTACATGAACTATTTCCAACCCTTGTCTCTGAGTACAACTGAAAATAGATGCAGAAATTAGCCCTCTGGATTAGCTATTGTAGCTAACTGCATAGGGACCTATTTTCCAGACTCCTGTGTCATGATACCCCAATCAGAACAGCAACAATAATCTCCCACTGTGAGTCCCGAAGAACCAACTTTAACCCCCTATGTGACGGCATTGGGTGGCCACCAATCAAACGCCAACCCTGGTGTGTTAGTCCATCACTCTGCCCGTAGAGTTTAAAGGATTTGCATCCACTTCCACCAGTCCATCTATCCATCTGCTGGTTGTTTTCTGCAGAGCTGGTGTCATATCCTTGGCAGTGCTGACAATCCCTGAGTCCTAGTGCATTGGTAGTTGGCACTCAGACGTACACACACACTCACTAACACACACACACACACACACACACACACACACACACACACTCCTGCTGTGTGTTCTTTTTGTAGTTAAGGTCACAAATGTGTGTGTGTGTGTGTGTGTGTGTGTGTGTTTGTTCATATGGATATGGGCATGTTTATATACTTGTGTGGACCAACCCACCATACTTATATATTTGGCAATTAATGTAAATCAATACAGTGTCCTCTCAAGTATAGCAGCACTGAGTTTGTGTACGTGTATGTGTGTGTATGTGTGTGTATGTGTATGTGTGTGTGTGTGTGTGTGTGTGTGTGTGTGTGTGTGTGTGTGTGTGTGTGTGTGTGTATGTGTGTGTGTGTTTGTATACAGGTTTGCTGGCCAGCTGGCCTTTCAAACTTTGAAAGTAAACTGGAGACAAACAGACACACACAAAGCAATCCAATCTAATGAAAAGCCAGATTTCAGTCAAGTGTGTGTGTGTGTGTGTGTGTGTGTGTGTGTGTGTGTGTGTGTGTGTGTGTGTGTGTGTGTGTGTGTGTGTGCGTGCGTGCGCACAAGTGTGTGTGCCCTTAAAGAGCAATCACAGGAAATGAAAAGCGAGCAAGGACAACATTGGGACTTTGGGAAGTCACTGCATTATATCAAATATACAAGTGGTATATGTGTGTTTGTTTGTTTGTATGTGTGTGTCTGGATTTGACCAAAGACCTATCTGCTTGTAAATCAGTGCAGGTTTCAATATCAATGGAGCAGTTTAAGTGCTATTGATCTTTAGTAATAGCTGCACCATAAATTATATGCAGTATAATAAAGGCAGTCAGATTGAATTTGACCCTCTAGATCAGACGCTCTCAACTTGTAACAAGAACAGGTCTTGGAAATGCAAAGAATTAATTTAATTTTTGGTAGTGCTAGATCAAAATTATAATTTAACCCTGATGTAACAATGTGAGATCAAAGAGAAGAAATTTATACTTCATCATGTCATTGCAAGACACAAAAAAATGGTCTCTGTGACTGGCAAAAATCTCACAACATATAAGGCACTATCCAACTAAAATGAAAGACCTAAAAGTAGAGTAAGACCTGTATTGTGGTTGGCTAGCTCATTATGTGACTACTAGTCTAGACATATTTATCAGACAGTTTCACTAATTCACAAGCCAACTAGATTTTCAGAATAGAGCAGAACCTCCAAATAATGGTTAGTTACCTGCCAAAGTGGCTGGCAAAGTAAACCAACTTATGGTACAAGCCTCAGCCAGAATGAACCAGCATTTGCATGGTGGCTGCTTTCCACCCTGGTTGCACTCTTTAACACAACCCCATTTGGTAACCACCCAGTGCAGCCACAGTTTTGCATTTCTGGCCACTGAGCAGCTCAATTGGAGCAATTGGGGGTTCAGTGCCTCTTCCAAGGGCACTTCAACAGTAGCTGCTGAGGGATGGGAGAACATTACTCATTCATTTAAGCCAGCCAGTCCCAAGCCTGCCTCTCTAACCTTCAGGCAAGCACAATTCCTCATCTGTGTATTTGCAGGCACCAGTTCAGTTTTACCATGTTACAAGCACAAGCATAAACCATGCCTGAACTGATGACTTAATGTGCTGCAGTGTGAAATATATTATATCTTGGTGACAGTTAAGTTTGTTGAAGCTGCCAATGTAACAGCTGCACAAATTGAAAAGTGGGCACCTCACTCTGGGCCAAACAGACTCTATTCCTGTTATAGAGGAGCCTTCCCAAACATCTGCACGTGTGTTCACTCCATTTTTAAAACCATGGCAGATAGGCTTTGATGTAATAAGTTTACAGAGGGTGACACCACATTAATAACAAAGCCTCCAGGAAGCCAAATGACTCTACAACTGTGCTGTACTGTACACACACACACACACACACACACACACACACACACACACACACACACACACACACACACACACACACACACACACACGCACACACAGCCTGGAGCATGAGCATACAGTACTCAAGCTAAGTTGCCAATTTCAGTAGTCAGTCACCTTTTTTGTCCACATCAGTCCATTTTACAGGTAATTAGCTGTTCCTTGCAGAAAGGCCACTTCCATTACTCAGTAGTGTGTGTGTGTGTGTGTGTGTGTGTGTGTGTGTGTGTGTGTGTGTGTGTGTGTGTGTGTGTGTGTGTGTGTGTGCTTGTGTGTATGAGAAAAACAAAGAACAAGAGTCCTACTTTGGAACATTTCTTGTTTTTATGTGTGTGCATGCGTCTGTGTTTGTGTGTGTATGTGTGCTGCTCAAGTACCATTGTTTAAAGGTCTAATAGCTAGCGGGCTACTGTTGGCCTTCTAAAGGTTAACTTACAGTATTTAGACTGTGCGTATGTTTGTGTGTGTGTGTGTGTGTGTGTGTGTGCATACATATTCATGTTTGTGAAGCAATTTTGTTACGTTTGCTGTGGAACAGAGTTAAGTTATTGACACTATGGAACCCCTCACCTCCGCAGTGCTTGCAAGTGTGTGTGTGTGTGTGTGTGTGTGTGTGTGTGTGTGTGCCTTTTTGTCTGTGTGAGCTCCCCACCACTCCACATAATGAAGTGACTGAAGGTAAACTTTATCAGCTGTGCAGTGCTTCATTTTAGAAATATACACCAACACTTTGGGATATGCACGTATTTCCTTTCTTTGTGAGAATTAGACGAGCGTTCTGTGCATTCCCTACATGAGTATCTCTGTGATGTGTTTAGTTATTTACTGACAAACAACAGATAGGCCTTGTGACCTCATGCAGCATCTCAGAAGTCCTGTCCATCTTGTGAAGTTGCCACTAGTAAAAACTCAGGTAATTCTTTAATGTAGTTTTGACTAGCATCATGTAAGAAGACAATTGTGGACCTGTCGGAAAGTGTTGTCTTTCGGTGAAGGTTAGCTTTTTCTCCATTTCCAATCTTAAATATGGCCTGTACCTGCTGTACAATCTCTGTATACTGACAAAGTCAATCTTTTCATTCTACTCTTTATGGCAGCAACCTTGTTAATCATGTGACAGACAGACATACACAAACAACACGTCTTTTTCAGATATTTGACAAACACACAAAGCAGTACAACATCAGAATAAAGTAAAATGTACAGCAGTTAATTGTTAGACTGATACATCAATTTCCTTCCATCTGTCAGTCAATACATTACAAATAATTAGTGCAATCTCACAAAGACCACTTTCAATTATTTCTTTGTGTTTTTAGGAACTGTGCATCCATGGAATTCATTTATTGGATCTTGCCTAAGGCTAAATGTGAGTCTGCTAGTGTGTGTGTGTGTGTTGGGGGTGTACCAAATGTTTTATTTGTGGTACTTGTGTTTAATTAGTTTAGCTACTATTAACTGTAGAAAAGGCTGTGGGTGTTGGTGGGCCAAGAGGTTGCCACATACCTGTCATTTGCAAAAGGTGAGTATAACTCTGAATTTACATTCTGCTATTGAATACTTACACTGGCTTGTGCAGAAGACAGCATTTTGACACCAAAATATTTGATTACCCCTGGAGTCCCCCAGGCCGAGATGTTATTGAGGTCGAGATAGCTAAGAGTTTGTGTGACATAGCTCAGCACACACAGTACAAATACCTAATATGGCATCAATTGGTTAAGTCTTTAAAACACTATACATTTGAGCCAGGTTGTGACACAGTGTATATCATCCAGCATAAATGCATTTTGACTTCTTCAGGAAAATGTAGTTCATCGAATTTGATGGTGATTTGCTCAGAATACAGATTGCTAGCTAACAGGGCAGCTTGGTAGAATGGATTATGGACCAGATGGGTGCTCTGAAAATCCTATGGGCACACGCAGGTGGTGCATAAAGGTGTAGGCAAGTGCAATGCTTAAAAAAAACAGCCTGTGCAGACCGCTAACCTACATGCCATTTATTATCATTATTAGTATAATGTCCAAAAGATTTTGGGGGGTCAAACTGAAGGTTAATGAGCTGAGGGCCAAATGGGGCAAATTTAATTATTTTTAAGAAATACTGGGACTGCCAAGCCAATGTTTTACAGAAGTCAGTGAGTGCTGCCAGTTAAGCTGTGTGCTCTGCAAGTAAATGGTGTTGGAAGCTAAACACACTTGCATGAAATTACACGGGCAACGCTAACTACATTCAAGCAGAATTTACTCAAGCATCCAAGATGTTTCAGGGACAGAGGCAGCATCCTTGGAGTCACAATTACTGATATAGAGGCCTTTTCGAGCCCTCAGGGAAGAAATTATAGTCAGAGAAGGTGTGTGTGGGGATGCACTGGTCCACAGTAGATGTGTGCCTGAGGAAGTGAAGGCAGAGTGGACTGCAGAGGTATTCTGTAAGTGGAGAGAAAGTATCATGGTGTTGAACTTGGCCCTGGGGAGGCTCCAGGGTCCACATCACTATACAGTAATAATTACACACACACACACACACACACACACACACACACACACACACACACACACACACACACACACACACACACACACACACACACACACACACACACACACAGAGAGACACACACAGCCCAGCAAACCATCACTTACAGCTAATAGTAGCTGGGAGAAATGTGTGTGTATGCATTAACATATAACCCTCTGCGTTCAGATACTAAAATAAACACGTTTGCCTCGGGCGTGTTAACTGTGCACCGTGGCTCCAGATCACCACTCATGGCAGTAATCACACACACACTCCAGTCTTAACATTGACTGATGCCTCACCTTACTACCTGTCACTCAACTTTTCTTCTGTAGGCCTCAGGGTGTGTGACTGTGTGTGTGTTTCTACCATATGTATGTGTGACTTTTATTACCCACATGAGCTGACCCTGACATGAGGAAATACTTTTGTCCGCTGCACGTTCTGACATACCGTTACAGCTACATAGTCCCTCTTGCACTGCAGTCATTTTGACACTTATATGTGTGTGTGTGTGTGTGTGTGTGTGTGTGTGTGTGTGTGTGTGTGTGTGAGAGAGAGAGCGAGCGAATGTGTATGTTCCCAGGGATAATGTGTGAGTGTGTCTCTGCATATATACAGTAATTCAAATACAAATCATTAAGCTCTATACTTTCTCCACAGCAAATTAGAACTTATATAATGTACCCATTGTTACAGAGCATTTTCCTGTTCTATTTACCATATTTTCACATAATGGCTTTTCTGCTTGTTATCTGCACCTCAGTCCTGTTTCAACTTTCACTGCTGTCACTCAGTATGCTAGTTTTTCCAGTTCAGACATGTGTGTTTATGTGGGTGGGCTCAGCACCAACTCTTTAAGTGGCATTTCCTTACTCCCTGTCCCAGCAAAAGCAAAATACCTACAACAGTAATAAACAGTTTAACATACTTGGAGAGGATACAATGGCCTGGGTGAAATGTATGCTGAATTCAGATTGAATGTGTGTGTATTATTGCTTTAATAAACCAGTTACCCAAATCTGTCATTTTAGCCAGAAATCTCGATTAAATGTGTATAAAGTTCACCTATGGTTACAGCTGCAGTAGGCAAGATTGTGATGTACAATTACAGCCATCGTACCCACCTAAATCACAACGTAGTGCTGCAACAGAGAATAGCTGAATGAATCAGAACTTGAGAGTAAAATACAAGCTGTCACTGTGTGCACAGCAGTGAGTGAGCAATTCCAACAGAAACAGAGAAAGCAAGGCTCAGCAACACTAGATCTGTTTCCTTAATTCTTTGTTGTTCTGGTATGGGTGCAGTTTGCAGTGTTCATATAGAACTCCTGGGTAGTTTCAAATAGTTAGACAAGCCTTGCTGCGATTTGATATTTTCAAAAAATGTTATTCAGTTGAAATCCAGATACAGTGTACACATCATTCACAGTATATACTGTAGTCTAGACCAAAGTAGTTGACTGGCAGACACCGCCATACCTAGAACCATACTGCTAGCGTGACTAAAAACCAACCTTAACTTCTTCTGCTGTCAGTATGACTGTAGATTGTTACTGATATTGATAATAACAGTATTCTCATATAGATATCATAGAGGAATGTCACTCCTCTTTGCTCGTCAATGGATGGAATATTTTTAATCATCCATCTTTTCTTATATGTTTCTAGATTTAGTTGTAAAAATGACTTAACTTAAAAATAGTTTTATGAGGAGCAGTATTTGTGTGCTGATTCAAGCAGTCGGCACTGGAATGCCGCATAAATGAGATTGATATGTCCTTGAAATGTCAAATTGGTTGATTGCTTGGCCCTGATTTAACAACAGCATGATCCATTGCTATGATTCTGGCATTGACAAGTCAATGACAGTCAAAACAACTGGCCTGTCACTGACATGCTGCATAAATTGTTGTTAATATTGCAATTTTACGCTATATTTGCAAATAGTAATTGTATAACGTGACTTCTATGTATCATTTTCTTAACATTCGTCTACCTGTGCTTTTCCTCCTGCTTCTTTTAGCTAAGACCATGATTGTCCTTTGGAGTCAAGGTGATTTAATTTATCTTTAATTTAGTCCCTGTCCATGAGATTGAAAGGATTTGGTTTTTGTTCATCTTCTGCCTGAATCCACGCCACAGGTCTGTTCGCTACGTACAGAGTATTAAACTTTAATATAAGGTGTATCCCTCTATGACGGGACATTTACATTTGTCATTATGTGCACTGCCCCAGGCTATGTCCTCCTGTCCAGCAATGACAAGTTAATAGACTGCTTTGCTCCGTGGGGCTAAACAGGTACTCGCATCCATTATTAATCTCACTCATTTAATTCTCCCCAAATTGCCATGATCATTTGAAGATTATTGCAATATGACTCAATTTGTCAACAACATTATAATTTAAAATTGAATTATGCTACAATGACAAGGTAATCATGATCTGGTAATTATTCCCTTATTCTGGTATGACAGGCTAATGATCACCTGTGTTTCTGTCAGTTACACAAATCAATGCCTCTTTATTGTTGCACTAGAGCAAAGAGGCTGATTTAGCATTTTGCTTTGTTCATTAGTTTTAAAAGAAAGTGAATTTTGTTTAGCTGTAGGGGCAAATGTGTCCCTAAATTTCACTTAAAATAAAGCTGGTGTAATATTTATTTTTCAGAGCAGCTTTTTATAAACCAAATGAAAATATCATTCATATTATCATTTTGCATTCTTCTACACTGACTGTGCACAATATTATAATCATTTATGACCAAAGATCTCAAAGGAAATGTTCAAAATGCCTATGTTAATGAGGGAATTGAGGAAAAAAAGGGGCTGGTCCTACCATTTTCATTCCCCGTCTCCTCAACCTCCGGCTCACACATGTGGCATAACCTTTATTCCCCGATAACATTTAGTTTGTCATTTCCCTGCTGCAAGCCAGCTATCATGTGCCCCAGCTTGGCAATCATTTGCAGAGACTGAGGAAGTGACACTGGAATGACAGGCTAATATTCGTCTTTTCAGCCGCCATCTTGTCCTGTCTGTCACCTTCCAAACTACAGTCTCTGCTGCCACTCATGACATGAACTCACCTCAATATCACAGTCAAAGGGAATATTAGGGTGGGAGGAATGTTTTGCCTAAACTAATTCATTCTTGATTACATTTCTGTGAAGTCCAGTCCAGGTTGGTTCAGTCCAGGCCATTTTAGGTCAATGCAATGGTCCAGTCCAGTTTAGTTTCAAAGGTACTTCAGCTTTATTTGACATTGTACAATGAGTACTTTCAGCCAAGCATCGTACCACATAATCGCTTGAGAGGCTGGTGAATAAAATATAGTCAGACATAGCAGAGAGAAAGGATGATGACTTGATGTGAGTCACGAATTGAAACAAACATGCACTGTAACAGGCAGTGAACATGTGCCCTAACCCACTCTGCTTCAGTGGTCCTTCAAGCTGTGCTGTATATGCCTCAGCAGTATAGCCTAGCATCTTTACATTATCCCATCAGCAGCACAGTGCATTTATCTGTACGCTGTATCTACCTGCCTGTCCCTCAGCCCCCTGACAAGTAAATCATCTCTTCTCCATGCTGTGACAGCACAATCCTGATGTCTGTCACTTCTACAGGCCAAGCTGGGCCACACACATACTGAACATACACACATACACACATTATATACAGCGGCACGCAGGAACAGCCAATCACATTACACACACACACACACACCGGCATCCACACACACAAACACTTTTTGTCAGAGGGGATTCTCGCCCACTCAAGGGCAGAGCGGTGACACCTCATCATGAGCCAAATGAAGCAAGAGTGGCAAGGAGAAGAGGAGAAGAGGAGAGATGGAGGGATGGATGGAGCGGAACGACGCAGCAATATGGAGGGGGATGAGAGGAGCTATATGCCAGTGATGCGACCGGCACCAGGCGCCAGATTTCAGGGGCATGAAATAGGCTCTGGGAAACGTGGAGGGACAGGCAGAGAGGTGGAGAGACAGTGAGAGTGGGGAGCTGGGAGTGGATGTATTAAGTGAAGAATGAGAAACCTTTCTTTGTAAAAAATAAAAGAAACATGTGGAAGGTGGCCGATTTAAAGGTCAAACCCAAAAAACACAAACATTTCAACACATGTAATTGTGTCAGGATTTATATGAAAACAGCTTTCTCAACTGATATCTACTTAATCACGCAGTTTCACAAAACTGTAGGAGCACTTTTGAAAGATGACCGTCAACTCAACTGTGAAGTTTTTAATCTTTGTATGTGTATGTGTTTAGTATTGATACAGGCCACACTCCAAAATCTTTGCTGGCTAATAATGACCTAAGTACATGGAGTAAGATGCATTGTGTGTGCCCTTCACTAAACAGTGATCGATTAAGTGATAACCTAGTGTGACATTTTTGAACCATTGTATTATTAATGTGACACTGCCACGGTTGCTGTCTATCTGGTTTAATCATCCCTCGTTTGTTTTTGTTTCTCTTTTTGCTTTGGCAGTTATTTGTGGCAGAGTATTTCATGCTAGCACACTATAATTGACTTTAATTGAGAGAGAGGGTGAAAGAGGGAAAATAGCGGATACAATCATTTTATATGAGTGTGAGCCAGACGACCAGACTGTGAGAAACAGTGTAGGAGAAAGATAGGCTGGTCGTATTTCCAGCTCACATTAACATGCTTTCCGCGTCACGCTTATCCTTTAATTCACTTGGATTACATTCACACCTGACATTAAAATATGCCTCTTGTATACACGTTAAAATTGGATTTCGTTAAAATTTGCATTTGCTAAAATGCAGATGTTGCTTCCTTTCTAATATTCCCATCCTGTAGAAGTGACTATAAAGACATCTCATCCTGCTTGTGCATGCATTGATATACTGACAGTCCATTTTAACAAGTGTGCTGTCTGATGCCTGTATAAATTGCATTAGTGGTTTCATTTAAAATGTGCATAAATAGATTAATTCACAAGATGCATAACTTGGTTTTTAATGTGGCCCAATGCACCTGTGATTACTTCTAGATGTTGTTTGGATTGTTAAATCTTAAATGAGTCTTGGAAGCATTTATGTCTGCATTTAACTTATTTGTTAATTACAAATAAAAAAATGGGGACACAGAGATGGAGGAATTGAAAGTAATATTGCATAAAAGTTAGGAACGGTCACAATACAGAGTAAAAAGAAAAAAAAAACTTTTGAAAGAGGCAAAGTGAATGTGCAAGAGATATGAAGCAGAGTGGTACAAGGTCCTTGTCATCGCCTGTCCCCGTCATTTAGAAGTGAGAGAGAGAGATGGGGTGATGGAGAGGAGGACAGGGGGCTGTGTTTCGCGTCAGAGAGCCACAGATGGAGAATGATGATAATGCAGCAATAGACAGAGGACAGAGAGATGAGGAGAGAGGGGTGAGAAGAAGGGAGAAGGACAGAAAAAGGTAAGCATGGTGTACAAAAAAGGTTTAGATGATGCAGACAGAAAGACGGAGCTGAGTTTGAGTTCAATAAGCAAAAACTGAAGGTCAGAAAGAGCAGAATAGTGCAAACAGAATACGGACAGTACGACCTATAAAATTGCCACAAAAATGACAGCTATCATCATCTCTAGACCCGAGAGATTTGTAAAAATCTTGCTGGGCTGCTTGCCAAATTGAAGCCTGATTTTATCAGGCAAATTGACAGAGACATTGTAAACTGACTGGCATAAACATGTGTCTTGTATCTAGTTTGATGCCCTATTTATTACTGTTATGAAAATGCAATCTGTTTCCACATATGTTATTTGGATAATGATCAGTCCGATCATTGCCTTTGCATTGGCAGCTGGTATTTATTTGCATCTATACAGTTTGCATTCTTTCGCTGTGATCAGACTTAATTTCTGCGGGTATTGCAGGAAATTGGTTGACTGGAGGCACTATCAAACATGGCAGGTGCAGGGCACAGAGATGAGAGATTGAAGCCTGAATTAAATCTTCATTTTAAATGGACAGAGCCATGTTGCGTCACTCTTTTGAAAGAGGCAAGAGAAATAATGAACACAGTTACGCTTTCCTCACTGAGAATGACGAAGAGGAGTGATGACTGATGGGAACAGATCGTGCAGGAGTTCTTCAGTGTGTGGCTGGCAAACTTCAGAGTGAGGCTTCTACCCACAAGGCAGCTCTCTCTCACAAATGAGAACATAGAGTACTGAGTGCACACACTTCTGGCTGAGATCTGGCCACCCACAGAGGTGGTCTGGCATCACATCCCTTCGCATTTTGATTGTAAACGGAGCTCTGTGTGTGTTTACACCTTGTACTACATATGTTTTCCTTTTTTTAGTGAATATACCAGATACAAATTCTGTATATTTTAAAAGCATGTTTGGTGTTGTGGATTTACTGACATTTTCCTTAGAATTGAACAACTACTTACATATGCCCCTATCAGCAGGACATTATTTGTCAGTAGCTTCTGAAACCTTTAAAAATCACTGTTCAAGAATACACTGCTTCCTGATCTGAAACCAATATGGTTAAAGTTTAGTTAAGTGAAGATACAAAAATTATTTGGTTGGTTAGGGATCAATCCAGTCATGGTTATGGGTAAAAGAAAACAATGTTTGTCAGTAAGATGCGCCGTGAGATGTTTGTAAAACCTAGAGACCCTGATCCATGTGCTGCTTGAGCTGGTTACTTCTTCACTTGTTTGCTCTGAAATAGCTCTACATATTGTTTGTGCCAGAGAAGGAGATGGGCAGCTTGTACACCTTTCATTCCTGAAATTGAAAAGTGCATTGTGGAAAAATAACTTATTCCCTTTTCTCCTTGACATGAAAGAAAACGTATTATGATATTGTGTAGTAGTGTAGCAGTGTTATTTCTTCTTTTTTTATCTGGAGATTCTCTTGATCTTGTCCTTATACCTGCTTTTGATGCTTTATGTGCACTCATCTATGAAGTGCATATGTGTGTGCTAGTGGATTTGTGGACATATGCCTGTATCTGGTTTTATGTCAGTTGTTTGTTCTGTTTGTATGGCTTTCTCTATCCTGTGTTCCCTTTCCCAGCATGCCGCAAACAAATGTGGACTTGTAAAGACTGCAGGAGTTCTCAAATCAAAATGTCCATTGTCATCTTTGAGTGTGCAGCACTGCAGCCTACCTCTTGGTCCCAAACCCAACCTCGACTTTTCTACAAAGCACCTTAACAAGGTGATTTTTTTTCCCTCTCAGCAACAAATGACACCCACTTTGAATAACAAGACCCTATCAGGATTTACAATTGAACAATACTTCCTGTTGCATGATGTGACAGACATAGCAGCGATTGTGCATTAACCTGATTTACACAGGATACTGACACTTTTGCAGAACGCCCAATGTAATATATATATATATGTTTATATATATATATATATATATATATATATATATATATATACATTTCTCCAGTTATATTGTCCAATTACCAACCATCACACAGACATGAGCGTGGGATGGAGCTTGTGGATTTTGCTCATAAGCAAAGTGTCAGTTTCCATATCCATATCACATCCTCATTACACTGCATTCCAAATGTGGCTAATGATGACAATTTCCTACCAGGCTGGTCAGAAGAAAGACTGTTATCATGAGGCATAGCACATTTTCCATATAGAATTTATTCATAAGGCTAAAAGGTACCCATAGAGAGGATAAAACGCACATAAATAACTTTAAGTCCTTATTTAGAACCAAATAAACAAAATTTCCTAGTTTTGTAAAAGCCTATAGCATATAAGGTTGAGTGTGTGCTTATGTGTGTGTGTGTGTGTCTGTGTGCCTTCACAGCAACAAAGTACTGTGTTTGAGCCTATTAATGTCCATGTTAGACTTAACACACCAGAGAAATAATCCATCAGAGTTGTAAGTGCACCACCGTGTGTCTTTCTCTGTTCCCATCATGACTCTCTGCCACATTTCCCCCTTTTATTTCTTTCATTGCCAGTTTCAGACCTATTCTATTTATCGGAGGCAGACAGAGCGAAGTGAAAGAAAAGAGAGTGAAATGGCTTTGATGTGTAATAGATACTTTACTATTCCTTTTGAGGGGCTCCTCAGAAATGGTGCTTTTTCATTCTTCCTTTCTTTCTTTCTGCTCTCTTGCATACTTTTTGTCTGTATTGATTTTTCCTCAGACATGAAAAAGGGTGCAGAGTGCGTCCGTATTCGATGGGTTTGATGTGTGTGTGCCTCTACGTGTGTGTGTGTTTGAGTTTCAGTTTGCATTTGTGTGTGTGCATGTGTGTGTCTTGCATTCCTACACTTCTGCCAGATTCCTTTCAAGGGCATTATGCATACAACCTTTGTAATTTCCCCAAGAAGAGGCTGTCTTTACCGTCTTCCTTCCATTTGAAAGTGATGCCACAAGAAAGGAAGTGGCTTCTTTCAAAAAGCCAAAAGAGGTTTCTTTTTTTTAACCTTTGCAGCGATGAAGCATTGCAGCGGCGTGCTTTACTCGCCTCTCAGAAGCCGAGGTCTGGGAGCAAAATAGTGCTGATGCCTAGATGTGTCTGGGAGGATAGTAGAGGGGGGCTGCCTCTCAGAACAAAATAAAAGCGCTGGACTGCTCTGCCCTGCTTGTATTGGTTGAAAAGGAACTTGTGATTTTTGCTGTGTCTACCGATCTGTCTTTGTTACAGCAAACAGCTCACACACACACACGCACACACACAAAGATACATACACCCCAGAAACACCATTCTGTATATAAGGAGTTATTTTTTTTTCGCTGAATGCTAACGAGCAAAGTTAAAAACAGCATACATACAGTATACATATATACACATTAGTACATGGGACCTGTGATTCACCTCATACAATCATGTGGGTAATTGGAATTATGCAATGAGACTCCCATGTTTAGTTCACACCTGCAAAAGCAAACGCAGTACATGCACATGTTCAAGACATGTTTGTAATATATTACATTAATGCAGCAAGATTAATTTTACTTAGCTATACACACATAATCAAAGTGTCCCACAATGTCAGGCTTTTTCATAATGATAATAATGTGGGGAGAAAAAAAGTTAATTAAGTAGACGAGGAATAAGCAAGGATGAAGTGATAAAGGAAGGGACGTATAGGTTATGAAGAGAACATTTGGAAGCACTGGATGTACCAAGGAAGCGCTGCATGCAGACCGTGAAACAGTGACTAACGCTTGTGATATACATAAAGTAAAATGTGTGTGTGTGTGTGTGTGTGTGTGTGTGTGTGTGTGTGTGTGTGTGTGTGTGTGTGGCGTGCATGTGTGTGGAGGTGGTCAGGCAGTCAGGAACAGTGTCATCCTGTTGCTATGAGACAGCTGGTCTCACAAGAGGGGGCGAGAGAGAGGGAAAGAGCGAGTGAGCGAGCGAGCGAGAGAGGTTTGGCAGGGCACTTTTGAAGCCCCTCTGCACGATTTTCTTTGGAGGCCAACTTTTGGTTAGAACTTACTAATTACCATTCAGTAAACATGCTGTTTAAAGCATTGTGTTCGTACAATGAACCATATAAAAACAAACCTTTCAGCGGCAGACTGAAACCTGATATCTATGTTGCCGAACTGTGACACAATATGTCATTTTATTCTTTTTGTCACAGTTTTTTTTTATTTTTTATCCCAACATCAATTGCGTGCTCTATGACATGTCACTCTGTTTCATTCATTCTAAGTACTCTCACCCATTACAAATAGTTTCCTTATCAACAAAAAACTAAAAAGGGATTTCTCATAGCCAAATGTTTAACATTAATAGATAAGAGGTTTTATTTGTCACATGCACAGTTATACATAGTACAATGCACAGTGAAATGCATTCTTTGTACCTGCAGCCAGTAGTAATGTCACAATACCTGTTATATGTATGAGATTGGTGAGTTCAAGTACGGAAATACCCGAACACTGAGTAACCATTTGTTGTCAAATCACTCTGGAATTAACCATTATCTGGGTGGAAATTATAACAAAATTATAATTAATTATAATATAATTTGCAGACACCATGCGTTAACAAAAACGTGGCATAAACCTGTTCTAACGCATCCTTTTTAGGGAGCGTCTGTCCATCAAATGTATACATAGCCAATTAATTAGTTCTATTTAATTCTATAATGATCACTTGTCATGGAATCAATTATTTTTAAATTGGAAAATGAAATGAAAGACGTAAGCAGCTGCCATTCAGGAAATAGGAAAGGAAAGGCAGATATAGGAAGAGAAGAAGAGATGGCAAGGAAAAACCAGACAAAAATTGATAAAGAAGAAGCAAAATTATACAATAACAAAGGGGAGGGAAAACATGTTGTTTCTGCTGTGTACAGTAGCCAGGATGTGCCAATCCATAGAGTGAATGTAATGAAATTGTTTTTCTCGAGAGATGATTCGCATCAGGGTTGGAAAGCAGTGGTGGATTCGGATGCATCTAAGCGCATTAACCTGTGTCAAGAAGCTGCTAGTGGATGGGATAGACTTTAATTCTCTGTGTGTATTGCCTTTAGGGCCCAGTTTTTCACGGGGTGGTGGGCTTTTATTTTACACTTTATTTACCCTTATTTTGAAACTGTGTGATATGAGAAGGAAGACATATAAGGAAGGCAAATATAGTAAACTGCCTTTAAAGCAATATCAAAAACAAGGATTTTATGTTATAATGTTAGAGGCAGTATCATTACATACCAAAACAATGTAAAAAGATACATATGACTGTACTTTATTAATGTACAAGAGGCAAGAGGAAGAAGTGAATTATAGTGTTGGGTAAGTGACAGTTACTAGTTACTTCTCCCAAAAGTAATTGAATTACTTCACTAATTAGTGCATATAAAAGTAATTATTGGTAGTTAATAGGGAAGGTAACTTCGAAATGATTGCTTTAGTGCTTCAGTTCTCTTATTAACGCACACAGCTGTGGGCTATACTATTCTAGTGTTGCTATAGACAAATTGTCAATGCTCCTGACCACCAGAGGGCACCAATTACAAGCATTCCTACCTGTTAGCTATGTAAACGGATATAACCGTTAACCGAGCTTTGCTATAGTACTTAGTTAATAAATAATTATATTTGATGAACGGACTGAACTGTCTTGTACCACCGTAAGGTCGGGTGATGTTACCTCATTGTTTGTCTACTGTCTTCTGCAGTATTTTATAAGATATATTATATTATAAGATAAAAGTAACGAGTAACAAGCCCATTTCAATTTCAGTAATTGTAATTGCGTTATTTATTTTTAAAATTTAATTAGTTACATTACTAGTTACCACCAATAGTTGTGGAATTACAGCAACGCATTACTTCTTAACTCGTAGTATAGTATAATATCACAGATTAAAACAGTACAATAAAGTATTAGTAAGTGTAAGGAAATCAAAAATAAACGTTTTCATGATTAGATTCCAGTAAACCTCATCATCCTCTGCATTTTGTCTGTCTTTGAAGTCATTTTTTTTTTTACGTAACATAACCAACAAAAAATAAGACATATACGGGAACAATTCCCTTGTTCTTCCACCCACCCTGAAAGGATTATGTCTCTACCAGCTCCCACTTCTTTCAGTGTCCACTGTCATCAGCTGTTGTTATGTAGTTCAGTTAGATGGGTTGAATTTGAGTTCAAATTCTTTTAGGGACCGATAAAAAAAAAAAAGTTCAGATTTAAAGTGGGCGATAAAAAGAGGGAAAAGTAGGAGGGGGAGACGGAAATATAAAAGCAGAGAAAAGATGAGAAGGGAGGAGGGAGAGGGAGATGGAGGGATAGAAGTAAATGGGAAGTGAGATGGAGGGTTTAAGGAAGAGAGAGCTTGTATGTGTGTGTGTGTGTGTGTGTGTGTGTGTGTGTGTGCAGTTAAACTGTTGTGTTCATATCTCCCTCTCTCTTCCATCTCGAGCTGAAGGTAATAATATGATGATTGGGATATGATCTATATGGGTTTGGCCTTGAGCAGGGATTGCTGTCTGGTTAGACCACACACACACACACACTCAGAAGGTCCCGCTTTAATCTAGCACGCATTTAGACGAGACAGACGATTTTGTCTTGTCCTGTAAATATGTCAGGCAGCGCTTCTCTCTCTTTCCTTTCTCTCATTTACTTTTCTGTCCATTCTTGCTCTCTGCCTCGTACCCGTCACTCCCTCCATCCTTCACTGGGTTGTTTTTTCTTTCTCTCTTGTCTAGTTCACCCTTGTGACTGCTTTGCAACCTCGCAATCTCCACCTTCTTCTTCTTTCCTTCTCTTCCACTTTTTCCTTCTTTTCCATCTAATCGTATTCCCTTTCCACCACCTTCCCGCCTCCCTGCTGTCCATTTATCTTCCTACCCCCCCCCTGCACACACATACTTACACAAATGTGACGAAAAGGCCAAGTGTGTGTGTGTGTGTGTGTGTGTGTGTGTGTGTGTGTGTCACGTGCGCGTGTGTGTGTGTAGGTGTAAGTGTATGTGAGCCAAGATTCTGTCACAGCTTGAGTGGTCTGACTTTTCTTGCTTTGGATCAATGAACACAAAGAATAGTGCCCCACACTGCC
The DNA here is from genome assembly GCF_905237075.1 of Dicentrarchus labrax. Lineage (NCBI taxonomy): Eukaryota > Metazoa > Chordata > Actinopteri > Moronidae > Dicentrarchus > Dicentrarchus labrax. The sequence goes on along the minus strand of NW_026136721.1, from coordinate 17,489,592 downwards.
CCTAGGAATCTGTGTGTATGTGTGTGTGTGTGTGTGTGTGTGTGTGTGTGTGTGTGTGTGTGTGTGTGTGTGTGTGTGCAGGTGTGTGCCCATTGGTGTGTGTCTGTTTTCCTCTTGTTTGGATTTAACTCCCCAAACAAGTATATCTAACATATTTCCTGTCAACACTGCGCTAGTTAGAATTGGCGTTGTGGTTTCTTTACTGTGTGCGTGTCCATATGTTGTGTGTTTGAGTGTTCTGTGACCAGTGACCTATGTGGTTTGAGGCCTGTAGGAGTAATCCATGCTGGAGGCTGGGGGGAAGGAGTGGGAGGGTGGTCACTATATGGATCAATATGTCAGCAGCGCACAGTTGTTCTCTGTCTCTCTCCCTCCTTCCGTCATTGCTGCTTCATCACACCTTTTCTCTCTCCGCCGCCATCTTTCCTTTTTCTACATCTCCATCCATCCCCTCATTTGAATCCTCTCTATACTAATTTCACCTTTTCCTCTTTCTGCTGTCTCTCTCCTTCCATATTTCAAATCCTGCTCTCCGTCTGTAAATCAATCCCCTCCCCTCCTCTCCCTTTTTTACCCCTTTTACTTATCTTTCTCCGGTGCCAGCTTCCTTCCCTACATTCCTCTCCCATGGCCACTTGCCATTCCGTAAATCTATTTTTCTCACTCTAAATCACTGTCTTCATCACTTCTCACCATCCTCCATCTCTCTCTCTTTCTTCTGAGATAGCCAGTCTCCGTCTCTCCTCCTCGCTCCCTCCCTCTCTCCTCTCCCTCTCTCTCTCTCTCTCTCTTCGAAGGCGGGAGTCTATTTCTGTGCATTACCAATCTGTCATCACTGCCCTCCAACAAAAAGACATATTCTACTTTTCTCTCTCACTTTCTCTCTTGGTTTAGTTCTAAAGCTTCATTGGCATGTTTAGCAGAGCCAGTATTTAGAAAGAAGAGAACAAAATGCAAATAAATGCTCTGTCTCTCTCTTCACCATAACTCTTTTCTTCATTAAGTCCTACAGTGTCACTAATGTATCCCTATAGCATTTATAGGGACCTCAGATGTGTCTCTAAAGTGTGTTTATAGTGAGCTATATGAACTATGTCATTTCTTTTATCTTCCTTAAGACTGCCGTGTCAAGAAAAAATGGTAGGTTGTGTTTCAAATGATTAACACGGCTGATGTTTTCCTGATAAAGACGTGACTGTGAATTATGACTTTGTCAGAAGCAAAGGCAACCGTAGTGGGACAATGTTATACTGCCCTAAGCCTCTCAAGGCTCTGGTGGATGAAGAGGTCATCAACAAAGCTTGTGACTTTTTTCTTTCTTTCTTACTTTTGCACTTACACAGAAAGAACCAGTGTGAAATGAATGCAGCGACAGGAACTGTTGAGAAGCCATAGGATTATACAGTGGGATAATATAATAATAATAATAATAATAATAATAATAATAATAATAAAAATATTGATAATGATAATCTTTTTTTAAATCATCATCTTTGCTTTGTAGAAAATCTTACACACTCTTTCCTCTGTTATTTTAACCTCATGCGCTCTCTTCATCCCTCCTTCACTCCCCACTCTCCCCTTTGTTGTCGTCCTCCATATAAAGTGCTTTTGAGGAAAGAGTGAAAAAAAGAAGTTTGATCAAAGGAATTATTTGGATAAGACATGACAGCCTAAATCATTGACGACTGGTGCACTCACACACTTGCTGGCAGGAACACACACACACACACACACACACACACACACACACACACACACACACACACACACACACACAGGGTATAATGCACTTACACTTTCACGTTCCCTTTTTTTTTAAAACTCTTTTTTTGTTGGAAGAAGATTCAAAGATTAGCCTGAGGCACTTTATCTCCTTCAGCAACCCTTCTCTCTCTTTCTGAGACTATGATAGTGATCATTTAACTCCATGTTCTGAGACTCTGGCTAACGTTTCTGACTAATGCGCACATGCTCTCAACAAACACATGCACGTGCACCTACCTTGACACTCTTTCATCTCCCTCTTCTGCCCCTTCTCTTCTCTCTCCTGTTTCTCAGGGGCAGGCCTGCTTTTGCTTTTTAATTCCAATAAGCCCCCAGGCTGAATGCCCTCTGACTTTCCTCCTTTCCCCATCACCTGAATGCCCCACCCACCTGCTCACATGTCCTCACTGCCATCACGTGTGTTTGCGCTTTGGTTTTCTAAATGTTGACCCGTACCTGCCTACCTGTTCCTGCCTGTAAGCTCTCATCTCTAAACCGCAGAAATCATCCTGCCATCCCTGCCTGTCTGCATTTGGGTCCATCCTCTGCTGAGTTTGCATTTTAAATTCCGTATTTCTACCTCATATACAAACAGCTCCAGGTCTCGTATGCCTCTCTGTGTCTTTGGGCTCTAGGTTATGAAGTGTTTCTTTACCAGAACTACAACAAAATGCAGCAGACACATTGAAGTAATGAATCAGGACTATCATCTTGGTCTTGTCTCTGTTCCTCCATTCTGATTAATATTCTGTTCACCTCAGGAAAGAACAAACCCTGTAACCTCTTCTCACAATATAGACGCTCCAAATACCAACACAATTGGCTAGCTTGCCGTGCACCCTACAGAAAGCTGTTATTACAACACTTATCTGAACACAGATTAGCAGCTAACTAGTAAACAAAATGCTAAATTCTGAAGCTCAAGTCAGGGAGAAGCCCTTATCGTTCCATTCAGAGAGCCAGTCCTCAAACCACTTCCTGTCTGATGTCAATGGGCTGATCTAAGTAACGCCTCCTATAACTCTGTTTGTTATACACCACAAAAGCAGAAATAAGAAATAAAGAACAATATGCCATAATTGAATAAAATATCCCTGTCTAGGCAAACTCAATGAAAGGCATGAGCAAGGCAAGGTTTTTAACGCTGGATGTTTGGTAATTTGTATAATTACACACCCCATTGTGATTTTAAAGAGGTTTTCTTACTTTCGAAACACATCTGTATTTGGGTCTAAATTTTATTCACATCACATACAGGATGGAAAAACTGTGTAATTGTTAACAAGTGCCAGTAACATGCAGGCAGGCAGTTTTAAAAAGTTTCCTCAGCAGCACAGGTAGATGTGATTGGACCATTTCTAGAACAACCTGGGCCTCATACTGAGAATCTGTGTCTCACTGCTAATTCCGAAGTAGGACATGCATGTTAAAAACAAATGCTAAGAAAGATATTATTCATTTTGATGTGGTGAACTACTTTGTACTGACACCAGAATGTGGTCCAAGTTGACGTTCATTAGGGAGCGTAAGTTGACGTGGCAGATGCTGCATCCTCTCTGGCCTTCACCCGATTAAGACAGCTGAGTCTGTGGTGTAAAAAGGGACACGAGGGAACAGTGTAACTCAGATGCTGACTAAGGTCTTTGGTTATAAGAAGCTGTTTTAGAAGACATATTAATTCAGACTCCTTAAACTGTAGTTCATGAGGAGGTGAGTACATTTATAATGAAATGCTTTATTTATTTAGCTGTACAGACTGCATGTCAGCATGGTTTTGTTCCCTGTCACTATATCTACCCCAAGTTCTGTCCTGTTTTGTCACAGAAAATGGAAGCCAGGCGACGCACACCCTGACACTGTTTCCATGTTGTCAAACAAATTTCAAGCATTTGATGATAAAAGGATCAATTTGTTTGTGAAAACTGGCTCAACGCTGTCAGCAGGGTGCTATTTACTGTAATAAAAACTATACTAGAAGGAAGTAGGCACACTCCATAGAAGTTGGGGATGAGGGGAGGCATGCAATAAAGCTTGGCATAATTAAAATCAATCACCAAACTCACACTGCTATTTCTTAGCTCGCTGCTATTTTCCCCTACATGTAAAGCTCCCTCCGTCCCTCCATTACTATCGCCATCTTCCATCTCTCCCACTCTCTGGCCTGGTTTACAGTCCCTCTCTCCAAAAAAGGAGAGGAGGAGGACGAGGAAGAGAGAAAGAAAAATGGAAAATGGTAGAGCAGTTTTATGTGTCAGGATGGTACAGTTTTCAGTTCTGTGATGTCTTTTTTTAATGTTTATATATATTTTAAATATAGACAACATGTAACACAGGCTACACATTACATACATATACTGTATACACACACATATATCTGGGGGTTACGTAGTATGGCCAAACTACCCCTTGGCCATCAATTTAAACACACCATGTGATTAAAAAGGTGAATTTAGGATTGTGTAAAAGTGGTTAGGCAAAATGTTCACGTTCATGTAGTGGCTAATGTAGCCTTGGGTCTCTAGCCTCAGGCAGAGATGAAGAGCGGGCTACAGAGGACTTTTACTGTAAGCTCACTTCTTTCTGATCCACATTTTTACTTGTAGTTTTCAAACCCAAGCTACGCTGTCTAGCTGTTCTTTCTAGTTCCCAAAATGATGTGACCTTCATGTTTGTTTATATGTAAATATGATTTGTGCATTTTATTCATATTTTCATGTATTTTCAATCAGGTATGTGTTTGTATACATATTAATATGTCTGTATGATGTGTATTTGAGTGCTTCCATGTTTGATATTGTTTGTGTGTGCTTAAATATCGTGTGCACACGTTGTTTTTGGAAATTGTGTGTGTGTGTGTGTGTGTGTGTGTGTGTGTGTGTGTGTGTGTGTAGCAGATTATAGTCTTTCACCCATCTCTGAGCACACAGCACCCGTGGGCTCAGTTACTCATCCTGTTTCTCTCCATAGTTAAGCTGGTAACAACGCAGCAGTTGCCTGTCCTGTCAATACTTATCTTACAGTAGCAAAACCTACCAGTCACACACACTCATTCACATCTCACACAAATGCTGTCACATAAAATGTATTTATTTTCTATCCTAACACACTATCAAGGACTATATACACAACTGTGACAGTAATCCAGGAATATGTTCCTGAGATAACTACGTGAGACAAAATGTTACTGACTTTGTGCTGCTCTGTGGCCAACAGAGGATATAGAGCATTAGGGAGCTCAAATAGTTAACCATGAGGGGTTTAACTGCCTGAACAGGAAGGATAATCATGTTTCTGAAAAAGCCAGCATAAATTCAAGATCATTCTCCAAACAAGGAACTGTAGTTCAATTAATAATTAAACATTTTATTGTTAAGTATATAAACGTATTAACAAAGCTGTTTTTATCTTCTCAATCACTTTGAATGGCGAAAACAAGCAGCCTACCTGTCTCTGGGTTGTAACCTCAGCTCACTATGACTCACTTCGTCACTGTAAATGATTCTGGATTCAACAAAGGGCAATTAAATGTGTGAATATAGTGCCTGAATCATAACCTGAATCACTATTTCACACATACACACACACACACACACACACACACACACACACACACACACACATACACATACACATAACTAAGGATAGCATGTAGGATAACAACATTCTACACCCAGTACCTCATTAGCTTTGGTCACTGAGTCACAAAAAGTCATACTTTTTTTGAAGTTATTTTTTTCACCTTTTATTGCCTTTATTTGATAAAGTGGAGTAGAGACAGGGGATGACACGCAGGAAAGGGCTGCAGATTGGATTCGAACCCTGGCTCACTGCAGCAAGGACTCGGCACATGGGTCGCCAGCTCTACCCACTGAACTAACCAGGCGCCCCACAAAAAGTCATACTTAATAACATGAAAAATGTAGGACCTCTGCACACTGCACGCTGCACGCCTATTTAGAACAATCTTGAACCATGACAAAAAAAAAGAAATAAGAATTTACCACATCTCATGGACTTCCCCTTTAGATGGAGGTGCCCAGTTGTCATGGAGATTATGTTTCCTCAATGGTCTCTGTTCGAGGATGGTTTTTGGCTTTAGATGGGAATTTCCTTGATCTTTCTCCAGCTGTCCATTGACTCCTGGAAGCCGTAAATCATACTTAGGTCATGTGACAACAACTATGTCCATGATGACTGTACAACCGTCGGTGGTTGAATGCATTGGAAACCAGAAGTCAGACCTTGTTTTGACAATTTCTTTTTCAAGTTGCTTTCCGACATTAAAAATTAACCTCAAAGCTCAGTGTATTAGTGTTCTGAAACAAGAATTTGCGATATATATATATATATATACTTTAGTATGTAGTACTGTATTTACAACTGTACAACAGGAAAGTCACACCTAAACAGGGCGGCTGTGGCTCAGAGGTAGAGCGGGTCGTCCACCTATTGGAAGGTTGCTGGTTCCTCTGGCTGCATGTCATAGTGTCCTTAAACAAGATACTGAATGAGTTAGTTTCTGTTCAATGGGCTTTGCCATCACTGAGTGAATGTGTTTGAAAGGGCGAATTTGGCATGTAGTGTAAAAGTGCTTTGAGTGATGGGAAGACTAGAAAGGTGCTATACAAGTACAGGTCCATTTACCCATCCATTACCATCATACAAACAAACACACACTGAACAGGTTGAGTTCTGTACAATGCACCAACTGTAGTAACCTTGTCCTAGGTATTTCAATGATAATTCCACAGATTTCTGTTTTAGTCACCTGATAATCAGTGCTCAATGCTTTGGTTATACACTCTGTAAAGTCACTCTGAAGTAATGGTTAAAATTTTCATGTGCATAACTACATAATTCACACTTTTCCAACTATCATACTCAGTGTAAGAGAGTATAGGGGCACACTGTTTACAAATGTAATCAGCTCCTGGTTGCACATTAAATTGATTTTCATTTTAAATTGATAGAATTGACCCCAGACCTGGTGGAGACAGAGACTGACTTGATGATGTAAGTGGGGTCCAAATAGCAATCAGTCAGTGTCTATCTCAATCAGACCATATCCTGCCTGTACGCTGACTCCAGGATCTTCTCCTTTCAACTTATCTCTTTCACTTCCCCTTGTCTGCCTGCCAGACTGGAAGAAAGAGCAGTGGACTGGGCAAATGCCTCGGCCTCTACAGGGTATTCTGACGTACAGTACACAAACACACACACACACACACACACACACACACACACACACACACACACACACACACACAAAGCCATGTGGTTTTTGTTTGGAAACGGTTTCATCTTCAGCCTATTATTTACAGTCTGCTGGTGACAGCTCGCTACACTGTATACAGATCTGCTGCGTGTGTGTGTTTGTGTGCGTGTGTGATGTGGCACTCAGCACCTTGACTTCAGTATTGATGTAGGCTTTCTATCTCTTTCTACTTTCTGGGGAAAGTGCTCTTGGTTAAACTTTCCCTTGCTAACATGCAGATATGCACATGCATATATATATCTATGTGTGTGTGTGTGTGTGTGTGTGTGTGTGTGTGTGTGTGTGGTTGTAAAACCTGTTGAACCCCCTCAGAATTTGAAAATAGATTCTGATTATAATTATTATTTACATGAAGTACACTGAGGTATGTTGGTTTCAAAAAATACAGTATTTATTATTGCTTATACTCTGGCCTTCAGAATGAACAAAACATACTGAGCAAAAGATGAATATACAGTGAGTGACATATAGGTACAGCCAGTACATTTCAAGCACAGTGCTCCTCCTGAAGCTGCACTAAAAGGCTTGAAACATTGCCCATACCTATCTCCATGTTTAAATTCACTGCTGTCTATCTTCTGTGCTGCATGTGCTTCTTTTTTTTTTAATCAATTTCTCTCCTTTTGAAGGTCTGTTTTCCCACTGTTTGTTACATGCTTACTAGTGGATCTAAATGAAGCAGAATGTACACATGTCACTGCAATAGCAGCTCCACTGGTAAGATGTTCAGGGCTAGTGACCTGTTCAGAAGCAATGAAGCAGATATTACCTAAGGAGGGAACATCTCATGTTCCTTTGAGTTGAAATTAGTTTCCAACTTAATTCTTTCAGGTTGTCAGACATTGAATCTAATCTGTGTATTTGACTCATGTGTTTCAGTTTCTTGGGTTATTTGTTTCTTAGTGCCTGCTGAGTTTAGTTTTAGTTGGGCTCACAAAGACATAAGTGACACCAAAGGGACAATGAAAATAGCTTTTTAAAGAAATGTAAATGAAGAGCAGGTGCTGCAAGCCCCTTTGTCATTTCATGACAGCCAACTAGAGAATAGACAGCTTAATGTTTTAAAGCCATTACTTTCTTCTTATGGTGAAAATGAACCTGCAATAGCTGCATTTGCTTTGTTTTTGTCTCTATTAGACATTCTTTTTGTTGCAGTAACATATATATATATATATTAAGCATATAAAATATTGCTTGTTTGACCTTGGGCTAAACAAAATTAACTGTATTGATGATGTCATCTCAAACATGGTTTTCACCATGCTTCATCATGTTTGCTTGTCTTTGTAGACGTCATGAAGTAGCACGTTTGCATATCACATAATGTTAATTATTGAATTAACAGAAAAATGTGTGAATGTGTGAGCGTGTTGTATTGTACTCTTGTATACTCCATTTGTTAGAGAGTAAATGGCTCTGAAGTTGCCTTAAACTGTCCCTTTAAGGCTCACACAGCCTGTCCTACCAATATAGGGGCTAGAGTATGGTAGAATTATCAATCTGCCTAATTAGGATTATATAACACTTCCATCCATTTGATTTCTATCACTGACCTAATGTTATAAGGCTCTTTGGACATCTTTCTATACCATCTCCATTAGTCCAGCATCACAGACACATAATGAGTGCACTTCATTCGCCTCTTCTGACTGTTGCAGCCATTTATTAATTATTAATTCCCATGGCCTTGGTGCAGTGTCATATATATATATATATATATATAGTCAGTATATTTTAATTAAATCAGGTAGGGAGTTAGTTAAATTAATACTAAACCAAGTACAGAATTACTGAAGAAAACATGGTTGTAGTGAGCGTCTTCTCTCTCTCCTTATTCCTCTCTTCTAGTGATCATTGTTTCTATTGATGAGCGGAGTGAGTCTCACTACGTCAATAAGATCTCCAGTAAGAACTCTTCTATCGATTATAAGCCTGGATGAGACGGTTGCTGAACAAGAGCAAGAAACAGAAACAGAGAAAGAAAGAGGCAGGTCATAGTTTGAGAGTAGCGGACAAGTAATAACTCCTCTCCCTCTTATTCTTCTTCCCTTTCCTTCCATTTTTACTTTGTGGCGGGGAAGCCAGGCCTGGCCAAGTATGTCAAAGGCCATCCAGGATTTTGGAGCAAGTGATGAAGGGACAAAGACAGGAGATGGGAGGAGGAGATGAGATTAGAAGGAGGAGGCTCCTTATAAATCCAGCACTTGCCTGAGAATCATTTAGTTTTTAGGTTTTTTCAGTATCAAAGTGATTCAGTGATAGTTGTGTTTGCAACCAATAGGCACACTGCAACAGGAACTGATAATAGTTCATTCAGCATACTTTCAATGGTGCCAATTTGCCAAATGTAAATGGCTAGGATTTCTGTGTGAAAAATATAATCAGAATCATTCTAAGAAAACATTTCTTGATTAGTATACTGCACTTAGAAATTATATGTACTGAATGTGTGTCTTTTTAATCCTGTGTGAATTCAGTGTGGATACAGTTCAGTGAAGAAACACTGACAGAGACAATAAAGCAGCCGTTCAGTGTCCCTCTGTTTGGTCTTGGTTTCTTTGTCCTTCCTCGCATTTCTTCTCTCTCTGAGATCTTTATACTGAAGTGGCCACTGACTAAAGTACAATCTCAAAGATCACTTAAAGTACTAATAGGACTTCCAACCTTTATCACTATGTTGATATATAGCGTATGTCTGTGTGTGAGAAGTATAGGATATACTGTATATATCTATTATTTACTTTCTCCCACTCACTGGCCTTCAACAGTCAAAAAAGAAATGTGCAGGATATATCTGTAAGGCTGCTCCTGGAGAATTGTTGTTGTCCAATTTTCTCTTTCCGTTTATTTAGTGAAATTGTAATGTATTGCATGTAATGTACAGCTGACATAATCTCTCGTGTCTGTAGAAAGCTTAAACACGCTGGGAGACCAGCAAATCATCAGTAATGTATTGTGGATGCCAGAAATGTAGCACCACAGGGAGCATTCACCAGATTTCTGAACATCACATTGTCTAATTAACTGTGATGCCTTGGTATAATTACTACAAACAAATGAGACTGTGGTGAAGACAATTTGGAGCTTTTTTGCAAAAGTTCTAACATTGCTACAGCAGAGATAATTGATCATTGTTAAATTTGATAGTTTTCTCAAAATGAACACTGTATTTCCATTACACACCGAGTGCCCTTCCTCCTGTGTTTTGTTCAACAGGCAATGACCAAGCTTTTGAAAACGGCTCAAGGTTGTTTCCAATAGCAATGAAGCTATACAGTGAAGGTTGTCCGTTTGCAGATTCAAAAATCAATGTCACGGTAAAATCTTACTTCATCTTCACACACTTCCATTGTAATGAAAAGCTGGAGGAGCTTGTCCTTTCGTGACCTCTCCGACAGACCAGCAGGCTCATTTGTAAAATGTAGTAGCTCGACCAGATATTAGATCATCCTGTAAATTAGTTAGCTTTCTTACAGATGTACACTGATCACCCATAACATTATAAGCACTGACGGGTGAATAACTCTGATTATCTGGTTATCATGGCACCGTTCAGTGGGTGATATATATTAGGCAGCAAGTGAACATTTTGTCCTCAAGTTGATGTGTCAGAAGCAGGAAAAATGGGCAGCGTGAGGATCTGAGCCACTTTGACAAGAGCCAGACTCTGATGGCTAGACAACTGGGTCAGAGCATCTCCAAACCTGCAGCTCTTGTGGGGTGTTCTCGGTCTGCAGTGGTCAGTACCTATCATATATAGTGGTCCAAGGAAGGAAAAGTGGTGATCCGTGTATGGGGCTGCATAACATAATAACCACCAGCGTACCCAGGGGGTCATAAAGTTATGGCTGATCGGTGTATATCTAGGTCTGTGAGCGCAACCTTTCACTTGAAAAAAGAGACAAATTACATAACACAATTCTGTGATCTCATTTAATGGGTGTATATTTCTGGGATTGAAGCATTTGGAGCAAAAACATCAAAAGGCAGACTTTCCCAGCCAACAGAGACACATTAAGGTGATTTTCCTACTACACCTTGAAAGAGTTAGAGAAGAACAAGAAATGGGAGGAATAAAACATTTGGGGCTGTCCCCTAATAGTCAACAAGTCTTAGTCGACCCACTTTTTATTAGTCGGATAGCAGAAAAACCAAAACAACATTAAACTGAGCTGTGCCTTGACACAAGGACAAAGTTATCAGGGGTTGTTCTAGGGTTGCACAATTATAATCAAAATGATAATCACGATTATTTTGATTAATATTGAGATCATGGTTATTTCATGTTTGCAGTGTCTCCTGCAGCTCTTCCTCTAACAGCACACTGTGGCAGCTCCTTTTTGTTCTGTTACTCACTCACATATTTCATACTGATCCGCTGGCAAGCACAATCTGAAAATGCCTGTTGTTTTGTTTTGTAGAGACTTTTAATCTTTGTACTTCCTGTGAGAAGCTTACTTCAAAAAAAAAATAAAAAATCAACTTTTGTTTGGCTGGTTAAATGCTTTTAATGTGAAGCTGCAGCAGTAGGAAATGTTTGGTTTTCTTTAGCAGTAACATAATACAGCATTTGTTCCGGGAATAAGAGTATTCAGGCTGCAGCTGCAGGGTGTGTGTGCAGTGACAGGACAAAATGTGACAGGTGAACATAGATCAAATGTATTTTGCAATTTCAGCCACTGTCACTCTTATGAATAATCAGTATTATGTTGTTGTTTTTCCAACTGTTTTACAAAGTTTTGAGTGGGAAGAAAACCTTGCCAAAATTAATTTGGGAGATAATGTACATGTCACAGCAGCCCAGCAGCTGCCTGTATTCACTCCTCTGTGTTTCATTTATCATATAAGCCATACTTGAAATACAGAATCCCTGCCAAAAGGTAATCAGGCTGCAGGACCATAAAGTTAAATAACTGACTCTTTCCTTTGCTGCATTTCTGCTTAGTTGTGCTTTACTGTTCATCGAGCATGATAGCAATCTTGCTTTGTGTGACTAATAGACATTTGAAACACCAGTTAATACATCAGCTAAAAAAAATGATGATCTATAAGAAAGAAAGCTGATTGCTTTTCATTTTTGCGTAATTGTGCACTATTGTTGAACAACCTCAGTGGCGTTTTTGTTGATGAAATTTTTTTTTTCACATATGCTGATGAAGATATTCAGCAAAGTCGTTATATCTGTATTTGTTGCTGTAGTTTCTATAAAAAAGGAAACAGATTATTTTAAAATCTAATTGCACTTGATTGTTCACAGAGCATGACAGTGTGTTTACTTAAAGACAAACAGACAACCGCAAGCCTTGCTAGTTGCTGTGAAGTCCTAGATATGTTGCTGTGACGTCAATATTAGAGAGCTGTTAATTGCTTGGTATTTATTTTTCATGATGCCTGATGGGGCTCCCACTGATCTAATAACACTTGTTTGACACATCAATAAACACATCTGTCTTTCCAACGTGACTGCGGGGATGCTTCAGAGTCAACAATAAAGATCTGAATCTATTTCATTTTTTATAATTACTTATTCTTATGGTTCACAAAGTCTGGTAGCACACAAGCCGGGTTGTTTGTTTGGTACATAAAAGGTAGACTGAAATGAGCACAGCAGTCATGGTGATCTTTTTTTTCAAGCCTTTTCTTATTCTATTTCTTCATTTGTGTGAATTACAATTACATTCCTGTGTGTTGCATTCCTTATGAACAATTAATAGCTATTCATCCCGCCAAAAAAAAATGTTTGTAGGAAAAAGAAACATAATGATTTATTTTCTGATGTGATAGAAATAACAATATACAACTTCCTTTCTTCTTTGTCCTCAGCATTTTTGCTGATCATCAAGTGCTATATTGTTAAATGCATGATTCAGCAGTCATACTTGCCATGGTTACTTTATTTTATTATTGCACATCTGCCAGCAACAGAAGAGCTGATGCTACCTAATGCTTCCCGATATGTTTTAATTATTAATGCAGCTCTGTGACAATCTTGCATTCTTGATATTGACATTTAGAGAAAGTCAAGTTGCTGACGGGTGCGTTAGGTAGCATTGCACTGAAAAGCAATAGCACAGGTTTTTATTACCAGACAGACTGCAGGATCAGATGTTTTAAGGCCTTTTGGCAACACTAAATTCACTCTTTATGTCTGCCAATTAAACATTCCTAATTTTTCTAAGGTGGTATAGATTATGGGTTGATTTCTCAGCACATTAAGATGCTTAAAATAAAGTCATAAACATCAGACATGAAGTAAAAATCCCTCTTAGAACTCAGATAAAGTGAACAATGCGGAAATCATATCTTTTTTAATCATACTTCTGTAGCGAATACTTGACAGAATGAGACTGAGAATAAGAGAGTGAGATGAGAAGGAATAGCAGGGCTGTGGGTCTTCTGAGAAGGCACTTAAAGCCCTTATAAATGTAGAGAAATATATTCTTTGAGGGCAGAACCTCATACCAACATAATTTACAATGAGCAGCACTGACTTTGAATGCATGTCCTTGTGACCTGATTTTAACAGCAATAATGATTGCTTTTAGGACTAGAGTAGTAATAATGGAAGTTCTTGGAAGTGGAAGCACTGCATCAAAATACTAATAGGGCGGTATTCATTCTGGCAGCCATTTTTGGTTTCATTTGTCTTAAATGTTGGGAGTTTTGGGTTACATCCAGTTTCATCCACTTTACTTTTACAATTTATGGGGATGGTCCTAGTCTGTGGACTTAAAACCCCTTAAAACTCCTGTTTTCTTGACAATTATAAACATGACTGGAGTTTTGCGGTGTACCTTATATAGACATAGGTTAATTAGAACTTCACATGGATGTGTGAATTGTATCAAGACTCAGTTTACCCTCTTTATATGCAAAATAGAGTTTAGTAACCTTTTTGCCTTCATAATTCCACATCATCATTTTTAAGGGAATGTAAGTTTTATAAAACATATGAGCTTTCTAAGGAAGAGAAACATAACTTAATGCCTTTCTGTAACTGTAATTGATCTGTCTCTTATGCTGGTGCATGTTTGCCTTAGGATTCTACATCATTTCTTATTCAGTGTGATGTGACTTCACAGACTTTGTCACATTTAAGTCCTAATGCGAGTAAAGAGCAACTACAGCAAATGCTAGTTTTCACTCCAGCACGGAGGAAGCAGACAGCTTTGAAGTAATGCTGGACTTCAACCATGATGTTTTCTTTTTCCTCAAGGATTTTTGTACTTTTTCTCTCTCACTTGAAATTTTAGAGTGGAAGCATGTAACCTATAACACACATACACAAACACACATTACGCACATACACTTACACTAACTCTCCGGATAGCGGAGTCCTAGAGGGTGTGGAGCGGATGACAGTCAGAGGATGAATGACCCGGCAGAGTATCACTGAGCTGACACTCTGATAATTACATGCCAATCTCACCCGCTCTCATTTCCGCCATCGACACACACACAAACAGGCACAAACACATCATATAGGCTGGGTTCATAGATGAAGCACATGCATGCACAGACAGATAACAGAAAGCCATAACGCATGTGCACTTAATCCACAAACAAATAGTGGTGGTTTTGGTAGGAGCAAATTTTGACAGACACACACTCACACTCTCACACACACACACACACACACACACACACACACACACACACACACACACACACACACACACACACACACACACACACTTGATGCATTTTCCGCAATGCGTCTCTCTCCAAATTCCCTTACTGAGTTCATTTACTAGCAGAGGTCTCATCAAACTTTAACCAGGCAGCATAAACAGCTTCAAATGGAATAAAACACCCCAGTCAGTTAGACTGGGACTACAGACACGCACACACATTACAAACAAACATGTTGTAGGTATACTCAACACACAAACTGTAGATTTATGCACATACATGAATGGAAATGTGCGCACGCAAATACACACACGCTTTCACATAAAGTGAGGAAAGTGTGAATGTTCACACACACAGACTTGCACAGCACAGTGAGACTTGAGAAGGAAGAATGCAGATGTATATTTGTAGTCTCATAGCAGCCATCGGTATTGCAGCCTACATGTATGTGTGTGTGTGTAATTAAGAGACAAAGTGAAGCAGTTGATTCTCATTGGCTTATGTGCATTTGAATTGGTTTATTTCCTGCATTGCTCTACACTATAATTTGGTGCCACACTCATAGCTCAAGCTCTTATTGTTTCCGCTTCTTACTTTTCCTCTTATTTTCTCTGCTAAAAGCCTCAGTTTTGTTCTCTCTATCTCCCCCACTCCATCTTTCTGACTCACCCACATCTTATCAGGGGAGGAGAAGAGACTGAGTACCCACAATCCTGCACTGTGATTGGTGATTTCCTTTCTGACTTTCAGCCAATAGTGTGTCAGAGTCCCATTAAGAAGCCATCCCATTAATCACCACTAAACTCATTTACCCAGAGGCCCCCTCATGACTTTATTGATGCCTGGCTCTTCAGAAGCTCATTGCCCCCCCTTTGTGACTCAGGTGAGAACATATGATTGGTTGTCCCAGAGGTGAAGGTGGACATCCATTGGCTGTCATGATCAATGCAGGATGTCTCAGAAAATGAATGACTGCCTTCACCTGTCAAATTACTCTTGCTCGCTTGTTTTAAGGCGCCTGGTTGAAACAGGACATCCTAGTTGGGTGGGGTTTACAGTCATCTGAATGTTGCATTCATTTCAAATGGTACAAAATGGCATCAAACTACAACTCTGTAGTGTCTACATAAAATATCTTTTAAAAAGCCATCAAAACATTCTGTGATTGGAGTTTTCTTTAGGTTTTTTGTTACTTTTGATCAGTTTTTCCACCACCTAACATACATTAGTCAATAATTAATGTTTCACAAATCTAATAATGTAGGGTCAGTACAAGCTAGCCTTATGGGATTCCTAAATCATGGACACACTGTCCGTGTGAGCAGTGCATCCCGGAAACACATTGTATTTTGGAGCCCATGTTAACAGGTTAAAGCAGCCACACTGCACACAGTGCCATTTTTCCCGAACCGCATGCGGTTCCCAGGAAAGATAGGCAGTGAAAAGGATATGTTAATAGTCATATCCTCATTACACCAGCAACATATACACCACACTACAGTTTCAATGTATATATCTGTAGAATATCACAGACATAAAAAATATATACTTCTTTTCAACTTAACCCCTCTGTATCCATTTCAGATTAAAAGCTCTCTTGCATTTCTGTGGACATAATCCATTAATTTGTTAACAAGGATTTCATTCTATTGTATTTATCAAAGGCAAACTCAGTGTAGAAAGATAAGGCTGGCAGCAGCAGAAACTTTCTCTGTGTGGACACCACCGCAGCAATTCAGCAAGGTAGCCTTCACACACTGCTCACGTGGGCAGTGACTCCAGGCCATAGAAATGATTGCAGAAACAATATTGTGAAGACTTATACACAGTCATTAATTATTATAATGCTCCATTGTATTTCTTGTTGGTTACATCAGAAGAACTCCAGAGACATCAGGAGTCTATTAAACCATTATATATTTAAAATATAAAAGGGGACATCTGCATTTTTTTCATGGAGTGCATTTGTCTACAATACTGCTTCGCCTCACTGCTACCCTTAGTAATGTCCAAAACATAAGGATAGTACAACATGAAAAAGTTGATATTAATGGATTTTGGATACTCCTATTATTATTCTTGCTTCTATTTGGTAGGGAATATAATGTTGTTATGAATGTAGTGAGCTAAGCTGTGGGCAACAACTTGAGCCCCATTTTTTAGTTCAAGTCAGGACCTTTATTAGTCCCAGAGGGGCAATCGGTTGTGCTGCAGTAGCAATAAAAAACAACAACAGAACAGCAACAACAACAGCAACACAGGCTTGAGACGCACAGAAAAGCCACACATACATAACTACACATAGTAAAGAAACACATAAATACAGGAGTAAAAGGTCAAGTACATATTAGAGAAAGTAGAAAGGAGAAACAGGCTTGGTTGGAGATGTTACACACGCTTTGCAGAATTAAGCAGAGAAATGGGGGGACAGTACGCAACAGAATTTATATATATTTATAGTTTTGGCTAGTGGTTGTCTGAGGCGGGAACTAGAGGAGAGTAACTTAAAGTGCAGGTGGTGGGCACTGTCCCACATGATGGATTGTACAGTTCTGATAGTTTGGTCTACTGATTCGAAATTATTTTGCTGCTAACTTTTTTCAGCCTTGATAATTAGTTTTTCTGTTTGAGAGATGCTTACCAGCAAATACATAAAAAAGTAAAAACTGTCTCAATAAACGGTTTATAAAAAAGTGTGATCAGGGATCTACCTGGAACTCGGCTAGCCTCCTCAGACAAAAAAGATGCTGCTGGCTTTTCTTACTCAGCTACTGAGCAGGCCTGCAATTTATATCCAAACCTTTCTGAAGCAATTTTCGTAGTCCATACGCCAGGGACCCACAAGGCGGAAGTACCGCAAAGTGCTGCCCGCTTCTTTTTGGTGCCCATGTTAACCAATTGGGTTGTCCAGACAGAGCACCCCGATGTTGCCAAGCTCCTCGGCAATCTACAGTGACGATCATGTGTTCTATTTTATTCCACACACGTGCCACAATCAAGAGAACTCAATGCGGGCAAATGAAAACCAAAAAAAAAAAGCAGCAGAAGGGACAGGTTTGGAAAAGAGACCACACTGACCAGAACAGTGCAGGACTTAGGGAGTAATTGGAGACTGAAGATTTGGAGAAACAGAAACCAAATGGAGACAGATTAGGCCCTTGCCTGGCTGTTTGTTTGCAGTGCACTGGGGGAAATTTGTACTAATAACATTTGTTCTATTCAAGTTCAAAAACTTTTTTTGAATACTTTTAACAGTCGTACTTTTAACAGACAAATCTCCTTAGTATGCATTATTATCCATTCATATCTTTTATTATTTATGTATAAAGTATTTATGCATTAAGTATTTATTTTCTACATGGATCGCCCCTTTCCATTGAATGCCTGCTATTGATAATGCATTTAACATCAGGGCAAAAGGTGCATCAAGATTTGAAAATTTCTATGAAGGGATGCTGTGGTTTAAATAGTTCAGGAACCACTGGTCTTGCATGCACTTGCTCACACAGCACATAAACAGACTTTATACCACATTGACTACTAAATTCATTCTACGCTCACTGAGCTGGTTTATTAAATGATTGTGAGTGAGTGTGTTATTATTTTAAGCTGACATAAAATTCATTTTTACCAAACCATCTTTTTGAATGATTAAAATGGCTAATGACTACCAGCTGCTCCACTTCAGTTTAGCATATTGTCTTTAATGTTATATTAATACAACTGCTTCCCTTCTTATCATTTGTCGTGTTTAATAATGGCTTCATATTGCAAGTTTATTGGCCTGGATTACTGTCATTGCCAGAGTCAGGCCAGTCGTATAACAGGGACAAATGTGCTCTTTCTTTTGTGTCTGAAAGCTCTGCAGTGTGACAGGACAAGTTTAGGAGTAGGTTACTGGAAAATGTCCTACAATGTGCAACAAGCGATAGAAGAGGAGAGGGAAAGGCTGAGTGTTTTGATCTGCTGAGGGAATTTAGGTGTTGAAAAGAAAAAAAGAAAATAGATATCATTATGGAACCATGCCGAGGAACCACTTTAGGGGTCACATAAAGCCACTATATAGAGTTTGGGTTTGAAAATAGGGTAAGGATACTATTTTCTTTTATGCCTCCAATTTAATAAGTGTGGAAGTACCAAATGACTGTCATATGTCATAGTGAGACGGAGGGAATCTTTTCCAGTTGATTTGCCTTTGCAACCTATGTCTTCATATCATGGAAGTTCCTTACCTCCATCTGCTACCATTACGCACCAATGTTGATGTGTTGCACTTGATTCAGCAGAGACTCAAAGAATCTTTAAGTTCAGAACTGCACAGATACTTCTTCATATTTGTGTATATCCTAAACAATTCAACTATTTCCAAACATGACCAAGCATAGTTTGAATGTCTCCACTGTTTCTTAAATGGTGGCTGTTTAATCCATTCAAGTCCTGGGCTGAAATTACTCATGGTATAATTCAGTTTATCGTTTGGCAGAGTCCCACAATATGAAGTCAGTGTTTGTTTTCAGTCCACCTGGCTCAATGGTTTGGCCTACCTGTCTGATGTAACTCACTGTAACCACTGACTTCACTGTGCCGCCATATGGCACTCAGGTGTGTGTGCGTGTGTATGTGTGTGTGGGTGACGTAATGAAATTTCACCAATGCCAAAACAGAAAGTGTGCAGATGACTCATATCATAATTAAGTAAGTAAGTTGTATCTTGTTCTTCATTTCTTGGTCTTTTAGCAGTTATGACCTTATGGTTGACTGTAAAGTCACTAACTGTGTTTGTTTGAAACAATACAAGTACAGTACGGCGAAAAGGTCAGGGGAGTGTGTTTGCCTGTGAAGAAATGTGTTAAAGCAGACATGAATCCACTTCTACACTATCATTTTGGCATGTGAGGTAAAGAGGCAGCCTTGCCCTTGGAGAGAAGGTAAGCTGCAGTGTTTTGTCAAGCAGCAAATTTGTTGAAATCTCAGGGTTAGCGCTGTGTGACTCAGCTGGACAGGAGGAAAGTAAGAGGGCCAGTACACCCATGCAGATTTTATCTTGTCTTCTTTGCGTGTTTCATCTCCTGAGCAGACCACAAGGTCTAGGACGGCCCTTTAATTTGGATGACACAAGTTGAGAACATAGACCGAGTGAGCTTTTTTCCAAAGCTTTTGATAATGTAGAGTATATTTTTTTATATTAATTAATTTGAACTGTATTCAATTTACCCCTGTATGATTTTCAAATGGTAAATAGACTGAACTTAAATAGCGCTTTTCTACCTTAACGGAAAAGCACAAGAATAAGTGCCCCGTTTACACACACAGTAGGCAGCAGAGCGGTCATGCAAGGCGACTTGTGGTTCAGTGTTGTCCTCACGTACTCTTCGACACATGGACAGGAGGAGACGGGGATGGAACCGCCAATGGACAATCCACTCTACCTCCTGAGTCACAGTCACCTCTAAAGCAACTTTGCACAACCTCAGTGTTGTTCTTCCTGGAAATCCTTTGTTTTACTCATCCATGAGTTTAACCTAACCTCACAAATTCTGGGTGTATGTCGTGGAAAGCAAAGTACACACTCTGCACTTACATTATTTACAATGCCCATTAGTCAGAAACCACACATGTCTAAACACATCACAACTATGGAAAATGATGGATACATTTACTGCTCTCCTTAACTGTTAAAGCAATGCTTTTGTTTCTTCTTTTCTTAAAGCTTCCGAAAATAGATAATCTATTAAAAATCTGGATTGTGTGGCAGTTATTTTTATGCTGCCTTTGTAGAGGACCATTTCACTTGTAGTTTACAACTGTTTCCATTTATTCCTCACCCTCAGCTCAAATATCACATTTGTAAATGTGCAAATACTCCTGTCTGCAGTATGCATTGCAGTAAGCTTGCAAGTGTGTGTCTGTTTGCCTACTTGTGCTCCCCCCACACACACCCTCTTCCCCCTGAATCAAATGTCACATCTGCCTGTTTAAATGGCACTGACTTCACTTAACACCACTCGGTCCCACATATCCTTTAATACAATTGTCGCTGTGTGTCGGGAGGAAAAGCACACACGCACACATACAGCAGAAACCACTGATAGCCTCATTTTCTCTTTTTCTTCCCTTTTCTCTTTTTTCTGACACATAGAGACGCACTCACATACACACAGCATGGCTCGGCATGTCTCTCTGTGTTAAAGCTTAGGTCCACTTGGTCTGAAGTGAGTCTTTCTCAGCAGCTGCTCAGGTCTCCATCAAAATCAATACAGAGAATTGGTCTAGTGAATCCTCTGGGAAAGTTACAATATGGGAGTGTGTCTGTGTATTGAGTCCAGGAGGCAGGAGTGGAGGGAGTAAGCTTACTGGATGCCATAATGGATTCCTGTTCACACTCCTCCTTCCCCTAACTCTCTCTCTCTCTCTCTCTCTCCCCTCACTTTTCTTCAGTCTCCACACCCCTCTCTTGTCCCGCAACTCTTGAGACGACCTCACCTCCTCAGACTCCAGCCTTAAGACCTTAAGCTGTCTAATCTCCTCCTTCCTTCACTCTCATCCCCTCCTCTTCTCCTGTCCCTGCCCTCCTCACTATACTCCCTGTGCTCCCATTTCTAGTCCCTTTCTCCTTGTTTGACCTGCAGATGTCAAATGCAAAGTAGCAGAGATTGCTTCATCCTGTGTTGAGACAGGTATGTCCTCCTTAGAGGCTCCTTTTGTGTCTCGATAGGCAATTCAAGTACATCACAAGTGGTCCATTTATTAAGGACTACCATAGGTGTTCCCAGGACAAAGAGTGAAATATTCCATTATGGGGCTGTTTTAAGAAAATAATGGCCCTGTAATTTATCATTCCATATGGGCCCCTTTAGGTTTTCTGCAGAATGAGTTTCCTCCTCAATTTAATGAAGTAATACCTCATTAACACCTGAGTTGTCTGTTATAATTATACATATTTTTGGAAAATGCTTAATAATGTTGAGAGGAAATGTTAAGATTTTTTAATTAAACAACACATCCTGTGTGGGTTGGTATTGATTATGTGAGCCAATACACTTGAGAACAACCAATATGAACTTAATTATTTCTGCCAAAGAGGTTATGTTTTCACATAACCCTCATTAATGTTTCTGTCTGTCAATATGATATCTCAAAAAAGTATTAATGGATTTCCAAACAGCCCGCAGTCTGTGAACCAAGACACAACTTATTAGATTTTAATGCTGACATGGATTTGTGATTTTTACCATCAGCAGTTTAGCAGCATTTACAAATCTAATGGAGAGAGCGATTTCATACCAAATCTTCATGATGTATTTTTTAGGGGGAAAAAATTCAATTCATAAAATAAAGATCTGAATTTCTTGAATAATGTAGTTAGGTGGGACACCAACTTGGAGAACTGCTCAGTGATCACTCAGGTCTGTGTTCTAAAAGCACCGTCTAATTTCACCCTTATTAAATGCACTACATGAGGAAGAGCATCTATGTCAACCACTGGGAATTTAAACCTGGTAACATTTGAGCTTCCATCGGACACGGTGCAATGGACAGTGCAGCAGCTTTTATGGATTTCACAGTGAGCTTCTCCTCAGTGGCTGTAGAGGAATTAAGGGGCAATGCCCTGACTGTCCTCAGGTTGGCCTTCCAGAAATTGTTTGTGTTGGTTTGTGATAACAGATGTTTTGTAGCTTCTTAGTAAGATGGTTGTCTTCCTGGAAAAAGTATTCTGAACATGTTTTCTTCTTGCTTTTTGGCAAATGGCTGAATGTTTTTAAAGGACCAGTGTGTAGCAATTAGTGACATCTAACAGTGTAGTTGCAGATTGCAACTACCTCACTTCACCCTCCGTTTCCAAGCTTGAAGGAGAAACTGCCACAAAATGTGTGAAAAACATGAATGGCCGGATGTAAAGCCAGTGTCTGGTTGGTCCAAACTGGGCTGCTGTAGAAACATATCTGATATGATAACCTGATAACCCAAGGCAACTGTAGATATAAACAGCTCATTATAAGGTAACAAAAACACAAATTCTTATTTTCTGGTGACTATACACTAATTAAAACCTACCTACGTATATTATACTCTATTTCTGTCAATAGATCCCCTGGGCAGAGAACCAATTGGATTCAATTCCTTTGTTTGCTCCATGTGAAGTGTACACTAGATTTGGAGATACATTTTGTTCAGCTCGAGAGCACAAGATTCTGTATCAGGTCTGTCTCCATATTGCACAATATATATGTAATCTTCCATCAATGTTTGTGTATTATTTTGTATCCTGAGCGCCTGCATACATTTTTCCACGATAAGTTACAAATGGTGGATGAGCCATTTGTGGCCAGTAATTGTACAGTTCTTCTCAGCAGTAGGTGTTTTAAATTTATCATTATCATTCTCTGTCTCTTCCGGTGCTCATTCTCTCACTTGTACTTCTCTCGTTTTTCTGTCTCTCCCTAAAACACACCCAAAGGATACCATCCACCCATTAAAAGGCCTGAGTACCAATTAGCTTCACTCAGCTCAAGTGATGTTTTGATGAACACACTAATGAGCATTCTCCACATGCTGGACCTCTGGCATTCACCTTATGTTCTGGTACTGGGTATCTATGGGTGGGCAGTGGTGGTGAAAGGAGAGTGCCATCATCACACTTCCTTCCTTTTGAGGTCTGCGATCAAGGCCATTGCCCCAGCAATCCTGACCCGTACTGCCACATTGCCCTGACGACCCAGCTCCAGATGTCTGTCTCTGTTGGACTCCATAGTAACCAGCCATCGTAGCTGGCAACAAACATGGTCAGCGCTAATCACTGACAACATGGAAGCTGTGGGGTAGCTAGACTGTCAGCAGGGTGGGCTGAAAGGTCTATGAACTATAGAACTGAGTCTTCATCAGCAAATAAAACTTGCTGGCTAACATGAGATGAGCCATGTTTGAGTTCAGGTATCATTTAGGTATGTTACCAAATCACTTTTTTTTTTTACCACAAGGACGTTGGTATCAACTTGCACATTCAAGCCAGTCAGGATGAGACTCCACTGATTACCATATTGGCCCAAATATAAGACAATGATTGTGACTCCCTGATTTTGACAATAAGAAACATTTTGAACCAAACATTTGGGCAGATATGTGTGTTTTCCATATATTGTGACATTTCCAGTGTATCAACAAAAATATAATGAAGCAATAAAGTAACCTTTGAGTGAAAGTGAGTTCTTTCTGATTCCATCTCAGTGATATGCAGACTTAAATTCAGCGCATTGCCTTTTTCCAAAGCTTTCAGTATAGCACCAGCTCTCTTAATGGGAATTCCTTTATTAGGTTGTTGGTCACTTCACACACTCCTCCATTAGGCCTTTTGAGAACCCAGGTTCTCAAAAATTTTCTCTGTCTGGCAACATGTCTTTGGGATTACAATGCTTCATTTCTTATGGCAAGAATGAGTTCCATTTTTATTAATATGGTTATAGTTCTTACAGTAATTGATTTTTTTTGTTTTGCCTGACTACTTTAAAGCAGTCATTTTTGTATGTATGCACGTGTATTTAAAAAAGAAAAACAGCTGTTAGAAAAAACACTTTACACCTCGGCTGTGATTGTTCACACAACTCTAAAATCCTCTGTTCGGATTCAGAAATATTGTGTGTTATCACCACAAATAGATTGAAGAAGAGTGCATTGTTGTCAAATAACCTTGGACCATTTTGTGGCCATTCGCTTTACAGGAAACCGGGTCACATCCTTTCGAAAATTGTGTGTCACGTGTTTTAACTATCTGATTGTTAAACCATTGTACATGTACCCTTGAAAAGTTTTAAAAAGATGCCATAAAAAATGAAATGAAAATCCTCCGATGGTGCCAAAACTTACTGATGTGCGCACTGGGTGCAATAAAACGTTGCACCTGTAAAGCAGCAACACCTGTGCACTGATAGAATATCGTGTGTGTACTTTATTGTTGCCTCATTTGCTGATGGGGATTATCAAGGTTTTTATCTTTTGTTAAAGATTTATTCTGCACTGATGCCATTCAACATTAGATTATGTAATGCATGTGATTCTTTATTATACCCAAAGGGTATAATATATAAATAAATTATATATATATATATATATATATATATATATATATATATATATAGAAATAGCTTGCTGTGCTAGCTGTGAAAACAGTTAAAGCATCAGCAAGTAGCAAACACACAAATTCACGCACTGTGAGGCAGCTCGAGGCCTTTCTGTGGTTTTGACATGGGCTCTTGTGATGTGTAACAGTATGCCAGTGAGCTGGGTAGGAGGATAGAGATGTGTTTTTATACGCCTCAGTAAGACTGTAATCCATGACTCAGATTGCGTGTGTGTGCGTGCTTCATGAGATAAACAATAAGTGGCAGGTTGTGTTAAGGTGAACTTAACAAACCAGGGTCTAGGTATATTTGCCTAAATGCTCATTGGAGGGTAACAAACTAGGGAGCAGCAACAGCAGTTTTGTCAAACCTGACTTCCATCTTCATTAAGGTCACACGTCATCCTACCTGGCAGAAAGCTCTAATATTTTGCTCCATGCATCCATCATCAGCACATGTCCCTTATTGACTGAGAGCATGTATCTTTCAGACTAAGTAAGTCAAAAAAAATTGTTTGGTAAGTGATGTAAAAACACCAGAGAGAGAAATATGAAGACACATTCTTTTGATACTGGGAATGGATTGTGTTTCCGAACTTTTTTTATCAAGGGACAGCAAGGAAGCTACTAAGTATGCCAGGATTTGCAAGTGCTGCTTCAAATTTATATAACCCAACACCCACTCACTTTGAAGCAGCCCAACACAATAGCAGTGCTCTACTTGTTGGCCCCTAAACAGTTTGGGGTTAGGTGTCCTGCTCAAGGGCACCACGCAGTTTTTCATAAGGGGGGAGCAGGTTCCACTTATTTCTCTGTTGGGAATTTAAGCTTGATATCTTCCAGTCACAAGCTCGCTCATCTTCTACTGTCAACTATCTGTCCTCATTACCATTACTGTAATACATTTTTTTGTGGGTGTGTTTGACTTGTGCATTAATGCAGTGAAGACAAGCACAATTGTGTAGATTAAGTTCAATACAATATGTGGGCTGCTGAACATTATTATCACACATACTTAAAGGGTCAGAAATAAACTGTGCTTTTATCTTGCCAGCAAATAATAAACCTCCACCTCCACATAAACAGACCAAAGAGAAAGAGGTGGAATGGTTGGAATGAGGAAAGGACAGTGGGAAACAAAATGGTTTACTGTCACCTTCCATGGCCGTGATCCATGCCATGTTGACCCGCCATGTTTTTACAACCAAACACTGGCTCTAGTTACAGGCATTTTTGGCACGTTTCATGGCCACCATAGTTTCCCCTTTTGCGCTTAGAAGGGGAGGATGAAGTGAGGGAGTTGCAATCTGCAACTACACTGCTACGTGCCACTTTATCCTACACACTGGCCCTTTAAATGTAAACTTTATTGGACCATATTGCTCTACCTTTACATTAGAGAACAGACGTGACTGTATCAAGACTATAAAGGTCAAACACAGATGAAGAATTGGTGATAGTATTAAAACTATGACTTAAAGGACCAAAAGGAGAGAGAAAGTAATACAGAAAAAATATTAAGTGGAAAGGAATTGCTGTAGAAAGATCAGAGGCATGCAGAAGCTACTGGGTGTGACTTGAATAGTAATAATCCCAAAGACAAAAAGCAGAGTGAAGGGACGGAGGCATGAGGGTAGTTTAACTCTGGCCCTTAGTAACAACAGACAAAGGCAGAGAAAGAGAAGGAGAAAGCATATTAGAGGGAATCCATGAATAGAAGTCTTATCTAATGACTGTGGTCTGTATTCCTGCATGTTATGAGTCGTATTGCCATATGATGAGGTACTGCATCTACTGCACTGAATATTATCAGACTTACTGCACTTCCTCTAGCTGTTGAGAATATTACAGTGCCACTCCAGTGTGTTCATCATATAATGTAACTGCATTTCCAGTATTTTTAAGTACTGCTCCATCCTGGCTGAAGTGAGCTGAGATTGTGCACGTTCGGAAAATGAATGAATTCCACCAAACATAATACAAGGCAAATGCCACATGGGCAATGAAGCGGCTGCCATTAATTTCAAATGAAACATTCCCTATGTGCAGGTAGACAGAGACGGATAGAGAGACAGAGATGTACACAAGCAGAAAGAGAGCTAGAGAGACTCATCCGTAACCTCATGGTCTTCCCTCTCAGCCAATTATTCATTTTTTTCTCTTTTTCATTGTCTGGTTCCACTTCTATAGAACCTCCTCTGGTTTTCCCACCAAAGGCTCAAGTGATAGGCATTGATAATTAATTGTAAAAGTGAGATTGGTGGTTCTCAAATAGTTATTTCATTTGACTAGTTAAATTTTCATTTAATGGACTCATAATCAGTAGTTTCCCCTCCCTGCCGATGTAATTTTCGCAGACAATCAGCACAGCGTCTCTTGAATGACCACAGACAACTCAGTGTGACATTTTTAGGCTTTTTATTTGGCTTGTCAGGGAATTCTTGTTGAATTATATGTGTTAAAGGATCTAAATAGCTGATAACCTGCTCTATCGTATACAGTATATAGTATAGAAAGCCCTTGGGGGAACTGTCTGGTGTGTTGAGTAATGATATTCACCCAGTAATGTATACTGTAGGAGGGTAATTTTTATCAGTGACATGCTGAGGTTTGACTCCGTAGCAACAACAAAATGCCTCGTTTAATCAATGTCATATATTTTCATGCAATGCAAGCACTGTAGATACATTTTTGGTGATGCTTTTATTCAGAGTGACTTTAGAAGGAATATAAAATAGCTTTTATTGCCCATGCTTTCTAGCCTACCGTGATGCCTTCCTGACCTCATCCATACATGCAGAAAACAAAAGTCATCTTTCTTTTATCCGTTCACTTGGCCTGTGAAGAGAAAAGCTGATTTCCATATTCTCTCTACAGTTCACTGGACAAGAGGGAAGGCATTTTTATTGGGGGTGTTTTCCCATTTTCTCATGCAGATGAGGAATTTGACACACCTGAAGTTTTTGACAGGTGTGTGTGTGTGTCTGTGTGTGTATATGTGTGTCTCTATGAGGGGGCTCCATCTGTGAGCGGACACACATCATTCACCATGCCACTAGCTGAAGCAGAACATGGAGGAAATTTTAATCAAGGCTCTCAGCAAGCCTGGTGGGCTGGTAGAGGTGAGTGTGTGCGTGTGCATGTGCACGCAGTTGGGCGCGGGTATATTAGAAATTGTGTCAGGGGTATTCTGATGAAACATTAAGACTACTCCCACCAGTGATAAAGAAGCAAATACTCCTGTGTGACCCCAGAGCGACTTCTTGTTAGAATAAAGAATAGACTCCACTGACTGGCTGGTTCCGTTCTAATAGTTACAAGATATATGCATGTTTGGGGACTTCTGCCATGACCACCACAGTAGATCATGACCAAATTTTAGTTTTACAAGCTCTCCCTAACCTTCATTCTTTTCTTGAGATAATAACCTCTCATGGTTAAGTAAAAAAAAGTCCTTTTAACTCTCCCAAAGCAGTTTTAATTCTCCTTCTCAAAAAGATCCACAATTTTAAGGTCCAATGTGTAACATTTAGGAGGATCTATTGGCAGAAATGGAATATAATATTCATTGGTGTATTTGCATTAGTGTATAATCACCTGAAAATAAGAATTGTTATGTTTTTGTTACCTTAGATTAGAATGAGGGGGTCCAGTTGAATTGTCAAAAAAAGTAGGTCCTATGTCCTTTCCTAAACACTTTTTCTTGACCGAGGGAAAAACGTCATGAGGTCAAGGACAACCACGATACTGAGAGAATCCAACTGTACTTTACTACGCTACGTAAAAAAATATGACTTAATTGCCAAGGTTGGAAAAAAGTAATATAAGCTATCAGTCATAACGTGTTATTCCTGCAAATCTACTACTGTACATATCATAATCTTCTATTGCACATGACACATACTCTTTACACTGAATATTGTGATCTTTTGCACATTCCTGCACAAACTGTGCATCTCCCATTTAAAAAAAACTGCCATGTTGTACATATTGTCTGTTGTTGTGTTTATAATGTGTTTTCATATATTATTGTTCATTTTCTGTTTTTCTATTTATGCTTCATGACTTGCCTTACTTGTTTCCTTCGTCCTGTGTTTATTGTTATGCAGCAATATACTGAGGTAAATGCCTTTATGTGAACACCTACTTGGCAATAAAATTCATTATGAATCTGATCATTTCAGCATCTGTGACTGACAGTTAAAAAACAAGTAAAAAACAATACGTAAATGATTTTCCTAAAGCTGCAACACAACAAAGCCCTGTATGAGGAATAACTAATGCCAACGCTACGTTACGCTACGACGTATAAACTTTGATCATTTTAATATAATAATGTTTATACACGTTACAAAGTGCTTCACACAGGACCACAGCTTCATAACAAGTAGATTTTCCAACAGTAGTCGCCTTTAGGTTTAAAACATTGTTAAAAGTTCAAACTTTAGAAAAGCATTAGATGAAAACAGGACGGTCACTTAGAAGCTGATGTGCATCCTTTGATCTATTCATGAACGTTCAGCTATTTAAATGTTGCTGCTGCAAGGAATTGTGGGACGGCATTATCTCCTTTCGTATCTAAGGATGGTCTAGATGATAAAGGAGATTATAAAGGAAGCACTGAAGCTCCTTTCCTCAGCATTTAGAGAATTTGAACAGCTCTTATCATGGCTGCCACTCAAATACTTCCAGGTCCTTTCACACAGTTGGCAACCTTCTGAAGCAAAAAAGACTTTTTGACCAGACCCATGGTGCTGGGCGCCTTCCATGGAGACCACCATCTTAACCTGCCATGTTTCTACAGTAGCCCAGAAGGGACAAACCAAACACTGACTCTAGATAGGGTGCGTTCACATTTCGCAGCCACCAGTTTCTCCTTTGTGCTTTTGGAAGGGGAGGGGGAAGAGAGGAACAGAAATTAAATCTGCAACTACTCCGCTAGATGCCACTAAATCCTACACACTAACCTAAAGACTATCATGGCATACTGGCTCTGACTCTTAGATCATTGACTTTTACAGGGTGACTTGTCATTCTAAGCATTAAGGAATTTATTTTTATTTTTTACAAAATGTACTGTCAAGGAGACACAAGGAAGCATGTATGAGGAAATTAGCTTTCAAAATGTAAAAAAATTGTACACGAGGAGACACTAAAATGAGAAGCAGGACTGAAGATAAACTACAAAGGCCGAAGCGCCGTTTTGTATCCTGGCATGATGTACTTGCCTTTGTACTCCTTACTATTAGTTCCTTATAAAACTCCACAAGCTCCAAAAGCACTGCCTGGTGTTTCATGTTTCTATTCTCTTATAAAATGCTCACCTTGACCTTAGTGCTCTCTTGCATTCTTTATCTTACTCTCAACTGATGTGGGCTTCCACAACTTACAGAAGAAGAGATTTCAGCCAAAGAGTGTCATCATTAAAGTCAAGGTCACCACCACTGGGAAGATTTTGTTTCTCTTTATCAGATTTATTGTAGTCTTTCTAAATCTCTCTGCAGGGAGTGTAGAGCACTGTTTTTACTCAGGGGGTTCCTCTTAATATGAAGTGCTCATGAAGTCTTTATACCATCTCCAGTGTTTACACTACACCAGTGCGTCAAAAGAAAGTGGTGAGGGACCTGAAACAAGTTATCGACTGGTACACGGGCAAAAACACACAAACTCATGCTTTTAAAGAAAGCAATGACCAATTCAAATAGTTGATTGCTTTTCATTTATGAGCTGTTCAACATTATCAACAACTAAATCATCTTTCAAACTGTGGATGTTGGAGATTCTTTGATTCCCTACTTACAACTGCTTTACTACAAAACAGCAACGAAGCTTTGACAAATAGGTATATAAATAAATGCATAACGAATGGTTCCCCTAGCTCACCCCTCAAGTTCCACATCTTTTGAATTAAAACCATTATAATGGTTCTATGAAAGTAAGAAATCAATTAAAAAAGAAACTTGGAAACAAACTAATTGCAGAATATTACGTTTTTTTTAATCTAAAGGCTAAAAATGCAAAACCAACAACATGGCCCTCAAAATGGCATCAAATGCTAGTTAACATAAATTACTTTTTATTTAATTCTTATGAATTTGGGCATATAGAACCCTCCAACCATATGCACACACGTACACAAAATACAATTATTTTTCCATCGACGTTGCCAAGAGGAATCTTTTGCAAGCTGTGCTGTTTTTTATTTTTTTTCTCCACTTTGGTTTTGTGCAATTAACATTTGGAGATGGCCCTGTTCCACACTCTGGTTCAGTCAGCTGTGCAGGAGACAAGTTGCTATTCCCTTGGACTTCATGTTAGATGAAATTCTCCTGTCACCTAAAACTAAGCCTTCAAAATAATTCCAGAAAGTTACATTTTCCAATCCATCCACACGTATTTCTTATTTTTTATAGCAGAATGTACAGTTAATGAATTCCACAGGGTTTTACTGTTCACTCAATGCCTTGTAAACTTTCAATTTCCCAAAATGGAAAAGACACAATTTGGAGTTAGGAGGTTTTCACACCTCTTTCACTCCCTCCTTATTAACTTGTGCTCGGTCGACGCTAACCTCCTACCCCCTGCCGTCTGTATTAATTATGCTCCTGTGTGGATCAGGGAGGATTTATTAGATAGAGGAAGGCTTAGGGTTCTTGGCATTTTGCTTATTAATGATGATCATGATAATCCCCTTTTCTACTAGACTGGGATTTAGTGTCTGAGGACATGAGGCCTGTTTTTACACTATTAGACATAAATTGATGTCTGTATGTCAGTCACAATGTATTTTCTGTTTTCACCTTGTTGTGTCAGTCTTTCTTTCCCTCCTTTGTTTCATTACTTGGTTTATACTGTGTTGCCTTTTCTCCCCCTCTTATTTTTTATACAGTCCTTTCTTTCCCACCACCTCATCTTATATCTTCTGATTTCTGGTTTCTTTGCGTTATCCACTTCAGACTGAGCCACTGGTTTGTTTATATTCTAAACCTCTACATCCGGTGTAGGTTCAGGCTTTGGATTTTACAGCCTTCCCTTTCCTTCCTTCCTTCCTCTACCTCTTTCCCTCCTTGCTGCAGCCCTCTTTTCCCCTAATTATCTTCGACAGGTGAAGCTTTACAGCTCAATCCTTCCTTTATTGTTTGCTTGCTGTCTTCCATACAGGTTTTATCATTCTTTCCAGCCCCATTTTGTCTAACTTGTAGATACAGAGCAGGCAGAAGCTGTGTGCCCCTTGCCTTTTCCTTTCTCCAACTTCTCCATCCTTCCATCTCTCCCATTCTTACCTTCACTCTCTCTTTGCCAGTGCTTCGTCTGCTTGTTTTACAATGTCAGTCTCTCCCCTTCTCTCCTTCCTTCCCTTCCCCCTACCTATGCCCTCACTCATCCCATTCCTGCCTTCCTTCATCGATTTCTTCATTCTCTCAATGTCAGCCCTTCTGTCTCCCTCTCTCCTTGCCCCACACATCTCTCTATGCGGTCTCATCTTCTTCTACGTCTTTCCTTCCTCTACCCCCCTCCTTGCTCCATTCCCCCTCTCCTTTCTCTCCTTTTGCTCCCTCCTCCCCTTTTCTTCCTCCTTACCAGAAGTCCTTGCCACTGGGCCAAGCCTGCCTATTTACATGGGAATAAATCTACCTCATCACGCAGCTACTTCTCAGTTGTTTCTTTTTTTTTTAAACCACTGCAATCCTTTTAGCTACCAGCCTCAAGAATTAATAAAACACAGCTATAAACTCTCCCTCCCTCCTTTCTCCATCCTCTCTTTCTTTTCCCCCTCTCTCTCAATGTCAAGTGATGGATGGCTGGTAGGAGTGGGTGCCAGCTGTGATGTAATGACACTACAGCTATGTCCTTATTTTAACTTCAGAGTATTTGTCAACATGGGGCTCCTTCAAAGACATAAATACAAATGAAGGCTAATAAAGGGGGACAAAAATAGCAGAATTATACAGAGGTTGTAATAAGTAATCAACAATGACAGTTTATAGGATGCAGCTCTACGTTCTCCTACAGGGACGTAATGAAAAAGAAATGCATTAATTTGAATGTAGTCTAAAAAGAACTGAACAATATTGCTAAACAGGCAGGAACTTTCCTCTGTACTCTAAAAGATTTCCTTGAACACAGTGCACACTGCAGAGTATTTGTGGCACAGTGTTATGCTGAGGCTTTCCTAATCTAAAAAGTCAGGGCTATTGTTGTTTCTTTGTACATACAGTGCTATAAACTTTGACGTTTGCTTGAAAGTTTCCATGTGTAATCATTCTACAACATTAGTTAAATAGAAACCACCTATGTGTAGATTGATTGTACTGCATCTGCATTGTCTGTCTGTCTGTATCATGGCAAAATCTGCACCATATAATACCACTGAAGGTGCATCGGAAATATATATTGCCTAATCGTCTTAGAAAAAAATTTAACAGTATCCATTTTCACTGTCAGTGGAGGGAACTTTGGGCAAACTGTGTGGAGGTCTGAGTTTGTGTCTCATCACCTGCAGGCAGGCAGAAGACCTTTTTCACAGTAGCCATTTTGAATTGCCATAGCCCGGAAAAGCACAGGTGAAACAAATTTTGTTAACAAGGGTCAAGTGTCCCAGTGAGCCATGGCAGCGAGCCAGCATGCACAACACAACGACTTTCAAACGATCTCACCTAAACGGAATGCGGCCATTTTTAATGCTATCTGTTCCACCTGTGCTTTTCCCGCTGTGACGTGACACGATGTCTACAGTGAAACAGGTCTATAAACATTGGCTTTTCTCAACAGTTAATGATGACAAAGATCTTCCCTTAATCCAAACAGATAAGCACAGACACTGTCTCACATTCACACACACACACACACACACACACACACACACATACTCATGTGCTTGATGGATTGAATGAAATGGAATACTGTAGTGACTGGAAACACACACACACACACACACACACACACACACACACACACACACACACACACACACAATGACTACTCTGTGCCCAGCTCTTCAGCTCATTAGTCATGTAGAGCAGAGGCAGTTGACACTCTAGTAATAAAGGAATGGGATTGTGTGAGCCTGTGTGTGTGTGGATGTGTATGTGTGTTCCAGTGCTAGTGAGCTAAGCTATAACCTATTGAGTAATTAGATGTAAGAAACACCAGGAACTTATCTATCACACATGCATGTGCAAACACATGCTCTAGGTGAGAAAGCGTAATGCTGACGTTCAACACAGATCCAGAATCAAAGGTCAGTACAGCCGATGCTAATGATTTGAACAAATAAGCCAACAGCACCCACGGCTTCCATCTAACGTTTTACATGGTTACGCAACGAGCCGGCCTTGTTAATTCAGAGCGAATGACACAGTAAGTCTGTACGTCTGGTGCAAACGTTATAGAAGACGGTGGGGGCTTTGGTATTCAAATGACAGATGATAAAGAATTCACAAGCAGGAGACGAGCAGAGCAGAGCCCTGTACTTGAGGTAGAAGAGACGGGGCGACCTTTTCAAACCACTGCAACTCTGCTGCCATTGAATGCTCATTTGTCATACTTTGCTGACTCTACTTTCAAATGACACGGATCAGCATCAGCCTGGGAAAGGGTACCGCTGAGTTTCACATTTGTAATGTCTTACTCTTTTGCGCTCAGACAGTTTGTATCTGTAGGACTTTTTTCTTTTCTGAACTCAATTCTTATTAGATTATTACTTTACTTTGAAGTGACTGTCTACCCAAATTACCAAAAAAATACGCTGTACATTTACAAAGATTCCTGCCTTCAACCCAAAACAAGGAGGTGAACAAACAGCATTGACATGTGTCACCAGAGTCACTGACTCTGGATAATCCACAGAAGATGCTTTTTTGTGGGCTCTATTTCTTTGGTAGAGAGTTGTTCCAACAAAAACGACTCATGGCAAAATGGAAAACTTTAATTGTTCTTATCCCCACCATACCCGCTCCAGAGGAAAGATAAAGTCTAGACTCTGCACATCTTGCTTGCCATATTTCCCTCCCTCTCTTTCTGTCAGCAGGGAAAACAAATTGAATATGCTGAATGGGTTTGCTTGACCCTGTAAATGGAGTCCTGTCAGGCCAATCCAATTTGTACACACACCGACCCGTATGCGCACACACAAATGTACACACACCGAATAGAAGATGTATATTGAGCAGTGAGTGTCTATGTGAGGCTCTGAGTGCATCTGTCCTTGAGAGAGAGAGTGTTACCATAGTCGTTAACCTCACCGTATGTTGATGTGCGCAGTCCGATTAGAGGGGATTATGGGAGCTCAGATGTAGCACCCCATCACCCATCCTACCCCACTCCCAACCCAAGTTATTCATCATGGATTCCTGTGTGTGATCTTGTGATTACCCAGTGGACGTTGCATGGTGATGGGCATGTCTAGATTCCAGACATTCACCAAACAAAGCAGACGGGTAACATTCACCAAACAAAGCGGATGTGATTCACTCATCAAATAAAGTAGGCGGGTGACATTCACTTAACAAAGCCTTTGGGTAAGATCTAGCAACAGGATGGGCGGGTTACATTCACTAAATGAGACAGGTGTGCTACATGTATTAAAAAGGATGGTTGTATTGTATTTTACAAACAAGACAGCTGCATGAGATTCATAAAGTGGTTGTGAAAAACAGAAAAGGAGACACCAGGAGTACTCACACACCCCATTTACACAACGTCATTTCAAGTGTCCAATTTAGGGATGAAATTCAGATGTTATTTAATGCAGTTGTTTACGCTAACAACACATTCTGTATATGGGTCTCCACATTAAAGATCCAATTACAATCTATCTTGGTTTTCCTGAACTACTCCTGCCTCAGAGGTTGGCAGTAATGCACCTGATGCTGTATGATAACTGCCAACAACACAAGAGAGAATACAAATTGGGTTTAGTTACAGAAATAACAGTTTACCTAGCTATCTCAAAAGTATTCATAAATTAACACAAAAACATCGATGACACAGTTTCCTCACTCCACTCACCCACTCAGATCATTTGGGGGATCATTTCTGTGTCACATAAGCTGTCGTTAGCACAAAGGACAGACCCTGTTAGTGGCTTCTTCCACAGATCACTCACTGACATAATTACACTTGGGAGGAGTAAAGATTACATTTGTGTCTTGCGACAGTTGCATTTACACCTGTTTATCTGGTTTTCAAACCACCAAGCAATTGAGTTGCTGCGGATAAGTTAACACCCATTTCTAATGCTTGCTTGAAGCATATGCACTTAGTTACTCCATGCATCTTCATGCAGCCAAATCAAACCTCAAAACAGCTAAGTGTCATTCTGATGACAATGACCTGTGTGTACCTTCGTTTTACGGTCACATGGTTGTAATTTTTTTTCCTGCCAAACTTCAAGTAGGGTGGTCTTATCTCAGAGATGAGTGGAAAACAAATCTGCTTTTTGGGGCTGCAATGGACAGTTAATGCATCCCCTTATCCCTCAAGTAATACTTGAATACTTTCTTTGGTGACTGAAACCAATGCTTCAGCCTGTCAGTAGCTGAGAGAGCTAAGAGTAGCTGATAGGCTGAGTGATCATTTACCTACATGTAAAAATCTTCACTCCAGTACTACCAGTGCCGTCACACTAGCTACATCAAAAGTGGCTTCTACTCGGTCCCGTGTTTTGGTTTTAATCCACGATTTCAAAAGCAGAGTTATGCTCTGCATTCGAGTGGGTCAAATTTCTAAAGGTTACTGTAGTTCATGTTCATTATGGTTTAATGTTGTGACTGTAATTAAGAAACTCATTTTAATATCGCTGTGACCTTGTTTTAGGTCCCAGTGCAGACTGGTGGGACATATGCATAAAAAAAGGTGTGCTGCTGATGCTGTGCTGTTTATCTCCTCCGAGCTGTTGGTGATTAATTGCCATCCATGCCCCAACATGGATGGCATTATACTGTGTGTAAATTACACACACTCAGACATGTGCGCATATACAAACATGCTGTTACTTGCACATATTTGCTCTCAAGTGGGCCCCCACATGTTCCAGCATCATTCACTGTGTTTGTGTGTATGTGTGTGTGTGTGTGTGTGTGTGTGTGTGTGTGTGTGTGTGTGTGTGTGTGTGTGTATCTGGGGAGGGGTGACATTTCCTGTATCACGTACCACCGCTTGTTTGATCTTCTCTCTTTCATCTTCTCAGCAAAGAAACCTGACATTACAGGGTCTCTCTCTACTCTCCTCTCACTCCATTTTGAGTCTTAAGAGTCGCTGACTGTGTGTGTGTGTGTGTTTGTGTGTATGTGTGTGTCCGAGAAAGCTAAGCGGAGAGATAAATAAGTGTGTCCTCTCCACCTTAGGGTGAAAGAGAGTAAAGTGTACCTTCCCTCCTTCCTCCTTACTGCATTAGTAAAGGTAGGGGATATGGTAGTGTGTTGTATGTGTGTATATTCTCTGCAGTTAGTGTAGCCACTTTGTGAGTGTGTGCGCATTTGAATATGTGTTATCAGTAGCTATATTATTCCATCGGATTTTATCTCTGATTGTCTCACCTCATGACTGCGAAGGCTCATTGAAATTCAAGGAAATTCAGGTGACTCACTAGAAAAATGCCTTCTAACCTTGGGAGTTTGTGAGAAGGAACAGCTACGTTATAAAACTGTAACCTTGAAATTCCTTAACAATAGAGTGAAACAGACATTTGTAAACAGCTTCTCATTATTATAGTAATTGCTCAGTGCACTGGGGCTTTTATATCACTTGGACAAGATAAATACAAGATAGCATATGCAACAGAACAGAGACTTGTTCTGCAGAGCTGAATGTGCAACCACAGTGGTGCTTCATTAGCAGGGGCTTAGGAGCATATTTGTGTTTTCCTTGACTAATCAAAGGGCCCTGATATGAAACCTTGACAGAGACAACCTGACTTCTCACTAGGCGTAGTGATTCAGAAATTGCCTTTTCACCAGCTTTAAGTCCCCATGTCAGCAAACATCTACCTTCCTTAAATGTCCTTAAGTATGACATTGAATTGCTGCCAGCTGCAGTAGTGCTTTTCTGGAAATGACACTGACCTCTGACCTTCATGCGGATGAGGTGGAGAAAAAAAATGATTTCCCTACAAGGAGCAATTAAGTATCATAATATAATGGGGAGGAGGTGGGCGCAGGTTAAACAATGACCTCAGTATAAATAGAACGGTGGCATTAAAAGGACAGGATTATGCTTAGTATAGGACAAGGAGAAGCTTGGAAAAGTGTCACAATTCTTAAATCCCACGCTGATCATAGCAAACACTTATTCCCAGGATAGCATGTGTAGTGCAGTAGAAGCAAAATAAAAATACTGAGTCAATGCAGATTTTGTCAGATGTTTGACTGTTATACCCGACCATTTTCCTTGTCAAAAATATGTTATAAACTGAAGTGAGCTTGTTTAAATATTACTGGTGTAGTATTTTACACTATGTGGCTAAATCTGTGAAGTAGACTGCTTTGATATAAACCTGAAGTGTACTGCAGAACAGACACCATATTGTTTGTATCATCTGAGGCTCCATCTTTTTCTTTTTTCTTTCTTTCTGTTCACAGCAAAATTGCATACCTAATGAAGCACTGTTAATTATGTACTTTCCATTTGTTAAAATCAATTAAAGTTGGTGCAACAAGTCTAATTTAAGCAAGATATGCTTGATAATTAAATAGCCCTGAAAGAGCTATTCAGTATTTTAATAGTTTTATTTATTTGATAAATTACCAAAGTATCAGACAATAAGAATCTCAAAAGTAGCTTTTGCAAATATTAAAAAGTAAGCGCACTCCAAAAAATTGATTTCTGAATCACAATATAGCAATGTCTTTTTGTATTAGTTGTATGCAAAGCCTGCTGTTAATGCATCCTCACCAGCCAGCACTGGCACTGCAGACGTTGCAGGTGGCCGTTTGGACTGATTTAATTTTCCAATTTAAACTAATTCCACGCTGCAGAGACCAGTGTGGAATTCAGCAGCTTGTTAACTTTCACAAACACATCTCACTATTGCAAGTCATGGATAATGTCACTTTCTGACATATAAGACAGCTAGAATTAATTGCACATAATTGGGTAAATACACTGGGATCATAATTTCATCAGGCTCACGTATATCAACTGAAATACAGAATGCCTTCTTTCACTCATTAATGTAATAGAATATCCGTCGTTGTCATGGAGAAGACACGCCAGTCAGAGGTGGTAGTCAGAACCTGTAGCAAATCCAAAAGTGAAAAGTTGTGTGTTTGCATGTGTATGTTGTGTTTGCTTCCACCCGCCATCAGTCGCAGAATTTTAAGCTCAATGAATGAATGTTTGTTTGTTTTCTGATGATGTAACCAGGAGGGTTTAATGCTGATCTAGTCTGTAATCTGTAAGCGTTCCAACTGCGAGTCATGAAAGATTTTCTATAGGACAAATAAATGTGACTTTAACTTCCAGAACCAGTAGCACCCAAAATAGCTTTGCTTGTAACTCTATTGGCTGATTAGTATTTTTTTTCTAATCTTAATATCATAAATTTGCCTAATCTGATTACAGGGTTCTAAATTCTAATTTTAACATACCCACCTCTTTTTGTGTGTATGGCCAGCAGAGGGCAGTTCCATGGGCTACAAAAAAGAGACTAGTATTGAGACTTATGAGAAAATTAACCTACTTCTTATCTGATTTATTACCTCAGTAAACAGTTTCATAATGAGTTTATGGTCTCAGTCCCCAAGTTTGTCTAATCTGATTACATAGCTCTAAGTTCTAATTTTAACATACCCACCTATTTTTGAGTTAATGTACACATGATGACAGCTTAAAGTTTTCTGTATTACTTTTAGTAGTCTTGCTACTGCAGTCTCTTTACATGGATTTCATAATTTCTCATGCCTCCCAATAGTAATAGTCTCTTCTTCTCCCTCAAAATATACTGTAGAAAGGGGAAACACTGTATGATGCAAACACACAGAGACACATGAAAAAAACACACCTGCAGGCTAGCATCTTCCAAAAAAAAAAACTGACAATAATAATGCTAAAATTGTCTATTCAGTGAGCAGCCATGGAAGCTAGAGTAGCATGCACACACAGTCTGAAACACACACATACCAACAGTTTGAAGCAGACACACAGCTATCGTGCTGCCGAGGCTGTTGTCAGGGTGCTGTTACTGTGACATAATGTTGTTTGTATCCCTGCACACACAGCAAAATAAAAACACTACTTAGGAGACAAGATTCTACCTGTTTCTTTATCTTTTTCCCTCTTTCCCTCTACTCTTCACTGTTTCACCCAATATTCTTCACCTCCCCCTGTGCCCTGTCAATCTCTTATTACACCGTGCCTGTCGATCTCTGCTCGTCTCAATCTCCCTCTATTTCTGTCTCCCTTTCTCCCTGGTGAATGTAATTTTGTCAGCCAGTTGTCATTTCGCCTTCTGCCTCCCTCTCACCCTCTTTCTCTTTTCGTTACCCTGCTGAAAGACTAATGAGTGACTGCATGCAGGGGGATGGAAGGTTAAAACGAGAGAAAGAGGGTAAGCAGAGGTGAGCTGTGAACAGGGATGGAGGGAGAGAATTTCCTGAAAGATAAATTGAGTGAAAATGAAAGCAGAAATGAGTAAGGTCCGGCTTTAAGCATTAGAATTAAAGGAGCTGGACCAAATATACTATATTCCCTACCAAATTTTAGCAAGAATAAAATTGACCATCATAATGCACATAACATTCCCCCATAATATAAGTATACAATGTTTCCTGATGAAAGTATTGTTAAAGAACAGAAAAATAAACTATAGTAAATCAACGGTTTTAAGCAAATTATTAGACTAAGCTGAGATAAATGTCAAGGAGGCCATCCTCATGTGTGCCAACCTCAAAAAAAGACAGGGGTTACTGTCTTAAACTTACATTCCTTTTAATGACCAGCAGAGGGCAGTTCCTTGGGCTACAAAAAAGAAATCAGAGTATTGAGTCTAAAATGAGCCTACTTCTCACTTGATTTATTACCTCAGTAAAGAGTTTCATAATGAGTTTATGGTCTCAGTCTCCAGTTTCAAGTTTTCTTCCAGACGGCATGATGTTCATTTAATAAATTATGGTCCAGTTTAGAATGAAATATGCTATTGGCTGTGGCTACCTTGTGTACAAGTCATTCTCATTTCGGCATCATTGAAAATGAGGGTTCACCCTGAATGTATTCCCTAGAAGTAAATAAAGGTTGAATGAATAAATGAATCAGTCCAGTGCAATGTACAAAACTGAGAACTATCGGTCAAACTAGGCAGTGCTGATCAAATATGAATCAAGATTACGTTACTGCATTGCCTATTGCTCATTTAAAATATTTTCAGAAACATATTTTATTGTACTGTTTATCTGTAATCGAGAATGTATGACCAGGCAAGCTGCCATTGTTTCCTGCTACGAACGAGTTGAAACTAACCGCACCTAATGAGCACAGCTCAACTCGCAATACATCGCAAGTGCAGGCTCCACAGAAACAAATGGCAACAGCCATAATGCCAAAGTTGAGGCTTCAAAGCAGTACTCAACAAATAAATGGTTGACGACATGATAGGTTCACACTTGTACTAGACAGGTAGTGTACAGTGGTTTTTACAACTTTTTTATTGAAAACAGTACCCAGTTGTGGCTGAAAACTATCTATTTTATAGTAGTCATGCGATTGATAATATAGAAATATTCATTATACCAACTCTATGATGTGACAAACGGTGAGAGGTAAGAGGCTAGCTTAATCACATTCATTATTAATAAATCACCAATTATGGTTTTGTTGTTCTCTAAAAGCACACACATTCGCAAAGCACAACAGGGGAAGCCATCTTCTTTTCATATGCATATTCCTTTAACAAGTGTGTGTATATGACAGGAAGTATTACTGTTGTAATCTGGTGCTTAGCTACCTCATTTTATTAAATTTTATTGTTTATTGGCAGTGAAAATATTGCTTTTCTCTGCATTGCTAAAACCATAACATTGGCATTAAAAACCCATCTTACACACACACATTGTCACACAATAAGCACTTCCCCTCTTACTCATACTGTTGTCTCTGTCTCATACTCTTAAACACACACACACACACACACACACACCAAGTACACTCCAGGGAGTGTGTTGGCATTTCACTACAGCTCATTCTGTCATGACGGCGTTACGGAGCCTTCCAGACACCTCTCAGACAGATTGGCTTCTCATCTTTAAGACAGCTGATAATGAATTTAAAGCACGGCCCTTGGCTTTGGGATACCTGTGGAAAGCACAATCCCAGACGATGAAAGAGGCAGACAGACACTATGTGCCTTGCCAAGACATCATAGCGGAAATGAAAATAACTCGTGGTAGTGTGAGGGTAAATTGGCAGGTTTCATAAAAGGCAGCCTTTCTCCATTGCAAGGTGCTCCAAGGAATGAATGAGATTTGCTTTTCAGCGTTGTCCTGCAGAAACCTGCAATCTCCAAAATGCCAACTCGTTTGGAATACACAATATCTGGATGACTTTTCTATCCACCATGTGTGTGTTCCAATTCGATTCATTTATTTAGCTTCATATGTGAAACAATATCAGCTGTCAGTTACACTACGAAAGGCAACAGAGAATAATTCTTTATATTTGACTGATTCAGACGCATGCTGACGAGGCAAGATCTCAGTGAAGAGGGACTGAAATGCAACAAATTCATCACAATGTACTATTTTGGAGAATGGAAAGTGTGAGTGTGAGTATGGCAAGATTCTAGAGGCCAATTTGCTGGCAATTTCTAAAAATGAGCATGCAGACAGCAATGCACTGTAACTTGTTATGTTAATGAAGAGACTAACAGTTCATTTAATGTGCTCTCATGATTATTGTGGTTGCATGGGGTTTTGTGACACTGTGCACAGCCTTTACCAGAAAGTTCAATCACAGCTAGTTGTAGGCTTTTAAATCCTCCGGATTACTTGAGTTGCACTTGTGCAGCATTATTTTTCAGTTTGTTTCCAGAGAGAACATTGACTCTTGTATCCAGGTCAATCACATGCAGGGCTATGCTGCTAAACACCCCAATAATTGTGTTGTTATGCTTATTTGGCTGTTTGAAACCAAGCAATAACACAGCCACATACAAAACAAGCACCTCATCTTACCTTTAATCCTGGAAGTGTTAGGTTTGGAGGAGAAGTGTGTCAACTGAGAACACATGATTATTAGCAACAGCTGTGTCTTAGCATACAGTATTAACAATAAGAGGCAGTTTCAACCACCAGCCGCCCTCGTAACTGGGACCTAAATGGCTAGTAATTAAGTCTGTCAAACACTTCATGGCATCTAAACAAGTAATCATTGGGGAAAGAGTGAACCTAATCCCCTGATATAGGACACTGTAATAAATAGCATTCAGTAGGCGTGTGTATTTGGTGAACGAGCTCTCTTAATTAAGCTGCCTGCTTCTGTAGAGGGGAGGCTTTAAGAAATACATTAAAATTGCCAGTAGGTAGTGGCATGGGTAGCATCTTCACGTTCATTTGCTTTATATGCTTAATGGTCCAGAGTGTAACATTTAGGAGGCTCTATTGTCAGGAATGGAATATAATATTCATAGATATGATTCAGTAGTGTAAAATCAACTGCATATAGGAATTGTTATGTTTTTGTTACCTTAGAAGGAGCCGTTTATGTCTACAGATGTCACAAGTCGCCTTCCATGGAGGCTGCTATCTTGAACCACCATGTTTCTGCAGTAGTCCGGAAGGGACAATTAAAGCACTGGTTGTAGATAGGGGTGTTTGTGCTTTCTGCACATTTCACAGCCACTGTAGTTTTTCCATTGAACTTGGAATGGGAGGGTGAAGCAACAAAGTTGTGATTGGCAACTACACCGCTAAATGCCTCAAATCCT
The DNA here is from genome assembly GCF_905237075.1 of Dicentrarchus labrax. NCBI lineage: Eukaryota > Metazoa > Chordata > Actinopteri > Moronidae > Dicentrarchus > Dicentrarchus labrax. The sequence goes on along the minus strand of NW_026136721.1, from coordinate 17,445,888 downwards.
ACATACTGGACCGTTAAGACCAGTACAACCAGTCTGTCATTATTGGCAGCCATTGAATTGACTGCAGGGCACATTTTCTGATGCAGGGATTCAAAACCAGCACCCTCCAGGTCACAGGTCTTCTGAATGATGAGCCGGCATCCCTGAAGCTGCAACAGGTCACGTCACAATACAAATGATAAAAAGTAGTATAAAAATAAAAAGTAGGACAGCTCTTTTGAATTTATTTCAAGAGGTCTGAGTTTAACTGGACAACCAAGATTATGTGCAAGGCTAAACCCCAGTCTCTATTTCTGTCTGGTTAGCAGCAAAAATGTGAATATCTACAGTATCAGCAAATATCTCTTATGATTTTTTCCATTAGGTAGGCCTTAGTAAGTAAGTTAGGCAGAAACAAATATGTCTTCTTTGGTTCCACCCATGGAGAAGTAACTCATACGCTGACATTATTTCTCCCTCTGACAAATGGTTGTACAGCAAAAACTCTGCTCATGGTACATTACCACTGAGAGTTTATAGTTCTTTCTGTATAAATTGATTGTAGAAGAGAGTGATTTTTCTATTAAGATTTAAAAATATTAAAATTAAGTTTCCTCAATAGCTCAACTTTTACTACCTTTAATTACCTTGACTCAGCTCTATAAAGAATAGAAATGATTTGTAGAAAAGTCTTTCAAGTGCTCCAAGGAATGTACCATACTTGGTGAATTAGCTCAACTTTGACTGACCTGAAATTTCGGGAAAAATGTCTGAATGATGACTTGCTTCTTAATTAGTTCAGAGAGAAAGAAAGTGCAATAACTTGTTGCATTTATCACCCTTTTAATCTAACAGTCTACTGTGTGCTCAGTTTATAGTAATATAGAAAATCTCAAAGGAAATCAGAAGTGAGACCCCAGAGAAAATGTGACAGTTACTTAGTCTAAGAAAGAAAAACACAACATCAATCAGAGTAGAGATAGTCAAAGAGAGATTTAAATAAGATTTTCATGGGATGAAAGGCAGCTTGCAGATAATGAAGTACCCTTTGACCAGTGGCCAAAATAAAAAGGGACCGAAATGCACATGCACACACTCTCTGACATACACACACTGTAAGAAGACTAGAACCACAAACAAGCATACACCATTATCAAGTGGATACTGGCTTTTACACACTAATCCTAGGCAAATCCCTTTGGAAAGCAGTGAGACTGGCACAGTCACACAGTCATGTGCGCGTGTATGTGTGTGCGTGCGTGTGCGTCAGTGTGGGATAAAGCAGCAAAGTGATCATGCAGAGTGTAAATCCCAGAGTTGAGTGTTAACCATCCCTGAGGTTGTGTTAGTCTGTTGGAACAGCATTTCACAAACTCCTGGGAACCAAAAGCAGTAAATTTAGTCTGTCCCCAGGGATGGTGAGGGAGGAAAGTGAGGGAGGGAGGAGCATGTGGTGGGGGTTGGTGAGTCTCTGAAAGCATACAGCTCAATTGTGAAGTGAGGAGACACTAGAAAATAGCCTGCCACCCACACTTTGTAGTCCACACTGCCATTTTAGAACAGGGTGTCTCGAACATTGCTTTTAGGCAGAGACTAAAGTGGAGCAAAATACGGGTAATTTAATCTAGTCTGGGAATTCATGTAAACATATATTATATATATTTTTTTTATGTGCTATGTCAGGATATATCAGCAAGATGCCTACAACAGATGACAGGTTCTATACATGACAAATTAAAAAGGGGCTGCCACTTAAAATACTGTTGGAGCCCCAAATAGAAAAAGAGTTCGGTCTAGACCTGCTCTATTTGAAAAGTGTCCTGAGATAACTTCGGTTATGAATTGGCGCTATACAAATAAAATTGAATTGAATTGAATTGAATTGAAATAATGAAAATCAGTGTGTACTTGGAAGAATGCTGAATGGCTCTTGAAGATAATAAAAGCATTTATAGCAATCAATCATGTTGAAAATAATACAGCACATAGGTAAAGACATTGTAGCTTTCTTCCCTCAAGCTTACGGCTGCTTATATTCTATAGGACCTTTGGATAAAATGAGAGGAAAATTAAAAGAGAGCCACTGGGGGAGGGAAGAGGGGAGAGCATAGTTAATGCAGATGGATAATGGTGGGGGAAAAACAGAGACAACTGAAGTAAAATAGGAAAAGTTTTCAGGTCAAACACTGCCCCGGAAAAACATGCAGAGGAAAGGGGAATGAGAAGGAGGAGAGGAACAAGGGAGGAGATGGATGTATAAAAAGCCAGGCCTGTCTGCTTGTGCCGCTCCCCTTCGCCCTCCCCTAGAGGATGGTGTGATGGGGCAGAGATGAAAGAGAGACTTTGAAGAAGGAGTGATCCATCCCTCACTCCCTCGAAGGAGGAGGAGAGGGATCAGAGCAGAGGCCCCTGACACAGCAAGAGATGTCAAGATACACACACACAGTACTTTTCACATTATGCACTTGACTTCTTTTAGAAGTACTTTCGAAGGTGACTTCACAGTCCATTTTATTTTGCTTTGAGCACTGCTTTCTGAAACTGACCATATGGGCTATCATTTTCCTACACTTTCTTAGTGCTGACAGAACTAAACTGCTCAGTCATCTCAGCTTGCTGCTGGATGACAACTATAGTTAGTTTCTTTTGCTAAAGTTGCAATATTCTTTTTTTTTTTACTTTTCTCTGAGTTAAAACACTAGATGTCACTCTCCTCAGCGTTGTCACAACTTTTTCACTGTCGAAAACAGCTGCTGTGGCTAAGGAAGTAGATTGAGTCATCCACTGATCACAGGGTCGGCAGTTTGATCCCCAGCTCCCACTCCTGTCCCCAAATTGCTCCCCTTGTGAAAGTCAGCCCCTTGCATGGTAGCTCGCTGCCATCAGTGTGAATGATTTTTACAAATTGTAAAGCACTTTGGATACTGTCTCTGTTGAGTTTGCACTATGGTTACAGATTCATTGGACTTTGCTGTGTCCTTCCTGATTCAGCTCTCGGAGATTGAAGGATCATGGTGAAATGGATTGTCTCTAGCATAAGCACAGTTCCTGAATTTTCGTCTTCATCTTTGCTATATTCAACCAGAAAAGTTTAGTTTACCCTTGCTCCATCTCCTCTCTCGTCATAGATAATCTGCTCCGTGTTATATGAACAGTCAGTCTTTGAACACAGATGACTACTCAGGATTTCTTTTACTGGGGATGAGTGCCTAGAAATGGAGGAGGTAAAGAACAAAGGAAAATAAGGATTCAGAAGGATCAGCTTTTGGGTAAAGACAAAATAAAGTGCAAGACAAAGGGCCCTACTGTTCCCGAAACACAGTTAGTTTGCCAAATCAGTGAGTTCGACTGGTTTTAGCGAAACTGGATTTTCTTCTTTTATGTGTAGAAATATTTTGACTTGTCATGTATTTAATTTAATGGATAAGCCAAAACAAACATTCTTGTTTCAGTTATTTGACACTTTACTTCATGTTATCGTTAGTAGTTACAAGATTCACATGTTGTGACAGAGCATGTATCATCCAACCCTTTAGAGTAACATTTTGGGAGATCACAACAGTTGAACAATAACCTCAGTTGAGTAGACCTCAAAGTTGTGGCTGCAATATTGTCCATTTCATCCTTTCATCCAAGCCCATACATTTTTTTACCTTGTCAACTCCTGGGTGATAATCACTGCTTCTTCTTAAAAATGTTTTCTCTATGCATCCAGAAAAAGTGAGTTGAAGGGCTGTAAGAAAGAAGACTGGGTTGTCAGTCTTTAAACATAATACTTCCTAATCTGTTTCTCCAAATAGCTCAATCTTTTTATGTTTCCTACACCAGATATGTCCTTTTCAATCTTCCATTCAGTTTGTCTCTCAGCTTGTGAATCCCTCCAATCATCCAGCCACCCAGCCAAAAATCTAAACATTGATTTCATTTTCAACTCATCCTTTTTTATGCCCGGCTCCCTTAATGTCTCTGTCATTTTGTGCTGTCAGCAATGAGCTCTCTTCTATTGATTTGTCTATGGACACTGTATCACGTGCAGCCTTTCTCTGGTTTTGGTCACTGTGAGAATTGAGAAAATTCCAGATATATACTTTTATATAAAAGTTAAAGAGACAGGAGCTCAAAACAAGCGTTTCAGACAGAAGGAGAAAAGCGGTGTTGCAGCTATATGGGCAGTATGAAAAACATAATGTGTTTTTTTTAACATTAAAACATCTAAACCTATTCTAGTAGACCCACTAAATAAAATTATGAACCTGAAAATGGGCATAATATGTCTCCTTTAACTCATAGTCAATAGTGAGTCAGTCCAAGGCACAATCCCCATCTATTCAAACGTCTTTCATAAAATTCAGTAATTCTAGTCGAGTGTAAATTACTTAGCCTTTCCACTTTTTCCACTTGAAGACCTGAGTATTCTCACAAACACTATTCACAGTGGCACTTAAATCAATAAGGTAAGTTTTTAATTGTTCTGAAATGTCAAAATAAAACTCTGTGGGATCACCCAAGAGGGTCGCCAAACACAAAGGTTTGATTAATACGGTTAATTAAATCTAAATAAAATAAAATAATGTCTTAATTATGGAGATAATTTTGTTCCTTTATTATTCAATCAAATAGAATAGATTTGAAACCAAAAAAGAGATTTGAGAGCAAAAAAGAGTAAGTGGCAATCAAAAAAAATTTTTTGAGATCGAAACAGAACAAGTTGCAATTGAAAAAAAAATATGAGAGAACATATTTCTTCGACTTCAATCAAAACTAATGTTTGTAAGTAAAAACATGCGACCATTTTGCGTCCTCTTTGCTTGCAAATTCAACTGCACTTGATGGGCTGGTGGACGAGAGAAGAGTTTCTATTGGTTGGTTTGACCTGGCTACGTCTTCCGCATTACACCCACTTCTCCCTGTGCTGTGCTGCTTGGAGGTAGCCTGTTGCTCTTGAAACGTTTCCTATAAGTAATGAATTACGCTATATATCGTTGGCTACAGCTTGCCGTACATTCACAACAACAACAACAACAACAACACAGTATGAATTAATCTAAACGATAGCAAACATGGTGGAGTAGGCACAGGTAGCAAGGAGGAAACAGGCGATACAAGAGGGCGGATTAAACATTAGTGTGCAGACGCGGTCCAAACGTCACGGTCCTACACAACAGTACTACCGTGGATACAAACACCGCGACCGTACCAGTTCCACTGTGTGCGGGCTGCTGCACCCTCCCGGCTCCCGTTCTCTACAGCTGTTCTAATGTCAACAAACACACGTGGCGAATAATTTAACAAATTCACGCACATATTTCTAACCATCCAGCATTACTGGTCTATACAGGAGCAGCTGCGAATGATGCTTCTGACCTCAGAGATGTACAATGTGTAGGTTTCTAGAAGAGAAACGCAAATTTCAGCACCACTGATCTGTATAATCAGATCAAAAGACATGTCCTGTGATTTTAATTATTCGCCACGTGTGTTTGTTGACATTAGAACAGCTGTAGAGAACGGGAGCCGGGAGGAGTAGCGGCAGCCCGCTACACAGTGGAAACTGGCACCGCGTTCAGCGGTAGTTTAGTAATCCACGGTAGTACTGTTGTGTAGGAACCATGACGTTTTGGCACCGCGAGTACCATGCAACACTAAATGTTTAAATCACAGCCCTATGTTGTATACGCCTCCCTGTAATTCACTCACTCATTAGGCTACTCTGCTCAGGCCGGTACTAGCAGAGACAACCATGTTGCTGCTAATCAGTGTGCTTGCAGCAGCAGGGCATTATAATTCATTACTTGTGTTGTTGTTGTTGTTGTTGTTGTGAATGTACGGCAGGCTGTAGCCAACGATATATAGCGTAATTCATTACTTATAGGAAACGTTTCAAGAGCAACAGGCTACCTCCAAGCAGCACAGCACAGGGAGAAGTGGGTGTAATGCGGAAGACGTAGCCAGTCAAACCAACCAATAGAAACTCTTCTCTCGTCCACCAGCGTAGGCCCCGCCCATCAAGTGCAGTTGAATTTGCAAGCAAAACTTTTGAATTTGCAAGCAAAGAGGACAAATTTGCAAACAAAACTTTAGAACTTGCAAGCAAAGAGGACGCAAAATGGTCATATGTTTTTACTTACAAACATTAGTTTTGATTGAAGTTGAAGAAATATGTTCTCTCATATTTTTTTTTCAATTGCAACTTGTTCTGTTTCGATCTCAAAAAAAATTTTTTTGATTGCCACTTACTCTTTTTTGCTCTCAAATCTCTTTTTTGCTCTCAAATCTATTCTATTTGATTGAATAATAAAGGAACAGAATTCTCTCCATACTTAAGTGTTATATGGGATATGATGTCCTTGTTGTTGTTACAAGATGTTGGGTGGTAGAGTGATGTTTTCAGTGTTTTCAAAGGAATCATGTTCAAGGTCCAGTGCTATCAACCCATCTGTTGTGTTCTCTGACCTCTGACCTTTCAATGATGGAAAGCAGAAGATTTTTCTTATAAGAGTAATTATCATTTGTGGTGTTTCATGTAAAACATCCCGAAAAATATAATAGCTCAATACCAATATTAATACCTCAACAATATAAAGACACTTGTAGATAAATTTACTTTAAATAACTAAAACTATTACTGAGATGCTTGGAATGACAACAATGGTGGTGAAAACAACAACTCCCATGTTCCCACACTACTTCATGACGTCTCAACATATTGCACGTTTAATGGACTGTATTGAGCGTCTGCAAAATAGGCTCATATTTTCAGTTTTAAAACCACAGTTTGCATTATAGAAACCTACTTTCAACCTTTAAACTTGTAGTTTTAATGGTGCAAATTGTGATGAGAACCTCACTTCATAGAGTTACATTGGACAGTTGATATTAATGTTAATTTCACAGGCAATCTTTGCCATCGATGGAGAGGCTCGTACAGGAAATGCACAGGGACTGAAGTAGGGGGTGGAGGATGTGGGTTACATATAGTCCCAGCCAGAAGAAACAGGAACACACTCCAGTAACTCCAAAGTTGTATTGTTTGCATGTTGTGTTTTGGCTTCCAAACATTAGCCACTGGTAATCCTATAACAAGGGTTCTGTTCAAAGTTGGCTGGCTGCTCATTAAAAAGATGAAACTTGTATTTTTTAATTAACTTGCCAAAGACACAATACACAAATAAATACCAGTTCCAATTCCAATCCAATATCAACTGTTTCTTCAGAGTTCATGTGATAACCACTAATAACCACTAATATTTGTGCTGTGACAGGAAGGAGCTACAGAATAACTTTCATGTTGTCTTGGCAATAATTAGACATGGATGGTATTAAGGATGTAATTGATTGGTTGAATGCATTCTGCATCAGCACACTCACACCAATACTAGTTCTGCGCTTATAGGCTTATGATTAGCCTCACAACACTTTTATCTCATCCAATGATTATATTGTTTGATGCTGCTTTTTGACATTTAAGCGGCAATTGATGTCACACTTTCAGCTCCCTACATGTTAATTGTTCCACTGCATATTGATTAAGAACCTGTTACCCCGCAAAGCCTTTGAATCAAGAGAGCTTTCACTCTGTGCTATTCTCACTCATACATACACATATATACTTGAACTCGAACACACACACACACACACACACACACACACACACACACACACAATTAATTAGATAGTCTTCAGGTTCTATTGATATATGACCATGCCATCTGTATCCTTCCCGAATGAATAGGTGTGCATGATTATACGTGTGGGTCCGTGTGTGTGTTTGTAGGTTTGTTAATGGACATGTATGTGCGTGTCTGTGTGTGTATGTGTGTGTGTGAGAGAGAGAGAGAGGGCGAGAGAGAGAGAGAGAGAGAGTGTCCAGGTATTCACTGTGATTAGATGACCGTTTAATAGTCTATGTTTATAAATCACCATGAAAACTATACATGTCCTGTAACCAACAGACTGAGACATGACTCATAATGGAGAGAGAGGCGGTGGTGGTGGTGGGGGGGGGTGGGGGGGCATGTTGACCTTCTATGCTGTTGGCTTTGATTCATAGGACACCCCAGAGAGCATTGATGAAGGTTTGGAATTCCTTCCATGATGAGAGTCAAACACAGCAGGTATTATTTTGCTGGTACACACAAGCAATCTTGGGAAATAGATTTTGGGGGTGTCAGTAACAGAGGGTCAGTCTACAGATAATCACAAGCTGAAGTTGTTATGTATTGGGGTGTGGAGAGGATTGAGATTAAAGAGGACTATGGATGATTGCGTTTTGGGAAGAAGATTATCTTTTGCTGCAATTGGCATGTTACATGTCAGTGTGTGTGAGTGACTGTGTGTGTGTCGGGCGCTAGGCTTCAGTTACCATTGGGTACAATGGGAAGGCAGATAGGAAGAATGAATGCAGGGGAGCAGAGAGGCTGTAGATTAAAAAAGTAAAAAGAAAACTACTCCTCTCTTAGAAAGGACTCTCCCTTCTATCTCCTCTTTCTCTCATCCTTCTCTTTTTTTTCCACTTTCCTATCTTGACATTTCTGAATCGACCATATTGCTACAAAAATTATGTTTTTACATCCACTGTAAAATGAAGATGAGGTGATGAGGTGAGGTGAGACTAGAATTGAAATTGACTTTTTAGTGGGTGAAATATCACTGGGCAGTATCAGAGAGTATTTGTTAGATTACTTAAAGCTTACATTGAAAAAACAAGTAATGACATTTACTATCAAATAACTGCCAAAGAAAAAAATATACAAAGCCCAACAAACACTATATACAGTATTAAAGCGTCTCAACTAAAAATCTCTAGGCTTGAAGACCAGAAAGATAATATTTATAAATAACAGGAGTTGAAGGCAGCAGTCTAACCTTTAGGATAGATCATTTATGGACTAATGCTCCATCAGTATAAAGGAAAAAAATTACCTTTACGGAAAATGGTTACGTTTTGGATTGAGTTAACAGATTTGTTTGTGCGTGTTTGTGTTTTTGTTAAGTCTCTGTGTATGTATGTTTATTAGAAAAACAAGCTAAACAAAAAACAACCCAAAAACATAAATCAGAAACTAGAATAATAAAAACAAATAACTAAAATCTTGACTGGAAACTGAACCTTAGCAAAAAACTAGGACCATTCATGAATATGTAAAAGAGCGCACAAAACTAGTTATATTCTGTACTTGGTTGGTGCAAGTCTGTCTGCGAGTATATTTTTAAGTATTGATATGGAAAGGTGCTTGATGTGAATTGCATACAGTAAATGAGTATTGGGAAAAACTATACAGTGAATCTATGAATGCATATGTACATGTCTGTCACAAGAAATATATATAAGTATCTTCAGCAGTGTACAATAATACATGTCTATGGTATATGAGAGATTAGATAATAATAATAAAAACCTGAAAAAAAAACGAAAACTAGCTGAAGAAATTTTGAGTGTGCCTGACTGGCGATTTATCGGCAAACTGTTTTGCAAAACGCTTAGAAAAATAGCACTAATCTCCCGGCCGAGCCGCACCTTTTGATACCTTTTTGTGTACGTGTGACCAAAACTGCGGGAGGAGTAGTCGACTGAAAAACGACACGGAAGACTAATGCCTGTTCACAGTCAGGCTTGTGAGGGGCAGGCTTTGGTTGCCAAGCAACCAGGGCCAGGCCAGAACAGTTAAGTGAAGTTAGTCTAGTGCTAGCGCTAGCATATTAACACCTTGTCATCCTCTCTAGCCAACTAGCGCTAGAATATTAACCCTTTAAGCGCGAAAGTCGCAAAATTGCGACAGGACATGGTACTGAATCAAACAGCTGTTTTCTCCTAATAGAGTGTTATATGTCGTTCATACTCCCCTCCACTAGTTGGCAGACATCCCGTACTTAGACCTTAGCTCAGAAAAACGTCATGTTTCAATGCAAAATGTTCAAGGAAGTCCCGTCCAAACTGTTGGGCGAGAAACCGGAAATAGTGTGCCACGGCACTATTTATGCTGAAGCGGTATTGCTGGATTTAGGATTTATTGAGACAAAATCAACGAAAATGGCAAGCAAAAAGTTGACGCTTAGGGAAGTGATGGGTCTCCTATTCGCTGACTCTGATTCTGAAAGGGAAAATCTACCTTTGGGAGATGACGGCCGGTCGTTTAGTGAGCGTGATAGTCACGGTGCGTCCTTGCACTGGCGCTGCCGGGCAGAGCGAGGAAAACACACAAGCACAAACACACGACCCTTTGCCCAACATAGGTGGGAGTACTACATGAACTCGTAGTATTAGTAAGGGAGCTAATGGATGTGGTAGAAGTAGCGGGGGTGGTGAGAATAGCGCTGGGACCAGCGTTAGTGTTCACTCTTTCTACCGCACCGGTCCGATGCGGCAGTGGTGTGCCTGTTCATTTGTTAGGCTATGTGGTGGGGTCTCAATATTGTTCATATTGTCTCTGTACTGTGCCTTGCAATGAGAGGTTCCACACTCTACAAATACTACAAACTTTTATCTGGATAGATGGGCACAGGTTAGGCCTCTGCAGCTAAAAGACGCCTACTGTTATTATTATTATCATATAATAATAATAATAATAATAACAATAATAATGAAGAAGAGAATAAAAAAGAAAAGAAAAAGTGTCCTCCAATAGGGGGGGTGATGGTGGGTAAAAAATCATAAAAAACGCCTACTGTTTACGTGAGCTTTGTGGTAGTAATAGTTCTAGTTTACGACTGTTGGCTTACAATTTACTTTTACCTGTTCATTTGTTGTGGACAACATAACTAATGGATGGAGGGGGGTGAATCTGATGAAATAAGTACAACTCTCTTTCAAAATATCAGGTATTTCATGGAAATTATATAATCCAATATGGCCGTTGTCGTATGACATAATATGCAAATTAGATGGGGAAATTTACTCCCTAGATAAACTTTAGGTCATTCTCAATATTTGTCTCATTTACACTTTGTCTCTATCTCAAACCACTTTCAAGCCAAAGCCTCCTGAAATTTAGATGTCAAAATCTAGTATTTTTAAAAATAAAACCCGGCGCCTAAAGGGTTAATACCATGTCATCCTTAATTAAAATTGTGACTACAGCAACAGTTTGCATATACATAAGAACATTCATTCAGCATTCATTCATGAGTCTGAACAACCACTTCTGTGCTGTTTTGCTTTGTTGTGCCTGTGTGTGTGTGTGTGTGTGTGTGTGTGTGTTCAATGCAGCACTGCAGCCCTCATAGTTGAACACATTGTCAAATTATTCCTGTGAATGAACTGAATAGATTCAAAGAGAGTGAGAGAGAGGGGGTCTGATTTATTCAGTGGAGCAGCAGGAGGTAGAGTGTGAAAGTCAATAATTTCAAAGTTTATTTGCTTATGCAACAGCTCTATACTCTGATCTTCATCATCCTTCAAAGTTGGTTCAGTAGGAAAGTATAAACTTGTGAATTTTGTTGTGTGAATGCTATGTTGTTCTTGCCTAAGTGTGTCTTTTTGTGTGCATTCCAATATATGTACTGCTGTTGAGTGTGTGTATATGTATGTGTGTGTCTTTGAGGTGAATAATAACTTTTTTTCTTATTACGCTGGATACGGCACGGTGCTCCCAAGCTTCGCTCACTGAAGTTCAATTACTGGGTTCCCTCTGGCTCGCCTTTTATCACTGAATAAGTAGTTCCCCGATACTGTGTCTGTGTGTGTGGTCAAAGTCACAGCCGCATAAGAAAATGCGAAAACATGCAGTGAGGTTTCTACACACAGCATTTTCAAAAACAGCCAGGTATGGATGCCTACACACACACACACACACACACACACACACACACACACACACACATAGTTTTGTGGAGAGGTACAATGACACATTCATGCATACAGGCATGGATCCTTGTAGTCACACACAAACACACGTACACAAAGTACAGATGCACACTCATTACCTTTTTCGTTCCTGCTCAGTATTAAAGCGATGTAATGCTCTGCTCACCACACCCACACACGCACACACCCACCCACACACACACACACACACACACACACACACACACACACACACACACACACACACACACACACACACACACCACGCACTCTGAACCATGGGGACTTAGATTTGGGTCATCATCTACAATGAGTGCCTGCCAAATAGATATTAATGATGTCTTATTTTTTATTTTTTTTTACCTGTTGTGATGTTGGTACACTGATTTTCCTATAAAACTGAACAGAGAACTTTCACTGAGCAACCTCATGGGTAGAAGTAATGAGCAGAGCCAGAAGCGTAAAATGGAAAAAGGCTACAGTTTGCTTTTACTTGGGTGACATTTATAGATACATTTGTCTGAATATTAAGAGTTTGAAGTTTTGCTGTCATAAGTGCAGTATATTTGTCTAGTCAAGTAGACCTACAGTACCTCTTAGATATAACACTTGAAGGGATTTACTTTTTATGAGTGACATTTATTGAATTTCCATGGTCTGAATAAATGTCAAGTAATCGAGAGATAAGGTTGGGCAGCTGCATTTAAAACAAGCTTTTATATTCAATCTTTCTGTTTAAACACACTTACATATGACCTTGTAAATTTGATATCCTTGGCTGGTTCATACGCCAAACAATGATTGTCAGTTATAATAGTAGCATTTAAAGTCTCACCATCATTCATCTTTTGACGTAATTTTATTTAAACACTTTGAACCAATTCATATTGACTAACCCTAAACATTGAGAAGTTATAATAAAATAGAATAATACAAGTGTCAAGTAAAGAATATTGTAAACATAATGGAACAAACTTTATATTTATGGAAAATTATATTAGAATATCTATGGGTTTCTCTTCATTCTTTGATTATAGTTGCCAAATGTTTCCCTTCTCCACTTGGCTAAAAAATTAGGCAGTTCAAATTATTATTAATGGTCGAGACAGACGACCACCCACCTAGAGCCGAAGGACCTGTCCTAGGTTTCTGCCTTTCATCAGGCAGTTTTTCCTTGCCCTTGTCGCCAAGTGCTTGCTCATGGTGGTACTGTTGGGTCTGTAAATAATGTTATAAAGAGTTTGGTCTAGACCTGCTCTATTTGAAAAGTGTCCTGAGATAACTTCTATTATGAATTGGCGCTATACAAATAAAATTGAATTGAATTGAATTGAATTGAATTATCAAACTTACATTTTAAATGTGTAAATTCTCACATGGGAACTATATAACAATATCATTTACAATGCAAGGTTGTCGAATGAAATTCAGATATAGCTCTCTTTATGTTCTTTAAAAAAAATAAAAATGATTGAGTCATAAAAATATAAAAATATATAAAAAATATAAAATTCAAAAGAATTACTAAATTGTATGATGAATAGTTATACGCACATAGTTGCCCCCAAATTCCTATCCTACCCTCCGTCTTGCACATAGTTACTCTGATTTGCGTGTGCAGTGCTTATACAATGACATTATTCACATCATAACATAACATCTAATAAATATAAAACAGAAAAAAAGATCATCTATGGGCTGTGGCCATCCCTAAAATTCATCTATTCATTCTTATAACAGTGTAGAAGGTTAATACTAAGAGGCTGAATTGATTTGACTGGAAATGTGTGTAATGTTTTTTCTTTACAGGCCCCTACTTTATTATGAGCTCCACAACCCCGGACTTTTACTGTTACCCACTGGATAGCACAGCTGCACTTGAATAGAGTAATTGGCACGGACTAGACACAGACCCCAATGTCACAAAGAATTCAGATGGGATAACTAAATAGTTGGTGGAGTTGGCTAAAGCAGGATACACAATTGACAAATATATTGTACAACTGAGGGAAACAAACAAATTGACCACTAAAACAATATTGAGGAGGACGCTGGAAAACCTTCCCTGCCTGTGTAGCCTTAAGAAGTAGCTAATATTTGGATGGAAAGGATACTTCAAAATGGATGAAAGCAACAGAACAAACACCTTGTTAAAGGTAAGACTGTGTTATTTTGTGTTAATAATTGACGTTGTTGCTGGTTTATTGGCCAGTGCAGCGGTTTCTGGGATGATCAATGCTTGGCAAGCTAATGCCTGCTAGGTTAAAGTGTGTGACTTCGCAATGCCAGTTAATGCATTCATTCAATTCAGGTGTGACAGAGGTGGTAAGCTGATGGATTTCAAAGGAAAATGTAGCATTCATGATGTATCAAAGAAAGTCAGCAATAGATTTATTGTGGGGGACTCATTGGCGAGGATTGAGCAGGTACCGCTTATGTTACAGCTGCAGCTGATTTTACTGATTAGCTATCTTGAGCATATAGTGCTTAACAGTAGAGCTTTGCCTGTATACAATGCAGCAATTTACACATCTACTTTATTGTCGGTAAACAGCATGCATTTCTTATATGCTTCATGTGTACGCTTTCCGCTGTGTGCTGGCCCTCATGTATTTGGGTTTTTAATCAGTGGTTGATGGGAACTGCATATAACTAAGAGAGGGACAATGCTGTGAAGAAGTGGACGCTAAAGAATTTGGATACATTTTCTCTGTGTGTGTGTGTTTAACCAAGCTATAGTTGTGAGTGAAAGCTAGTTTTTACAAGATTATACTGCATCAAAATTTTATTATTCATATTTCCCACTATGTAGGTTTTTTAATGAAATTTTTAGTGGAAAATATTCAATAGTAGCAGTTACGTTCCTTATATCACTTTATCTACATTTACCTATCCCAGCTCGAAGTTAAAAAAAGACATTGTGGCCAACCAGAAAGAGAAAAAAAATGGGGGGTACAGAATGTGCCAAGAGAGCAAGTTAAGTTTCACTCAGTTTTTATAACATATCCAGCAGTCCTAACACATTGAGATATGTAAAAGCCTGGGAATATTCTTAAATAAGTAAAGGGAATAGATGAACCATTAGAGGGAAGGGATCAATCACCAGAAGAGAGGGGAGACCGAATAAAGATAAACAACAAAAGGAAAGAAGAAGGATGGTGGTTGGTGGAAGATTGGAAATGAGAAAAATAAGGTGGAATAAGAGAGAAGAGGAAAAGAGAGGACAGGAGAAGAAGAGGAAGGAGAGAAGAAGAGGAGGAAAGGAATGATAGGGAAGACAGGAGTGGAAGAAGAAAGATAAACGAGAGGGAATAGCTAAGAAAAGCACGACTGTGATTCATGTCAGTTGGGCTGCTCTGCATCATCCTGTATTCACCAGCTCATGATCTACCACTGCCTCAGACAAGTGTGTGTGTGTGTGTGTGTGTGTGTGTTTGTGAGAGTGTGTGAACACTTTATATTGTGTCTTCTCTCTAAGGAAATGGTGCCAAGGTTTGGATAAGGATACAGATAAAGACAGGGGAGATGGGGTTGTAAATCACACACACTCACACACAGACACCACACGCAGTTCGACCTTGACTTCGGCAGCTACCCTCCACCTCTCATGAACATGTTGTGTATTATTCTCCCTTTCCTCCCGCTGCTGGAAACTGATGCTTATCTACTTTACAGAAGATAACGGAGAGCACACAAGAGAGAGAATGGGAGAGAGCGATAGAAAAAATAGGAAGAGATATGGAGTGTGAGTGAGTGAGTGAGAGAGAGAGAGAGAGAGAGAGAGAGAGAGAGAGAGAGAGAGATGAAGAAAGAAGAGTGAGAGGGGTTATAGCTAGAGAGTTAGGGAAGAGAGATACCGAGAGGGGTCTGAATAATAGACAAGATACCCAAATAATAGATAGAGTGACAGGAAAAACTGATGTGCTGTTGAGTGTGTCCTACATTTGTTCATTTGCTGAAGGAAAGGTACAGATGGAAATCTAATGTGTGTGTTGTGTATATCCCAGGTAGCTCTCATAAGCATAAAATGGGGAAAAATCCACAGGAGGGCTGGGTGTCCAATCTCACTAATTGTGGTTGTACTAAAAGAAATGTGCCTATAGTGATCCCTAATAAAAAAGTGTCAAATACAAAAAAGCTGCAATTGGATTATTGGTCAGATGAATAATCTTGTTTACTTATTATTTGGTCAGAGGAGGCATTCTACCGATTTATACATAAAGACTACTCATCACAAGGAGTATTACTCAGCCTCTGAAAACAGTTGTATTATATTTGACTTTAAGCTGCTCTCAGTGTTCTTATTTCTTACTGTTTTTTATTTTTATGTATTGTACGGTGTTCCTCGAGTGCCAAGATAGGCGCCTTTAAATAAAATGTATTATTATTATTATTACTTACACATAGTTCCAAGAACAATTTACAGGATGATAGATAGAAATAGACATACAACTGAAAATGATGACAAAAAAATACATACATATCTTCTGGAGGCAGCTTTCCAAGGTTTCAAAAAATAACCTGTATGATGTCATGTTGGGGTTCACACTTAGAAAGCCTGTGTTATAAACTGCAGGTGTAGAGTTTGAATGACGTGAGTCTTTATCAGACACGGAGGGTCTAATGAAAGTCATCTTGGCTTCTGTTGCTGTGATTTTGATTAAACCACTTTTAAACCAGACGGCGGTACAACCTCCTCTACTGCCGTTCACTGTGATTGTTCCTTCGGCTGACAGCACTATCAGCAGCCCAGCAGGAGAGCCGCTCCGTAGTGCGCTGAGATTTTATAACTGAACTATGAGCAGGACGCAGACCTTTACCTTCTCTGACTGTATGAAAACATGATTTTTTCACATCACAGACGATGAAGTAAGGCATTAAAATGTGAGGAAGGTTAAACATGTAGCCACTTTTCCACTGCAGGAACTGCTGTAATACGAGTGTCCTGATAAAAGGAACGAATAGTTGAATCTTTGTATTGAACAGCCAAATCTGATTCAACTGACAACATTTTGAGTCAAGTACTTCCCTACGATTTGTAATCTGTCTTGTGTCCCCAACTTTAAGTGCAATACAAAATGGCTGCATTGCCTTTAAATTGATTTTTTTTTTTTTTTCTCCAAACAAATTTCTTGTAATTTCAGACAAAATTAGCATTCAATAACTATTCACTTTCTGGTGAAATTAACAGAGGGCTTTTGGAGAAAAAGGTGTTTGTATCTCATATGTCCTCTCTATGTCCTCTCCAGCCTAATGCCATGAACAACCCTTGACTTCTTACCTTCTGCTCCATTCATCATTGCTAGAGAGATCCCATAGCAGTGTTTTTTACAACTCTTAAGATAGCACATTAGTGTGAAGTACAGTATGTCCTGGTTAAAAGCCAATGTGCCCTTGAGCAAAATACGCAAGCAACATACACTGTCCGTGTTGTATAGTTCACTGCAGATTTCTAGCTCTGTTGCATTGTTGTTGGAAAGACATTTGGAATTCCATTTCTTCATGTCTGTTCTCCTCTGTGTATGGTTTAAATAGGTTATAATGGCAACTGCAGTGTTTAGTCAATGCTGTTTTGTATGCAATGGGAGCATTCATAGAAGTACCCAATTATGTAAAATATACACACTTACTAACAATACTGAGCATGATATGGCAATCAAATATTTTTGAATTGTGCACTGCTGTATATGCATGTGTGTGCATAGCCTATGTGACCAAACGCCTCCTACACTAGCTCTATTAATAAAAGTATTATCCATTGTGACTCATTCTAACGCCAACTCTGGTATGCTGACTCATACACATTATACTCCACCTGCACATGTTGTTTCTCACTTTTAAATATTAGTATCTTCTTTTGACCTTGTGCAGTAGTCCCTCAGAAAAAGGTGCTGTGTGCCTAATAAATCAGGAAGTCAATAGTTCCTTGGTTAAAGTAAACATGGGTTTTCTCAGAAAAGGACTAATTTGTAAGGAGTTCAACAGTCCCTCGGTCAAATCAGTCTTGGGTCTTCTCAAGATAAAATAGTGCAACTCATTAGGACTTCAATAGTCCCCCAGCTAGAGTTTCCTCATGATAAAATGTGACTAATTTGTTTGGGCTTGAGTGTTCCCTTGGCCAAAGCTGCACCTATTATTTCCTTAACTAAAACGGTACTAATTCATTCAGATTTCAAAAGTCCCTTAGCTATAAAAGGTCTGTCTTTTCTTGGCATGAAATGGCACTGATTTATGTCAACTCAGCTAAAGCCAAACTGTCTTTAGTGCAATAAAAATAATTGAAATTGTTACTAATAATGTCTAAAATACAGGCTCCATTTAAAACATCAGATTCATCAATACAGCCATTAAATACTTGGGAAAGATGGGCTGAACATTTACAATATGCACTGTCACTATGTTTTATAGTTGTGGCTTCTGAATTTACCGACTTACATTACATGTCTTCATTTATGTTCAACTTCTCATGGTGACAAACACCCATCATTTAAAGCTAAAAATACTTATTATTCACCTAATAATACTCTCATTGTTTAGCCATTCTCTGTTTAATTTTCAGTGAAAAAAATAATATAATCATTAAATAAACAGGCGTGCTTGCACAAAAACATACACTGACACTATTTAATGTAGGCACACATACAGCAGGACCAATACACACATATATACACACAGAGACTGTGTGGTGCTGACTCATGGAGATTAGAGTAGAATAATAATCCTATTATCCTGTTGTCTTTCCCCCATGTCTTCTATTACACTTGACAAGAGAAGAATGGATGTGTTTGTGTGTGTAATAGGGAAAGAGGAAAAGCATACTGGGTGTGTCAGTGTATGTGTCTCTGAATATTGACATGGTGCTTGCATGTGTGTTTAGAGTGTGAGTTATTGTTTGACCTCAGACAAAAACCCATCATACACAATCATACAATGTTCACATTTTAACAAAAACAAAAACAACCCCATCAAAAACAAAGAAAGAGGTTCATGTTATTCCTTTCCCAAGTGAGTTAAGTTTGAATGCTGGTGTATAAGTGTGTGTGTGTGCTGCTCGGTAGCTAATGGTTTAATGGCTGTAGATGAATATATAAGGCCCATAACGTCCATTAGAGTCAATGGAAAATCAATAGTTGTCATATGATGGACTTAAATGTGGGCTCTAAAAGCGTCCAAATGTTTTCTCTCTCTCTCTCTCTCTCTCTCTCTCTCTTTCTCTCTCTCTCTCTCTCTCTCTCTCTCTGCTGATGTCCATCCCTTGCTTCTCTCACACTCCTTCCCCTTTCTCCACTACATGTCTCACTGTCACCCTTCCTCTATCCATCTCTCTCTTTCTCTCTTATTTATGTATCTCACCCTCATCTATCTTCCTTTCTTCACTGCCAAGTTATTTTTTCTAACTCTATGGCCGCTTGTTAACAACCCTCGGCTTGCTTTCCTTCTTCTTCTCTATTATGAAATGATCATCTCTATCTCTTTCTCCATCCTTCCAGCTCTTTCCTCCACCATCAAGGTGTTCAAGTAGGTGTTTATCTATATTGACTGCCGGATGTCCCCCAGCTTAATATCCTCAATAGTACTTTAAGATATATGGCAAAGGGATTCGTTTTATACACTCGAACACACACACACACACACACACACACACACACACACACACACACCTATACCCACCATTACCCTGGGAGGTGTAGGTGGTGATGGCCTCCTACTTGACACTTGGAGCTAAGTGTTGACCTACTGACCCTGAGCTTCTTAGTATAGCTGCTTCTTAATGACTTTATCTTCCTCCCTAGTGTCTCTACTACACCCCAACCCCCCCCCGCTCTCTCTCTCTCCATTTCTATCAATTCTGACCTCCAGCTTCCTTTCTCTCCCTCTTTGTTTTGTCCAGAAAGCAGTATCCGTCTTATTCCACCCACTCGCCTATAACCAAAGCAGATACCAATTGTCATTGAATTTCTATCTGTGAATGTACACACACATATGTACATGCAGTCACACTGACTGACTGTAGCTACACTCATTTAGGCTACTGACAGTCAAGCAAAAACACACTCATCCAGAAATCCGCTCATAGCTCTCTGTCATGTATAATTTGCACATACAATAGCACCAATAGATGTACACACAGTTAAAAGTAGGTTGTCTGCTACTGAGCCAGACAGATCACTGTGTTTCCTGTCTGTTGCATCAATACTGTTTTCTTTTTCTCGGTTCCCATGACATTAGGCCTTTGATGGAGACAGTTGCTATAGTAATCCAATACAGTCAAATGTAACTATAGCAATTTAGCACTGATCCTTTATCTCACCCCTTTGTGTATTTTTTGGGGTTTTTTTGCATGCTGTTTATATTTCAATTTCAGTCTCTTTTGTCAGATTACCATTCCAACCACTGTTACTGAGTGGTTCAGTATTCTGTTACAGAACAGGATTTGTGATCAGTGCATCTCTTTTAGTCCATATAATTGACTATTATTTTGCTCAACATTTCATCGATGCTGACCTTGATGATCCAGAAAGGAGTTAAACACTCCTCCAATAAAGGTTAGCCTTTACAGGAAGCAATTGTGAAACTGTGAAAACAGTATTGGATAAAATACAAATTCAGTGATGGTGATTGCAGAAAAGATGTGATACCATGAACAGTTAGACTAAATCAACAGTTAGTCCAACAGTAATTTAATAGTTGAATTTTGAATTAGGAGCATATTAGCCAGATACAGCTCGTAGGAAGCTTCCGTCTTTCAGGGTTAGCAGTAGAGTGATTACAAAAAAAAATTAACCACATATTATAGACAGATAATAAAAGTGGGTAGTGAGAAGATGCTTAACAATGTTTGCTTGGTAATAGATCTGACAAAAGGCTGGGTATCTGTTAAACAGCAGCTGCTGTGGATCTGTGCCAGTAGGGCTTGCTATTAGCAACACAATGTTCAACTGAAACAAACAGCTGATGACAGAATATATTAATTAATTCAATCATTCATTCATTTATTCAATCATTTATTCACTCACAGTTGGGTATTCTGTCTACTAGGGACCTGCCAGAGGAAGCAATATCAACAAATGATAAAGGACCAGGATCATTCTTGCAATACTTTTGCGATACTGCTGAACTGTGTAAAGTGAGCAACTCTGAGCCTGTCCTTGATGTTTTATGATATTTATTAGCTATGCTCAGGTAACTGTTGACTCATCTTGCCATCACATAAATGTATCTGTTCATTTTTTTTTTAATGCATACTCTTGCCTGTGTATTATAGTCTGCCTCTGTGCTCCTATGCATTTCGCTAGTACAGTATGATATGATTATCTGTGTACAGCACGTGTACGCAGCCCAACATGGTGAGTTGGGGCAGAGAGGGAAGCAGATAACAGCTTCCCCTGTTGCCTTCCATGGCAAACAGTCTAGACATTACAGGGTTTCAACATGGATTGAATGAATTGCAAGGTTTTATGGACTCGCCTGCTTGTGTGTGTGTGTGTGTGTGTGTGTGTGTGTGTGTGTGTGTGTGTGTGTGTGTGTGTGTGTATTGTACAAGGTAAGATTTTATAGTACCATCTAGTGCTTGTAAAAGGAGGCAGTTTTATCTTCATACCTTCTTGGAACGTGTTCACCCATCTCCTTCGTCCTCCTCCTCCCTCTCTGATCCTATACTTGAATTTTTTCCTCTGGCTTTTCCTCCACTGTTTCATTGGTTAAAAGCAGATAGTGACTGAGAGGTGAGCAAAAACTTTAATGTGGAAATGTTTTTGCTAGATGTGTGTTACTGAAAAGGTGAAAATAACAATTTACAGCATCAACAACATTAGAAACTTATAGGAGAAAACACAAGCAGCCCACGCTGACCACAGATTTTGCGGCCCCCATGCAGTATCTCTGTAGCCACCATAGCCCTGTGAGGCATCAGGAAATGCATCAAGATTACTAAAAATAACAAAGTCAGCATCCAGGTAGTTTTTTATTTTAGTTTTTTTTATGTGCAATGAAGGACTGTTAGTAATTAAGATTGCTGGCTTGGTTACAGCCTGTTAGATTATCTGATCACTCATGTCTTTTCCTTATTAGTGATGCAGCTGAGTTCCTAGATCTCAACCACTACTTGGGTGAGTAAAGTGTAGTTATAACCAATATAAACAGCTACAAATTAAAGACCCAAGTTGTCATAAATCTGTCATAAAATGTTTTGACTTAAGTGCCTTCAGCAGATGAAGTTAAAAGTATTTGATGATTAATGTAAATTATCTGAACTTTGGGCCTGTTAATGACAGCAAACATTAGATAGCAGATAGGTGTAAGTGAGACAAATCACATAGAGAGCTACTGTACAAAACAGCTTCACAGCCATAATTACAGTGCATCTTAGTTGTATGTCCATCAACTTTTGTTAAGAGTGTATTAGGAAATGGTTGCATAAAAACTGGCTCCTATGGGATAATTGGTGGTTATACTTTGCGTACCTTTATATTTACCACAATGCTAGAGTAAGGATGATGAAAAAGATGATGGGAAAATAAAAAAAGTTGAGATTTTAAATCAGTCAAACCAGCGGCATGACCTGAATTCCGTGAAAACCTGTATTTACTTCATGTATTATAGATTGAGTCTGTTATATAGAAAACATCAGGTGGGCCAGTATCATTACCTACTGCAGAGGCAGACAGCAAACATGTATCTGCTGAGTAAATATTAGGCTGCTTGGACAGGCATGCAGTGGTTGTCATGGTAACTGACTCATATGGGATGTTAGGAAACTAGATGCCATATTTAGAGTTGCTCACCAGACATTTTTGCCTGCTATAGCAGGTGACTGAGTAATTGATGGTACCACTGTGTAACTAGTGTTTGTGTGTGTGTGTGTGTGTGTGTGTGTGTGTGTGTGTGTGGTGCACACATGTGTGTGCTTGGATATTTGTGTACCTGTTCACTGCGCATAAATGCACCTAAGTGCATGTTAGCATGGGTTTGTGGTGACACTTTTGAATTGTTGTGTCACTTTAATACAGTGCATTTTGTTTGGGTGCACATCTGCGACAATGTGTGTGTTTGTAGTCACTTCCCTGTCAACTCACTAAAAGGAGAACTGTGTATGAACTGCAGCTCTGCTAGTTCTCACTTTCCCACCTCCATGCTGTTAAGACAGCAGAAACTGGGCCAGGGCTACAGGGGCATAACAGATGGACTGTCAAGGCTCTAACTCTCTTTTTCTCAAGCCACTCTCTTTATTAGCATGAATGGTAAATGAGCACTAATGACAAAGTTTAACACTGTTAAAGTTGTAAAGCTAAATAACTTGTAAGCTTATATAGCAGTAAAATGTCCTAAATTAACGTCTCTGTTTACACACAGGCTAAAATGCAACGAATACAATTAGTGTATCTGCTACAAAATGCTGTGTTAGACATACTATATAAAGAGAGAAACCAAGAGAGGTTAAGACTGCCAGAGAGAAAGGCGATTGGGGGGGGTAGTAGTATTGTGAAGGTTGGAAACCAATTATCTACTAACAGTGGATTCTCCGTAGGGACCACTTGAAGACCAGCATGGGAAGCTGTCTGTATGTGCGCGCATGTGTGTGTTTGTGTGGGTCTTGGTCGGAATCTGCGTCTGGACAGGGCAGCTGAGGCAATTATAAGTTAAAAGTTCCCATTCAGTGCTGTTTAAGTTTGAGTCTGGGAGGAGAGAGAGATGAATGAGGGTGCATTAGAAGATTAAGTCTGTGATTTTCTATATTTTTCTTATAGTCAGCAAATCCAAACAAAACATATTCCTATAACATGAATGTCTAACACTAAACATGGATTATTCCAAAAATGATCAGTGACATGAGAGGACAACACATGACTTTTTAACAAAATATTTATTTAACAAAAGTTAAAGAATGATGGTATAAAGTATGTCAATCAGTTAAATTAGTAGTGTCTTGTGCGTTTGAGGGAGTGGACAGTGAACAAAGAAAAATCTAACCCAAATAAAGAACCATATGCCCTGGGAGAGAGGGGGGGGGACTGATTGACTCCTCCAACTTATATAGCTGAGGAGCAGCAGGTGCTAATTAGTCCTTCCTGCTTCCCTCCTAAAAGGCAAAGACAGCCCAAACAGGAAGTCAAGAGGGCTGTCACAACCACCTTGGACGGAAACACCAAGTCTACTCAGCAGTTAAACTTGATTCAGAGTGGCATGAGAAGAGGGTGTTTACAGAGATTTTTACTGTTATATTGACAATCTGGAGTTGTGAGTAGAGGACACAGTGTACCAGACACAGTCAGCCATATTGACTATATAAAACCTGTTTATGAGCCCTGTAAACTTACTTGGAAATAACAGTGGGGGATGATGGAAACGGTTTCTGTCTGCATATGAATGGAGGGTAGGCTCTTTGTGTATATGGGAAACAGAAGGTGGCTTTATTTGTTTGTGCATTTGGGCAGTTAGGTGCAGTTGTGTGTGTCGAAGATTATGTCTTTGTTTATATGCGTGTATATGTGTGTGGCTGTGAAACTTAAAAATTAAAAAGAGAACTGTGTGTGTGTGTGTGTGTGTGTGTATGGGTGTGCAGATAAGCATGAAGCACAAGTAGTAAAGTCTGTATCCCCACAACCACGGCCTTACTTCCCCCACTTACAGACAAGGGCGGGGGATTCAAGGACGATGGAATGGAAGAAAGATATTTTTACCAAATCAGAAATTCTTACGCAGTCATCTTCAGTCATGTATACATGGTGTCACTTACAGTGGGTACAGAAAGTATTCAGACCCCTTTAAAATTTTCACTCTTTGTTTCATTGCAGCCATTTGCTAAAATCAAAAAAGTTCATTTTATTTCTCATTAATGTACACTCAGCACCTCATCTTGACAGAAAAAAACAGAAATGTAGAAATTTTTGCAAATTTATTAAAAAAGGAAAACTGAAATATCACATGGTCATAAGTATTCAGACCCTTTGCTCAGTATTGAGTAGACGCACCCATTTGAGCTACTACAGCCATGAGTCTTCTTGGGAATGATGCAACAAGTTTTTCACACCTGGATTTGGGGATCCTCTGCCATTCTTCCTTGCAGATCCTCTCCAGTTCTGTCAGGTTGGATGGTGAACGTTGGTGGACAGCCATTTTCAGATCTCTCCAGAGATGCTCAATTGGGTTTAGGTCAGGGCTCTGGCTGGGCCAGTCAAGAATGGTCACAGAGTTGTTCCGAAGCCACTCCTTTGTTATTTTAGCTGTGTGCTTAGGGTTATTGTCTTGTTGGAAGGTGAACCTTCGGCCCAGGATATCTCTGTACTTGGCCGCATTCATCTTTCCTTCAATTGCAACCAGTCGTCCTGTCCCTGCAGCTGAAAAACATCCCCATAGCCTGATGCTGCCACCACCATGTTTCACTGTTGGGATTGTATTGGGCAGGTGATGAGCAGTGCCTGGTTTTCTCCACACATACCGCTTAGAATTAACGCCAAAAAGTTCAATCTTGGTCTCATCAGACCAGAGAATCTTATTTCTCCTAGTCTGGGAGTCCTTCATGTGTTTTTTGGCAAACTCTATGCGGGCTTTCATATGTCTTGCACTGAGGAGAGGCTTCCGTCGGGCCACTCTGCCATAAAGCCCCGACTGGTGCAGGGCTGCAGTGATAGTTGACTTTGTGGAACTTTCTCCCATCTCCCTACTGCATCTCTGGAGCTCAGCCACAGTGATCTTTGGGTTCTTCTTTACCTCTCTCACCAAGGCTCGTCTCCCACGATTGCTCAGTTTGGCTGGACGGCCAGGTCTAGGAAGAGTTCTGGTCGTCCCAAACTTCTTCCATTTAAGGATTATGGAGGCCACTGTGCTCTTAGGAACCTTGAGTGCTGCAGAAATTCTTTTGTAACCTTGGCCAGATCTGTGCCTTGCCACAATTCTGTCTCTGAGCTCCTTGGGCAGTTCCTTCGACCTCATGATTCTCATTTGCTCTGACATGCACTGTGAGCTGTAAGGTCTTATATAGACAGGTGTGTGCCTTTCCTAATCAAGTCCAATCAGTTTAATTAAACACAGCTAGACTCCAATGAAGGAGCAGGACCATCTCAAGGAGGATCAGAAGAAATGGACAGCATGTGAGTTAAATATGAGTGTCACAGCAAAGGGTCTGAATACTTATGACCATGTGATATTTCAGTTTTTCTTTTTTAATAAATTTGCAAAAATTTCTACATTTCTGTTTTTTTCTGTCAAGATGGGGTGCTGAGTGTACATTAATGAGAAATAAAATGAACTTTTTTGATTTTAGCAAATGGCTGCAATGAAACAAAGAGTGGAAATTTTAAAGGGGTCTGAATACTTTCCGTACCCACTGTAGGTTTGAGCTTGATTTTACTTAGGTAATGTGATACAGGCCTTACAGTGATAATTTCATTGTAAAGTTATACCTACAAACTAAGGATTTTTTTTAATTGTGTCAATAAAATACATAAAGGAGGACCCCCAGAAGAGATGATTAGACTATGTAACCCCAATTCGGGTGGATTTTATTTTTTCTTAATTTTAGGTTTCAGGATTATAAAGTCTTCATAATCAATCAAGGATCAAACTGGAATCACAATTACTCACAATCAATAAAAGCAGCCAACCCAATCGAAATCCTATTTCTCTTTTTGTCCTACAACCCACTCAAGGACCCCTGTTGGTCCCCGGACCCTAGATTGATAAACCACTGCCATAGATATAAAGTGGCGTAGAACTAGGTGAATAACAATCAGTTTGTAGCTAGTCTTAGATTGTGTCTTAAAGCCACCATAGACATAATCATTACAGTTAAATTTGATCAGCCTCTGTTCATTATTTGTCACATCTACACATGAAGCTTAACATGACAGCGAATTGACAGTGGTGTATTTCCACAATAGTCCATTTACAGTTCCATCAGGTGAGATGCAGTGACCAGTATATATACAGATTTCCAGCAAGGAGGAATTGGCCTCCAGTGGAAAGTGTCTGCACAGGACACAACTATGTTTCCTTACTCCAACCATCTTTGGAAGCCACCTCTTGTCTTCTCTCTGTGTTTCCTGTAAAACATATTTTAGGGATCCTCAATGATGTTGGATCTTAATCGATTGCTAGGTCAGAGGCTGGAGGACAGTCTTGTCAGTTGGATGTTATTGCTCTAAGTTGATGACACTTCATGCCAGTTACACTGTTCTCTGTTGACTTGCCAAGCACACTTGTTACACTTGTTAAATGTCTTCAAGACATATTTAGTACCAGGACCATTAATTATTGAATTGTTTATTAATTTGTTCAGCCATTCATTCACAGAGGACAGGATTTATGCTTTGGTGGACAACATTTATTAGAGTTGAATCATGCAGCATTTAGGACACCTCTCTTTTCTCTAGAAAAAGAACTTTTCCATAAAATTTAAAAAGTATGTGCAATGCTTGAACTTGTGTCTTTTATTCTGCACTGCGTGTTTACCTAAAGGAGAAGCGGTAATCAGCTCATGCATATGTATGAGTGTTTGCGTATTCTGCTCTAAAACGTTGCAGAGGCGTTACCAAGACATTGTAGCTCAGGGTTTCTAAATGTTATGCTTCACTGCCTTATCACTGGTATACCCATGTCTCGAAACAAGGTTGAAATGTATGTGGTGCATTTGTGTGCATATGCAGATGTTGCCAGTGGGAGCTCCCTTTTATTTCTATAGATATAAACAGGCACATGAGTGGGTTAGTAGACTTACATGTTGATCAAGAAAGGAAAAAGAGAGATGTTGAGAGCAATATGTTCTTGAGTGGAAAACAGACAGATAAGATGTGAGTCAGGGATAATGGCTTTATGTCTGTACGTGTGTGTGAGAATGGGGAGTATGCAAACTTGGCAAGGTCTGATTATCATTGTCAAGTTAATAACACCTCATCTTTCTCTGTTTAAATTTCTGTCTGGCTACAGGCCACATGGCCAGGTTGGAATAAATGAGTGTCACCCACACATTCGCATTTATGCAGAAATTAAGTGAGAATTGTTGGTGGTTGCTATAATGGAAAGGCGATGTTTGTGTTTTGAACACTCCTTTTTTCAGAGGAGGGGGGCTGATTCCTCTCTGTCACAGCTTTTCGGCTCTGTTATTTTCCTTATTTTTCTACTTTGAATAAGATATAGCTCGTTCCCTTGGGAATGCATAGACCATATGGATGGATTAAATAATCTGAGAAGTCAAATCGATTGAAATTCCAAGACGAAGTGTGATGGAAACACAGGCACTTTCTCTTCTATTAGATTAACAAAAAATGATTATTTTCACCGAAAACCCCCCACCAAAAACCAAAAGTTTCCACCTTTGCCATGAGCAGTTTTTGTTGGAACCACTTTCTACCAAAGAAATAGACCCTACAATGAAAGCATTTTCTGTGTATTATCCAGAGTCACACTTGGTAAAGTGTATTACTGGAAAAATAAAAAATATATATTTTTCAATGCTGTTTGTTCACCTTCTCGTTTCGGGTTTAAGGCTGGAATCTTTGTAAAAGTAAAGGTAGACAGACACTTCGTAAGTACACCGATAAGCCATAACATTATGACCACCTGGGCACCCTGGTGGTCATAATGTTATGGCTGATTTGTGTATGTGCATGGGTCAGTGACAAAAAAGGCTTCTAAATAGTTTAGATTTGAACAAAATTCAATTGTTAAATAACTTTTCAAAAAGTATAAATTCACTATTTCTAACTTCACTGCCCAAAACATGTCAGGCGGCGCAACCAAATAGTTGTCAATATATATATTATTATATTCCAACTATTGATTTTAAGGGAAATCTTTGGTAGGTTTACCTTAGAGTGTCTACTCTAACACATTGTTTTTGTCGTTGTGTTTTGAATTTATTATATAATTATATAACTTAAGATTATTGCATTCATTGTCATTGGAATTTAGAACATTGCCTAAAATGGGCACAATCAGCTCTGGCAACTGTGGCAGAGCTGGAACACAACGTGGCTGTGTCCGGTGGAATTTGGGGATAAGTTTTGGTGCAAGTTGCACCTGCCAAAAATGTGATTCATGTGCTGAATGAATAATAACCCTAGCAGTTTCAATAGGGCCTTTGCAGCTGTCTCTAAACAGACATTACATGGACAGGGTATGTTTTGTCTCTTCCGATTCCAGTAACAGTCGGAGTGTTGTCATCTTGGTACATCGGGACATCTGTTTTAGGTTGATAAACTATTTAAAGATCCCAGTGATTCAGGGATTTTCCTTAATTCTGACTTATATATGTACCTCATACCTGTCATATGGAGTAGGGATGTCCCACTCAAGTTTTTTTAGCCTGTGATCTGATCGGAGTCATTTTATATTAAATATCTGCACATACCTAGTCCTGATCTGATACTTGTATTTTTTTAGAAAATCATTACATAAAGTTACTATTTCTAAATCAATTAGGAATATAGTTATTTATGACTACACTAACTTAATTATGAACTTATTGCTTTTATGTAGTATTAAGAAAACGCCCAGATGGATGCTGAATTTTAGTCTTTTAGAAGATCAAAAATTCCGCCTACAGTTAAGATAACTTTTTATTTTACAATGACATCAGTGCTCCTACAGCCATCTCCTGGATTGCCATGGGAAGAAATGATTATTATTATTCAGTACTTTTAAAAAGAGAAAAAGCTGCCAGAGAATCAAGCCTTTAACCAGAGATAGAAATTGCAGAAGGCAATTTTAAATTAAATATGTCTGAGGAAAATCTGAGAAGTATATCAAATCAATTAATTTGCCTTATTCAGAGCTATGCAAAGGAAGGCGAAAGGGCAGGTAAATTGTGGGCAAGTCATTTTGAACAAAAGGAACATTTAAAAACAGTCCTTGCAATTGCAATCAACCCTGGAAGGCTTACGACTTTTACATAAATTTGTATATAGAAAAATAGTCTCTGCACACCTAAATGTGGGACAGATGTGTCAGGAGGAAGGTACAAATTTAAACATATACTATGTAGCTTAGAGCTGAATTTTATATATATTTTACTGTTTTCGGTCTACCTGATAAAAGTTGGAAAGGACCAAAATGGATGAAGTTGGCCGCATTCACTTTAAGTCATTTATGAACTCTAGCTCCTGTATTTGGGGGAACCCATACAGTAACTACGTATAGGGCGTACGCTCTTCCTACGGCGAAATTGGCAACAAAGTTTACACGATCTAGGTGATGATAAAAGGAAAACATAAAAAAAAAAAAAAAAAACTACCAGGTCATCATAGATGGAGATTTATTCAGTTAAGCAATCTCTTAAAAGGTATATTTGGTTCTACTGGCTACCTTGAAACAACAGTATTCTCTCATATGATTATATGTTGCTAAAGAGCATGTGTCCAGATATTATGACTGATTGTTCAATGAATCCAATAGTACCTTTGATCAGCAATCTCATTTTGTTGCAGATACTGTGTAAATGTCTCTGACTATCTGCCAACTTCTACAGATATTTTGGTCCCTAAATTAACCCATATGTTTGTGTTTTTCTACTCCTCCGTTGTACTTTTTCTTTTATCTGACAACAAAATCACTTCTAAAAAGGAGCAAACCTTTACCTGACTCTACTTGACTTAATTTCTAAACAGGGAGCGTTTTAACCATTATGCGGGACCTAGATGTGTCTATCTGGGATATTTTAGTGTAAATTTGGGTTTAAAAGAAGCTTTTTTACAGTCTGTCAGCTCCGTTCTCCTTTACCACAGTTAAGTGCAGTTAATACTGAACATTGTTTCTATGGTTACAGAATTTCTGCCTTTGTTTGCAGCATCTGCAGTGCATTTAAGGAATCAAGTTTTGGAAGCAAGTGCATTTTCTATCAATTTAAACTACAAATCCTGTAAATAGTGAAAACATATTTTAGCTGTGTATGTGTGACATAACAGTGAATATACTTGATTGACTGGGATGATTATTATTGTTGATGTTTATACTATAAGCTCGCTGTGTAGACCTAAATGCAGGCATGTAGGCATATTTTTTTTCAAACTTTATGTTATATATAATAATTTCCAAAACATATATATATAAATACGGTATTGGGAAGGGAAAATGGTATTAGATCATCTCTACATAATGCAAATTGATCACTTGGTTTTAGATGAAATCGTGATCAATTTCAAATCAGTTATTAGTTATTAGATCATAACCAATGAAAACAACATAGTCACTATAATCTGGTAATTGATCTTCCCGGACAAAAATTTTACCAACAACATAGTTTTCTTTTTAAATGTTTCAGCTGACTCTTTGCTCAGTGTATACCTGGCTTGCAATTATTTCATTTTGAGTTGTGAATCAAACTCAACATAATAATCTGTGCTACCTATGCCACGAATTTCTTTTTCATTGGGTGATGTATGATGAGCTTTTAATGTGTATCTGAGTTATAATACTGTATTGTGTTACAGACCTCAGACAATAACACAAATTATATTATACACTCAGTATAAGTGAATTTTACTTTATTTTCCCTTTTGGAAAATGGCTCTAGCTATGTCGTATCATAGAAAGAAATAACAGAAACCCAATAAGTCATCATCACAAGGAATTTAATCTCATTCTACATTTGAACTGGAGCGCTTAAAACTTTCTCTTTTTTTAGTCTGGGGAATGGAATTGAGTAAATTAATCCTCTCCTGAGACCCACACACTTTAAATCATGCTAATACCTTTTGTCAAGTGGGTACCCATCAGAAAAAAGCCTGTGCTCATTTTGGTTCTAATACACTGAGAAACTACATTCTGAATTTGATAATAGAGGGAGGCAAGCAGTTCAAAATGTTCTGATGATGACGAATTGAACTGCAGTATACTTTAGGAAATAAAAAAAAAACTCCAATCCAGCTTCTTATTATGTGTTTCAGTTATAAGAAGCATATTACAAGGCAGCTTTTTAAGGGGGCAAAACAGAAGGTCTGCAGGGAATTCTTATTCACTGGTTAGAAATAATGTCCCCCTCAAGTTTTTCCCTCGGGCATGGCTTATCATTCTCCTGTGAAAGCCATTATGGCTTCTTCAACAATTCACTTGTGTGGGTGCAGCACTGCTAATCAATAGCCAATAAAGCCAGATCAGTTGAGCTTACAGAGCAATCTAGCAATCTAAAGGCCTTGTCCGTATCATTAATGTGTGAAACTAGGGGAACCTATTTTTAGGACATGGCTGCACCCTAAAGCTTAGGAAGGCTGTGTTTGTCACTAGTAAGTTGGCCAGTTCTTACAGATTGACTTCAGAATGTTTTGCCGTTGGATTCTTCTATTTAAGCAGGAGCATCCTAGTTGTGCCTTGCTATTGCTGTGTTTATATGTTCAATGACTGTGGTCAATAAAGCCTACGAGCTCTTCGTGGTCCTAGTGTTTGAGGGGGTGCAGCCCACAGTGAATGGCTACCAACGAATAAGCATGTTAAGTTGACAATGATGACTATTTCTGATTACACTCTATTGATTATTTTCAGTAAGCATGCAGGCGGGATATCTCCTTGGCAAGTGGTTAAGTAATAACTGTGGCAATTAAATTCAACTGGTTAAAATCAATGACCCCTCATGGTAAAGGTCATAGTTCAGTGTCTATCTATTACTGACCATGGATGAGATTTAAAGAATCATAGTAGTTTAAAATCAGGGATGGTGAAGGTTGCAGAATGTGAAAGGTCCAGTGTGTAACATTTAGGGGGATCTATTAGCAGAAATGGAATATAATATTCATAGGTATGTTTTTATTGGTGTATAATCACCTGAAAATAGGAATTGTTGTGTTTTTGTTACCATTTTTATCTACAGACTTTGTGTGTCATCTTCAGCGGGGGCCGCCATGTTGAACTGCCATGTTGAACCACCATGTGTAGCTCAGAACAGACAAATCAGACACTGGCTTTAGATAGGGCATTTCCCATTTTTCGTGAGTTTCATAGCCACCATAGTTTCTCCTACACACTGCACAGCTTGTTCTCATTCCCAGGTCATCAAATACAAACGCGAGCAGTGTCCAGTTAGCCGCAATCTGCAATTTAACTGCTAGATGCAACAAAAAACATGAAAACCAACCACATGGTGAACATCAAGTCTGCACCATTTCTTTTTTATTTCAAAGTTACATTTGTCACAGCATGGTACTAGTGTTACGTCTAGGGGACTGAACTACCACCAGCTAATAACACTACATACACAACATACACTGAATGCCTTTGGTTGCCAGTGAACAAGAAAAGGATGCAGGCCTTACCTGAACCCCAGGGGACTCGGCTAGCTCTCCACTGTCACTCCACTTGTTCCCCGCAGTGTTGTTCACTTGACTGTGTGGTCAGGTCAGGCAACTCCGGTCCTCTTCCCTCAGTCAACAACTGTGCAACGAGCTTGGCATTGGCTTCAGTTCTTGTACCTTAACAGATAGATGCTGACAGAAACTAAACCAAATACTTTAGGTATGAGAGTTTTAATTCATGTAAATGAAAAGTTTCTCTTTGCAGTCAACTGCAGCGGGCCTCTCTCTATGTCTCCTCTCTCTGTCCTGACGTCTGCCCTTAAACTGGCTGGTATTTTGTAAGACCCACCCTCTTGAGGATGGCAACCAATCAAAAATGACTAATGGAAACCCGCAACTGTGATTTATTGTCATATAAGGTAAATTATGTAAGGTTTTTTACATCAATCTGCATTTGTGGTTTCTGGTGTCAACGTCGGAGACAAAGACATACTGTTTCTCTCTAGGGCTGCCACACTGATGGAATTTCCCCTGCTGTGCAACAGCACGGTTTGCGGTATCATTGCCATTTTTGTTGGTTTCGCTAATTACTTTATAGACCATACAGCAAGACAATGTTTCATCTCAGTACCTGCTTGTACTAATCACCTTCACTCTCCCTCCGCCTTGCCTCCTGGGTCTGTGACTCTGTTAACAGTGTCTTTCAGCCTAAAAAAAAGTCCCCAGCTAGTTAAAATATCCTAAAAAAAATAATATTTAAATATGACTTGATGATGTGCCATCCCCTGCAGTTGGCTTCTCAATAGTGCGGTATTTCATAATTGAGGTTATCACGACAGCCCTATTTCTCGTTCTCCCTCTGTTGATTTGAATAAATGTGATATGAAAAAATAAATTAATGTAACAAATCATCTCCATGCTTTTTTATTCATGCCACACATCAGTTTTAATTATTGAAATAACTTTATAGTAGAAAAAAGGCCATTTTATAATTGGGACAGCAGCATTTGCTTTGGGAAGGTTTAAGTTAAATTAGAGCCCTGAGAAAGTAAGATTAACTAAATAAATGCAGACTTGATGTTTACTGTGAAAGATTACACAACCAAAGCATTAGCTGTGTAGCACTGGTCTCTTAATTGATTTTCTTATTGTAAATGAATGGAAACCAATGACTACATTTAATTGCAAGAAACATAAAAATATGCAGCATACATTCAAAAGTGGTCACCAAAAATATTAAGTGTATATATCATTTGTAGTTAAGAAGCTAAAATTTGCAGGCATACTGGTACAGTCATATTTAAAATATCAGATTTCTTCCTAAAGAACTGACTAAAACAACTGTTGATGTAAAACAAAAAGTAATAAAACTGAGGTTAACTCCTTAGTCGTCTCATTATAGAGCAAGTGTACTTTAAAGGAAAAGTATCAAGTAAAAGAACAAATGTTATGTGTTCACTGACTGTGTCCCTATGTACCATTGAGATGTTTATGTCCGGTGCCCTTCAATGGCAGCTGCAATGTTGAACTGCCATGTTTCTACAGTAGCACAGAACTGACAAACTGAACACTGGCTCTAGAGAGGGTTTTTTTTCACACATTTTATGGTCACTGTAGTTTCTCCTTTGCGCTTGGAAGAAGAGGGTGAAGCGAGGCAGTTGCAATCTACAATCTGCAATGCCACTAAATCCTACACACAAGACCATTAAAGTAATACAGGTGACTTTTTGGCAAAATAGTTTGTGCATATTAATGTTGTATATCTACTGAGAGAAGGAGGACTGGTCTCACCCCAGTGATGAATACACCAAACGCTCCTTTTAAGCTATTTGTCTTTTTGGCTAGCGTGCATTGTACAGTACATATCACATTTACAAGACTTCAATTCCATTGGAAAGGAAAGTTTCAAACCAGTCAAAATAAACAGATGGGGTCGGTCAAGTCAGACTCATTATCATCAAGGTCAGTGTAACAGGTCAGTGTGTAATAGTGTAATAATAAAGTATCGATATCTGTCATGAGCCTGCATGTATTTGTAGTCTGTGTTTGTGTTGTGTGTGAGAGAGAAAATGACAAACACATGATTGTTAGCATACAGCACACCCACATGAACACATGCAGAGACAGTGAGAGACTGATTCACCCACCCACCCACCCACACACACACACACACACACACACACACACACACTCAGCATCATACAAAGGTCTGCCTGGAGTCTCCCAATAATAGCAGATGGTCTTTTTGGTCCACGATCTCTCTCTCTCTCTCTCTCTGTGTCCCTGTTGCTCACTCCACCAATCTCTTTCTTGTCTTTCTCCCTCTCTGCTTTCCTCTTTGTCCATCTGTTGTTATATTGCTCACTCTACCAATCTTTTTGCTGTCTTTCTCCCTTGCTCGTCCTCTGGCTTTGTTGCTCTTGTTTCTGTCTCCCTTTTCTCTTCTTCTTCCTTTTTTACTTCCTGTTCCTGGTTTCCTCTCTTTCCACCAAATTCACTCTCTCTCTCTTTCGTTTCTCTTTCTTGCATATGATCTATGCTTTTGGGGCTGTGTGTCTGTCTTTCCTGTGGGAGGTTACTTGAGTTGACAAGGCCACTAGCAGTGCCTTGCCATGCCACCTTGATGCTGTGCCAGTGTGTGTGTGTGTTTGTGTTTGTGTGTGCGCGCCCTCTGGACAGAGCAAACATCAGAAGTGCGTGTGTGTGTGTGTGTGCGTGTTTGTCTGTGTCTATGTGTGTGAGTTTAGTGTGTGTGTATGTGTGTGTAATCGGGCTGACAGGGTTGGCAGCAGGCCCTTGCCACCTTGTCTGTATGCCAGTGTGGTTCAGCCTTTTTTCACTATATTATTTTCAATCTGAATTTGATATGACGACTAATTATTCTCTATATATGTATGTCTATCTATCCGTCTATCAGAAGTGCACATTAAAAGCCCCCCTGTGACTCTCAATTTTTAACAAATATGTCATTAATCATAAAAAAATTCCCTACATGACATGCAGATAATTAGATTGTTGATGAATTGCCAATTTTGAGCTTGATATATTGACTGAACAATATAAGCCTCACCTCAGTTGACTTTATTCTTTACCAGTCTTCTACCCTATCTGGCTGATGTTTAACAGTCTCACAGCAGAAATTACTGCAATTGTTCCAAATTCCAAAAAAAGTAGAGGCGCAGCAGCAGAAATCATTGGAAAATGGTGTGTTAAATGCCAGAGCTGGTGTTCACACTGCTGTAATGTCAAACTGCATTTCTCTGCTCTCACATTTTGTCTCATCACGCTTTCCTAAAATATAGCACACGGATTGAACCAACCAAAATGGCTCTGAGCTAAGAAGAAGAAAAAATCTCTAAGGGTTCCTCTTTTCCCTCTGCTTATTCATCTTTCCCTTCCCTAACCTCTGCTCATTCTATACCCCGTTTCTCTTTTCTCCCTATCTTTGCCTCCTCCTTTCCCTCCCACCTGGCATCTTTTCTCTCTATCTTCCTCCTTTACTCTTTTCATCACCCTCGCTCTGAATCATTAATGCCTGCCATGTCATGATCTGTGTGGATGTGAGCTGCGTTCAGAATGATTATTCCTTCTTACTGTGTTCACTTGATCTCCCACTTGCTGCTGCACACAGGCAGCAAACTCCTGACTTCTAACAGAGCTTATCATCAAATATTCACTAAAAGGCTCAAATTAACATAAAATCACATAAACGTGTAGATGTACTTGCATACTCTTTCATTGCTGTATCCCTATCTCTGTCTCTTCACTAAATTATTGCGTATTATTATTTTATGTGTATTTTGTTGGAGCAAATACAAAGACTTCACCACTTCAGTCCGTGGACAACCTCATCTGACAGTAATTACACCATAACTTCACATTTTTCAGTTTTTGTGTGCATGTCTCTAAGCCTTGCCTCAAGTGAACCATTTTCAGGTTTTACTGCGGCACATTATGCAACAGATAGTTCACATTCTCTGAACAGACTTTTTCAATCAATAAGTCTCTCTTCTGCTCTTATTTTGTTGCTCAGTGTTGGTCACAACAGTTGCACATACATTTTCTGGTCATTGGTAGAGTGTGTGCAGTAATATACAAAAGTACTATATGCCTGGCTATTTCAGCTGGCGAACTGCGGGCCACATCCAGCCCAGACATAACCTCCTAGTGGCCCTGCATACATAAATCGGATATATTAATTACATTTATAGTGGCTAACAAGTGAGCCATCTTGCCTTCTTCTCATCTCTGTTGACAGTTGCACACGCAATGTTTACAGATGTTTTGATTTTGATGATTTTGTGAGTTCCAACCTCGCTTAGTATCTCTTCTAAACATCAGTCACAGGTAGGGTAGTGCTCTTCTGAAAATAAGTCTCTGTCAACCCTGAAATGTAAAATTGATAATGAAAACTGTCAGTTAAACTTGACTTATTTATTTTACTGCCCAAACACCAATGCAATTTGCAAAGAGTATGTGCTTTAGTCAAAGAATATAATATTCAGAGGCACCAAACCTTTTTGACAACAAGGTTGTAAATAGGCTGTTAAAAATGCCTTCCACTTCTACAATTCCTCGTTTTAAAATCCAGCCCAACTGAATTTGTAATTGAATATCCCCGAATAGCCATAAATCAGTTTCCCTTTATTGTATGTCCATTAACAAACAACCTCAGACATAACTGTTCTCCTAGCATAATTTTAGGGATTCCTGTACTCTGTCAAATCAAGTTGTCGAAAACTGGGCGGTTTTCAATAACTTAAAACCAACTTCTTATCCGTTTTGCAGTATTGTTTCGTAAAATGATAACACAGAAACATAAAAAGATGTACTGTTTAGTCCAAAACTCTAACAAGTTCTTACACCTAAATGTCAAGTCAGTATCGAAAATAAGCACTAGTCTATATGAGCATCTCCTGTGGAAACAGACAGACATAAATGGGGTTTTCATGAAATGAAAAATGTAATGATTATCAATGATTATTATTTACCTAAGCCATAAGCCCTCGTTGTTGAAAGGAAGCTTACAAAAGGGTACCTATAAGAGCAAATATTTCATGCAACAATAATATAAAGTTCACTGTTGTAGGTGGTGTCAGGAGTGTCTATTTTCAAATCAGCTGTTGCACACAAGGACACACATGCACAGCAGAAGTTGTACAGTATGCACAGTCAGGTTGAGCTGCAGTCTTATATAAGAGCTTAAAACATCTAAGAAACCTCCGCCAGTGCAGAGCATTGCAGGGGGCTGGGGAAGACAGATGGAAGATTTAAAGAGAAAAAAAGGGAGATGTATACAATGGAGAGAGGCAGACAAGGACTGAAATAATAGAGGGATAATCAGTGTTGTGTGTGGGGGGGGCAATACAAGATGGGTAGTCATGAATTTGGAAGTCTAGAGGGAGGATGTCTGCAGTATGCTGCTAGGATGTCATTTAACTGCAATAACAGACTGATTATGTTGATTGAACAAAAGGAACAACTGGGTCATTCACACAAAGACATAACAAATGTTATTTTATTAGATAGCATTCAGTAGCTTCAGTATTTTCTGTTAAAATGTCTTTTAGTTTATATTTTAGGAGAAAGCTAATATTTGGAATAGCTCAATCAAAAACCCCAGACCTTAGTGTTAAATCATAGGATTAGAGTCGTTGCTCAATTTGTCCTTAACTTTAATTCAGGAGCAGTGCAGAGATACAATTGATCATCTGCCTGCCTTTGTTATCTAAAAAGAAAGCAAAAGTTAGACAGCAGTCATTTTTGTGTCTGCAGATGCTCCAGTCATCACTGTACTGATGTATCTACCAATGCTCTACTGTCGACAACAATGAACATCAGGTAAACTTTCTACTATCAACAGTCAATCAATTGCAAACAATGTGAATGCAACAGTGGTAAGAGTCATAAATAAGACAGATGGGGATCCAGGGGTAATGAAGGCAGAGGAGAGGATAGGACGAGCGAGAGGAGTGGGGAAACAAAGATGAAAAACTCATCACATCCAAACTTGAAGAACATTATAAGAAAGAGGTAGAGGGCTAGCTGGAAATGTAGAAAAAGAAAGTGGAAGAGTGACGTGAAATACAAAGAAGCGAAGGACATAGAAGAGGGATGATAGGGGATGAAGAAGGTAGAGGGGAGAAAAGGTGGACCAAAAAAGCAAAGAAGGAATAAAATGGTATTAGCATAACAAATTTCTTGGAAGAATAATTTCTCATAAAACTCACAAAGAACACCTTGTCCTCTTTGCATTAATACATATCCATAGTTTTTTTTCTTATAGACTAATAAAGTGCCTGATAATCTGTGTACTGTGTACCAAAGGAGGAAAGTTGTGGTGTGTCTGATATTTAAATGTCCAGTGTGAAGGATTTAGTGTCATCTCCCCTTCTAAGCACAAAGGAGAAACTACACTGGGCGCAAAAACATGCGGAAAACAGGAACACCCCTATCTAGAGTAAGTGTTTGCTTTTTCCCTTCTGGGCTACAGTATAAACATAATGGTTCAACATGATGGACTTCATGGAAGGCTCATTCTATGGTAACAAAAACCAAACGATTCCTACGTTCAGGATGTTATACATGAATGGTAACGTAGGTATGAATGCCAATAGAACCTTCCTAAATGTTCCTCACTGAACATTTGATATGTTGCCTTCAAAGTTGATTTTCAGTCATCTGAAAAATTGTGCTCAGTGATTTCGCAGCCAGCCTGTCAGTGTCTTTTACTGAAAAGTCAGCTGAATGTCAGCTTAATGTGTTACTTTTGGAGATGAGTGAAGAAAGAAATTGCTTTAATGGCAGTAGTAGCTGCATTTTAAGGTGCCATATGCATGTCTGTGTGTGTGTGCGTATATGTTAGATGAGTGTGTGTTTTCTTCGCCTGGTGTGCTGTCTCTCTGCCCAATTAAGCGGCTGTGTTTTTTTCTACACTCTGGTCTTAAGGCGCACTTTGTTGTCAAACTTCCTATAATCCCTTTTAGGATGAATCTCGTGACAGCAGCTGACCAGAAATCTCTCTCTTTTTCTCTCCAGCTTTCTGCTTGATCCCCTCATCTCTCTCAAATTCCTTATACACACCCTCCACCTCATCCATCCACATACCCCCCCACAACACACACACACACGCACGCACACACACACACACACACACACACACACACACACACACACACACACACACACACACACACACACACTTCTTTCCCTTATCCGCTGCCTAAATTACTGGCTGCATTTTATCAGTTTCACACAATAACAGCACTTTGCTTTCCTTTCCTTTTCTTTCCTTTC
This sequence comes from Dicentrarchus labrax, assembly GCF_905237075.1. Lineage (NCBI taxonomy): Eukaryota > Metazoa > Chordata > Actinopteri > Moronidae > Dicentrarchus > Dicentrarchus labrax. Next base: position 17,405,592 of record NW_026136721.1, on the reverse strand, counting down.
CTTTGCATTGCTTCTATCTCTGAGTGGACCATTTATGTTTTGGAACATTGCTGTTGATACAGGTACATTTATTAAAAGCCCGCCCCGCACCCCAACCTTTTGTTTGCATTTGAAAACAAATTGCCATCGCACAACTACTTCTTTTGACATGTTTCTCTACACCAGGATGTGAAAATGGGTCTTGACGCAGTAAATGAGCTGCATTCAAAATAATTTATAGCAGTGCACCTCCTTTGACCTCCTGTTTGCTTATTATTACAACAACTGCACTTGAAATAAACTGTTCCATCTGAACACCCTCTGCTCTCTTTGTCTCTCTCTCTTCAGATGACACATAGACCACAATTTGCTGCAGCCTACATGTCAGCCTGTATGGAAAATAGCCTGCCTCAGTGTTGCTGTAAGGAAGCAAAGTGAAAATAGAAAGACTAGCTACATTTGGTTGCAAAACTAATAATTAGAAATTCATCTGTTGATTATTTTTTGACTAATCAACAAATTGTTCAGTCTATTAAATAGGAAAATCACAATTTCCCAGAGCACAAGGTGATGTTTTCAGATTGCTTGTTTTCTCAGACTAACAGTAAAAAAAACATGTATGTAGCTATTATACAAGTCCCACTATTTGGTTTGTGCACGGCTGAAGAAACTTTTGCTCCAACTGAATTTGGATGAACCCATTTTGCTGCAGTTGGCCACATGCTACTTATGGACACTGATGGAACAAATAAGATTGTAGCTGGCCTTGGAGTAGCTCTGCTTCAGAGATATGTTTTTGTAAACCTCTGACACAGTCACCAGCAACACATTTCTTCCTCCTATTACTCATCCTTGCTCCAAGTGCATCTTTCAGTTCATACTAACACAATTGCACAATTATTGTGATTCCTATTCATCGCCTGTCACTGTTCACTCACCCTTCTACTAGAAAGGCTAATATATGGCTTTAGTTCCATCTCCTAGAATTAACTTCCACTTTCACTACTGTTGCCTTTCTCCTACTTGACATTTTCCTTGTTTCCTTTCTTATTCGCTTTCTCTCGTCATCTGATTGTTGTGTATTTATGTGATGGGGTTCTACTTTCAAAGTTGTGGCTACTCACCCTTACAATATGGAAGATAAAGTGCAGGTTTGAATCTTTCATCAAGGATTAACTTCTTTTCCTCTTCACCCCTCTGGCTGATTCACTGACTTTTTTTTCCTTTAGCAACCCTGGTTTTGTTGCTGTCTTTTACTGTCTTGCATAGCTGAAGCATCTGAAGAGATAGGTTTCTTGAAATATATTGTGGTCAATTTATATTAAATTGATGAAAGATTTCAATATGATTTTTTCAAAATTGCTTCTGATGTAGATATAACCGCTTGTCACTTGTCACTTAACAGGCACTGGAAGGAAACAGAAGAATTCAACCCAGAAAAATTAGTCTTAAAGAATTCATCAAGGATTTTCACACAGACAGTTTGCCACTACTTTAATGTGTCACTGTGATGTATAAATCAGGAAAATGTATAGATTTTTAACATGACAGTTACATCCCAGAGTGCTGCGTGGAACCTGCCCATTTCTTACAGAGGTTGATGTGTGGGTTTGAATTGGTTCCTCACATGCATACACTTCTTCTCCTCTTTTCTGACATACTAATGTGAGGAGGGTGTTGTTCTGTTTTGTGTCTCATTACCCATGCACAACAGGGACGAAGAGGTGAGTTTAGTAACTTGTAGTAGATTTTTTTTTCATCTCTACTTTTAAGTTTAACATAATGGCTATGTCATTCTATCTACTGCTATATCTGCAACTACAATGATAAATATTGTAAAAACTTAAATTCCCCTTCATACGTCAATAACTATGAGTATAGCTATGCAGCCTATATACCACCAGTCAGTGGTAGCGAGACATTGCTGCACTGTCTATCGTATTTAAAACTATTTTAGATGAATGTCGTCAAACTGCCTCCATCCGTCTTGGAGGTTGTTTGGTCCCGGTCCATGTCAATTTTTCAAGTTACTTACAGCTAAAGGGCAATCGTCACACAAAAGTGGGAGTGGCTACTAAGGCCCACACAAACTGCTATACGCATCTGCAGATCTCTGGCAGAAGTGTAGCAAAAGCAATGCGTGAAAATATAGCCTGAGTTGTAACCAGTGAATTGTCTGTATTTGCCACTGTTCCTTGGACAGCAGTATGGAATTTTTATCCATATTTTAGAACTTGAGTTCTATTCATCACGATACCACCCTCATACCACAATGTTTACAACTGTAAGATGCAGGGTTGACGACACAGAAATCTGTCTTTGTTGTCAATATTTTCTGTGTCTAAGAAGTTTTGTGCATTTACATAAAAACACAAAAATTTTGTGGAGCATCAATAGAATCTTTTTTGTTGCTCACTCTTGTCTCTGTTTCTTTCTTACTCTCCTTATGGGGAGATTGTTAATTTGGACTGTCAGGGATGTTGGAATTGTTTTGTTGACTAGATAGTGATATTGTTTTCTGTGACAGCAAATTTGAAAATTGTTCTGTTTTTTGGTATATTGAGCCTCCAATTACAACCTCTTGTTCAAATACAAATCCACACAAACACTCCTTTTCTCTCCTTCGTTTTAAGATTTCCATTTTTGTTGTTTTGTGTCTCTATTATTTGGCCGAAAGAAGGGCTTCTACAAAGTATGCCTGTGGCTATCAGCACTTAAGGACAGGAAAATGCTTTAATGTTTGTTTTTTTACCCTTACATTTAACAGAGGAGTGGGATCAGAGCTCCAAAATAGGGTGTATTGCTCTTAAATCCAAGAATACATTCGGAAGCTGTGGATTACTTACTAATGCTGCAAAATTTTGTCTTCAGTTTTCGTGACGAAGTCGTAATCACAAAACTTTTTTTCACAATGAAAAAAATCTTAAAATCTTCCCCACTATAGGAAAATTGGAGAAAACAGGTACACTTATTCACAATATTAGCACAATAAACCACACAACTTTGTCACCATAAGAAGCTTGCATAATAACCCTACAAATACAGATCTGTATGCATGCATTTGTATGCAAGCCTATCATCACGTTATACAAATCACACAAAAAAACAGAACTTTATACATGTCATGTTGAATGTTTCATAAAGGTAATACACATTCAGAAGAAGTCACACACTTTCTCTTTTAATGAAGCAGCACACAAACCAAACAGACACACACACGTTATTTAAATCAGCTCCAGTTGATTAAACCCATCACATCAGACCTGTCTAAACAACAGATGAAGGGAGTGGGAAACAAAGCTGAAACATAATCAAAGTGAGGTGAAGAAAGAAAAAATATGACAAGCTGTCCTTCACATATATTAGTCATTGAATAGATCAGAGAGGCAAGGGCCACACACAAACACACACTTCAGTTCACTTTTGCTTTTAAACCTTGCACGTGATTGCTACATTTTGACCAATCAAGGTGTGAACAGCCAAGGTTTAAAGTTTAATATGAGAGCAGAGGATGTCAGAGTTTGTGTATGCATGCATAGCTGAGCGTGTCAGTAACTAATGGTAACCCTTCAACTTAAGTTATTCATAATAAAGTCGACAACTGGACAAGGCGATAAATATCAAATGTAAAAATTGTAACTACCAAATATATAATTTGAATTGTGTTACCAACCTTCACCATAATGGCTCAGTGAAAAACATAATTACATAGTCAGGAGTTGCCAATAATCAATATGTTTATTTTTAAACAATGAAAAAGACCTAATTATGTTACCAAAATGTCAAAACTACTCAAAGCAACCAAAATAACAAAGGTCTAATGGGACAGCCAAAATCTGGAAGAGATACCTGTACCTGTGTGTCTTTTTCCTTCATATATTTTTTAGCTTTTGATGTGTTCGCTTAAGTCACATTAAGCCAGCCAACCCATATTTGGACAAAACCTGCACTCCATTACTCAAATCGTAATACAATAAATGGTTGGGGAGTAGGTAAACTGCTACAATACATCTATTCATTTTCTTTTGCTTGGTCTGTCATATCAACACTGCCACACACACTCAAGTAAACAACACAAGCAGACAAGTGCAGCAACAGAGAGTAAGAAATATTAGCTTTGTGGTTCCCATTCTTTGTGCAGTCAATATACGTTGTGCCCTGGCTTCAGTCTTGGGACACATTTGTCATCTGTTACCTCTAACTTTATCAAACAATATCATATTTCTTTTTCTCTGTTTCGCCAAATGCCTACAAATCCCCAAAAGAGTTTGTGAGCTGGAAATGTGGAATCTGGTTTCATGAGTGTAATTTTCTTGTTGTTGTTGCTATCTTCTGAGGTCCACATGTCAATATAATGGAAACAAAATCACCGTTAGATGTTTTGTATTTGTCAGTAGGAAAAGTGTGTGTGTGTCTGGGGGTGGCAAGTCTTGACAGACAAGCAGACTAACCAAGAGTTAGACAGGAGACAGTTGGATGATGAAGACCAGCAAGTCTGAAGGCAGATAAAGAGTGAGATCAGAGTGCACTGACATTTGATAACACATCCAAGGATGATGCCATTCGACTCAGACTGCCAGGAAGGCTGTTGTAATCTCTCATTAGACAGGTGAGAAAGGAATGAATGACAAGTTAGAAAGTTATAAACCAAAGCAGAGGCTATCTTTGACGCAAGTCAAGTCAAGCTTTGAACAAGTTTCTTACTGTCGACTGCAAAGTATTGCACTGGTGTGGACATCTTGCTATAGTTATCAATGAGACAATGACATAAGATCCAGGAAGTCCAGTTTGATCCAAGTTTATTAAACACAAAACCTCAGGGCAGAGGTTTACATTATTTGCCAATATTTGATTGGCCAGTGCAGAGCAAGATGATGTTGGGACCACAATGAGACAGGTTCAATGTATTTGCTGGATGACCCAGTTTGGGACCCCAACTGCTATGCGAGGGAGAACATTTGGTACCATTGGCCACTGTATTTGATTGACCAGAGATGTCTGGCAAGGTGCAGTAAACAGCAAGAAGTGCTTGAACCAAATATAATTTATTTAATAATAATAAATAAATAAAACACCATAAATGTCACTACATTTTACTTTGGCACCAGGAGCAATGAAATCCACTTCTAAATCCAAAGCCACAAGTTACATTCTTAAACATATGGACTCGCTCTATTTCTGTCTTATTTTTCTGGGCTGTTTTTTAAGCTTCACCGTACATTTGACCCATTCCTGAATGTGTCTGAGACAATAAATTGAGCCTTGGGGGCATTTTCCGCCATTCTGTTGTGCTGCTTCTTGTCCATATTTGACTAAGCATATTTGGTAATGGCTTCTCCCCGTGTCCCAGAACCAAATACAGTTTCCAACGGTGGCTGGCACATAGCATGACTGGGTATGCAACCGAGACGCTGTTATGGCCTTAACACAATGCCATTATCGCTGTAACACAGTGCTAATGCTCTCTCTTGCTTGTTCTCTCTCACAACACACACACGTACCAACACACTTTTACACACTAAAGCTGTGTCTCTCTGGAAACTAATGGGTTGTGCTCCTAGGAAGACACGGATACTTAAGAGCTGGTTAGGGGCTGAACACAGATGGTGTGTGTGTGTGTGTGTGCGTGTGTAGGTGTGTGTGTGTGTGTGTGTTTGTATGTGTGTGTGTGAAATAGAGAGAGAGATATGTGAGCCCTGTTGTCAGTTTGTTCATGTTTACTGTGTGTTTACTGTGTGTACTGTAAGTTGTCCTTCACTGTGTTTGTTTGCATGCATACGTTAATGACAGCTTGCATTTAGGTTTTTGTGTGTATGGCAGAATGTCTAAACAATGCTCTGATCCTATATGTCAGTTTATGGACACGTTTCGTCTTAATTGTTCTTTTTTTTTCTGCTTGTGCGTGTCCATGTTTGTTCATGTGTGCCATGCTGTTTCACTGCCCTTGCTGTTCGTTGAAAATGGATGTTTATTTCCAAGTTATGCGCTTTGGCATGAAATGTACACATGACTACAGACACACAATCAGGCCCAGCAATCCATTACACTTGGTTTTCAGCTGTACTAAATACTGGGCTCAGAGCAGCATAGGGACCCTTACTGGAGATGATAAAGCACAGTAACAGTCAAGACAAGTGCAACAACACAAAACGTGCAATGACAGAAAATGCAGATCATCAACATATTTTCATTGACACAAATATACAGACACAAAATCACACAGAGGTGTCATATTACATCCTTTGCATACATCCCTCTTCCACAGTTTCTATTAGTATAAATGGGCTCCTGTGTGCATTTAATGTTTAAATAGAGAACTGGGATCAGGCAGTGGGACCAACAGCATAGCCTCAAACTTTTCCTCTGTCTGCTCTGGTGACTGTACTTAGCCCTCTTCATCACTGGTGGTTAAAAGAGCAGCAAGAGGATGACAAGAGAGAAGGATGAAGAAAAAGTGTCCAGAGAGTGAGAGGTGTTTTTCACCATCATCTAATTGTGCTTATACAGCTCTGCATCAGCCCAGCCATGGGCAATGTACACTAACATATGTCCTTGTAGACCCATAATGCAGTGATGGGAGTCAAGATTGCATGTTGCAGCTGCCATCTGTTTGCAGTCTGTGTGTGTATTTTGATACCAATTTAACATAAAATGCAGCTTCTAGGGAACTTGTGCAAATTTAACTGACTGTTTCATTGCTAATCTTGTTCTGTGCACTGATGGCTCCACATTTGGCTTTCTAACAAAAGAATTTGCCTCTTGTGGCTCACTTCCCGCTATAGCTAGAAGGCCTATGATTCAGGGAGTTTCTATATTCTCTCCATGTTCATGGGGGTTTCCTGTGGCTGATCCAGATTCCTCACACAGTCCAAAAGACATGTAAGTCAGGTGGATTGGAGGAAATGAATTGCCAATAGGTGTGACTAGGAGTTTTAGCACTTTTCTGTCCATTTGTGTTAGCTGTGACAGAGGACAGGGTGGATTTGCGTCTTTTACTCATGCATGCTTGGATACACTCCAAATCCTTGTGACCCTGAATAGAAAAAAGCAAGTAGAGAAACTGAATTCATGAATTACTTTTGGTTCTGCTTTCTTTTTTTATTCATTCATTCATATTTTTCCAGTTTGGCATTTTAGGGAAAGTCGGGAAATGTATTTATTTACATGAGTAAAATCCAGACCACAAACTTAGGCTAAAATTTTACAGTACTCTAAGCCAATCTTACCAGATAATGAAGAGATACAGCAGCTGCTAGTTCACCGGATTCAGCATTAAAGACCAACTGTCATGCAATGAGGAGGAAATAACCATTTGTTTGTTTTGGATATTTGTGTATGTGCATGGAGAAAATGAGTAGAAGCAATAATACATCCTTGTTTAGTATTTTGCATAATCACTACTACCTGCCACACTTTGGCTGATGGGGAGAAGAAAAATACAGAGACCTAAATGGAAAAGACACAGTGGAGGGAGGCGGGGGATTTGTGCATGATGCTATTCGCCTTCAACTTATGCTCTGTACTTTGGGAGATATTGGAAGCTTTATATGTTACTAAATAAGATGAGTGGACAATGATGCAGAGCTGGAATTACAGAAAGAGATGAGATCCATAGATGGGGAGTGGTTGGATGGCAGAATGATCGAATAATAAAGAAAAAGAGAGATGATTACATGACCCTGTATGTCTCAAATACTGTATATATAAACACATATGTGGCTAGACTCAGCTCTGTAATTTAGTCACAGTGTGGTCCTCTATTATCTACAGCAGTCAAGTATAAAACATCTCATGGTGAATGTATATCTATATGAAAACCAAGATAATTTAGTGTGCACAAGCAAAATGTCAGATTTTAAAGAGACCATAATTTAAGTAAAAGCAATGGGAGTTAACATTTCACTGTGGGGTAGTATTCCTTCCTGCAAACTCAGACACAAAAATACATTTTTTTGTTTTTTCAGTTTTTCATTTTCAGTTGTTTTTTTTGTTTTGTGCCTTTTTTTCAGCATAATCACTGATTAGCTTTGTAGAGATGTTGTTGATGGCAGATGGTGGAGTTGAATTAAAAGTATTTATCTTCATCGTTCAAGACACAGAAAATGAATGTACCCAGACATATCAGTAGGAACATCCTGATGCAGCACGTTTGTGGAGGGATGATCCTAATTTTATTGATCCTTTGAACTTTATAGTACTTGTGTGAGATCTAGCTGACTAGTCTTTCCAATCATTGTTTTATCTGTTGTAAATACAGTAGAAGTTTGGAAATACTAAATCTTGGTAAATAGCGTGGTATACTGGCTGTAAATACTGAGGTGGGTACTGCGGCAGTTTTTTCTAGAAGTTCGACGCCCTTTGTGTTTGAGAACAACTTGCATACAGGTGTATAGATAAAAATTTTAGATATTGATTAAGCTTCAAGAATAGCTTAAAATCTCTTTAGTAAAAGGTAACTTTTTTATCATTATCAACACATCTGATCATTATTTTTTTCTCAAGACGTCATTCAGGGTCTTGTTTTGTCCAACCAGCAGTCCAATAGGGATGACCCAGACTAAGATTTTCATAGTTGATAAGTAGTTGTTAGTTAAAGTCAATAGTTGACTAGTTGTTGCATGTTTGATGATATTAATAAACTTGTTAAAATACATATTTATGTATATTTTATCATCCGCCTGTTAAATGCTAACAGCACAGTAATGATTCTGAATGTGTCGGAACAATCAGGTAAACATTCTCCTATGCTAGAAGTGTAAACCTCCCCCTGTCCTTCAAGTTCCCAGCCTGGGTAGAGTAAGCTAAGAGGACCGCTATGTAGCTAATGGCAGCTAGTACTGTGTCACATGAGCAAAGATCTGTGTTGCAACAATCCCCTGAACGGAGTTTGATGTTCATTTCTGTGACAATCCGAACTAGTCAAAGTGAACAACTAATGGTTTAGTTGACTATTAGGGGGCAGCCCTCCAGTCCAAAACACACAAATATTCAACTTGCTATAATGTACGACAAAGAAATTCTCACAAATTCTCACATTTAAGAACCTGGAACTGTGGAAATGTTTGGTATTTTTACTTGAACAATGACTCAATTATTCGATGATCAAAATACTCTCCAATTGAATTTATTCCAATGAACTTTTTGAATCATCAGCCAATTATTGCAACTCTAGGTCATGTCACATGATCCATATCATTTTCATAAAATCATTCACTGACCCTCGTATGAGAGCATTTGTTATGTCTCTCTAGCAGAGTTTGTCATCTGTGAATGTGCAAGCCTGTGTGTTGGTAATTGCGTCATCAGCTATTCATTTATGAATACTGCAAAACATTCAAGAGATGTCTGTTTTTGCTGTACCATATGCCTCTAAATCCTGCACCGTTAACAGCACTTCAAGCTAATTTTCAAGTTAAAAGAGTTATTGCCATTGTGAATGAATAACAACTTTCATCTACTGCTGTGAATGATGTAGGGTATGAGGGGAATTTCTTAAAGGGAAAAAAAAAAAAACCCATGCAGCTCCTTGTTAACTCTAGACCCTTTAAGCCAAAATGTGCGAAGAAATGATAATTAACCTCCTCCCTGTCTTCCCTATTAAATTTCAACAAAGCATCTACTGGTAATATCCCAGAGTTCACTGGGGGAGGGACAGAATAGTTGATGGGATACGAAAGAGGGAAGCACATCTGGTGTTAGAATACACCCACTGAGACACTGAGAGGTTTATGGGGCTACACTGATTAGGAGACACACACACCCGAACACTTACAGATATACACACACAAACACAGTATCAAATTTTAATCCAGGTGCCAGGAGGAAGAGGGTACATCATAAATAACTGTGTGTGAATGTGTGTGTATCAACTCACTAGTGTGCTGCAGCATAGTGGGTGTTGATTGGATTGATATGTGGGTATGGTATGTTTTTCTGCCTTTGTGTATATACTGCAGATGTATATCTTCATGTGTATGTGTGTGTATGTGTACATATGCATGCATGAATTTGCATGTGTGTCAGGGTGGAGATGGCTCCTACTGCAATTCTGATTACAATAGCAGTGTGCAGATAATGAAATTTCCTCCTGTTTCAATCATGCACTAATTAAACACTGAAAGATAACTGGTGAATGCTGTGTGCAGACTTAAATGTGTCTTTCTTGGCCCTAGCCCTTGTCTTCACCTTCATACAACATACAGCGCTTGTGTGTGTGTAACAAAGTGTGTCTCACTTCTGATCCAGTTTGTAACCTTGAATTGATCCAGACTGCATAAGTTAGTGTGTTTCTTCCCTTACATACACATTACAGCAGACTTTTGTGTATTCCCAGTTTATAGCATGTCTGGGATCAGTGAACGGAAATGTATGTGCCTTGTCAGAAAAAAAAAAAACATAGCTCAACATCAAGATCACATGCATGTTCATAATCATTTATTTCAGTGAGTGAACCCGAGAAACTAAGTTGAGCTCACTGTCCCAATTCTTTAACTTTTGACTGCAGCTGGGAAAGGCTCCCAGGGTAGCCATTACTGGCTGGAGAGGCTGTAATGAAAAGCTGGAGGGGGTCCCAAAAAGTCTGGATGAAGCACTTGCCACTTTACACTGCATAGGCGTGAAATAATAGCTTCCTGTAATTGCCCCGGATACTTTATGGGGTCTGAGAGCTCTGATGATACAGCTGGAGTATTGAATCCGTTGCTGGTCTTCACTGGGTTTGTCTTGGATCATTTCTTTGTTTGTGCAAGGTTATGCAAAATTGAGATTCTTGAAAGATTCTTTGGAGGTTGTAGAAGGTGATGCTTGTTAAACTTTTGGTTATACAGGGAAAGCCAACTGAGCTCAAGTACTGCTTGCTGCTGCTTTACATTCAAACACATTCACACTTGGTAGCTCCTGAGTACAGTGGATAGTATAGTACAGTCACACATTTTCCAGCTGGTCTTGCCTTGCTTTGCCGCCAACAACGTTTTGTACAGTATGTTGGTAAAGTCTGCTAGAAAAACTATTGTGTTTTCACAATTTGAGCTTGATAAGTAAGTCATGATACAGTGAAACACATTCAGTTGTTACATAAGCTGTGTTAATGCTTCATCCTATAGAACAACAGGCTGCCAAATAATAAGCTGGAGTTGCAGTTTGCGTAGGAGTATATGCATAATGTGTGCTGGTGCTTTGTTCCCTTTTTGATCTTAAACACACACCCGAATGGCACCAGATAAAAAAAAATAGCTCAAAAGGCAGTGTAAGTTGAACAGCCCAATTAATGAGATTTATTAATGATGCTTTTAGAAATGGAGATGGAGGCAAAAATGATCATGTTTATCGTTTGATTTCTGGAGGGCACTGTTTTGTTTCTCCGTCCTCTTTTAATTTTTGCTTCTGCTACTTAATTTTAATGGGAAGTTGCTTTGGCTCTGAGTCACTGCCTGTCTGTCTCTATAATGTGTCTTCCCTGTTTCACCTGTCTTGTCTCATCTGTCTTTCTCTCGCTCTCCTGATACATTATATCATCTTATTATTATTATTTTATATATTAGAATGCTTTGTTCTCCAGTGGATACCAGACAAACAAAGACATAATGTACCCTTCACAATCATCCAAAGTCTCAGCACAGCCTATCCAGCCACAATCTTCTTACACTCTGTGTGTAAATCCAAACAGATGCACCAGCTAAGAAGATTTTCTTGCTAAAATGTACCTCTCATCGGTTCAGATAACAAACTCAACAAGATTTATCCCATCCCATCCCTTTAATCCTATTACTTTTGGGCCTCAGACCCATTTGTTTCCCTTCCAGTTGATACTTCAAAATTTCTAGACGCACAGACCACCCAACAAAAAACACTGCACACTTTACTGACTTGTCCTAAAACAACACATTAGTCTACCCAGACCACAACAGCTTCAGAGTCAAAACACATCAAATATGTAAGGGTAAAACAGCAGAGGTCACACAAAACGCCACAAAGTCGGCACAGTTTCCTTGTTGACCAGATTATATTTAAACTCACCACTGAAGTTTTCAAAGCAGCACAGTCAGCTCATTGTTGTTTTTAAAAAGTTATCCAACACCTGAGGATGTTTGAAAACAAATCCATCCATAATCTCCCAATGTAACAAACTAATTCAGTTTACAAATTTTACACTGTAAAAATGAATGGGTGTGCCTTGTAGTGGGAAGCTTCCCCACTGATCTCAGTGACAGCCTAATTAGCCTATGTTGAACACTAATATGTGGGTACTGAATGATGGATCTGCTACTAAACTCAGATCAGTGCGATACTGACAGCACTATAGCTATGTGAGGTATATGGTGATGTGACTTATTTTTTTCAGAGATCATTTTGAAGAAGCAAAGTTTCCCCTAGCCTCTTAATAGCGACTATGACTGTTTGCCTTAACAAAATTCTTGCTAATAACATAAGGAACATATTTATTGTCAAATCGTAATTAAAATAAGTACGTAGTTATTTTTTTAAATTTGGATTGTTATTTCCCGACATGCTAGCATGACTGTTAGGTCATCTAGTTTCATCTGATACCAGTATCACTCCAGCTTTAATACGGAGCTACAGCCTCTGAAAGACAGTGCGCAGTAGAAGACGGAAGGATAACGTGGTGGCACTTGGTTAGGCCAATCAGATTTCAGTGGAGGCCAGTGCCACTGCAGAATATGCAGATTTGTATGCAGAAAGACATATCATCAAAGTTGAAGTAGCAGATAAATTTCACTCAAAAGGGTCACATTTACGGACTTTTTATTGCATAAATTAGGCATGAATATAAAATATAAATGCAGTATAAATCCTTTACTTGAACAAAGAGACTGTAAATTGAAATGCTACTGTATACATACTAGGAAAATCACTGTATGGTGAATGTCACAAAGGCTATTTAAAATGTAACATATGTATATCTGCATTGACTATACAGCAACAAAATGCTGAAATGTTGAAATGTATTTTTCATTAGGACTGACAAGTACAGGCAGCTGCAGACTTTTTTTTATGCACAGAGTTCTCCGTAGAATTTCACAAAACAGTACATTCTTGATATGACAGCGGTGTGATAAAATATTAAAGTGTTCATCTGGCTGGGATGTCTGTTTGAACAGGACAGATAGTCATGCCGATAGACAGATCTGCGGAACCACAGATCTGTGTTGAGGGATTTCTCTGGATATAGTGACAGTGATATAAAGTGATGTGCTAACACACTGAAATGTCACAAAGAAAGTTTTTTTTAAGTCACAACAAAGTGGTTAACTAAATTACAAAAACTGCTCAAATGTTGAAATGCCGCGTTTCCTGCATGACGTAACGGTAAAAGTCTGTGACAGCTTTTTCACAGTCTATTGTCAGTATTCTGAACTACAAAAAACAAAAAAAACCCACATCGGATTTCCAGTTTTTATTGTATTTGATGGCAGACATTGTATGACATGTCTATAATCATGTAATATGAGACCAGACAAAGGAAACACTGACAAAACAACATGGGCATCAGTGGGGCAGATCATTGTACTATTTAATGTACTGTACATTTAAAATCAAATCATGTATGAAAGCTAGAGCAGTGGCTGCCAAAGATAGAGTATACATTATTAACTTGCTGGAGGCACAGAGTGAATATTGGATGACTATTGGACATGAGAGAAGTTGAGAATATGCTGACATGTTGTAAAATGTGAATTTTTGCTTGGACAAAGATACTGCATTGTTCAACACATCAAACTGATGTCAGTGTCCCTTTAGAAACCTTGTCAACCATGTATTTTTCACTTCACGGAGCAGAGATATGACACAATGTCCTGTGGTTAAAATATTTTGAAAGCAATTGGAACAAAATAATGACCCTACGGTGTGAATTAATTTTTTAAAAATAAATCCTTGGAATTTCATGTTACCATGGTTACCAAATAAAGATCTTGGATAACTAGACAGACAGTGGCAACTGAGTATGATCAGGCTAAACCCCCCTCCCCCTTTTGTGGATGGTCTTGATGTGGTTTGCTTGGCTGCATCAGACTTTAAAAGACAGTGTTCTGGTGTGCATGCACAGTGTAACGCGGTCCAAATGATTAGAGGGCCTGCACCATACAGTGGGTATATATATATATATGTATATATATATATATATATATATACATGGCAGCATTTAAGAAAGTTGCAGGTGGTATACAGGAGAGTATATAGGAATATTACTGAAAAAGAGAGTGGGAACTCGGGGACTGAGTTGCTTGTTAAGCTAGCAAATACAAGGCACAGCATCATTTGTCCCATCTAAGCCAGGACAGCCGCACAGTGGGATGGCAATGTCAAAACACAGATGACTTTGTTATCAAAGTGCTGACATGATGTGATGCAGTGCAACTGTCTGACAGTGATCTGTGTGTGTGTATGTGTCTGTGTGAAAATGAATCACAGCCGGAGAGAGACGCAGCAGTTGGTCTCAGCGGATGCAGCATGGATCGTACTTAATGACTGTACACTGTGTTATTTACAGGTGGTGGACGAAATAACAGCAGCCGCTTAAACTCTTAGGCAATCTTATTTTAGTACAACAGAGGTGTATTCAACTTTATAGTCATTTTTGAGGCTGCAGATTATAGTGTTGTCATATTACATTGCCTTATATTATATATATAGTGTGCTTGTATTTTTATCTGTGTACTGCATTTGTCTGTGGACAAACATGCCATTTAGATAAAATGAAATAGTTTTAGCTAGATAAAACCCTGGAATAATTGGTCAAAAAAACCAAAATGAGCTTATCAGGGCCTGATCAATCAAGCTGACTGGAGTATTTTGGTATCATGTTAATCAAGGTATTGTAATAACAATAGTGTGAATTCCCCAAAATGCTCTAACCAGCCATCAAATTTTTGTCGTATTATTATATTGTACTTTATACTAGTGGAGTAGAATACAGTGTATGTGTGAGTATGATAGTAAAAGTCGATCTGATTACTACTTAGTTTTATATGAACTTTATTACCAGTATTTCTATTAAATCACAAAATGTATTTAATGTCAACTTTTTCTTTATTAAAAGTTAGAAAGGGTCTACAAACAGTACATGCGTGGATGTATAAAAAGAAGGAAAGGGAGGAAAGGATGAAAGACAAGCAAAAGTGAAAGAAAGATAAAAAGGAAGGGAAGGAAGATGAGAAAAGACATTTAAGTCTGTTTAATCATAATGAAACATCTCAGCAGAGTATGACAGCAAACACAGAAATGTTACTGACAAATACCAATAAACAAAAACAATCCCTCCAATCGACTGGGACAAGTTTGATCCTCTCTTGGATAAAATGAAAGGATGAATGGATGTTCAACTTTTAGCCATCATGCTTCGCCTGGGGCTAAAACAGGTGCATTGGGCACACACACACACAAACACACACACACATATGCAGACATGCACACACACAGCCTGAAATCATTAGACATTGATTGAGTTTTACAATCAATACATGTGTGGACAGGGCACAATAGATGAATGTATCATGTCTGCCATCAGCCGGTGGCTGGATCTGTAAGTGATGTGAGCACAAACACACACACACACAAACACAATTTATATGCTAACCAGGTAGAAATATGACTCCTCCCCCCCTTAAGATTAGCACAAAGTGTTCAATTACTGTGTGTGTATGCTTCTGTGCGTCTCTTCCCATAAAGAACACTTCACATACAGTTGATTGCTAAAAAGGGCTCGGATCACACAGAGGGATCAATAAACACAGGTTTTTACACACCTGTAAACACATCTCTCATAAGTTTAACACAGCAGTGAAAGAAAGCAGAGCCATGCTCCTGTTCCCTTAGTTGTCAATTTTACAATTATTATGGTGCTGATAGGAAAGGGGAGCAAAGAGAGGGAGGGACAAATAGATGTATGCCTAAATATTTGAGATGTAATAAGGGCCTGAGCAGCGATTGCTGCAAGGACCCTCTTTATCTGAAGGATCTTCTTCTTTTTCTCAAAAAAAAAATTCATTTTTCGCGGCCACAACGTGCTCCAAAACTCATGAAACACGGCCCACATGTCAGTGGTAGTGAAAATTCACAAAATATATGGGCGTGGCAAAATGGCTCAACAGAAATCCGCCCCAGTGACATGTTTCACAAATATGTCAGAAAATCGGTCCACATGTATATTATGTCCAGATGTATTTTAACAAACTTACGCCTAGGCAATTGATAAGATCAGCTTCATATTCGGTGCATTCTACAGACCGTGACAATGAAAAGTTATCCAAATTGTGAGTTTTAGTTGAATGGGACGTTCATGTTGTGGTGCAAAATTTATATTTTTCTCTAAGAAACAGGAAGTTGTTGTAAATTCAGTGTACTTTGTCCAATGTAAACCAAAATGCACATGTCATAGTCATAACTCATAAACTCATACAACTTGGCACATGCGTCACAAGTGCAAAAAATGTATATTGGATATAAGTCTTGCGCACAGGAGTGGCAAAATGGCTCCATAGTGCCCCCTAGAAATAACCACTGCAACACATTTTACCCAGATAACGGACAGTTTGTCAGCACATGTATCATGTCCAGACTTACAGATTAGCCTCTTGGAGCCATATCCTAAACCCAACAAAATGTTGGGAATTTTTAATTTAATGTCCAATTTTGATACCGTTTTTGTTAATTCCATGCACTCTATATTAACAAACTCCTCTTAGAGTTTTGGTGAATATACTTTTTGGTCAGTGCAATCTAAAGATGTTCACAATTAAAACTTGTTGTAATACAGCAGTACTTCCTCAAAGGACGCTGATTGAACATATTGATTGAAGCCTGGCAGGAGGGATTCTTCCATGATCTTGTGATTTTGTGATCCAGCAGGTAAGTCCACCCGCTTTGCAAGGCCCTAACTCTGGCCTGACTCACCATTAAACTAAAGTATTACATTTCTTTGTTTTTGTTGGGGTTCTGACTGAGTCGTGCGCTCTGTCGACTCAGAACACGGTCGCCCCGTCGAGTGCTTGATCCGGGATGTTGATGGAGCAGGTCTCTCTAAAGATGTGGGCACAACAGTTTCTGAGTTCCTGTTGTTTGGCCAGCCTGTGTCCAATTTCATCCAAACCAGACATTAACCAGGAGCAGCCTTAAGTCAAAGCTGGGCCAGCATGGCTCCTATCTGGCTCTCTTCCTCTTCTCCTGGGGCAACCACATCACCTGCTGTGGTGGGCTGGTAGGGGCGATCTGGCTGGGTGGATTGTCTCAAGGTCCACTGCTATTTATCCAAACCCGAAACTTCCTTTTCCAATGACTGTAAACTGTTTATGTCATTGGTAATAAGTGTTTCACCAATAAACACATTTTCATGTGTAGCAGTTGCCATAGTCAAAATCTCCTGATCCAATCGATTTGAACAGTTTTGGCATAGCCCTTAAAAAATAAATTAAATCAGACGTCATTCAGCGTTGTTTTAGCAATAAAGCCCAAAAAAGAACAGATTATAAGAAAAATGTTAAAAGTTTGAAGAAACTACTGGGTGCTGCATCTACATGTTGTATGGTTGCCATAGCAATGAACAAATAACAGCAAAAGATTGTGTGCGTTTCCAGCTTTGTACACCTCCCTTAAATGTGATTTTTTTTTCACAGTGCTTTCTGTACTGTGCAGTAGTGTCTTTTTAGTATTCGTTATAATGGAGAATGGGTTAGGTTTGGGATTAGTATTTTTTCAGGTTTAAACCGACACCTTAGAAACAAAGCCACCATAAAACTAATCAATTCTCTTAAAGCCGAACTCAGTATCTTGTGTGTGTGTGTGTGTCTGTATGTTTGTGTGAGTGAAGGAGAGACATCAACAGATGAGAGTGTTATGCAATGTCATGTAAATGAGATTATTTAGCGTGTGATGTAGAGCCCTGTCACGACCCTTCCTCTTGTCTATTTATTCCGTCACACACACACACACACACACACACACACACACACACACACACACACACATAGTATGTCTAGTAGGCATATGTCTGTATTCTGGGAACACATGACAGTGATGGATATATCAAGAGTCATGTTTGTGTTTGTGTGTGTGTGTGTGTGTGTGTGTGTGTGTGTGTGTGTGTGTGTGTGTGTGTGTGTGTGAAAGAGAAAGACGTGTTTCAGAAATCTGATATTGTTTAGAGTTAAATAAAAGGGAATATCATGTATAATTCATCAGATAATAAACTGTTTCATTGATAGTGTATGAATTAATTGTTTAAAGCTAGAGAGCTTTACAGTGGGATTTATAATACATATGAACAGACTTGTTCGTCACATCGCTGTCTGTCTGTTTTCTTATTTTTGATATATTTTTCATTTTCTCCAGTTTCCCCTGTGTATATTTCACAGCTGATGATTATTTTGTTTACAACCCAGTGTTTACTTATCCTGCAGTTGAAAGTTCCCCCGCTAGATTTTTAAGATACTGTATATAATTTGAAGCGGTTGAGTAGTTATATGCATTTAAATAGTTCATGCATTTAAATGCAGTTAAGCTGGCTGTGACATGCAGTTCATGCATCTAAAAGAGAGTAGTTCTTTAGTACTAATGCTACAGCGAGGCTTCTCAGTTTGACTCAAGGCCAAGGGTAAGTAAAGTACAAAAAATGCCCCACTAACAGATAACTAGTATAATTATGATAAAGTGTGCTTCCTAACAATTCATGGCCGACCTAATTGTTTAACTCGGTAACCTTTACACCGCTGTTCACAGACACACACTGCTTAGTGATATATCTCACACTGTATTATTCTCCTACTGACATACATATGCCTAGATAAATCTGAGCTTCAACATGTTTGAAGATTACAACTCAACTACTGCCAATTTGACAAGCCACACTCTGTCTTTCACACACACACACAAACATACAGGCTGGATGCCACTGCTCAAAGAGGAAACAGTATAAATAGTCCCCAGGCGTAAAATATTAGCCTTACTTGTAAAGCTCACACTGTGAAGCTGTTTAAACTCTCTAAAATATGCCAGTCTCCATTACCAGCTGCCTACCCTGGCGTCCTGCACTTCTCTGACAATTTCTCCAAATGTCACTCTTTAAGCTATCAGTAAGCCTATCAGTAAACTGGGATGATAACCAGATGAGCAATCAGGCTTTTTTGTCTATAACGTTTCTGTTTCAATCTTAAACTTGTAGTGCCAAGAGTTATGCTACACAAATTAATTAGTGTCTTTCTCTACAGTATATCTCTGCAACTAGGCATCATGACTGGTGAACCAAAAGATCACCTCCAAAACAGCAGATGTCTTTCTTAATTAGGGGTTAGAGAAAACAAATTTACCGGTCAACTTGGACCAACTCATTGCTGCAGTGATTGTCATTCTTGTTGGAAAGTAAACATTACCAGTTGTTATTTGCTGTACGGTGGTGCCTATTTAAATAGTTTAGCTGTGTGCATTTTGTATTTTTCTCAGAAGCGATTCAGTTTGATTCCTGTGAGGATGCAAGATGGCATGAGCAAACAGTCCTGTTAGGCAAGTAGAGCAGGCACCAGCTATCAAACCAGTCCAAAGCCAGCTGGCAGAAAAAAATAGAATCATACTGAAAATAGGATCTCTAAAAGTAGTGCTTGTTGCAGTTGGCTGAAGTCAAATATGACACTACTGCAGATCCCATCCGATAATGCTACTACATATTGCCGTTTAAAACCAATGCACACTCCCCTCAGCTTGTAACCAGTGCAGACACCTGCTTAATGTAAGTTGTTGTGAAAAGCAGATTGCCTCTTTCACTGTAGCCTTTCCTTTTAAACAGAAGGGCAAACAGCTTTATCCTTGTTAAACTGGAACAAATCGCGCCATGACCAGTCCTCATCAGTATGGATCCACACAGTTAAACTTACTCTTCCGACCCTTTGGCAGAGTGCTTTGTCAGTCCAATTCTTTAGCAAGACAGTTGGCAGTGGTGCCTAAAATCAGGATGGGCCCACTTGTTCTCCATAAGGTTTTCACATATTCCTATTGATCGTAATTCCTGTGACTCCAGCTGTGGAAAATTAGCATAAATATATTCCAAAACATTTTCTCTATTGCCTGAAACAGCGCCAATAAAGAGAGAGAGAAAGAGAGAGTGAATGTTTGAAGTATTTTGGGGATTTGGCTCGGGTACAGAATTGAAGAGGGGGATTTCTCAGAGGAATTACTCTGTTTTAATGATTTGTGCATCTTTCCAGAATATTCAGTTATACACAGTCATGCATGGCACAGTGCTGGTGTACACATGTCTACATTATGCATGAACGCACACACGCTTGCGTGCTCACCTCTTTTGATTATAAAGATATAAACTATTTAACACTCTAAGGGCACACTAACTCTTAACATGCATTGTTCATTCAGTAGTATTTAACTGACTTATGTATTCTGTGATATACTGAAGTAACAGGGATTTTAACAGTGTGTTTAATCTATATCCAGGCCAGGGGTAGGCAACATGTGGCTCTGGAAACGCATGTGGCTCTTTAGCCCCTTTTCAGTGGCTCTCTGTGGCTTTAACAAAAAACTATATGGAAACGATTCTATTTTAAATTTTCATGTTGTAGACCTGGAATGATTCTTACATTCTCCAATTGTAAAAATGTATAGCCATTACACATAAAAAAAGGTCTGAACATTTTGTCAACTAAAATGTGCATCATACCTCACGTCCTGACCTGGCACTTTCTCTATATTTTGCCAAACCTCAGCTGTGGCTGCTAGTCCTAAATCGCCCTAGGCTAGTTATGGATTACAAATCCAAACAAATAATTCAAGAGGAAAATAAAAATTTCAATAGTGCATGGACAGATTTGTTTGCTTTCACTACCAACCTGCTGGTTTACCAATATTTATTAAGGTATATATTAGCATTCTAATTAAGACTCAGATATGTTTTGCGGCAGACAATTTATTTTTTGTTGGTTTTTGAGCAACAAATGCTCTTTTGAAAGTGAAGTTTGCTGACCCCTAATCCAGGCACAATTGTTTTAAAGTAGGTCCTACATCTAAAACATCTCCACAACTACTTACATCTGATTTCAGTGTTCCTTTTCCTCTACATTTCTGAAATCAACCTAATATCTAGACATCTGCTTTCCCATTGAACTGGATATACTGTAGAGGAGGGCCATGCCCCCCCCGCTACAGCCAGCTAATGAGAGCAGTGGCACATGTTCTTATCTTTGAATTATTAAAAATAATCTAAAACATTTATATGGAAAAAATCTACAAAATGCTTCACAGATCCTAGAAAATTATTGCTGGCAAAATGAAAACAATATCTGAAGCTTATACACTACATACACTATTCTGACTAACCCTAAACCTGAAACTTAATTTTACCGTAAGCATGCCCATATCCAAATTCAAAGCCCTCCTATTAAAATCTTCACATTCGAAATGCAAAGCTTAAACACATCCTTATAATCGCAATAATTCCAATCCACATGCATATATGTATGTACACGCAGCAGTTTAAGAGGGATTAATGTTTGAACATAATGCACTTTTGCTAATGTCAATTATTAAATACAGTTCCCATTATTGCAACTGTTGCTCAACATTTACTCATCTGTATTATATATATATTTTTAAATATCACCTTTGTCATGTGCAAACACATGCATGTACACCTATAAACACAAGCACACACACACACACACACACACACACACACACATTACCCTTATATTAATATGCATATAACAGACAGAGGTGTATCGGTTATCCATGCTGGCACACATGGATGGTTGTTAGATAGATTGCAGTAACTGGGGGAATGAGGGAATGTCACTGCTCTTCAGCACTTTAGCACCTCTTGTGCGTCGATGAATAAAACATAGCACACGTTGCTACACATACAGACACACTAGCAACCACACACACACACACACTGAAGGATTAATAAAACATTAATCCATCTATTATGCACTCATTGTAGTTAGCTAGATCAGCATGTACAGTATATGGTTGAAGAGACTATTAAAGAGACAAGTGCAGCTGGATGTTTCTTTGTGTTGGTGTGTTGCAGTATCAGAGGGAGAGATTGAGTTTGTTTGTGTGTTTGTGTGTGTGTGTGTGTGTTTGTGTGTGTGTGTGTGTGTGTGTGTGTGTGTGTGTGTGATTTGGTATTTAGAAACAGGTTTTAGGATTGAAAAATTTAAGAGCTTAACCTACTAATTGCAGCCTTGCCTTAAGGCAACACTTCAAATTGCACTTTCTTTCTCTCTACACTTTTAATTTCCTCTCCTGTCCTCC
The DNA here is from genome assembly GCF_905237075.1 of Dicentrarchus labrax. Lineage (NCBI taxonomy): Eukaryota > Metazoa > Chordata > Actinopteri > Moronidae > Dicentrarchus > Dicentrarchus labrax. The sequence goes on along the minus strand of NW_026136721.1, from coordinate 17,383,341 downwards.
CTGCCTTTTCTTTACTTTTTACTCTATTTGTCTCACTGTCTTTCTTTGTATACATCCGATACTCTGGTATTGTGCTTGTATGTACAATTTCATACTTTACAGTGTGTTCTCCACCTCTTTCTGTCTTCCAAACAAATGGCTTTACAAGGTTACAGAGCATTCATGTCTTGTCCTCTGCTCTCAGTTGTCAGATGTATGCAAGACGTTGTCTCACCAAAGTGCTGCTTTGTAAACACTGGATAAACGGAGGTGGAGTGGAGCCTGTTTACTTTTGAAGGACAGGATTTAAGATACTGCTGCCCTTCACATCATCTTATTTGAAAAGGGTGACTTGTCTTATTAAAGAACCCTGCATTACAAAACCAGTCTTCATTCCACCTAATTTTAGTGCAGGTGAGTGGCCGAGGCCCAGAGATAATAAGATCGAAAAAGCACTTATGTTGCTGCAACAAATCCCCAGTTTGAGGTTGCAGTTACAGCAGCTGTGGGGTGGCTTAAATGACCTCAGTGCACTCTATCTACTTTTACTTGCATTTGGAGTCTGAGCATGTTTTAACTGGCTTTGCACTTTCATAGGATGCAATGATTGGACAAGGATTGAGGTGTGACCATGGCAGTGGATTTGACTTCTCACCAGTGGATTGTTGTTATTCTCCCTAAAAACATCTCTTGAGTCAAATTAGCCCCAACAAATCAATAAGGAGGTGTTGTTATGAGCAGTTATTATAGTTGGATTTAGAAAAATGCTTTTGGTTTCTGAAGTGGGTGCAGTTAATTGGACAAAATTTGAGCCAAAACAAACACTGACATCAAAGAAAACAGAGGACTTTAAAAAGAAAAGAAAAAGGGAATGGAGGCAGCAAACATTTCAGCTTCGTATTATTATCAGTTGTAGAAACATGTCTTCTGCAATCATCTCTTTCCTTTGATTATTATACTTTATATAGTCAGCACACCGTCCTTACGGCAGCTTACTGCTGCCACTCCAGAGAAAGAACAACTGATTAGTATCATGTTATAATGTGAAACTTTTCATGTTACAATGTGATACCTTTATGGAGCCTTACGTGCCCCTTCAGCTGATCAATGAGAAATTACACTACATCATGAGGATCGGACTTATTCTTCTTTCTCTATAGCTCCATGCATTACTCTTCTCACAGGGAGACAGTATGATAATGATCTGTGACTTGCAAATATTGGACTGGGAAATGAACTGACTAAACTGACTGTGGCTAGAGTGTGATATGAACTGAATATTTGGGATGCGTGGGTTTTTCCTCATTATAGGCTATCGTGTGTGTGTGTGTCTGTGTGTGTGTGTGTGTTTCTCTTTGGCTGTGCTTATGTTCCACAGGTATGGCATGTCTTGAATCAAGGCTCCACTGTGGAGAAACAGAGGTGATAAAAGAGGTAGGGAGATGGCATGACACACGCTGAAGGTACTGACCATACTCATACTGTCGCCCTGAGACATCTGCCTAAGAAGGATGCATGGGGCTATACAGAAGGAAGAATTAGTCTGATCCTCTTGAGGTAGCGTAATTTCTCATTGATCAGTTGGAGGGGCACGGAAGGCTCCATAAAGTTATCACATTATAAAGTGATACTGATCCATTTTTATTTTTCTGGCATGACAGCAATACGCTTCCCTACCATCATGAATAAGTAAGTCTAAAGATCAATGAATTTCACATTCAGCTCAATAATGACTTGAGATTTTAAAGGTAGATTCTGTAGATTCCCTGTCCCTGACCCCTCAATGTCCCTATTTATATGTGTGAAATTCTGCACTTCCATTTGCTCTTTTACATTTTTCATGAAAGGAGAACTGCCCTGAGGAGAAAACTTTTTTTCATCACCTTTTTCACCTACCATTTCTCCTTTCTTTCCTTAACTTATTTCCCTGTCCATTATAGTGAAACCAGGTGAAAAATATGTCGTGTTCTCTTTTTCGAACTGAACCTAAAGCACTTACTCCACCCTAAATTTGTGATTTGTGTTAAATTAAATGAAAAGTTATTTCAATATTTTGTATTAAATGTTATATTCTGTATATATTTTTGCTATATTCAAATCAACTGTGTATATCTATCTATCTATCTATCTATCTATCTATCTATCTATCTATCTATCTATCTATCTATCTATATCTATATATATATATATTTATATATATATTTAAATCAAATTAAAATATGTGTCTACATTATCACAGTACTGTACACATGTACATGTAGATCAGAAGCCTCTCAAGCTGGGTTTTGCAAACAGAAATACAGGAGCTACAAACACCACAGGTACGCACAGGCATCAAACACAGACCAGCAAGCAAGCAGTCACACATCGTGTATGGCATATTAAACACACACACACACCCACACACACACACACACACACACACACACACACACACACACACACACAATGTAGGCTAGTGCTTAATGGCTCCACAAGTGAGCTTGGTCTCTTGGGTCAGTGCCACCAGGCACAGACACACACACTGGCAGTCATGCTGACACTGCCCATTAGCAGGTGATGAACTCCTGTGGCGAGAGAGAAAGAAAGGGCGAGTGCAGTAGGGAAAAAGTTAAGAGTCACAGGGGAGAGAGGGATACATAGAGAAAGAGAGAGATAGCGAGAGAGGGCGAGAGCAGCTCTGTATCTGAATGATTGATGCTGATCCCTGATGAGCCATCCATAGCTAGTATCTGGCAGATGGACACACACACACACACACACACACACACACACACACGACACACATGTCCCCTCTCTCATACCATCACTACACACTCATACAGACCACATTCACTCATTCATTGATTCTCTGCACCTCTGTACAGTATGTATGTATGTATGTATGTATGTATGTATATATATATATATATATATATATATATACATTTATTTTTATGTTCCAGGATGATTGGCTGTCATGTCTCAGGCTGTATCTAACCGAATTAGCATGCAGTTAATGATCTCCAACTCTGACTATCTCCCTCTTTCTCTCATTTTCTCTTCTATAGAGGATGAGGGAGGGTTTCCACCACAGGGCAGGAGGGGGTCAGGAAGCTAACCAAGACTTCCACTCTGTCTTTCTTTCAGAAACAGATGGGTAGACTAAGATAGAAGGAAATTGCAGCTGCTCTGAATTCTCTTTACTTTGAAGGTAGAGGGATGAATGGATAGACTGGCACTGTTGGGAAAGATGTTCCACCTGGCCTCTGTTTAGGCAGTATGCTTTCCAAATGAGAGTTGCACTTTTTAAAACAACTGCTCATATTTTAGATACAACTTTTCATGAGTAATTCTGGCACAATGAGGACAGAACATGCTCTCACACACTTCTTCCTGACAAACAAAATTGTGCAGATTTTTCAAAAGCTCAATCAGGCAAAAGTCAATCTTTTAATCAATTGTCGATTTATATCCTACTTTAGTTTGACCACTGAAACAAAATGCATCACCTTAGTAGCACCAGAAAAAAAAGACTGTTTTATAATTAACTTTTTATGATAGCTGCACAAAACAGTGTCAAGGTAGCTTTCATTTGACAATAAAAGAGGAATATGGGAACCAGCCCTTATTCCTTAGCTGCACTATGCTGTATACATAAATGCAGCATAATGTAAAATTGATCTTTCTACTATCCTGTGACTTGCTCCCTCCTGTAGAGTCTAGAAGAGCCACACACTTTTTTGATCTGTTTTTCTAGCGTACTTGGATAGTGACTACAATTTGAACAATCAAGATTAATCTGCTGTCAATCACTGGTGTGCCAACGTGCTACACGCAATGACTCTCAATAGCAGCTACCAGTATATTCAGGCAATCAGAAACTTACTAGTTACATAACGTGCCCCACTGATGTTCCTCTAAGGTTTTTATGGCACGCTAATCTTTGCATGAAATAAATAACTGTTGGCTTGTCATGATATCACCACTTTTTAATTTTCACAGTTAAACTGGGAAGCCCTGCACAGCTGCTTTTGTGATTGCACAGCAGAATAAAAGTCATGGTGAAATGGACAATTCTTCTGCTCAGAATTTAATGTTATTTGACTTGGAGCACTCATACGACTCTCCCTGTGTGAATGTGTGTGAAAATCCATTAGTATCAATTTAATAATGCTCCAAATACAACAATTAGAAAACAGTGTCTGGAGGTCTTAATATGGCCAATCTTTACATAATTACACCAGCACAGGACAAGGTTTTGACAACATAAAATAAAATATTTAGAAAGAAATATGGAAAAACATAGCAATAATGATACATAAAAGGAAAAGGAAAATGTAAAGAAGTAAACAAGAGAACTAGATAGACCATGCCTTGCAGAGATAGTTATTAAGCAATAACCAAAACGTGAAGTATTCTTGTCTGGGGAAAGATCCTCTGACTGGATCACTGACACATAAAATCACTGCCATTCTGTTTAAAAAGTAAAACCTAGACAATCCTTTTATCCCACTGGCAGAACCCTCTATGTCTTATTCTATATCTTTCACTTTCTGTCCTATTTGTCTTCTTCCCTGAAAACTTTTTTCCTGCCTCCGTCCTCCTCTGCTTCTGCATGTCTCTCTTCATCACTTTCTGCCACAATCTACCAGTCTTTCTCAGCCTTTCAACCCCCCAAATGCTTTTCTGTCTTTTTGTGAATAGAAACTTGTCATCCTTAAGGTGAGGGAGGCGCAGGAGGGAACTGAAAAAAGAACCCCAGAAGTCCAGCTGAGGGGGGAATAGAGGGTGAAAAGCTGGGAGTTGAGGAAAAGAACAGACAAGAGATTGTAGAGATGAACATTGAGTAAGTCCTGAAAGACAGTGTAGAGTGGTGGAATTTTGGCCGATTATCTGACAGCTGAAAAGTTGAACTGATTTAACCTCACATCCTCCTTTCTCACGCTAGCGGACACTGTCTATATGTAGACATTAATGATATTAATAACATTCTCAGCATTCACAGCATTCTCAGCTGTGGGAATGGTTTAACTTTTTGATTGTGTCAAGTTCTGGCAGCTCCCAGAACTAATTTTGCTCTTTGCATGAACCACCAGGTGCTGTGCATATGGTTGAATCCCAGTGCATTTAATTTGGCTTTCAATCAGAACTCAGACAGCTATCTGTGATGTTATTTTTACCCATAGAATTGCTGTGTGTGTGTGTGTGTGTGTGTGTGTGTGTGTGTGTGTGTGTGTGTGTGTGTGTGTGTGTGTGTGTGTAAATGTGTGTGTGTGTTACGTGCATGCTCTTAACCTGTCAGTTTGATGCAGGGGTAATCAGCCTGGCTAATGGAGTCCTCAGGCAATTAATGAGTGTCTTAACTCCACCTAAGATGGAGAAATACAGAACACACACAAACACACACGCAAACAAGTGCAAACACACACACACACACACACACACACACACACACACTAATCACAGACACCGGAACATCTGCACACACAATAACCTCCGCACTAATGCAGTAAACTTCTCAAACCCCCCAAGTCAGCGTTTCCATTTAAAACCAATTACTGAAGGCATATTTCATTTTCTAGTAGATCTCCACTTGCTACACAGAACAAGAAAACAAGTCATTGCAGCCATCAGTTATCAATGACAATTAATCAATACAATAATGCAACCCAGTATAGGGAGTTGGTGAATGCACCCATGGGGAACATTCAGGGACACACACACACACACACACACACACATCCACAAACACAGTGATACACAAACGGACACACACACACAGTGCCGTATATAGACAACACATAATGAGATTTAAACACACACGCTTTTAGTATGTGCATTAGTGTATGTTTCAAACTCTTTGGTATTCCGTACTATTTTTCACTCTTTTCTCTCTTTTCCTCCTTCTCTTCCTCTTTCTCCCTTCCACCTCATCACCAAATCGATGGCAGCTCACTTTTTTAATTACTTCCCCTGACCGCTTGACAATAAGACATGTAGATTCTGTCAGTTGCCTCAGCTGCCTCTTACTTTCATTATCTTCAGTTACAGATTCTCGTCAGTTAATTTCCACACTCAGCTCCTTCATAGTACTTTCTTCATTTACTCATTTAGCGGCAGTTGGGATGCTGCATTACTTAAATGATCAACATATTCACAGTTGCCTTGTTTTAAAGGGGACGTATTATGCAACATTAACTTTTTTCGTCTTTGTACACATATATTTGGGTAATTGGATGGCCTACCAACCCAGAAACTGTGAAATGAATCAACAGTCTTTTTATTGTGGGCTGCCTGACGTCCACCAAGCTGTTCAGATTTTGCTCCCCTTCCTACTAGAGAAACTGATTCATTAGCATTATACCTGCCTCCCTACTGAGTAACCACCGCCCACGGCGGAGAGCTGCTTTTGCGACTGTCCGCCGTGTTTCCGCCGTAAGCACTGGCTGTTCCTGAAAGCCTGGAGCTAAGTGCCACAGCTGCCCTGATGTTGGCTACATAGACCAGCACAAAGTGTGCCTGCATGTCCTCCCATCATCTGAGGAAGTTAAAAACCAGCAGATTGACTTCATTTGATAGAAATGTGACTGAAATGTCCCCACAATGACTGCAACTGCTTTCTCAAAGGAGGACCAGCTGAACGATGGACCGATTTTGGCTGTCCATGCGGAAGATGGAAGGCTCTACCTGTGCCAGCTTGTGGGAGCTTACCAATCAGTGCATACTGGGCTTAGCGGAAGGGGGGCCTTAAAGAGGCAGGGGATGAAAAGAGGTACCATAGCTATGGGCAGTATGAGAAAAACAATGTGTTTTTTGAACATTAAAACATATAAACCTATTCTAGTAGACACACAAAATAAAATCATAAAGCTGAAAATGGGCATAATACATCTCTTTAAAAAAATGCAAATGTCTGTGATTGTGTTGTGGTGCTTTTTTGAAGTTCATGAATGAATAGCAACTCAGTTCCCATCATACAGAACAAAAAAGGCCTGCAATCTGACAGAAAGCCACATGAGACTCTTTAGATGGAAAAAAAGGATCCATTTATTTCATATTCACAGTGGAAAAGCATGAAATAATAATGGACATTTTGGTCATGGGACCATGGTCAAAATAGCTTACCAAAAAAATTGCGATGTGGTTACAAAGCATACTATTGAATAAAATATTAACATGAATAACAGGAAGCACATGGGACAAAATCTAAAGAAGTCCACAACAATGATTTGACCTCTAAAGATAAAAAAAGACAATAAGATATTACAAAAGCAAGTAAGAGACTTGATCAGCTAAATGTTCTGCTCTCACATACGAATAAAGAGGCTGTAGCCTTTCTAGCAACTCTGTAATGCGAGCATGGTGTGCTAATGTCAGTATGCTAACATTAATTTGAATTTGGTGTGTTAGCATGCTAACATTTCTTAATTAGCACTAAACACAACATTTAGCTGGTGCCAATAACTAAACTAAACCAAAGTATTGGAGACATAAAATTTTGACCTGCAGGTGATGCTAGACGGAAAGCTCACCATAATCATTAGGGTTCATCCTAAGTGGTGGACTGACTGACTGACAGACACCATCTTTAGAGCCATAATGCCAGTGTGGCAATTTTTTAATTCAATTTTTATCTCAGTAGTCTCTATGTGGTTTAGTAATATTTTGGATCACCCAAAATGAAAGTGCTTTTAAGGTCAAACACATTTGTTCATGCAAATTTATGTGTGTGTAAATCATATTTTCCAAGACCACTTCTCCCCATTAAAACTTCACTGTGCAAGTTAAAAATGCATGCTAGACAGCTTGAGATGAGAGTTAGTCCTAGTTCTAGTCATGAAACAAAATCCAGTTTTAATTCCTGTTTATTCTATAATGTTTTAGTAAGTGGTAAATGGACTGTACTTGTGTAGAGCCTTTCTAGTCATCTGACAACTCAAAGTGCTTTTACACTACATGCCACATTCACCCATTCACGCAAACACTCACCACAAACAGAAACTAATCCATTCATCTACACTCACACACTGATGCACAGCATCAGGAGCAATTTGGGCTTCAGTACCTTGACAAACAGCAGGAGGAACTGGGGATCAACCAACTCTACCTCCTGAGCCACAGCTCCCCCAGGCTTTTGCAGGCTTTCTGTCTTTGTATCTTTGACGTTGCCTTCAACATGCAGTCTTCATGTTTCTGTCAAGGCAGTGATGGAATTGGATGAACGCCACAACCCATTGATTTCTGATTGGTTCATTTCACAAGAGTTGAATTAACAATCAATAATTTGGTTTGGTTTGTCATCAAATCTTTTATACTGTATGAGATACTCTCAGCACTGCTGAAACTGCAAATTTCTTACATGGTTCTGTCAAACATACAAAACTTTTGATGTTTTCATAGCTTGAAACACCTTGTCTCACCTATTACAGTCACAGCATGACTTTAGGAAGTAAAAAAGTAATGAAAATTATACCCTCAGATAAACATACTGTATGCATGAGTTTTAGCATGTAAGGAAATCATTACATTATAAAGTGACACATTAATAGAGAGAAGCCCCTTTATGCCTCCTCTGGAGCATAAAGATGAGCTATGAACATTATTGTAACATATGGTGATACACTTATGGCACACATACACACTGTTACATTACCTTTGGTATCTACACAAGCTGTCGCTACAGACACACCATACCACACAGCCTGTGACACCCTGTCTTTACACATTGAGTAAGTCCTTCGTTCTTCCTCTTTTACGCACACTGACACATGCCTTTGGTTATTGTTTATGACACAGCTGATATTTACACAAAGCACATATATTATTTCTGGTGATAAACTCACTGCAAAGGCTGCCACCAGAGAGATACTGTACAATTGACTACGTATGCTTTGTTACAATGCTGTCAGCTGGCTTTGTGTGTCTAAAGGTTAAGGTTAAAGCTAGAGCCATTACATATGTTGGTGTATGTTTCCTGAGAGCTCCACATCCACTGAGCAGCATTATGAGTTATTCATTTGCAAACAGGTGATGAACAAGTGTGAATACATCCCATTTAGTATTCTCTGAGCCAATTTATCAGAGTAAAGCAAGGTATTAACACCGCCGGTGTTAGGAGGTCAATGTCCACTGGGAGCCACCCATATTGAAATATGTTTTATTTGAATACAAATGACCAATAAAGAGATGGGGTTACAGCTGTACAAGATTTCCAGTTTGAGTCTTCAGACCAGCTGGGAAAATATATTTGGGGAAAATGAATGAACACTCTCCCATCTCAAATTACTCAGGTGTTGGCAATTATACCCAAGCAGTTGAGGAAGAGTGTTGTACTTAGCGGCCATTGGAAATGTGTGTTACAGTGCGCATATAAAGCAGGTCTTTCCTACAAAAGGCAACCTCATCAAATTTCTTTGGATAAATTTAATTCCCAAATATATATCTATTTTGTCTTGTACTTTGAACACTGCTGTGTTTAGTTTGCTTACCTGCAAGAAGTTATCACAAAGTGATGCTAATGGCGGCACTCACATTCATTTAAGATTATTCTCAGCATATGGTTTGGGATTCAGTTAAGTATTATGGATCCTTACACTCTTATTACTTTCTATTGTGAGCGATGGCCTCACCATAAAGCGAGTGGTGTATATTTACCAAGAGCTATTATCCACCCTACTAGAGTGTGAATTTTACACCAGCCATGTGAGTTGTACACTGGTGGAGTAATTACTCATCGTGCTCACCGTGAACTGAAGAGGATAATGAGATTTGTAAACAAAAGGCAGCCATTTTGGCAGCAGCCGACTCACTTACCATCCTCAATGGTCTCCTTTGACAGGTGTGTGTGAGTGAATGTGTGTTAGTGCATGTGCGCGTTAGGTGTCTGCGTGCTTTGAGCTCCACTCAAAACAATAGAAAGAGATAAAGAGCAAGTTAGCAATAGGGAGTTGCCATTAATCCTCTCTTGCTCGTTTTCCCTCTCTCCATCTTTCTTCTCCTCTCTGACCAGATTAACTCTCACCAAGGGGGTTTCAATAATCATCAAACAAATAGGTGTGGTGGATAGAGGCCAGAGCCACAGGTGTGACTGTGTGTGTGTGTGTATGTGTGTGTGCGTGTGTGTGTTTGTGTGTTACCTTTCCACATGTTGAAACTGTTCCTAATTATTACTTCCTCTGAATGTGCATTCATGTGTGCTATGTGTGTATTTTCTTGCGAACGTCAACATGTTCTTGCTCATGGTGGTTCTCTGCAAAGAATATATAATAAGCAGGACGGTCTAGACCTGCTCTCTAAGAAAAGTATCCTGAGACATCTGTTATAAATTTTGTACTACACAAAAAAAAGCAAAACAAAAGCTTGGTATTACTCCATTCTTCCCAGCTAAATGCTGAAAATGTACTACTCATGGGTAACATGTATTTGTAATCTTCTTCTCAACTCTACATGTTTTCATTCCAACCCACCAATTTCTTTCTACCCCGCTGTCTTCCTTCCTCCTCTTTCTCTGATTACCCCTCGCCCTAAACTGGGTTATGCCATTGAAAGAAACTGCCTGAACAAAAGGGCTACGATAATAAAAAAAATCTACAAAAAAAAGAGCAAGAAATTAGCCTAAAAATAGGCCCTCCATTTATGGATGATGAAATGTCCTGTGAAGTGCCTGACTGTAATCAGCCCTTTGGAGTGGGGAGAATAATCGTCTGGCATCAGCAGGGACAGCCATGGATAATGGAGAGAGGGGTGGGGGAATTCAGATTAATAGGACATTTTAGTGCTATGAAATTATACTGACAAGAGTAGTGGACAGTTGTTTGGTCTCTGTAAATAACATTCTAAACAGTATGGTCCAGACCTGCTCTACACGTAAAGTGCCCTGAGATATCTTTATGTTTAAGTTATGATTTGTTACTATATAAATAAAACTGAATTGAAACTGAATTGAATTGAACACATCTGTGTACTCTCTGTGTGAAGATGCATTCATATTTGGTCATGTACTTTAGTAGGACTCAAGCCCAAACCATGAGTATTTAAATCACATCAATCATTGTTAGTACCGTAAATTTCTCTTGGAACTGGAGGCACTCGAGATGAAAGAATTGTCATCTTCAGTCGTCATTAAGTCAAACATTACAGCTGCAGTTTTTGCACACTATTGACCATAGACAGAGACCCATGAAGTCCTTGAGATTTTGTAACTTTTATTACCAAGAAATCCTCTAAGGGGATGTCTTTGAACTGTACACAGCACATTGCTGTATACCAACCTAGAGGCTCTTTGATGTAGATTAAAATGCTCTGACCTTCCTCCTGTACAAAAAGGGTTTTTGTTTAAAGTCATGCTGCTGTACACTGGAGATGGACATAGGTAATGTTTTCCACTAGTGCTCATACTCCCCCCCAGAATTTATGGCTGCTAAAATGGCAATGGCAAATCTACAGCATCACAGTTAGGAAGAATGAAATCATCTTCTTTCCATTGCTGTCACATTTTAAGGAGAAGGTAATGTGCACACCGCAGGAATGTGACTATTTTCCTAAAATAGAACAAAAACTGAAACTGGATTGAAATGCATTTCACTGCAAGTCGAAATTTAACTGCAAGTCGAAATTTAAAAAAAAAGGTGTTACTTGGATGTTACAAGAATTGATTGCCTTATATGAAGACATCTTTTGCTTTCTTTTCAGTGTGAATGTGTGTTTTCAAGTTAGCCGGGGGAAGGATGGAGGATGGCAACTACAGTAGCGGCCGTTACCATGGTGATAAGAATCTGGCTTTCTTTCACACTCAATATGACTTTCTCTCACACATACTAAGATGGTAGATACATATTGTAAGTGCCTGTACACTTACAATATAGCATGGTTCTTTCTTTTTTCTCTTTCGTTCTTTTTTCCTAAGTGTCAGTTCATCAAAAAGAGCTTCTTTTCATCTGTAAAATGAGTTGAGCACAACTGATCTGTTACAATTTACAGTATATATGATAAATTGTTTTGCACTTAAAAGACAAAACTTATGTATCAGTAGTGTTATTTACATCTCGTTCATCCATTTTCCAACTTTTCCGCATCAGACTGTATCCTTGAAGGAAAGGTAATGTGCAGTTAATAATGAAACAAGTCATTGTCTGTACATTGAATTCTACAACTTGTGTCGCAAGTTGTGTACACACAATAGATTTTTGTTAATGGAAAACAGAGCAAACAGTTTCTTAAGTTTCTTAACATCCAGTTAAACACATTTTACAACATTAAGAACAACATTGGATGTACATATTCACTTGGAGTCACGTTTCTGGTAACCTGGAAAATGGAAGTCTGGTTTTGTTCTCCACCAACTCATGAGGAAAAGATCTTTGCTTGTTAGCTAATTTCTCTCTGACCTTGTAGTGTGAGGAATGACATTGTCAGTTTAAAAGCTCAAAGTCTGTGAGAGATTTTTGCATGTGTGAGATTTTTTTTTGTGCACTCTGAGCCTGGACTATGTTACTAAAAATACTGTGTACTGGTTAGAGCATTGTGTGCAAAGCCTGATTGTTTTCTTGGCCTTGCACTCGATGTATGGACTGCATTTGGAGTCTTGGCTTGGTCTGGGTTCAGTCTTGGACTTGGTGGTTTTGACAGTCTTGTCTGTCTTTATTTGCATTATTTGTTCGTTGCCAAGCTACGCCAGCGCTCCACACTTCTCTTATACTTTCCCCTGTTTGTCTGTTACCTGCCTGTAATCTGTTTCCTGTCTTTCTACCTGTTGCCAACATCCTACTGGCATACTGTTTACCTGCCTGCCTCAGCCGCTTTGGATTTGTTTGCCTTATTGTACTGCCAGTGCTTGGCCAAATGTTCTACTACTTGTTCTTCTTTGAAACTGTAAAATTAAGTATGCATTTGGGTCCAGTTACATGTTGCCATGCATCAACCAAAATAGAGCTTCCTTCTGTTATTCTAGTTAGTATGTTAGTTGTTTTCTACATTATTTAGACATACTATACCATTAAATTATCCCCATTATCGCCTGATCCAAATTGATCAAAGCATCCTCCCAGGCATTTTTCAACCACTCTCAGGCAAGGATGATGGGCAGAATACATATTTGTTGTGTTTTCATCAATATACTGTGAATAAAATATATCCACACTGTTGATGTGAAAACAGCAGGATGACTCAGGTATGGTAACACAGGAAAGCTGCGAGGATATTAGAGAGCGCCCTTGCTTTGTGCTTTAGTAACCTTTTTTAAAATATTGCTCACGAAAGTATAAAAAACTCAGTTGGATTCGAACTGAAGTCTATTTAAAGCATAAAGTGTTCAGCAGGGCTATCTAGAGACAAACCACTTCATACTCGCACAATGCATCTTTCTGTTTATTGAAAGATGGGTTCTGCCAGTTGGTGTTTTGAACATGTTCGCAAATTTAAATCAGACCCAACTCAAAGTCTTTACGGGCAGAAACTTGTCTGAAAGTTGTACAAATTCAAAAAGCGAACTTCAAGATACTTCAAAACTTTTCTCATTCATCTGTTCCCTCCTGCTGCCACATTAAGTGTATGCATAGATCTTCATAATGTTGACAGACAGGATCAAAATGTAAGAAGAAGCGTAAGTCCAAATACCAGCTGCCATGATTACCTGTTTATCACCTCATTTTTCTTTCTGTCTCTCTGTGTTGGAAACATACAGACTACTGTACCATATCAGCACACAGTGACATTGGATAAGGTGTTTATCTGTCTCCTGGGATGATTGGTGGTATGACTTATCATGATCTATCAGAATTCCCCAGTGAGTGGGCGTTGATTGATCACTAAGAGTAAAGGTTTGTACTTTGCCTAATACAGCTCTCTTTACTGGTGATGGTATTGTTTCGGTTCATTTTCAACTTTCCTCAAACCTGCTGGGTTCCCTTTTGTTTTGGTTCAATTTCTGATACTGTTTTCATGACGGGTGATGTGATACATTGCAAACTGGACGTCTGTTTTCAGTAAGATAATGATTATCAACTTTGCTGATACTGCTCTGAAGTGTGGTTGCTGATTAGGTAATACAAATCCAAAGTTGCAGTTTCTGAGCATTTTTAACATCTTTTGGAGACAAAACATAAATTGTAGCAAAATCAACAATGTGTTTTCAACAAATAAAACATAAACTGAGCATATGTATTTGCACTTACCACCACATTTAGAATTGGCTGCTCTCTGGCTGAATTTCCTGGCTGGGTTGCTAAAATGAAATGATACTGAGTTAAACTTCTAGTTGAACCCGTGTGGTCAATACTGTCCAAGACATTCCCCAAGTCTTCAATTAATACTATCTTGTTGCCAAGAATAATGTTTCTGTTGTGTTGGCAAAATTAACTGTAGAAATATTCTTGTTACCAAGGTGATTTTGGCAATTAGGAGTTTTATCACCTTATGACCAGTAACACAGTATACAATTATATGCTTAATTACCTTCTTTCAGCATGAAATAGCGTGTGTACTAATTTATCTCTAACAGATATGATCCCTTTGACACAGATTTCATATGTTACAGTATACTGCAGCATAATGTTGACAAGTATAGCAAATATATTGAAAACTAACACATCAAAGGATACTGTAGAACTGGGCTTAATAATTGGTCAGAACACTCAAATACAGAGCAAAAATTTTACATTTTAGAAACTATTTGGTTCTCAGAGATTTTTTTCCAATGGTTTTGTCATCCCATGTGATTTCCCCCTATTCAATCATTTTCATCAGTTTTCCTTTCGTCATCCTTTTTTTTATCTCAGTGCCTGTCTTCCCTGTCTTTTCTGTCCTCATCATCCCTTTTTTTCACAACCTTTGTTCCTGCATTGAGATTTTCTCCTGCATACTTTTCTTCCTCTTTCCATGTGTCATTTTTTTGTCATTTTCTCTTTTGTTCTCTTTTGACATTATAAGGCTTCAAGTGCACTTCAGTACAACAATATGAGGGTTTGATTTATTTACACACAGTCCTGTAGTAAGTCCTTATGTGTGATCAATGCTGGCCCAAGAGAAGTATAAGAGAAATGGTCATTTGTATGGAGAAAGCCCACTGGTAAGTAACTGATGCTGATGAATGACACTGTTTTGTGTTTTTTGTTGTTTTTGGGTTTATTTTTCTTACAGTCATGACAAGTAAGCCAGACCAGTGTTTATTTGCTCAACTTCCCAAGGGATCTTCTCTTTCTGCTGGCATGTTAAACTCTAGTGTACCCCAAAACAGGTCAGCCATCTTGCCTCAACATCTCCAGGGAATGGACACTATTATTCACTAAGTAGGATCCAGATTCTTGCTGACTTACACACACACACACACACACACACACACACACACACACACACACACACACACACACACACACACACACACACTCTCCCTCTATCTCCCTCTGTCTTCCTCTGTCTTAATGTTATTTCCCCCAGTTTTTTAGTATAATCTTTAGTAGTTTGTTCGACGTAGAGTCCTGATTTAGGTAATTAATGTATGGCATGGTAATGAATATGGGTGCAGTTTCCTGATAACAACCAATCATGGAGGTTAAGTTTGTGTAAAGGTTTTTTACACAAATTTTACACAGTTTTCCCCAAAAAAGCACTTACAGTAACAGTGCACACATACAACAGTTAAAAGTGTCTTCAAATTGACGTGTTTAAGTTCCTTGGGGTGCCTAACTGCTTGTAAGCCACATTATAAAATAAAATACACAGATCAGCCATAGCATTATGATCACCTGGGCACCCTGTTGTGGCTGATCGGTGTACATAGTTAAATACTCATAGATGTACACAGTTTTTACCTTCTCTCCCTGCAGGTTGTGGAGACTCTTACTGTGTTCCTAATCTTATACAAATGAGTAAAGCACTTTTTATATTTATAAGAGCATCTTAAGTCACAGTGCATTGTCAAACCTCTGTCTCTAACTAGGCTGCAGTTAGTGTTGTCAGGGACAAATTGCATCTCTTAAACCCTATTAGTAGAACTTCATAGGTCAAAGTTTAAACTACACCTTAGGGCTCTTGCTTGTTTACATCAACACAATGTTCATAGAGGAAACTGTATTAGGGGTTTAAACTAAACACTGATACAAGTTAATGTCTTTCACAGGGTCTGACCTGGATATACAAGAAACACTCTAATAAGTGTAAACCAACTGTAGGTGTCTAATGAAACATGAAAGGTGTTACATCTGCCAAAGAGAGAGCTATTGAATATATGTCAAAATGAAGAGGTCAGTCCATACCAACCAGGCATTCACTAATGCACCAGCATAAGTCAATACATAAGACATGTCGTTTTAGAGTTATAATGGTAATGTACTCAGGTAAGCCACTTCTGAACTGTTGGGTGCCCTGAGACTCTACATAAGTCACAAAAACACAACATTCGCAGAAGCTCAGCCCTCCCTACAATTCATTATAGGCTAATATAGTTTGCCAATTATCGATACAAGAAGTAAATTGTAACAAGACACGATTCAGATCATAATTTGTTTCAAGTAGACTCCTGGGCAATAACAACTAATTTATCACCCATTGTAATATTCAGTGCCAGGTTAAGTGACTTGTTCTGCTGGATATTTTTGTGCAATGCCAGCTCACTTTCATTCATACCATGATATAGCGAGGTACACTATTTAGGGGAGAATAGTAAAGTGCTGTTGTGGTCGCAAGAGAAATGGCAAGGCAGGGAATGAGACAGAAAGTCAGTAAGTAAGGAGAGATAGTGCTGATAAATGTTCAGACCTGTACATTTTCTTTGCTGCAGTTTCACAGTTACTCAAACATATCTGCATATCTGGGCTCTTTACAGGGAAAGAGAAATAGACTAAGGCAGATAGAGACTAAGACAGAAAGGACGAGAGAAAAAGATAAGAGAGGGCAGTGTGGATGTAAAGTGATTCAAATAAGTTATTTTGTCCTTTACAACAACACAAGCGTAGAGAGTTCACTTAAGAGACCTTAATCTAAAAGTTTCTGCTGTCTTCTGAACCTCCTAATAGCTACCATTCAAGAATGTATTCAACTACACCAGTGTTTCACATCCACTGTTTCTTTCTCTCCAAACTTACTGTACCTTTTTACATATCTTATACTTGTTCCACTTAGTCTTTTTTTAAAATCTCACCACTTGAAGCGTGTCCTTTCCCCTGTGTTTGCACTGAGGTGAGACAGCTGCAAAGCTGCGTGTGCCTGTGTGTGTCTTTTCATGGCACAGGTGGAGCTGACAGCAGGCACTGGCAGAAAAACAAGGTTTAACAGTTGGCAGGGCTTGAGAAATCTGTACCAAACACTCACCATGCTCTTAAAGAACACACATACACACTGATTTACACTCACTCATTGATGCACTATTGCTTGCCCTGTTTCTAAAATACACACTTGTGTGCACAAACACGCCTACTTGTAAGTACATGCTCTTAACTGCGCATACACTGCCAGAGTCGTGCCCACACACACACACACTGTTTGGGTCGGCAGAAGCTGTGTCACAAGGATATGATTTCAAATTCTTATATAAGAATGAAAACTGACTGCACTTTGTATTGATGCCATTTCTTTTCTTTCTCACTGGTGATATCTTAGTTGCATTTGTATTTCATCGTGTTTTAACATCATTCATTTAAAAACATTTGCTCTTCATGTTTTCACACACCCAACTTATTGTTTGGTGTTCCTGTTTGCATATTTTGTTAGATTTAGATGAGAGAGAATGACAATAAATCTCCTTGTAGCATTGAAACAGAATTAGGGTTTGTCTTACCTGTGCATTTTCCATGATGTATGGGTCCAATCTCCTCTCACACACTCCCACACAGCAACTTGAGACCCCTATTTATTTTCTCTCTCTCCCTTTGCCTTTTTATTGTAGTAAAACAATGAGAGATGACTTGATTACAGTATCAGTCAGCTATGATTCATAGAGAAAATAAGCAAGGCGCGAACTCTAAAGGTAGCTGGACAGCAGCACATTGCTAAGGCCTTTCAAGCACTGGATTTGACCATGCACCTTAGGACACTTACCCAATGCTCTTCATTCTGCTATTTATTCTATTTTATTGTATTAGTTCTTTTGCATTTGATCTCCTGTTGTTGTTGTTATTATTGTTATTGTTATTATTATCAGTCTGTGGATACTGCTGGAAACTGTGAATTTCCCCTTGAGGATGAATAAAGTATCTATCTAATCTAATCTAATCTATTTCTTGTTTCGCCATGAGTATTATGTTGGTTGTTGAAATGGCACAATGACTTAGAGGTTAAATTGTTATCCGTCAGTTTAAATGTGACAATGTCTTCAGTCTTATCATGTGGGTCTTTAAAGAAATAGTGCAGAGTACGAACTTTTTGTACAATCATGCAATGAAGTGTCTGGATTTGTGTACTCTATTTTGGGGATAGTCCCCATTAGTTAAGTACAGTAATTTAAAAGGATAGGCAGAGTTTTGTATGAGGCATTTATCCTTAGTCAGTTTATTACCTACAGTAGACATGTAGGCATACCCCCAGTAGAAGCAGACAGAAGTACTAGCATGGAAGCTAAGCAATGCACTGCTGTGGATGAGGGCAACAGCAAAACATATTTTACCCACCTAAAAAACTTAATGTCAGTTTAAGTATATGATATATTTAGAATATTTTCCCTGCTTTACCCTGCTGCCTTTTCCAATGGAAAACTGACGTGTTTGTGTTCATCTATGGTCTTTTCAGAGCCACCAAACTCTTGTGACAGATACAGAACACACAAGTTGCTGGTCCAATTCAAAATACAATTCGTTTGTAAATCTACTTCACTGCTACTAAGTCACTTTATCGCAGCATGACCTGGTATGGCTATTTCACTCATCAAACATCCTCAAATTGTCATTAGCCCACCTATAAAGCTTCAAGCTAAATATGGATCTATGTGTTTCTCCTTTCCCAGAAGACCTCAATAAATAAATGAGGTAGAATTGATTCTCACTAGACACCGCTGATTATTCCCTATATATGCTTGTGTATGTAATTTCTGTATATGCTTGTGTTTTCCGTTTGTTAATTATTAAGCATGATGTTATGGATGCTGAAATTTAATTCAGTGCGCATTGCATACATGCTATTTTATCTCGATTAGAATGTATGACAGTGTGCTCTTGAGGGAGTGTGTGTGTCTGTGTGTGTTGATGTGTGCTATCTAAAGCTTGTTAGCTTCTGATTCCTGGTTAATCACAACACTAGCATTGTGGTGCTTCCTATTACCCACATACACACATGAACAAAGACATGCTGATGGAAGAAACATACACACACTCATAAGCACACATGGACACTCACACAAGCAGTCATGCACAGCTGCATGCACTTAGACACAGACACACTTGCCCACTCATGAACTTGCCCACACATGTGCCTCATGTGGAAGCTGCTATTATGCCATATTACAGGTAATCAACCAGTCCATATGTCTCCAGTCAGTTTCAAAGAAAGAAAGAGATAGAGAGAGAAAGCTACCACTGCAGCATTACTGCAGCTCTACTGAGGCTGTGCTACATTGTCTGCTTAATACATTTATAAAAACAAAATCCTATCCAACACATTCCTGTTAGAATATGGGACTGTTCTGTCTGCGAGACATTTAAGTCAAATTTTTTTATTACTATGTCAAACATCCACTGCCTTCTTATGAAGCCCATCGTAAGTTAAATCAGGAAGACCTTCTCATTATACCGCATTTTCCATTTTCTCCTTTCTAATCAGCTGCCAGTGGGCGGTTACTCTTTCAGTTAAACCAATCAGACAGTCATGTTGCTGCTGTCAAACTTTAAATCATCCACCCCATTCAACTCCAGTTCATCACATCCAGTGTCCAGGTTGAGCTTATCAGTCATCACATCCAGCTCTTCAGCATTCTCCTCATTCCTTCCTCACCGCCACCACCAGTGTCTAGACCCCATCAGGTAGTTTCCTATTCTAATCTTGGTTTCACCAACCACTTCAAATACAATGACAATGGGGTGTAATTGTTTCGAAGCGTTTCACATTTCTCATCTTCATTGTGATCAATTAAGTATATTTGTTCATTCAAAAAATATGTTTCTCCTGATTAAAATACATTGAAGGCGGTAGTTGTTAAGTCTCCTTTTCAACCCACATTCACCTCTCTTTTTCTCAAAGATGCAAGTTCTCTGGGACTTCACTATCTGGTGTTCACTTTTATTGCACTACTGCAGCAATTATATCAAAAGTATATGCAGTATATCAGTGACGGTAATTTCCTGTGTTTGAGGTGAGCAACCACCTACAAACACAAATTATCCACTTTGTCACCACTATAACTGGCAATAATGCATTAGATTAGATTAGGTTCAAAGGAAATGAAACACAAGTACAGGTGCCCCACAACAAAGTTTAGAAAGACTCCTTGAGTAAAAGTGAAAAAAAAAAGTAAAATGCTATTATACATTGCCTTCTAGTTTGTCATGTAAAGTTTTACTGGGGAGTTTAGTTCAAATATTGAAATTGAATTGGAACTGACTTTTCCTGTACCCTAATAGAACAATAAGACTGCAATATTAGACTGCATCATTAATTAAAGATCATTACCTGACTAGACTATGAAGTCTGGAATAGAGCTGAAAGCTGAACCCAAGCACACACACACACACACACACACACACACACACACACACAATCAACATGCTATGTGAGGAACCCTGGGAGCCCTGAACACCGCCAGTGCTTGTTAGGTATAGGTAATTAATCATGTAAATTACCTCCTCCTCTCTCGCCCCAGGGACAGATGGAGGGTCCTATGTTTGCATTTAAGTAGGTGTTCAGCCTCACATTCGTGGTGATTAGCATATAGCTTGGTGTACCTTAGTCAAGCATAGGTTGGTTTAATTCTGCAATGGTATTTTCACCCCTGGGGGAGAAAAGTATGAGTACACCAAGTACAAATCTTTATTATTTAAATACAAAATTTCTAGATTAATGGAAATATATTATAGGCATAGTCAGGGAAAAATTATCAGTTAAAACACTGGTTCTAGTTTATACCTGCTAAAACAAGTTCCCATTGTGTTGACTACACTGTTTTGGTTTTTTTTTTTGGCCTAAAGTGATGAACATATTGCAAGGAGTCACTGCCTTCATAAAGAATTGTGTTCACTGTGTACCATTTTGAATAGTTCACATAGGTTTGTAACGATGAGTGAAAGGGTTCTTGAAACATCTAATGAGGGTATTTAAGATTAAATTTATTTTCAAATTTGCTTTCACTTTTCATTTACAGCCTCTAAATACATACTGAGAGAACATTTTGCTGTTTTTTTCTATTTCCATTCTCTCATCAGTCTTGTAACATAAACATCTGTATCAGTCAGAAATCTCTTCAATCTAATGACTTAAAGGAATCTCTCGACAGCTTATCTGCATTTGTCTCACTTTAAAATGCCTTTGCACTTTGTCCCTGCTGTCAACTACAGAGAGACTCTTCCATTTAATTCCTTTGCTGTTGTGCAGTGTAACACTCATATTGTGCCACATTTCACCACATATGTTTGTTATTATTTGTCATTTTGGATGAAGAAATATTATTTCCCTGTTCTGAGCATTTGGCAACGTTTCTGTCTCTCTTATATAAAGCCACAGTAAATCCTTAGGTGGCTGGGCATTTTGTCTTTCATATTTTCCTTGAAAAAAGTGTATAAGACTGTATACAGTGGATCAAGGCCATTAAGTTGTATAGTGAAAAACTCCTTTACTTCTTCTCTAGGGAGCTTTTACTTTACATTTTCATGCTGAGTTTAGTTTTAGCCTTGGGAAGTCAAGTTGAGCACTGACTTTCAACCTTTCTTCATTCCAAACAAAAACATTTCTCAGCCTGGTCTTTATTAAATGGAGGGAGAGATATTTTGGCACATCTAGTCATTGATTTTCCTTTTAGAACACAGAAGGTCCAAAGTTGAAAGAATAGTTCTTATAATTGTAATGTAACACAAACAGCTATTGGAAAACACTATGGAGGAAGTTTCTCATGCTTAGGGTTTAGTGAATTTATGCCCTTGGTAAAATTTATGTGAATTATATCATGAAAATAATCATAATAATAATAGTATACTAATAATACTTGGGAGGCCTATTCATAAAGTCTGACTCTTGTACACCTTTGCAGTTTCAGTTTCCTTCGGGGAACCTCTCTTCTGCACTCCCATTGTTTTAAATCTAAAATCCCAATAGTGTTTAGTGTTTAGTATGAATAATACTCTAACTTTTAGTGAAAGGCTGCTGTGCTTCACACACATTTTCATTAGTCTCATAGCAACAGCAGGAGCTGCTACCAGCAATCTCCCTGAGCATCTGTTTAGTGCTGCTGGCCGAAAAGAGGTACCTGGTGGGTACACAGGTTATCTCCCACATCCATTCCAAAACATGAGGAAATGTGGATAATTTGGTTTTAATGTGGCATTTAATCAGGAAGGAAGAGCAAAGTAAGAAAGATACAGACAGGGAGAGAGGGAGGAATGAGGCAAAGAATGGAGGATGCGAGTGAGCAAACAGGAACCAGAGCACTAAGGAAGGAAAGCAGGATATAAAGGACATGTCTCAAGGCTTGCATCAGCATCCATGAGGGTGCTTTCCCCTCGCTCTCTTTACAGCGCCAGATGGCCTTGGTCTTTAATCACGGTGTGTGTGTGTGTGTGTGTGTGTGTGTGTGTGTGTGTGTGTGTGTGTGTGTGTGTGTGTGTGTGTGTGTGACTGTGTCAGAGAAGTGCAAGTGTGTGCCTGAAGCATCTTAGTATCTGTATGTGGGTGCGTGCGAAGAAAGTGTGTCTGTGTCTACCTGGGTGTGAAGCTTAATTAAGTGCATGTGTTTCAGGACTTGGTTTCATTTAAGACATTACAGAATCCCAGTTACAGCACCGATGGACCTGTTAAAACAGGGAGCAGCCAGGATGCCCATTTAAAAAAACTGAGACGTGTTCTTTTTATGAGACTTTTAAGGTGTGTGCAGTTGCATGTGTGTCTGCTTTAGACCATTAATCTGTAAAAATGGCAATTTGGCAAGTAGTTATTCTGGTTACAAACTAGCAGTTGGATTGATGGTGTTAACAGCTGTATTATATTGTTTAGAGTCTCATATCCATTAAGTAGTTTAATGTGTGTTTGATTGTGTCTGGACTGTTATGGCCACCGTGACAGTGAGAGTGTGCCTTATCCGTTTGCGTTTGTCACGGCTGGAAGACCAGCAATACACATTAAAGGGCCGGGAAAAAAAAAACTAATCATCAGATTATATCAGTATGTATCAGATGCATGCTGATGGCCAATATAATGCAAGTGAATGTTGCACAAATGGAAGGTCAATAAAAACACTGAAGCACACATTAACTCACAGTGTTGCTTACATAGAATAAGCCAACTGGTAAGATAGTGAACTAGCTAACACGCAGAGGTGGTAAACAAGCTCACAAGTTTTGTGAGATGTCCAGCTGTAAAGACTAAAAAAATATTTTACCCAAATTGCTTTAAGGGGAAAGTCATAGAAAGTATTAGATGTTTTTCAACAATTTTTTATATCATGTATACATGCACCTGTCCAGGCACTGAAACAAACCCCTAACAATCACATATTTAGTACACAAACCTGATGATTACAATTATTGTTCTGGTCTTTTCTGAAAGGCCACTCTTTTGAGTTTACCTTCATAAAGTCAGAACTAGTTGAAGTGTTAATGCACCAATTTTAGGTGCAAATTATTATTTGCTCCCTTTTTTATCATTTTTGCGTGTCCATGAGAAACAAACAAAATGGGACCCACTCATCAAAACATTGTTTCGTCAAAAATCCCACAGGTTACCATAAAGGTTCAAGGTTTTTTTTATTTATTTATTTATGAATTAAGTCTTCTTTCACGCACGCACACAGTGTTCTTCCTATGCAGAAGACCTACAGCTGGTTAACTGGCATCTCTCGTATGTTATGTGACTTTTTATATGAAATGGATTGAGGAATTGCACACACATATACTACAGATGTCGACTGTGAAGCAGCCTCCTCCAAACTACAAACACACACTCATACACACGCACACCTGCTAGACTAGTGGATGCCAGCATGTTTTAACCCTGGGGCTCTGCTGGCGAGTAGACAGAACAGAAGGAGAGGGAGAGAGAGATGGAGTAAAGCAAGAGAGGGAGAGAGGGACGCCAATACAGGTAGAGTGAGAAAAAGAACAAGAGGGCAAGAAACACATGGCAAACCAAAAGGGATGATAGGGCAAAACAAGAAAAATAAAAAGCAGCAGAGATGGGAAGTGTGGGAGAAGTGAGTCGGAGAGGCAGAGGCAGAGAGGAAAAGATGCGATGTAGAGCATGCATCTGACCCTGAGCTGGGCTGCATTTGTAGTCAGAGATACAGAAAGGACAGTGGCTGAGAAAGACAGATGGAGGAAGAGCGAGGGCTGATGGAGCCCAGAGAGGGAGAGATAGAGAGAGGTTGGTGATGTATTGTATGTTGCTGACCCTGGGCTGGGCTGAGCTGGTCCAGTCTGGCACATTTTAACCACAGAAAGACAGATGTCAGGGATGACTGCCAACTATGTACATCTGATAGGAGAGGGTGTGTGGATGTGTGTGTTTGTGTTGGTGGGTGTGTTTTCCCCTACACATTTCTGATGCCAATGGAATTTGTTGAAAGTAAAGACATTAACAAAGCTAAAGACTCTCAGAAGTCTTCTACTTTCCAGTCCAAAACACCTAACAAAGCAAGTGCACTGCAAACTGTCTGCTCACCAAAATGGAATGCATGAATGAATGACCGTATGCACAGCAATTGCATGGCATCTCCTATTCAATAACAAGACACAGCAAAATAAGTATATATACTATACTATATATAACTATATAACTATAGCTATGACCTGGATGGACCATTTGCGTAACTCCTAGCCCCAGTTTCAGCAAAAATGCTCTGATAGACTGATTCTATTCTGATGACCTTCGGTTGTGCTGCTCCCAAGTGGCCAACAAATCAGTGAATGCAGATTTAAGTAAGAAAACCATTTCATCTGACCTTTACAAAGACAAGGGCAAGAGTCTTATCTGAGGAAACTCCCCAAAAGAGCCACCAGGATGAAGAATAAGTGAGGAATAGCAGGGGTGTGGATGCATGGGTGAAGAAAGACTGCTCCACCAAAATCATGAAGAAAGAGAGAAACAATGAAGAAACGTAGATTCTTGCCTTGTTCCTTTATCTCTGTTCTTCTTTTGTGACTAAGGATCCTTCTTTGTTGAAAAATGAGTGGTCAGCAGAGAGTAACAGGGGTGTACCCATCTGGTGCCCATCCCCACTATCCATCTCTCTTTCTCTCTCCCTCTTTTCACCCTCCATAATTCTCTCAACCCAATCAGTTTCACTTCTATCCAGCCAATAGCGCTATTCTGCCCAGCCGAAGTCTCATCATCATTATCCCTTTCTCTCCCTCCCTCCAGCCCTCTATTTCATTTTGCCCTCCATCTGTCCATCTCCTATTTTCCGTTCTTTTTCAATCTCCTGTTTTCTCTGCTTTTTTTTTGTCTTGTGCCAAGTCCTCATCCAGGGTACCAGCTGCGACCCCTGCAGCTCTACCTCCTCTCCTCTGTGCCAAGCTTTGGGTCTTTTTTCTAATAAGAGATGGAAGACAGAGAGAGAGGATGGCTGAAAAGAGAGAGGAGGCAAATTATTCAAAGATCACATTTCCATTTGGCAACACCAAATTTCGAATATGAAAATTTCCATGTTAACACTCGTAAAGCTATCACGAGCTAGAATTAATTTGAAATGACACACAATTGGTTTGAATGAATTAGAAAAAAATGATTTCAAAACACATAGAACAAACGTATGACACCACACAGGACACCACACCAATGGGCTGCATGTTTTGATATCTAATTGGTGATGGCATTTTTACAAGCCTCTGCTGAAGCTGAATGTGCCGAATAGTAGCTATCTGACGAGGTTGTACATTTGATGTTGCTCTGCTCGTCTGTGGTGCCCAGGCTCTGCTGCCTCACTTGGGTGGCAAGCTAATGTTAGCGAGACAGTCTGCAGATTTGTCGACAGAAGCACACTGCTTCTCAGCTGCTTTGGTGTCGCGATTGTCCGTTCAGTGCACTTGGCTCCATGCTTTGCTCGCTGAGGGTCCTAAATGTAGCGATGAAACATTACTAGCTTTGTTTACTGACAGGTCATTAGAGCATGTCATATGTTACGGCTTTATGTAAGATTTGATTGACTGTATCGAAGTAAGGTCTCCATTTATGTAGAAGGATACCTAACAAGTAAAGCCTTAAGTATAAATTAGGCTTTCTTTTTGTTTGAGATGTGTTTCAATGGACAATACTGGACAATTGTTGTTATTTGATAGGACAGCTACAGATAGACAGTAAAGGGGGGAGCGAGAGAGGGGCGATGACATGCAGCAAAGCATTGCAAGTCGGAATCGAACCTATAGGCAGCTGCCGCAAGTACCTATGTGCGGCGTGCAGTCTACCAGTTGAGCTTCTGTACACCCTTTCAGTTTAATTTTCAAGTTCTATTTAACTGAAGACCTCTCTCCCTCTCAGAAGATAATATGTATATTGGCCTATGTTATTCAGTTTAAAGCTGCACAGTAGTCTTTGCAATTTCAGTTTACAGCACGTCTCTTATATACCAGATAGAATACAACATACTATATCTGTGTAAATGTGCAGAACTCTACTGACACCTTACTTTTCCACAGTAGTTTAAATAAATAAATATAGATAAATAAAACCACAGAATAGGTGTTGACTGACAGTACAATACTGCAGAAACTATATTTAACCTTAAAAACTGCAGTGGAGCTTTAAGTTGATACACTGACTGTCAGTTTCAGCTTTCTCTTGTCAAAGGGAGAGATAACACTGAACAGAGCCTTAACTCCGTTCACCTGATTTTCACTGAGGATTTTGTATGTGCCTTCAACAATACGGGATAACGGTAAAGCTGCTTTGAAATGATGCATCATACCAAAATCAACTGTATTTATCATAGGAGTAAACAATGAGAATAATTCTGACTGATGTGTTTTCACCATATTATGTAACTGTAAATGGAAAGGACCAAATACAGTTGGTCCTGAAAAATACGTTTAATGATGTAGAAAAGCAACCCTTAGGACAAACTATTCCACTAAATCTGGAAAAACTAATTGTAACATGGTAAACAAGATTTTAAATAACACAAAATGACACAACGCTCAGGGGAGAACCCTGTCTAACTGAACTCTCTTTGATGGCCCAAACATACTCTAAAAAAGCAATAACCAAGCTAGACCAAGACCAGATTGTATCTTTAACAAGGGACAGAAAGAGGTCTGAGATTAGTTTGAAATAATCCTGATCCTTGAGCTGTCAAAGTCATAGGTTGGTTTGATAAAAATTGAAATAATGGCAGAGAGAGAATGAGGCTGTTATGGAAGACGAGAGACAGAAAGTAGACCAATACTGAGGGATAGTAGCGTGGATGGAGAGAGTGGTAACCAGCTGTTTATAAGCCAGGACGAAAGGGTCAGGGATGCGCAGCTGAAATAAAACACCCGTCCCACACACATATGGCAGTTGCATTGAGGTGTCAACATTTTTCACACAATTAGGGTAAGCAAGCAAACTCACCCTGCACACAAAATGCTGTAGCTTTAATAACACTAACACTGCCAGGGTCGTAGTTGCTCCCTACTGGAGTCACCCTCACCAAAAATAGGCACTCATTTTGGAATTTCTTTGGATAAAAGCATCCATAGAATTATGTGTGCCAAATTGTGTACATAGGCAAAAAGAAACATCAGGGACAAATTAGAGCTGATGGACCATGCATGTCTCTGCTGACCTGGTAAGAGGTCATTGCCTTGATTATGGCTTGGCTGTCTCTTTCTCTCCCTCGGACACAGAGAAAAGTTTGTGTTTTAGGCCAGAGTTGCAAGAAAATTGGCTTTTTGATTTTGTTTCCCATGGCTGTGAAACCAGTGTGAGACCAGACACTTCTGAAGCTTCTCTGTTGTTGGATGATGTTGTGCTGAAATGAGCTGGAACATTGGACTACTCTGTGTGTTTGTATGTTTGTGTGTGTGTGTGTGTGTGTGTGTGTGTGTGTGTGTGTGTGTGTGCACCATGCATTCTACATCTCTGTCCTGATCCAGCCCTCATCCCTTTCCCTCCCTGCCTTCATTTTATATTTTCACATATTTCAAAGCACTGCTTGTTGTTCTGTGCTGCATCCCTCTGCCATGCTTGTATCTGACAAGACCAGCTACGATGGGGCTGACTCTGTCACTTTGTGCAGAAAACCAGCCATTATGCCTCCTAACTAATAATTCATTTTCAGTTAAAGAGAGAGGGTGTTTCAAGTTTTTTCATAGGCAAAATGACACCAGGACAATGGCCTCATGTGTAGCCTCATTAATTACAATGTTTATGTGGAGCAGGGCACTTGGGCAGTGGGACTGGACATTATCTTTGTTATTTACAGGCAAGAAAGCTTTTTTTTTTGCAAGTAATTATATGAGGGTATTTCTGTTTAGTCAGGCGTTTCCAAGCAAAGCTGTTCTACAGCGATAGCAACCCAGTCGTTGTTTGTATTCTGCTAAGTTTAAAAATACTGCTCATTTGAATAAAAAACAACTTTGTGTAACATCTCACATACAGATGTTTTGTATTGCCTTGCATGCTCAGACTATCAGAATTAGTTCGGCACTTAAGTGATCTCAGAGACTGGCGGAGGAAATTATTTTCATTACAGCCATCTCACACATGTTAATTAAGCTAATCATTTGGATGATTATGACCTTTTGTCTGCATTCTGCTGAGCCATGCATGTTATGAACCTTTAGGTAAACCTGTGAAGGTATCCCATGGAGCTCGTCATGCTTCATTTGGCCAACATACTTAAAGAACATACCTAATCATTGTATACATTGGTAATCATAGCAGGGCATGGTTTATGTAACACAAGGAAATATTCTGTGTCAGACACTTAACATCAATATCACTAATAAATGAGGGCATAGCATAAGGGAACTCAACTAGTTATCCTTGTCATGATTAGCAAGGCTTTCCTTTTCATTAGAGAAAATCTATTCAATCAAATTTGAATACTTTTTTTTTCACAGCATCCATTTTGACGTGGAATGGTAGCCAGCATGAACAATAGCAGTGTCCTGAATCTGAGCTGAATGGAACAGATCCTAAATTAGTATCATGGGTAAAACATGTGCCTACCCTACTATTTCCTGTCAAAATGGCTGCTGTGAAAAAGGTCTATTAGCAGGGAAAGAAGTGTCCACCAGGGAACGTTACTAACTAAAGTAATTTTGCTGGCCACTCTGCAAGTCAAACAGTGTGGCAGTAAAGCACTTAACTTGCCTGCAAATGTCAAGATCGCACAGATGTAATGCAAAACGCTGTGGACTTTTCTATTAAACATTAACATTATATATAACATTACACTGTCTGTTCCTTGTCTTGTAAACTGTAGTTACTAGAGCGAGTCTCTTTATGATGTATCTCAATACCCCTGCTGGCTCAGCTGTCAGTCAAACATGTAGACCAGCCTGAACCCTTCAGAAGCTTGGCAGCTAAAGTGAAATTTATAAATATATCTCTTTCTTTTTCTTTCTTTCTTTCTTTCTTTCTTTCTTTCTTTCTTTCTTTCTTTCTTTCTTTCTATGTTGGTGTAGTTATTGATTGCAAAAACAGCTTATAACTTTATTCACATGAGTACCTTGTAAAGCTCCACAATGTTGTTTCAGAGTCTTTCTCTTCAATGTCCTATACATATTGACTCTTTCTCTTCATATTAATAGTGCCTTTCTCTACATATAGACAGTGGGACTGTCCTCCACTGTAGTCATGTACCGTGCACAACATCTGTATTTGTATTTGGTTTTGTGTGCGTGTGTGTGTGTGTTTATAACTTGTGTGATGAATGTCCCTGTTAAAGACAGCAAATCACTCCTTCTTTCCCCTTGGTCCGTTCCGTCTTTTTGTTTTTGTGTCTGGTGTTGTGCCAATAGCCCTCTCAACACTCAATCAATTCTGTGTGTGTGTTTACATTTAAGTATTGTTGATCTTTACCAGCTCTCACTGGGTTTTCATTCTTTTTTTATCAAACTGAGGTTTGTTCACGCTGCTGTGGACAGCATATTTTAACTGAATCACACATACAAGGACACAAAAGCATATAATTATGAAAATGCACTGAGTCATCAATGCACACTGATGTAGGCATATTTGTTTTCATTAACATTACATGAACATGAAAGGGCCTCATAATAAACACAATCATAACAGATGCACACTGAGGCAAAACAACAAACACATTGTTTTTCTGTTATATTATTCCCATTTTCCAACTCTCTGTAGTGACTTATTGGCTGTGGTAACCAATACATTTGCTCATCAAGATAGCACTTCCTACACACTTTCTACTTAGTGCTAGAACTCGCTACAATTTGCTGTGTTTTGAACTAGCAGATTGTAACAGTTCAGACAGTATCACAAGGTAAAATTGTCCAATTTTGTATTTTATCAGCCCCAAAAGGACTTACATTTCTTTATAGATGCACATAGCAAAAAGGTCAGGGATTCAGTTCAGTTCTCATTTTCTTTGTTTTGTTTCCTGTTTATGTGTTTTCTGCCATAATCCAAAGACATAGAATTCAGCTGCAAAAGGGACTTTAAGTGGCCACATTTGATAACTAAAGGATCAATAAATATAATACATTTGAATTCATTTTGTAGTCTCATCTCTTAAAAATGTGATAGCTTGACAGCTACCTTTTGGATTTTTAATTTGTGATTCAATTTGTAACATTTGGTTTTGTAGAATTATATTATATTAGCTAAGTGTATTTCCATGAGACACAAAACTCTTTTGACAAAATAGTTCATTTATGTTTGATGATTCTGACACTTATCCCCATATAACCAGTGGGTAGCATCAGTCTGCCTGGGCAGCCATATATGGTACTCCAGCTTATACTCATGTTATGGTTTATATTGATCCTAGAAATATTTGTTTCAATCAAATCTGATTGCCCTGCAGGGCACAGGAGGCAGCTATGTCCATCCACATGGCAACCTGGGAATATGTAATTACCCCAATTCTACCAGTGGTACTCAACCTTGAGATAGCACTGTTGCCACATCATTAATCACATAGACCACTGTGTTTTCAAATGATTAATATCCTAAACATTTTATAATCCTAGAACAAAAAACACTGATGGGTTCACAAGTTCACTCCAGTGTTTTTACTTGCCTTACATTTACAACAAGGACACAAGTTTCAGTGCTTCAAACAGTTTTCATAGCGGGTGTTTGGTCTGCACTGGAATGACCTACACACAAGAGAAAATCTACATCACAGCTTATTTTCTCTAGTACTGATGAGTCTTCCTTTTATAATATACATGGAAAAACTCTGCTAAGATCCCTTGTTTCTGCTGCAATTTTATAGGGCAAATGAGTTCACTCACAAAAATGTAACCAACAAAACAAAACAAAATACACATTTAGCTTCATTATCACCATTTAACACACTCATACTGTAAGTATAAACATAATTTAGCAATATATAATAATAATAATAATAATAATAATAATAATAATAATAAAGCTATAAGTGGCAGAGTGACCACAATTACATTATTTTTTCTGTAATTAACTAACGTTCACTTTGAGTCTGGTATTCTGACATGTAATCCCAGTACACCCCAGCAACACCCTCCCCAGCAGTCTCGGGTTGTGGTGGTTAATGTAAGGGTTAAATGCAATTGTGCCCTCTTGCAAGTGGCTACATCATCTGAAGACTGACACTAAGTTATCAGCTTGTTACTGTTCTCTGTAGAGGGAACAGTACAAACCCAGTGGAACTTCTCCTTACAGTTAAGGTTCAGCTTCTCATTCGCTAAGGTCAATGTCTTTACAGCTCTGCCAACTACCAGCTCGTCCTGTTCTCTTTTTTTGATTCCCCTTAGGGTACCAGCTCTCATATTGCTTCACTCATAGATCCATGCAGGTTTCAGTTAGTGCCCTATATAGTTAGTTACATATTGATATATTGATCAGACTCACAATTTTCCTGTTAGTGCTCAGTGAGAGGCGTGGACTTTCCTGATTTCCACTTCTGGTTTCATGATCACTTGCAGCTCAGCAGTGTTTCTTCAGGAAAAAGTCCCCATTGCCTTTCTTTTTGGTTGGAGACAAGCTCAAAGACAAGGGATTTGTTGACCCCATTTCAATCAGGTTGGAATCTCCCCCTTTACTAAACTACAGCTTCTCAGGAGATTTTCTTCAAAACCCCTGACATGAAGAGATTCCTTCTTCTCTGCAGTCAAAGTAATATTTACATTGTTTCTCACCTAAACACAATTTCCTTGAGGCTTAACAAAAACATACATTCCCTTCTTTACACTATAAAACAATTGCAAAGCCATTTAAAATATATATATATTTTAAATCTTGCAGGTTTAATTATTATTTATTATTATTATTATTGCTTGAAAAAAAAAATATAGTGTGTGTTGTGCATGTGTGTGCATCTGCGTCAGGGTTTGTGAATTTATTTTTGTGGTAATGCATTTTGTGCTCTATCATGAGATTATTGATGAAGAGAAGGAGAGAAGCAGGCAGGTGAGATCAAGAGGAAGGCTCGAAGGGGAATTTTGGATGGATTGAGCTTGATGGAGTAAAAGGGACTGGAGAACATCAAAATGAGAGAAGGGAAGAAACGAGAGAAACAAGAAAAACACAAAAGATCAACAAAGAACAGTTGGAGGGATAAAGGACACAAAGGTAGAAAGAGGCAAAGATAACAAATTAAAAATGTAGTTTGTGTATGTGTGCGTGTGTGTGTGTGTGTGTGTGTGTGTGTGTGTGTGTGTGTGTGTGTGTGTGCGTGCGTGCGTGCGTGCGTGCGTGCATGAGTGTGCGTTGTTGCAAGGGCACCAGATGCTCAGATGATGAATGGGTTGCTATCACAGCACAGGCAGTGTAGTGACACTGAAGACCTTAGATCACATGGCTGTCATGCACACATACACACACAACCACACTCACACACACAAACACACTTACACAAACAACACATAAACACACACACATAAACACACACACACACACACACACACACACACACACACACACACACACACGGTTTGTGCCCTGAGAGTGCTGGAGTAGAGCTGAAGTTAGTACTCATCTTTCATCGCGCAGTCGGTTTTTCATTCCTCAATCTTCTTTTTGTCTTTTCCCCATTTTGTTTTCTCTTCCAGCTCTTTAGTTCTGATATATTCTCTCTTCTTGTCTCCTCTGGTCTCGTCGTGTCCTCTACTCTGTTCCCCACTCCTCTCCCCTTCTCTCCTTCAGTCTTCTCCTTTCCACTTGACTTCCTTCCATTCTTGCCTCCTTTATCTTCATCTCCATACATCCTTCTTTCTTTGCTCTCCTTTTAGTTTATCCCCTACCTGTCACTTACCATCTCCCTTTCTTTATCCTTTGTTTTTTCTGTCACTTTCCAGCATATCACAATGTATTTTTTCCTTCTTCACTCTCTTCCTCATTCTTTTCTCACTGTATCTCTCTCCTTCCTGCCTTTTCTTTTATCCTCAACTGTTCTCATCTCTTGTCTTCCTCCTCCTCTGTTTCTCCTCTCAGCTGGGAGCCAGTTTAATTAATAGAACAGACAATAAAGCCCTGCCAGACATAACACACAGACTCATTTACCTCCTGCAGTATACACATACAAGGAGAGATGCACCAAAGAACATGCAATGCAAACATGCACCAAAGTACATACATACAAATGTGCAAATACACTTATTTGTGTACACATACACACATACACAAACCCTGTGTATCCAGTCAGTGGCTGGCAGTAGGGATGTCAGGAGAACCGATTCTTCGCTGCCAAGTCAATGCCAAGGTTCTGATAACGAGGCAGAACTCATGTACACATACATGTATTCTAGTCTGCCATTAATGCTATAAGAAGAAGAACTCCTAATATTACCAGCACAGAAGAACAACAACACATTGAAGATGGCAACAACTGCAACTGCAGCAACAGCTCTGCCTCGAAAAACTGTAAAAGAGTTTTCACATGTAGTATTTGTTATTGACGTTTTTGTTCCAGAAATAATATGATATGGTCTTTTTATGTTTGGACCTGTTTCAGCTTCTAACAAAATTAAATGAACTGATTATGGTTGTTTTTTTTAGCACTTTCAAGTGACACCCGTCGGCTTATAGTATACTTGATTTTGATATTTTACTTTGCAAATGTGGTGCAAAATGAATCACTTCTAGTACACCAGATCTGTTTTGAACAGAATGAATTGTATTCATCCAGGCCAGATATCACTGAACAACTGCAGTACATAATATAGTTTAAGGTCACAGTGTCACTGCAATTGTCAATTCTAAAAATTGTGATGTAAACTGTATGCTGTTACCTCTTAAAACTACGGAGAAATAGACTGCAACACCTCGGAAAAGTCCATTTTTGTGGAATTCTTGATGTGTCTGAGTCTCATTGTTTATGCTTCAGTGCAGTTCACTGTCTTCCTCAGCCAGGAGTTTCTGTTTAATTATTTCTAAACTGTTGGCCTGGTTGGGCGAGATCATGTTGTAGATACACACCTGGGGCACCTGCTGTGACCCCACAGCTGAACAGGAACACCTTGGCCATGTTCAGGGTCAACACTGTTGGAGTGGAATGTTAAATCAGTGTTGCGTGCGTCTGTGTGTGTGTGTGTGTGTGTGTGTGTGTGTGTGTGTGTGTGTGTGTGAGCATGTCTGAGGGCACTTTTTTTCCTGTGTGTTTTCATGTGAGAAGTGATTGGCATCAGTGATACATCACTTCCACCTCTCTCATCTACAAGTACCTCATTAGATTTGTCCTTTAACAAGCCAATCAAACAGCAGACTAATTAATAAATCATATCACCACGGTAACAGCAGGCACAGGTCAATGC
Source organism: Dicentrarchus labrax (assembly GCF_905237075.1). Classification (NCBI taxonomy): domain Eukaryota; kingdom Metazoa; phylum Chordata; class Actinopteri; family Moronidae; genus Dicentrarchus; species Dicentrarchus labrax. The sequence goes on along the minus strand of NW_026136721.1, from coordinate 17,348,356 downwards.
TGCATGCTGGGAAAGGGGCATCTGTTTGTTGTTTTTAGAATCAAGTATATTTGTGTGTGTGTGTGTGTGTGTGTGTGTGTGTGTGTGTGTGTGTGTGTGTGTGTGTGTGTGTGTGTGTGTGTTTGAACATTTCCTTTAAATAATGTGAAGGTATAGATGCACTGGTACCCTAGTATCACCTGTATTAAAGTATTTACAATTGAGTCACCAATTAGTGGTAATATACTGCCACTGGCATTGTTCAAACATGAGAAAATCAAAGCCTTGAAGCTAAGTGATAAGTGATTCATAATTTTAAATCTTAGCAATGTAATTATTTTCCCCAATACTTTAGTTATAAATATGATACGAACCTAGTATAGGTTTCTGTTTGGAAAAGCTAGAGACTATAATAAGGGCAGTTGTCGATGAGAGAGAGCACAGCTTATTACTGAGTAGCAGATGTATAAAGCTTTAAAAAGCAAGTTAATGTAGAATTGAAACAGCAATTTGAAGGACTTGGAGTTCAGTCGGAGTGTGTCAGGACTCAACAAAGTCTGAATAAGAGCCAACAAAATACAGGAAATTAAGGGTGTGAACTGCAAATGTATGAGTAAAAAAGAATTTTAAGTTTGTATGTGTGGGTGTTTTCCTCTGAAAAAAAAAAAAAAAAAAAGTTTTTTTCCTTTTTTTTTTTTCTGTCTTTATGTATTAGATAAAGGGAGCGGAATTATTTTAATGAGAATGGCATTAGGTCGACAAAAGAAAATGACTGATAGCATTATGATCTCTTAATGTTTAAAGATGCAAAGTCGTGTAGATCAAGGTCAGAAGTGGTTTGAGCAGCAATTTGGACTTTTAAAATTTTGAAGCAAAAACATTTCTTCACCAAAAAATTGAGGAAGTAATGGACTATAAGTTAGTATTATACTGTCAGTGGCATTGATCAAATGTGAGAAAATGAAGTTGTTGCAATGAAGTGATAAGTGATTCATAGTTTTAAATCTTAGCAGTAAAATTATTATTATTTTGTTTTTTCTAATGAGGCCAATACTGTAGTTAGACATATGATACAGGAGCAGATGTTGATGAGAGAGAGCACAGCTTATTACTGAGTAGCAGATGTATGAAGCTGCAACGTGGATGTGCATCTTAGATAAATCTTGCTAACAAAAAGTTACAATATGCAGGGTCAATCCTCTAACTATTGATAATGCCCATAACCATTTGTTCATAACTCATGCTAAAGTATTGGCCTTGAGCATAAAGATCAATGATGATCTTTATGATAATATGTGTTTTCAACAGTTGCATTTTGTCCTGCATGCTTCTAGCTCCTTTTAGTGAAAATATTTATTTATCACTTCATTTATTATAGTCTGTATCTTATATAACTTTATATTTGAAGGTGATGGCACATTACACAAGCCTCTGTCCACACTTGGTTTCTCCTGACCTCTGTTTTAGCTAATTTATTTCCGTCCATCTGGCCATAGCCCCACGTCAGCTTTTAAACTAGCAAGTCAGCTCTGACTAGTTTGCTGACACACACACACACACACACACACACACACACACACACACACACAGACACAGACACAGACACACACACACACTCGCAACCCATGTAATGAGTGCATGCAGCCATTGAGTTTTCAGCAGTGCCATTCATCAGTGTGTGTGTGTGTGTGTGTGTGTGTGTGTGTGTGTGTGTGTGTATACTACAAACATCTAACTTGATGTACTATTGCTATACACTGTCAGTATGCAGGATGCAGGGGAACTCAAAAAGCTTTAAGTCAAACTGGCTGAAAGCCATTACAGCGGTAACGTCCAGGGTGTCCTTGAAGAAGAGACACACATGTTGTTGAAAGAAACAAAATGAAACACATCCTCAAAGCTGCACAAGCACATACCGCAACAAATGTTTGTTCTCCTCATCGTCTAAACTGAGTAAGAAAAACGAAATGTAGTGATATCAGGGAACGACTTTTGAGCACATACAAGCTTTTGGCATTTTCACATCTTCACAGCACCAACTGATCAAGTGTCCAGCATAGTCATCCTTTTTGATTTTGATTCAAAAGATGTGTATTTAAATCCTAGATGTTCATCCACAATTCGATTTTATTGATGTTTCTCAAACAGAGATGAATCATATTTACATATTGATGAAAGATTAGAACATCAAAGTCCCTCTTCACTCAAAAATATGTCTTCCTACAGTGTTTTCATTTTATTTGTTTTGTTTTTTGCAGAAAGGAAACACATCAGACAAACATTATTGTTCCCAGCAGATTATTTGTACCTATATATGTCTCAATAAATGTCTGGAGGGGGTCTTTAAAGTGTATGTTTTGGAAAGCAGACTGCTGGTATTTCCTTGTGCTTAAGATTTGATGAGGGAAATACTGTCCTGTAGGTTAAGATTTTTTTATGTGCAGTTAAATGTTGCATTTTAGTATTTTGATTTTGTTTGGTACATTACTCTTCTAGAAGGACATATTTCTATTTGCAAAGCATATATTAGTACTGTGTTTGTTTTGGGGCTAATTTTGAAGGTAAACTGGTCATTAATTTTTATTTGGACTGGCATTAAAATTGGAAAATCTAGCAAAATTGAGAGAGAAAGAGAGGGCAAGAGACAGAAAACCTTTGAAAAAGCAAGTAAATGTAGAGTTGAAAGCAAGTTCAATCTGAGTTCAGTCTAAACCAAAGCGTCAAGATACAACAAAGTCTGAATAAGAGCCAACAAAATGCAGGAAATTAAGGGTGTGAACTGCAAAAGTATGAGTAAAAAAGAATTTTAAGTTTGTATGTGTGTGTTTTTTCCTCTGAAAAAAGTATTAAGGTGACTAAGACAGGCTTTTTAACCTTTTTATATTTACTGTCTTTATGTATTAGAGAAAGGGAGCGGAATTATTTTACAGAGTACAGAATACAGAGTATGAGTAAGAAAGAATTTTAAGTTTGTATGTTTGGGGTTGTTGAGTGTTTATGTGTGAGACAAAAGAAGCAGATTTCTTCTAATGAGAATGACACCAGGTCGGCAAAAGAAAATGAGTCTTCTATCTACGAGTAGATAGTCTTATGATATTCTTACTTTTAGATATGAAGGCTCAAGTGGTTGAAGTAGCAAAAGAGATGTTGTTTAGCTGTGAGATGTTTTTTGGTTGCAATGTGCAAGGTTGCAATGGCAGAAAGAAAGATAAAGAAATGAAAGAGTGGTGTCCTCAAATCACATGCAGTCAATTGGCTGCCTCGCTGTTACTAATTTCCGTATCTCCCAGCCCTTTTCTCTTTCATTCTTTCATCCCCTCTTTGTCAGCCAGTCTCTACTCATTCAATTATACTGTGCAGAGCTCTGAGGTTGATATATGAGTGCTCCATAAGGGGACTTGGACATGAGCGACTGCTGGACATACATCACACACATCACTCACACATACACTCTTTGGTCAAAGCCATGAAAGGGAGCTTTGAGAAGGGTTCCTGGGCTGACAACACACAACTCAATTAGGATGGAAGTCAGAAAGAAATGTAAGTAGAGTGAATGATGGCAACAGAGATAAAAGGGAGAGGAAGAGAAAGTGAGTGAGAGAAAGGGAGAGGTTTAGTAAGGCTAAAGATAAACTTGAATTTAAAGGTAGGATGGACTGTGCTTCCTGCTAAAACTTTAGCACACACTGTGGTGAGTGATATCTATGCTAAGAATTTAGTATTTGAGACTGAGCTTTATGGTCTCCATAGTGACTGTAGCTTACAAGTGATCCACTCATGTCTTTGCATTGACTACATACAGACTAAATCTACCTTTGCGGTCAGTATGAACACATTAACCCTGCATGTTAGTGGCTTTTAGTGGGTTGATTTTTTTTTAAACTCAGGGGCTGAGAGGATTTAAGAGGAGCGGGGGCAGAAAACAATAAAATGACATCAAGACAATGAAATGAAGCAGCAGTGATGAATAATAATAGTGCTTTTAAAATATAGGGCAGAGGTAGGTTTTTAGCCCCTCTCTAGTGGCTCCCTGTGCCTTTGACAAAAACTATATGGAAATGAATCACTATTTTTGTTTAACATTTTCATTTATCATTGTTGTAAGTGATTGTTACATTCTCCAAGTGTAATAATGTGTAGCCAGTACACCAGAGAAAAAAATGTTTTAAAATGTTTTAACATTTCATTGTTATCTGCTATATCCTGACTGTGATCTGACTTGAACACTCAGATAAAACTCATCATATTTATGTTCTCTTTGGTATCAAAGATAAGAACATACTGTGAATAAAAGTTCGGTTTGCACACATGAATTTGTTTCAAACTGAGGCTTAAAGAAAGAGAGAGACATGGCACATGCCAAAAGAGTCAGTATGAAGATAGGGAAAAATGAGGCACATATGTTGTGTGTGTGAGTGTCTGTGTGTTAGTGTTAATATGTGCTGGGGTTGGGGGTGGTGATGATGGAGGAGGCCAGCTCACTGAGCAGGGTCATAAAGCTTGTGTGCTGATTCTGTCACCAGGAAAGATTTACTCACACACACACACACACACACACACAAGCATGTGACGCACTTACAGCAGGCGTCCATCACATCTCTCACAGCGTGCCTGCCCTTGGAAATTGTCTGTCTCTCATACTCTGTGTGATTCCTCCCTGTATTTCCCTCTCTTAAGTGTCACTATCTCATACACACACACACGAACACACACAGTCGTCTGTACCATTGTTCTACCTCCTCTAAGAAATAACACAGTAGGAGAGAGAAACAGTTATTTTCATGTCCTTTTCTCAAAGTCACGGCGCTTATCTACTCTACTGTAACAAACCACACACACAAGTTCCTCAGTGTAACTTCTGTTCTTGCTCTTACTTTCCGTCCTCTCTGACGATCATCGTGTTCCTGAGCTGTAACTGAAGTATGACGTCCCTTGTTGAAAGACTGTCACCACATCACTAACTTTATTTACACAGTGATTTAGGGGACTGAAGAATTCTTCTGCGCACCAAATGTTTTATAATAGGCTTTCAATATAAAAGTTGACTGTGTGTGACAGTGGAGATATGAGTTGACATGTTTTTGTGGTTGAAATTGGGTTGCATAACATAGATAAAAGGGCCTGTATTTGGAGGATTTCTTCGGGAAACTTCCCAGCAGTTTATATCTTTTGAATGAATAACAGCAGAGTAGATGTATTAACATTCAAGCAATGTATGTATGTATTTATTAGTTCCTTTAAAGCTATTATTTGTTTTGAACCTTATGGTATTGAGTGTTCTCCATGGCTGTGACATTTCCATGGAGTTACCATTATGTTAATCAATGATAGCTAAGGTCCCACAGTGATAATGAGGTTAACACTTCCTATTTTCCTATTTACAATAATTGTGACTAATCATATGCAAACTAAAAAACTAGCTTGCACACTTCCAATTGCTTAATGAATCCAGCATTGATGCAAAATTTGAATATGCATTTCATGAACGACACATTGTGTAGCATGTAAGGATCTTAACTTTCATGTCGTGTAATTTGATGTGGTACCACCCTGCACACCGCACCCAGAAATGGCATACTCTCATGAGCTTTCATTGCGAGTTTCAAAGAGCTGTAAAAAGCAGGCTGCGTAGCCAGAAAACTCTCTTTCCATGGCACTTTCCATCTATCTCTTCAGGAGGAGGAAAAACCCAAGCTTAAGCCTGTTGTTGTTGTTGGCGGTGTTTAACGGTGGCGGCTTTTTGATTGACAGATACTGACTCAGCGGGAGGCAGCATGCCAGAGAGAAGGAAAGGCAGGGAGGGTGGCTGAGGAAAAGAAGTCAATGATATTGGAAGAACAAGAATGGGGCTGAAACAGAATTCAAAGGGAGAGAGATAAACAAATGTAATGACAGAGAGAGAAACAAAGACAGAGAGAGGGAGAAAGAAAATGCTAACCCCAGGAAGGTTCTACATCTATTTGAGGCAGCGCTGAACAGTACTGTTACTTTGCAGATCTTACTCACAGACTTGCGCATAATGACAGGCTAACTGACACTGCACAATTATTTTCCAGAATCACACTCCACTGCATGTGTACATGTGACTGTGGATACTGTGCCAATACAATACTGCCATTGTGTTCTTTCATATCTACTGTATGTGTACTGTGTGTATAAATTAGAGCATGCGGTATCAACAGGAGACTTGTTGTACGCATGGGTAACTACATATTAGCTATACAACACAGGGCTGACTGGAATATAGCATTTAATAAAGACATAAACAAGTTTTGTTGTGCTGGTCTGTCACTTTGTTAACATTTGGGAAAGTGTTACCAAGTGTCTTCACAGTGTTAGAATAGTAGGTGCTGTTTCAGCACTACGGAGAGCTCCTTGTTGGCCAGACTACAGAACTGTCCATGGTCCTGAAATAATGCTGTGAAGCAGCACTGGTATTGTTAAGCAGAATTTATCATTGTGGCTGTTTAAACAAGGGCTACAAAATACTACTTTCTAAAGCAATCAAAGTAACTACAATTCATAATAAGTTTAAACTTTTCAATTGCAGACACAGTTGCCTCAGAGATAAAATAGGATCTGCTTGTTTTACTCCCATTCAACAGATTACCAATACACCTTCATACCAACCCCTTTCTTACTTGTACTATACTCTGAGGTGGTCACAGAAATAGAAAGAGATACTCAAAAAATATTGGAATGTCATGGTGCGTAATGATGAATAGGCCTTGAGTGTGTGGGAAAACCACTGAGTCTCCACCAGCTACAAATGAACGAGGGAGAAGCAAGATGAATGTCAAGCCTCCTAAACTAGAATTCATTGCCACAGCCCATCCAGGTACTGTAGTTGCTAAGTCCAGCCATCAGTCTCACTTTGTTCCTGCTAGCATTACAAAACTGTCTTTCCTTAGTAATTTACAGGCAGGTGACAGCAGCAGAATAGACTGTATAAACACAGATTGTAGAGTTGTAGCTGTAGCAATATCAATATTTTGTCAGCCAGACAGATAAAATATACTTTCAAATATTTAAGAGAATAGTGTACTTTCAAATAAGATGATGAGTTAGTAGGAACCTTCATTTTGATCTTAAGAACACCATAATGCAAAGCTCACATAGATGGTAGGGATACGTTTTCTCTTGCTTAGTTCTACCTCTATAATAAAACTAAAACTGAATCTTTAAACACTGCTCGATATATGGTGTTGTTTGTTTACGTTTACTTATTCTAGTAAGCATGGACTTGCCAAGATGCTGCTGTTAGAAAGTGGCAAAACATAGTATTGAAATAGTTTTCAACCATCAACTTTTATCCAATTTGAGCAACAAAGCAGTTTAACAACCGTTTATCATTCAGTTGCCTACTATTGCACTATTACTGCAGGATGTGACTGGACAATGCCATCCAATGACAGCTGGCCCATAGTGGGAAAACTTTCCTAGTGACCAGGTTGGGGACCAATTCGGGCAGTGAACCTGCCTCTCTATATTCCTTTGCTTTACCTGCTTTTTCCCCTCTCTTCATACTGTATCGCTCTCTCATCTGGCCTCTCTCATTTTCCCTCTCCATTTCCATCAACCACTAATTAGTCTCGTGGGTCCTGAGAAAACGAAAGACATCATTGGATGGAGATAAATCTAGACAGAGACAAATGAGAACAACGTTTCCCTTTAGAGCCTCTATATAGAGACGTAGTAGAAAGCAGCCCCTTTAGCACCAAAGGAGAGCTACAACAAACACCAACATCAGATTAACAGGAGAACACACAGATGAAGGAGGCCGTACTCTTACGAAAAATACAGTGTAGCTTGTTTAAACAGCTTAAAACAACCCAGCACCATGTGTTTGGTGCCAAGGCACGAAGCCAAAAGCATGTGGTGGTTCGGGTGGATGGATGGCGTACAAAGCATTCAACTTCAAAAGTGAAGGAGACCAGGGGTTCCATCTTGCCTCCAACCAACAGTGAACTTGGTATCCTTTAAACATGAAAGCAATCTTTCTCTGACCTTAATCAAGTGGCACTTGCCTAAACATAAACTTTCTTCAGCCACATACACTAGGGGGAGTATCGGAAACACTCATGGACTGTTTGGCTCACAAAAGAGAAGGACAACACATATAAGAGAGTTAAGCTAGTAATATATTTATTTATATTATAAACTGAGGCTTCACCAGTAGCATGGGTTGTCCCATTGAAGGTCGTTTAGGCACAATGGATGACTTTCCCTCTATCCATTACAGTATCACACTTTTCTGTACTTTTTGTACTCCTTTCTTTTTTGGTTTCTGTCCTTCCCTCTAATGCTGCTATCCCTTTGTCCTCTTTGTCTCAGGTTGTTTATAGGGTGACAGCTGTTGTGCTTTTGGCTTAGTTATATGTTTGTGTGTGTGTGAGAGAGAGAGAGAGAAAGAGAGCAAGAGTTGTCCTTTTAAGTCTTCTCTTTTTACACTAGGCCTGCAGCAGAGACTCGTAAATCTGTTGGAATAGTGAACGCCTCAGTGCACAGGAGCCCTATTTGTGTGTGTGTGCGTCTGTGTGTGTTCAAGTGTGTGTGCATGGTTTGTTTGCCCATGTTCCTGTGTGTTTGCTGGTGCATGTAGCTGCAGTGTGATTTTGTCTGTCTATACGTGTGTTTGCTTGTTGAATGAGTAGATTTTTTGTGTGCATGTGTGTTGGAGTTTCTTGGACTTGTGTGTGTTTGTGTGATCCATCCACTGGCTGAACACCTGAGTACCCACAGTGACAGAGAGGGATGGCAGGCTGTCCGAACCAACAACCTACAGCCAACAAAGAGTGCTCCCAATTCGGTTGGCTTAGTGTTTTATCACACTGGCTCAAACACACACACGAAAAACAAATGTGCATGCATTTTGTTGCATGTATTTGACATGAAATCCCTTGTTGGGTTTTCGGTCACACATATGCACACCTGGCCCCCTACAGTGTTGCAGCTGTTTTTATTTGTGTATCTTTACATTTAATTGACCCAGAAAACTGACCTCTATCTATTATAAAGTGATAATATATGATATATTTTAACATTGAATTTCCTAAAATATGATTATAAAACAAAATTAAACAAAATAGAAAAACACTAAATGATATCATCCCAGGGATTTTTTTTGTCATAACAATTAATATTACACTGACAATGAAGGATTGTTTTTAGCATTCAAAGCTAAAGAAAGAATGTTTGAATGATGTTTGAATTATGTTTATTGGTATTATGTTTGGGCATTTAATTCCTACTCACATAAAGTTCAATTGAATTAATTAGCTCAAATTCATCAATCATTACTTATGAGTGCAAGAAAAAGGACCATAATGGAAACTTTTTTTGTGTTATCCTCGACAGTTTCACTGAATATGTGTTTGTTGCAATGTTCCCCTAGTACATATACAGTATATGTCAGATAAATCAAATCAATCAACTAGGTGGAAATAGAGGTACTAAATTACTCTGAATAATAAAGAAGTGCAGAGATAAGAAAGAAGGGCCTGTGATTTATCAAGTGCTGTATTTTTCACCAAATTATTTCCAACCAGTTAATAAGTATAGAATTGAGTAGTGGGGGACATGCAGCACTCATCACTTCAGAAAGAAGCCACATTGCTACTTTAACAGTACTCCCTAGGTGCAGTAATTTGTCACATCATTTTTTACATTACTTTTCCACTGGCTGAACTATGTGCCTACATTGTCTCTGCACTTTTTTTCTCTCTGCTGTAATCCTTCTCTCTGTCTGTTCAATCTAATTTGTCCCATCTCTTCCATATATCGAAGTCGTGTCACACAATGGTCTGAATGAATAAAACCCTAAGATTCAGTTAATACTACCTCCATTTTCTATAATTTTCTGAAAAAAGATCACATTTGAAGAAACAGCATTAATTATCGATGCTAATTTTTGGCTTCCTCCACCTTACAATTCAAGATCAATCTTTCAAAAACACACATTGGTTGATCTTAACCACTCACCTATGAAAAGTAAACGTTCTCCTTGGGAGCTTGCATTAAAGAGGCAGATGGAAAGAAAACAGGGAGAGAGAATGTCAAGGCCATCAGAAGAGAAGTGATATTGAAGCGGTGGTATTGATTGAGTATAAGCAGATGAGAGGAGAGCCGGGCTGTGTGATGCTGGCTGACGCCCTTAGCACTTCACATATAGCAGCAGTACCAATCGCCCATGTACGCATACTAATTACACTTTGATACGGATTTCAGCTATGAAACCAAATCTTGAGCAGTCTGAGTTTCTGTGTACAAGTCCATCCATCCATCCTTCTATTCATTATCCATCAATGTGCCCATGACGAATCCATCCATATCCACCCGCCTGTCAATTTATGTAGCTTTCACATACATTATCAGGCAGCACACGTGTCTGTTCCCACTATCCACCTTCATTTGCAACGTCCACCAACCTGAATCTGACTTGACACATATTTCACATCCCACATGCATTAACATTCATTTACTTATATAATGAAAGAGGATGACACTGTGCATCAGTGTTCAATTCTTTCTGAAATGTCTCTTACCGGATATGCTGAGAAGCTTTGTTTTACATCAAAAAAGGAAATGCCCACAAGACTGCAGGAGACTGAAACTGAATTTATAATTACGTTTTACATTGACAGCTATATATTTGCCATCATTATAATGATATCCTGGATCATATTGCTCCCAGCTTGAACCAAACCATCATCTGCTATCCACTGCAAATAACCCTTGTGACTTGTCATATGAGGGAAAATTTGTGATTTCCTATTTGTCATAATGAATTTTAAAAGTCTTCTTTTATGTGAATTGGAGCTACTTGAAAGATGAAAGACAGTTTCAAGTAATATCTCCTGTCCTCTCATCTAATGCTGTTTATTTTGAGGTGCTCTTTTGGGGGTCGTGGGGATTGATAAGTCACGATACGATGATGTATGGATCATGATCATGTATTGCTCTCTCTTCTTAATTCCTCTCATTTGTCTATTTCTTCTTCTCCCTGCTCAACTTCATCTCCTCTCATCTTTTTCTTCTCCTCTCATTTACTCGCCATCTAATCTTCAAAGTAAAGAGCTGAGCTTCGGTCTGGTGCCACATGGGGATACAATGAGTGAGTGTGTTAAGGTGTCCGTTTATCTGGGTTTTTAATGCAGATGTGTGTCCACCACCTGAGTTTTGATGATGACCACCTCATTATGTTGACATTATTTATGTCAACATTATTTATTATTTCATGTAATATTGCTTACGTGTTACCATAATGGTCACTATAACAAATAATTTAGTGAAAGGTACATCCTTAAAATGTTTATAAAATATATAAATAAAAATCATGCTATTTATATATTGTATATACAGTCTAATTTAGAGTTTTGGTTCTGCTGAGAGCATTGTTAGATCACAGCTGATGCTATTCTGTAATGGTAACCATGGTAACGTGGCTCTAGTAGCTGTTGTTTTTATGGCTGTCAAGACATTATGATGTTAATAAAGTTAGGTCATGCTGTGCAGGGCCTCCAGGCTTTGGTGCACCATGGGATTGATTGATGACTCTGTTGTCAGTTCAATCTAAGAAATGCACTGGAAAGGGGGGGAGGGATGAGTGTAGGACAGAAGTAGAGAGGGATGAAAAGGGGAGAACAAAAATGGTTTGGTTAGGAACCGAGAGCTCAAAGGAAGAAAGCAATGAAGTAAGTGAGGAAGAAAAAGTAGAAAGAATGCAGAAATGGAGAGTTAAAGCAGCAACAAGGAACTTTTATGTTTTGTTGATTCTGGCAACCCCTGTGGACAAAAGCTGTAGTGTTTCAACTGCCTCGTTTCATTGATTTCAAGAGGAATTCAGGTGGCAGGCATTAAGAATAAGTATATAGCTGACAGTCTTGTGTGGTTATGTAGTTCATATAAAGACATCAGTAGTAAATTGAGACTGTTCCATAACCAGCTAGAACCTCCTTGTTGGAGGTTTAGGATAAGAGAAAATAATCAATGTTTAATGATTAATGAGGAGAGTGAGGGCAAGGACAGAAATATGCTTTAGATTTGAATTAAGAGGGAAGGAAATTACTGAAAAATATTAGAAACGACAATGACAAATAAAAATGGAAGGAAAGGTAAAGGAAGAAAGCAAGGATAGAGCCAAGTGAAGGAGTGGTGTGGGGCATTTTGTATGACAAAAGGCTGTGTGAAAAAGTATGACAAATATGATATTCGAAATTATGGAACTGTGGGGGAGGAGAAAAGGAGTTGAATTGAAAACCATGCATGGCTGTGACACAAGCACACATACAAGACAATGAATGAGGCAGTGACAGAAGTCATAATGCTTACAGTAAAACACCAATCAGTGAATGAGTAAATACAAATAAAAAAAGACACACACATAAAAAATGGCCACAGACTAATCACTGGCTGATTCACATTCTTGACCTTGAGAAACACCCATGAAAAAAATGACACACACACACACACACACACACACACACACACACACACACACACACAAATATAAATCTACACCTATTGATGAGTTTGGTACATGCAGGAAAAATTATTAGCATTCCAAGGCGCCACAGAAAACTCCCGTACACACAGAATACATAACAGCACAGGTACACACACTCTGCTATCGATTCGGTGTGGATGTTGAATACTGAGATAAAATGATCAGCAGCCCATTCCAATGCCCAATTCCACAGCAAAACCCAACTATTGATTTATATGCATTGTATCTGCACAGACTGAACAGATGCACCCAAAAAGCGAAACAGATGAACCAGCTGAGAATATTGCAGGATCATTTCTTCACTGTGAAAAGGCAAAACATCATTAATTCATTAGCCCACTTGACAAACATTAAGCCCTTTCCACTTGGCATTAATATGTGTCTCATATCCAGCTTGTGCCTAGATATGAATTAATTGGATTGCATTTAAACCAAATATTAAATGCATATTTGGTATGCACATTAAAAAGTGGCTTCATCCTTCCTTTGCCAAAAAAAAAGATTGTGATATATATCATATCCTTTCATCACCTATCTTAAATTGGATCTTAAATGCTCTGTTTGTCTTCTTCTTCATTCTTAACAAATATATTGCTCTGATAAAGTTTTAATCATTGCTACACATAGACACACTGAATTTAGCTTAGCAGTCAAACATATAACTGTGCACCCCCAGAGATGTTTTGGTTGATTGGGTCTTCATTGCATCTTGGCTGTATTTCTGTCTGCATTTGATGTGTTTTTGCTGTCTGAGCACAGTTCAGTCACCGAGTATCTATGTTAATTCACATGGAAAATGGCTCCTCGAGTGTAAAAGAAAACATAGCACTGTGTTAGAATCTATAAAACATCACCACACTGTAGGACTGGTTGGACTGGTGTTGTTGGAGTGAGATCATTACTTTTGAATTGATTATTCTGGAATTTAGGTTTTAGCCTATAACTGTTTTCGGTAAGATGCTGTATTATTGAAGCCTTTTAAAAAGATACATAAACCAGTGTATCAGTAAAATCAGTGTATTTGTATTGTTAATTAAGATGGGAGAATGTAAAGTTTGGGCAAAACCAACAGTATCTGTAGTCAGATTATGCATTCGCATAATATCTATAACACAATCTCAAAACTCTCAACAGTAGTTCCATTTTACAAAGTTTAGAAGGTACAACAAGACCTTGGGCTTTTGTGTCCAAGAAACAGGACACATGTGGAGATACAGATAACAAGTTGATATTTGCCTCTGAGACTCTTCCACTGAAAACCCAACAAAATTTGAACAGGCCAAGTCTGCATTTTCTTTTATTTATTTTTTTCTGCAGGCAAAGCAGAGTCAGCATTTTTGTTTCCCATCAAGGCTTGTTGGTATCATCATGTGAGACTATATGGAGAAAAAGCATTGCAAGGGGGGGGAATCAAGTTGGTGAGGTGTTAAGGTCATGCAGCCTCAGCAAATAAAGACATAATGTGTGTGTGAGAGAGAGACTGATAAAGAGAGAGAGAGAGGTGCAGAAGGGAGATAGGAAGTGAATTAGGGAGTGAGAGGGGAGAGAGAGAGAATTCGAGGTACAGAGCGCAAGGTGAGTGAGAGAGAGAGTTAGAGAGTCTGAGATGGACAGAGATAGTAGTGCCTTGCAGCCAGTGTCCATATCTCTTGCCACCATTGACTTCTCCTGCTGCACTACAACTAATGGACTCTGTCCTCCTCTGCCGTCTTATCTGCCCCCCTCTCTTTCTCTCTCTTTCTCTCTCCTCTCGCTCCTTTCTATCTCTTACTACTTGATGCCATGCTATCTCTCCACTTCACTGCCTCACCTCTATCTAATTTTTATCATGCTTTGGTCTTTCTCTTTCACGCTCACCACTGCTCTCTCATGCCTTTCCTGCTATCTCTCACCCTCATTTTCTAAGTTGTTCTGTTTTTCCTCTTTCCACCTGTTTGATACTGTTTCCATCTTCCCCACCACCAGGGACAATACCCCAAAAGTTCAACCTCTTCTCTCTCTCTCTCTCTCTCTCTCTCTCTCTCTCTCTCTCTCGCCTTATCTTTGTCTGCACTGCATGGGTGGAAACGGGAGGAATAAATATGCTTTTTATCTTTGCGTTTTATCTTCTTTCTTTTTTTTCTCCTTAAAATCTCTAGCAGAGAGAATTGTCTAGCATCTGTGCACAGCTGAACAATTTCAGATTTTCTACTCCAAAATAATAAAAAACAAGTTAAAATAATGTTAGTGACTCCAGCCTCTGTATAAAGAAGGAATACATTATATATTTCTGGCATTCACTCAAAAGCTGTGCACAGTGTGGACGAGATCTCAAAATTGGATGTTTTATACAAATGGGCCATTCTTACATATATTCTTCATGTTTGTGTCCCTTTCAGATGACCCAGGAGCAGTATATCCTTGCAGCGCAGCCCAACCCACTCCACCAGAGGGGGGCGTCAGTTTGCGGTGCCCAGGTTTACCCAGCAGTGGGAATCTACGGCTGGAGGAAGAGATGCTTGTACTTCTTCATCCTACTCCTCCTCGTCACCATGATCGTCAACCTGGCACTGACCATCTGGATACTCAAAGTCATGAACTTCACTCCGGTAAGAAGCATTTGTGCAAATGTCATCAAAATGCCAGGGTGTTATATGGTTTTGTGGTTTATGGGAGAAAGCTATAAGATGTGGTTTAAAAGGTCTGCTGTAATGTAGCACAACATGAGAGTGATGATAAAATCAACAGCGGTTCATCAGGACAGAGTACGTGTGTGTGTGTGTATTTCTGTGTGTGTCTACACATTTGTGTGTGTACAATAGTTGCACTATAATATCAAGTGGATGTTGTCCTTGTGGTGTCCACTATTGATCGATAGGAAGTTACATATTGTTAGTTAAATTAATACTGCACTGGTTAGCTAATTACAACTGTTATTAATTTATGAATATTAAATATAAATTGCAATTTCTGCAGTGTACTGAATTGTAACGGGTGAATTGTCTGTATTTCTCAGGCAAAAACTTCTCAGACTTCTCTCCATTAATATGTATGTCTGCAGTTACACATTTGTCCACGCATTTTCAGATCTCTGTACACATTTACAGATTTGTCTACATATTTACAAATCTCAATACATTTACAAATCAGAATACAGTTGTTGTTGTTGTTGTTCATTCTTTTACACATTTACAAATCTGATTACACAATGGACTCAGATACAGTTACACAACTCTCCACTCACATTTGTAAATAGTTTTGCTACAATAATAGCTCTATAAGAGTTTTTACCAATACCTAGTAAAGACACTAATAACTGATAAGGACCTTCCAAACTTACAAGGAATACATACATTTGAACCATGACTGCCATCTTTCCCTAACATTAACCAAGCAGTTCCAGTGCTTGAACCTATTCAAACCTTTACCATAGCAGTGGCACCAGTCTGTGGAAAGCAATGACAAAATACATGTATGTTGTTGAGTTTGGTGGTCTTGGTTATGACTGGTGGCTAAAGGGCTTTTGCAGTGACTGCATTTCCATTTGCTGTCAGTTGAATCTGTCCAAATTCTCAAAACTCATCTCAAAACCTGTTTATATTCATTGTATGTATGCTTTGTAAGCACCTTCTTGGAAAGCACTTTGATAGACGATGGTTTTCTGATACTGATACTAGCACACAATAGTAACAACAGCCTCTATTTGTATAATAATATTTTATATCTATCTTTAGTCAAAACTTGTGTCTGTATGTGTATGTATGTGTTGATACATGTCTTTTCAACCTAGACTTTCTGGACATGTTATCCCTGGGTTACAGCACACATACATCTAATATCTTATATTGCCTCAGGGCTCAAGGAAGTTTACTGTCATAGCATATATGTAAATGAGGCAGAATTGACCCCCGCAAACCTTTGGTAAAACCTCCCCCTATCATGCCTTATATTTCAATGAATTATCTCAGAATATGAGAGAGTTGGGGGCAGGGGGGTAAAGACAGCTAACTATGCCCAAGGGAAGGCAGCCAGCACGAAGCATGAAAGAGCAGAAGATATTTCATAGGCTATATACTGGTGTGTGAAAAACTGAGACAGTATGAAAAACCAAGAGACAGGAGGAGTTATAAAACCAGGGAGGGAGTTAAAAAAAGATAAAAGTGCATGAATAGAAGTATAGAAGTTAAGTAGAGATCTGCTTTGTTTTATTCTAAGTGAGACTGTTTAATACATGAAACATAAGAAAAATAAGGCCCATGATTTTTTTATAAATGCACCAAACATCTGTATGTATTTATAGCAACTATATGAATTACATTGGAGTGTTGAACATGTATCTTTAATACTGTTTGTACAACTTACTGATAATGAAGTAACTTACTTATATGTTATATGCAGGATATAACAATAAGCATTTATGTCTCCTATACATTATATTCATATTCAACTAATTGCTTATATTAAATAAGAACATGTAGTCATGTAGGGAGTGGAGGTCAGGCTGGTCACTATAAGTGTTTGTATCCCTTCTTGTACTACTAGTCATCTCTGACTTTATATTGAGATTCTATATTGTCATATCATTGTAGTGGAGTTATTTGTGAACAATAATGCTGTAATAATTATTCCTTGCAAAATGAACACATCAGTAAAGGTGAGCATTATGAGTTGATGAAAGAAAGACCACATTAAAAGTCATCAACTACTTTATTAATCATGTATAAATGTCCTATTTACAGAGCAATACAGGCAGAGGTCCATACACACAAAAGGGATTAACATAATGGGATTGTAATGAAATGACGAGTTGTTGATAATGGTCGTGAAAAACACAAGTTACAGTAGTGATAAAACTAACCGCTGTATGAGTAAACTAATGATACAAAGACATCAGTAATAACTATTTATGTAGTTATTTATTATTTAATTATTTGTTAGGAGTGATGCAGAAAATAAATCTGTATAGTTTCTCCTCCTGGCAGTAATCTTCCTTATCATCTTCACATCTCTCCACTAGATTATATAAGATTAATTGTGTTGTGCAAAAAGTTTGTTAATATGGCCTAAAAACAATCCAACTCACTGTTTGCTTCCATCAGGAGATCTGTGAAAACATACAGTCATGAGCATTTATCTAGCTTTTTATTCTCATTGTTCAAAAACAAACACACAAATGAGTTCAGGTACTTATGAACTCACTTCAGCCATTGCTTGTTCCTGATAATGTCTGTCAGAGCCTCATGAGCCTCCTATGAGCCAGTACTGTGTCCCATTGTGTTAATGCAGTCATGTTGTGTTCCTTTGTCATATGGTGAGCAGTCCCAGCCACAGCTCCTGGAAAAATAAATAAACATAAACCCTTTCTGCCATGAAGTTGATCATTTCATCTTAGTTTATGACTTCCTGTGTTGATGAATAAATATGCTTGTTGTTGCATTCATCTACAAAATCATTGACTTAAAGCAGCTGGTCTGTACACTTTAGATTACAGATGGTTTATATAGGATAACATAGATAAATAGCTAGCAGCTAGGGATGGGCATGAGTTATGTTACTCTATATACTATAAATCACATTTGCCAATTGAGTCAATCTACAGTCATAATTGTGTTTCTGTTCTTCTGTTGTCATGTTGGTTGTTGTCGAGGTAGTAAACAACAACAGTCTGTCCCATACACTATGGATACAACTCCACAAAAGTCCTGAAGTCCTTTCTGATACAAAGCTGTCTCCATCTTTCAAATGTATCTCCAACATTTACCCATGTTTGACTACGTCTCTGGTCATGGAGTTCTTTATACAGATGCAGAGGCTGTTTAGGTCGGACAGGCTCCAACATTATCTCCGCGGATACACTGATTGCTGACATGGCTGCAGCTCGCTGTGCTTGCGTAGCTTCATACCTGGCAACCCGGTGTCCAAACAGGCAGTCGGCGCAATCACACAGGACAAAACATAAAGAGAAATTCCACACCAAAATGAGAGTATACCGACTTTAAAAGTATTGTCAGAGCAGACAGTATTTCAGTTTAACCTGTTTACTTAGAGTCTGATGACATATTACTGTAATTTTATTTTTTTTAATATAGTAAATTGTTTACCCATTGTTCCTTTAATTTTACATGGTTTTCACCCACTGAAAATGTTTTCACATGCAGAAGTGAAAATTTTTCAGATAATAATACGGCAATAGGAACTTGGACCAGAGGTCAGTTTTGAATCCATGGCTGCTGCAACAAAGACTCAGCTTTGTTACATGGGATGCTAGCTCTAAAAGGTGAGCTATAGGGCTTCCTTTTGTCAAGGAAAAGACCACAATATTGTAGAAGATGCAATGATGCTGAAAAAAACATTGCAATAGCTGCAGGCAGCGATGAACAGGCCCTCGCAGTCCCCACAAGCTGGGTGTGCTGTGGTCACTACATGTGTTAACATATCCTGTGAAATTTTTCACACTGTGAAATTTTCATATAAATCTGATGATGGTTGCCATTAAAGGCTTACTTCCCGTTCCCAATAGGTGGTGCTTGTAGATGTGTTCACGGGAAGATTCCTACCATTTTGCCCTGCCTATGTGCGAGAGACACACATTTTCGCCACCTCTGACAAGTGTACCGCGAGTTTCCAGGCATGTTTAGACCGCCATATATTTTGACCCATTTGGCTGTTTTCTGTTAGGTGTCAGACTTAAGACTTTAGAATATATTATACAGATTAATACCCTGTGTTTTCAGCCACCCAGCTATTAATTGAGTCCCTAGCAGTGCTAAATGGTGGAGTTCGAAAGAGAGTAGCTGGTGGAGTAAAGATCACTATGGCTGACAGAGAAGGGAAAAACAAAACAAAACAAAAAAAGCAGTAAGACGGACAGAGAATGATTAGATTGTTAAGGCCCCCTGGAGGAAGGAAGGACTTGAGGTGGGGATGATGGGTTGAAGAAGAGAGTGATATATATAAAAAAGAAAAGAGAGGGTTGATAAGGTTGAGTAAGTGTCTGTCTACATGTGGTTTAAATATAGTGTCGGAATATCCACACTCAGCTTCTCCCTCCTCTCCTCCGCCTCTGGGGTCCTCAGAGACCTGGAGAGGTGTCTATTTCACTGCCCTATGCAGGCAAAGTTAGTGGATGATGACTTGACAGAGACAAGTCTGGAGTTTAAGGAGCCGTGTGAGTGTTGAAGAGTTCGTAAAAAATACATTCACATAAACTATTCCAGTTCAGAAGCTGTTTTGTTTTATCTATGCATTTGATGAGTTAAAATTCACACAAGCCATGTCACTGTGGGGACAGTGACTTACTTTATTGATGAGGAATGTATGTGGGAAAGGAAGCTTGACACCAATGATTACCCAATATGGCAGACACTATTCTAAGAAACCATAAAGTACACCTAAACAAACCATCATTTTATGCCTCATTTTTGATTTTCTTATACTGTATATATAGAGAGAACCTGTATACGGTGTTACTAGGCAACATGAGCTAGAGCATATACAGTATTTATGAGAAAAAAAATATCCCTTTATACCTCAGAGTAACTTTAGTTCTCAAAGTTAATATTACAGTGCACAACACTATAAGGTATTACATATATTATGACTAAAGGATGCAAGTGGTCAAGTGGCAAACTTAAATTTGTCACAGTGAACATTAGTTAAGCCTGTTATCAGCAAAAAATTATATAATTTATACTTCTGAACCCACTATGACTCCACATTGGCTGCGACACTACTTCATCAAAAATGTCACATTTATGACAATCTTCACAGCTTTGTTTGACTGCATTAACCTATGAAATTAACTTGGCATCTTCATAATCAATCAGCAATCATCATAGGATTCCTAGTGGATAGCAACAAACCTAATCTGTATCTGTTTATTTTACAAATTCCAATTTTAATTTATGAATTAACAAGGTCTTGGTGACTGTAAATCTTCTATATTTGTCTATTATATTATCTGTGAGGTTTGAAGAGAACTGTTGTGCTTCTGCTTGAAGATATTTTAAAGCAGTAGTTCCTTATTTGCATACAAGGGGCATGTGTTACCGGGGAGGAATATGGAGTAAAAGTTGGAAAGACCTTTGTCACAGAAGATATTTTCACTCATGAAACACAGGTGTAACTTAAAGTTCTTGTGTATAACATTTAGGAGGATCTATTGGCAGAAATTGAATATAATATGCATTACTATGTTTCCATTAGTGTATAATCACCTGAAAATAGGAATTGTTGTGTTTTTGTTACCTTATTTGAAAATGTAAAATGTAGAAAATTATACAGTATAACAGACCTTTGGCTCAACTGCCTGATAATCTAGTCTAGTTCTCACAATATTATGCCATTAGCTTTGTCTATACAAGCCTATCGGCCGCAGCTACAGCTTTCTGTCTCATAATACCTGTGTCAGGCTCATTCAAACTGGCTCCCCAAGATTTACTGAGATGTGCATCCATATTACCCAGTATACCCAGCCAATTTTAAACAAAAAACATTTTAAATTCAATATTTAATCAATAGTCAGTGTCAATCCATTGCTTTCCATCTTGCATTACTCTAGAGTTGAAACTAAACCCTGACTGAGAAAATCATCATCTTGTTTTAAAATTATGTGTGCCAATAAGGAGTGCCATTATGCTCATATAATGTCTGAACTGGTCCCCACAGAGGTTGTTGCTGCAGGAAAGCACAAGTATAAATAACACATAAAAGCATATTTTTATCTAGAACTTTAGATGTGCACAATACACAGCAAACTATATTGGAGACACAAAGCACAGGTCCTGTTTTCATATGTTGAATGACATGATTAATTGACTATTAATTGACCAAAGTTCATAGGAGACAACCAATTCAGCATTCATAACCAAATACAAAAAGGTAGGCTGTCTCTTGCCTTTCACTGTATCTTTTGGGCATGATTGCACTCAGCACATGATTAACAGCTCCAACTGGGCTTTTTTTTTATAATTTGCTGCACATTTGTTTTTGTTCTGTTGCAATTAAGTGCTATTGTTTCATCTGAGGTCACTCTTGTACACCTCTGCTATTTGCCACTTTACACCTCTGATGATTCCTTGTGTGTAGCAGATTTCCTTCAGAAATATCCTGCTGCTCTCTGTGTCTGTGCTGTTACATATCGGAACGCTACATAAGGCTTATCATTATTATCAGTCTAACGCAAAGGCAAAGGACATTAAAAATAAAATCTGTCACACACACACAAACACAAATGCAGAACTTGGTTTCCCTTCATTATTTTTAAGGAGTTGCCTCTTCTATTGCTCCACGATTGTCATTTTCATCGTCACCATTCAAATCACGTCTAAATGGCTGCAGTATAATGAAGGCCTTTCTCAAACTTTTTTGTTTTGTTTGGAGTTGCCAGATGCGATTCTCATTGTGATGGTGTGGGGAGAAAAAGAGATTTGCTTTTGAAGAGACAGCTTTGGCAGTAAATTGGAGAGGAGGGACTTGTGGGGATAGGAGTTTACGTGTGTGTGTGTGTGTGTGTGTGTGTGTAAGTGTGTTTGTGTGTGTGTGAGACAGAGAGAGAGAGAGAGAGAGAGAGAGAGAGAAAGAATGAGGCAAACTGAGAGAGAGTATATGTGTATGTGCCAGCAATTATTCAGCAATTGTTCATTCTGATGTGTGTGTGCTATTCCATGTTGTGTGTGTCTATACCCACATTTGTGTGTGTGTGTGTGTGTGTGTGTGTGTGTGTGTGTGTGTGTGTGTGTGTGTGTGTGTGTGTGTCCTCCCTTGAGTCCTTTGGGCTTTCACTGCAGAGAAATTCAATTTCAGTTGTCACTCACCAATCAGCCTGCCTAATTCCTGGTCTGGAGTAGACTATGGTGTGTGTGTGTGTGTGTGTGTGTGTGTGTGTGTGTGTGTGTGTGTTAGAGTGTGCAATGTGTGTCTGCCATCTCAGTACCTGCACACTCTGAAATGTTTATTCTCTTTATAACAAAGTTTGCAGTGTGCTGCTCTGCATCTTACAATACATGCATACATTCTTTTTCACTAAAGCCATAAACCAGATGTGATTTATCAACATTCAGAATTTTAATTGCACTACAATAAACTCTGCCTCCACTAACACGATATGGGTGTCAAACTTCCCTAAGTGCTTATGGTAACAGCATCTGTCTTTATAGCAAGATCTAAACTCCAAGGAAGAAAGATTCTTGTGTTTAACTTTGCGCAGCAACTTTGTGCATGTTCAACCCTTAACCACATCAGACTTATAAATACTACTTCAAAGTGACAAATGGTAGAAGAATAACAATAAAACTGCAAGTGGTCTGTCATTTCTTTCAGCATTCTTACAAATAGGTGACGATGGTAAACATTTACTGGCAGTGTGTAAAGTGTGTTTTTTTTATCTTTAATTCCTGATTGGCTGCCAACCAGCGGGGACATAAAATAAAACTTTATTCTTGTGGTCCTTAGTTACAGGGGCTTTAAAGACAATAAAACAACAATTGGAAAATCAATAAAAATGACCAACATTAATTTGAAATGGGGTTATGGCTGCATAAAAAACGGTTTCAACAGGAAAATACAACAGGAATAAAACTGGCAAAAACAAATCTAGCTTATGAATAGCTCAGAAAACTGAGGCAACAGACACAGACACACTCAGTGTTGATGGCTACAGGCCTGTTACTCCAGAACTGTGGTTCACAGTTTTTTGTTTGTTTGTTTGTTTTTGCTCTTCAATTCACCAATCCATTTTTTTTCCTTCTGCATCCTAGCAGCAAATACAAGCAGCAAGAAAGGATCTTGCTGCTTGTATTATTTTGCCATTCAGATAAATTTTTATATATAGGAACAATTACAATTTCATGAATAAGAACATTGGATAACCTCACAATTTTGCTTGCATAATTCAGTCAGATTGAATTTGCTTGACGCTCAGGTTCCCACAATACCTTGTTGAGATTTAAGAGGTGTGTACGTCAGCTCCTCTATGAGCCTGTGCAACCTACAGTTGCCCCTATAGACCTGTGTAGACTTTGTCTCTTTGGAGAACCATAACGCCTCTTGCTTTTTCATCATCTAGGGTGAATATGCATGAAGGACCTTGTCGTCGTCTCATCATTACAAGAGACGCTTTATCCGTCTCTTAATTCAACAGCCATCATATTATTTTGATTCTGTTCCACTAGGAGAGTTTCAAGGCCTCCTTTCCCTTTGACCCTTTGACCCAGGAAAGGAGATGAGACTTTGCTGTGCCAAGCAGTCCTTCGACAGGAAGAAGCCTGTCTCTGCTGATTGGTCATCCACCTCTTTTTATTTATGACTGCAGCTCTCTTTCCACATATAAAAATGACACTCTACACTCAGGTTTTGGGAAACGCCTGTTGTTCTACAAAAGATGGGTTGATAATTAAGTGCCTTTTTGATTGTAAATCAGAGTTAGATATCCCTGAAATGTGTTTACATCTCTTTTAGTCTGACAGGTCCACCTCCCTTTGGAACTCACACATGGCACGCTGTCATCCTTTGTTTTAAAGAAGTGATTTATGAGAGGCCCATGTAAGAGCCCTGACATTCCAATACTGATAGCAGAAACAGCTCTGGCAGTGATATAGATTTAGTTCTAATTTAATACTATTGTAAAATTTCATCTCCTCCTAATTAACAGATTGCCATCCAGCATGAGAAGGTCGCAAATGTAATGTTTGTCTGATTTTCCTGTCTTCAGATAGGACTGAGTTACAAAATCATGTGTAAAATGTCTGAATGTTTGATGGAGCCACAGTGCCACCCTTTGGTACGATTCTGGTATAGCGTAAGGTATTTTCAAAACGGACTTTGTTTTATAATTGTGTAGTATTCCAAATAGTAAATGCCTGACACATAATTTTTATAACAAAGATTTAGCTAGCACTATACGAAATATGTACAATCCATCAGTGTTGCTTTATATGCATGTTTAATGATTATGATTTAAATATTTTAATCAGTTCTACTTTTCCTTTATATCAAGTGATTTTGGTTATGTTACCTTAAAACATGTGAACTATGTGCTAAATCATGGTGGGTTCTGTGAACGGTGAATCATGATCTCGAAACTTTAAAACACGATAGGAGTAAGTTAAAGTTATGTGAATTCAAAACAAGAAATCACCAGAGGAAGTGACGCGCGTGGTCAGCTCCCTTCGTCCAGTTCCGCCTCCAGAATAAAAGATAAAAGGGATAGACTCCGGTCACTCCTTCTCTTCTGATCTCTTCTGTCCTTCTTAAATTTTCTTCCTTCTAAGAGTGTTGCATCCACTCGTTATTTACTCTCGTTCTTAATTTTAATTTCCGTACTTTACTTCGTTTTGCGACACGTGTTGAATTTTTCCTTAAGTAATAAATTGGTGGTGTCTCTCTGTAAGCTGGTGTCTCTCTGTAAGCTTTGATTCCCATCGTTAA
This sequence comes from Dicentrarchus labrax, assembly GCF_905237075.1. Lineage (NCBI taxonomy): Eukaryota > Metazoa > Chordata > Actinopteri > Moronidae > Dicentrarchus > Dicentrarchus labrax. The sequence goes on along the minus strand of NW_026136721.1, from coordinate 17,323,467 downwards.
GCTTAGGAGAATTTTCGATTAGGGCCTCGTATTCTAAAATTTACTCTCGTAATATTTTAAACTTAATGCCGCATCGCAAAATCCACCATCGCTCCTGAATCACCTAATAGTAATACTTCATATATTGTCCACATATTCCCGTACTTGTTGTCATTTGTTTGCATTATCATTTTATACTATTTACTCTGCATTAGTTTAGTTAATAAACATATATAACCGTATGTCCTTGTCGGTGCAGGTTTGATTTGATGCGGGGGAAATCGATGAATTGTGTAAAAGAAATCACTACTTCAGAATATGAGATTGAATATAGATTTTGAAATTGAATAAATTGATTTGAAATTGATTTGATTGGATCTGTGGAATAATTTCCTCCAGATTATTCCAGTAGCTAAACAATGGAGGTGGTGCCCCATTTACGAGTGTATTATTAATCTTCAGTGATTAATTACCTTTATTATAACTACATGCATGTTCGCTCCATGTTTGCCTTTTTTATGACTTTGACTGCATTTGTTTTATCTTTAAATGTCATTTTTTCATTGTATTCCATGTATTCCATTTATATTCCACAGGGCAAGAATACAAAATGCTTAGAGATGTCCTTAAATCAACTCCAAGGAAACAGATATAAATAGATATAAATTATATTGGATTATACCAATTTACTGTTATTTTTACTGCAAATTCACCATAAATTCAACATTGTAAATTTCATTATCATTATCATTCAAAATTAACTGTTGTTAAGGTGCACTCTAAAAATCTGAAAATCAAAGTCAAAGTAATTTTATTCATTCCAGTTTTTACTACTTACTGTTTCCTTACAGGGGAAAAGTACCAATTCTGAGCTGAGAGCAAAGATATTATGATGTTTTATGCCAAAGGAGATTAAAGGAAAGGGAGCGAGGAGAAAGATCCAGCTCTCTCTGTGTAGAGCATTTACTCACTACTGTTTAGCAGACGATCTGAATTTGTCATTTCCTTTATTTTGAAGAGGTATGTGTATTTTTTTATTAAAAAAAAAAAAAAAAAAAACCTTGCCTGGTGTAGTTTTAAATTTCTTACAAATTACACAATTCGTACAAGTTACAAATAAATTGATCTAAGAGATCAGAGTTTTAGACAGAGGAGAACAGAGATTGGAGTGAGGGAGTTGAGTAGGGAGGATAGTGAATGATGCATGGAAGAAGGCAGATAGGAAAAAGGAGGGAGAGGGAGCAAGTGTGTGTGTGTGTGTGTGTGTGTGTGTGTGTGTGTGTGTGTGTGTGTGTGTGTGGGTGTGGGGTTTAAATGAGCGTCCCATCATCTACGCTCAGCTTCTCCCTCCTGTCCTCTGCCTCTGGGGTCCTTAGGGACTTAGAGAGGTGTCTGCTTCACTGCCTCATGGAGTGGAAGTGAGTGGATGATGGTCTGGCAGAGACAGGCAGAGTGTGGCCTTTGTTGATTGTACAGTGTTCATCAAGGTTCCGTCACCTTCACCATCTTATAGTTCAGGCCCCCTATGGTCTGTGAGCTGATGTTTTGTTGTATCTATACATTGGTTCACTTGTGTTTTAAACTGTCACATTTTCTTTTTGAACCACAATTCATCAACCTTTTTTTGTAATTGTTTTTAAGGATGAACTTCAAAGGAAGATAATAAATCCTGAGGTCTGACCTCCACAAATTAGCAGGGAATTTAACTCAAATGGCTCTTCATTACTACCTAAAATAACATGATTGAATAAAAACATGGAAACTAATTTGCTCATGCAATTAAAATCTAGTATTTGGTCTATAATTCTATGTAAAACAAGTAATAACATCTGAAGGTTATTTATTGTACATTAAAGGGAATTATGTGTTCTGCCGTATACTTAATGTGAAATCAGTGATTAATTTGAGAGCAACGGTACCAGAAAAAAAGCTGTTGTAATTTAAATGATCATAAGTGTATTATAAATATCATAAAATGGTTCACCCAGCATATAAATTCATCATAACTCACTGTCTGTGTTAAAATGAAATCGTATAATAACTATAGATTTCATATAACCAAGAATGTCACCACTGCATGCATAAGGGTAAAGGGCATGACTGTCATAATGTGGTAGGTCACAGTTACTGTTTTTCTTTTCTTCAGTGTGTATGTGTTTGTTTGTTTGTGTGTATATGTGCATGCTGGTGTGCACGACTTGTGTTGTCTGTGTGTGTGTGTGTGTGTCTGTGTGTGTGTGTGTATGAGGGCAAAATGTGCTGTTCAAGGCAGTATGAGCTCCCAAACCTGCTGTCCTCAGCTCCTCGTCTAGACCAGCCACTGTCATTATGGCTGTTCACACCTGCACTGTGTAATTTATCGCTCACACACACACACACACACACACACACACACACACACACACACACACTGACACACACACATTTTTCTCACTTTGTCAGTAACAGTGCTGACCTCAGGTAATGGGAGAGTCCAGCGTGAAATACTCTGTCCTCCTGCATTACACACACACACACACATACACACACACACACACACACACACACACACACACAGTAGAGAGGGGTTAATGTGACGTATCCATCAGACTTAGAGCGCTGACACACCTGATGTTAATCGCTTGAATGGCTAGTGCGCACACACACACACACACACACATACACACACACACACACACACACACACACACAGACACAGACACAGACGTACAGAAAAAAAGATGTTTGATATATACCTTAGTGTAAGTGAGTGAATTGATTAAGTTGATCTCTCCCTCAGCAATAAAGCTTAAGGTTTTATATGTAACAACAATACCAAACTCTATTCATTAAGTTGGCGACTTAATGATGCCTGTTTGCTTATTATAGGCAAATCCACATGGTACCTAAGGGAGTGTGTTAGGGTCTACAAGTCATTCGACATGCAACAGATGTCTTAAGGAGGTCTTAAGCATTAAATGTCTACTATCAGGGGTTGACTATTGAATATTGTATTTCAGTTGAAAAATATTATCTGACTAATAATGTCACACATCTGCACATCTGTAGATTAATGCTGAATGGGCATGTGGGTCTTGACACTTAATTATTCTTATAAGGCAATTGATTTTGTTCTAATAAGAGGGTACGGTAGCCTTGACGATACTCATGGGAGCATTGAATTGTCACTTAATGTCCCTTTTTTTACACATTAAGTCACTGAGCTCAGTTTGCCCTTGCCATTGTCATTTGAGTCAACTGACTCGGACCCTGACATGGCTGTAATTATTACCATCCCTTCAATAGTGTTGGAGACTGGAGAAATGTTAGCTCCAAATGCTTATTTGTTAAAACTGTAAGCATGGAGTAAATGTATTATTATACATAACACAATACATGAACATAAGAATCTCTGCAAAATTCTATTGATAATGGTATGCAGAATTGCAGTGCCTCTCCTACTATTAAAGCGTTAACCAGTGGCTGACAAGAGCAAGTCTCCATATTGTGTCAGACACATACACACTAGAAAAGTACAAGTTTTAACTGGTTGGTGTCAGTTATGTCATCAGTTATGTGTGATTCCCACGGACAAATATAAACAAAGCAGGTTGTAAATCAAATGCTTTGCATATGTTTCATCAAAGCTTTATGGATATGTATTCTGGAGAGACACATTGAACAAAACCAAATTGTTTACAGTGAAAATGCCAAGGTCTACCTTCAAGCTTGAATGTCCTCTGAGCTCTGAAGCTTGAAATGCATGTGATGAGATTACATGAGCAGTAACGGAACAGACAAAGAAGAGTGTCACTCAAACTCAAAATTTAAACAAGATATCACAGCACCACCCACACCGTTTGACTGACAGATGATCTCTGGGGAATGTAGGCCAAAACTGCCACAACAATGAATGTATATCACCCAAAACAAAATATACAAAAAAAGGTTGGAAAAATAATTCTCTGTGATTACCACTTCAAATCTCTGTGTGCACAAAACAAAGATGTATTTTTATAGAGTCAGCAACATTTTCAGTTTAAACTCACTGAGAGAGGCAAGAACTTTAACATTAAATCACTTTGATATCTATTTCTATGCATCGACCCAAGGGTGTTTTTGTGTGTGTGCGTAAGACAACCAAATAGTGTCTGGCTGTATATGTGACACCTAAATCTGAATCAGTCAGCACTTTAGTGCTATTATTTCCAGTGGCAATATGTCAAACAATGATAAATAAGGAACACACACAAACACTGACAAACAGCTGACCCTTTGCCTGTTTGTACAGCTCTATAAGCTCACTGTGTGTGTGTGTGTGTGTGTGTGTGGCAAGAGGTGTTCCATCTTGCGTGTAAGTGTGTCTATAAGTGTAAAGGCAAAATATCCATCAGTCAGCAGTTTTAGCCTTGTTATCTCCACTGGCACTCTATCAAAGATATAAACAATAATAAATAATGAACACACTCATCTTAATGGAGTTAGTGTGTGTGTGTATGTGTGTGTGTGTGTGTGTGTGTGTGTGTGTGTGTGTGTGTGTGTGTGTGTGTGTGTGTGTGTGTGTGTGTGTGCATGTGCGTATGCCTGTTGGAAGAGAAACTATATACTGTATGTGTTTAGACAATCAAATATCATCAAATAGAACATTTGTTTGTGTGAGTGTCTTTAGGGGATATAGAGGTTTGCTGCGGCTTTTATGCTGACATGCTCACTTGTGTGGGTGCGTCTATGTGTGTGTTTGTACATGTACTGAGGTTTCATGAGACATGAAGCCTTAAAGAAACTTAAATCACTGCCAGCACTGTCCCTGTTGTGTGGGCATCTTCTTTGCATGGTTACTCACATTTACAGAACATATTTACATGTTTGCATAAGTCCCCATTCATTATACATGCAAAACATATTCCCTGTTTGCTTGCTTCTTTAGAAATAAAAAAAGGGTGTTGGAGCAAACCAACCAAGGGCGGTCACACATTAGAGGAGAAAGTTGGATGAAATGATCTTTTGCTGAACAATCTCTACATTCACCCTGTTGTATTGATATAGATTATGCTTGCAGTGAAGGCCAGGTGTGTCTGAACACAAAGATACACTCATTCTGTATTGGCCTCCTGACTGAAGTTACAACAGGAGAAGCTACCTCATCTTCAAATAGCCTCTTCGTGGTGACCCTTAGTTCGAAGCATTCAGCTCTTACTCTGACTCTGCTCTCTAAGTTAAAATGCCCAACAGAGTAGTTCAGTCAGAGAAACCCTTGCCCTAAATTCAGACCGCTTCTTTTTTCAGCCTTTTTTACAGAACCTTGTAGTGGTGGGAAAATGTAGTTCTCAGTTTTCATTAAAGGAACATATATTTTAGACTAAAAAGACTACTGTCGGTTTACATGTTAGTGCCAGTCATTTTCTAAAGCATGCTGCTAGATTATCTTTTGTAATATTTTGCCGAAGTGTTTTAATTTTCAAAATGAAGTGTTCAGGTGGTACACCCACCTTAAAATTCACTAATTCACCAATAAAAACATGTTGCATCAAATTTTGAAGAGATTTTAAGGGGAGAATCCCTTTTAAGGACACAACACAAAAGTAAACAACACATGGCATGCTTCACTTCTGAAATGCTCTTAGGTATGATTTGAGAACGTGCGGATCACGGTGCCAGACCACGTCATGGACACGACATCCTAAAGTCATCCCTGGTTGAATTTCCGGGAAGAACTATCTGCCACTCTGAAGCCAGATACAATTTTTAAAAAATGTCATAGACTATTTGATACAGCTATTTGTCAAATTCTAGTCTTGAAGATATTCATGTGTGATAATTATTTGTATTCCCTGTTGTGTGGACAGATTACATGTATTCCACAAAGAGTTAAAAGATTCATTCATTCTCTGTTCCATTGTGCATTAAATGATTTCTAGAGGAGATGAAACTCTAATGATCCCCGTGGGGAAATTGGATCGTTGCAGCGGCAAATAAGATACTGGAAAGGAAAAGACCAGGTTATAAATAAGAAGAGAACAAATAAGGTGATCACAAAAATAGCAAAGTAGACAATTACAACACTACAGCATACTGAATATTGAATGAAGTCATATGTATAATTATATATAATTTACATAATGGTTGTGGTGAATGTAACATAACAGCAAGGTACAAAGAATGTGAATAAACAACATGCAATTTAAGTACATGGAAAATTAGTATTTTTGTATCTATTATATACAATGAGTAACGTGAATTTAGAGACTATACAGCTAGATTCAGGTACACGCCTGCATGAATCAATGTGAGCGAAAAGGATGAAAGAATTCAACAGTAATGGACCAAGCTTTAATGTTAAAAATCAGTGCTTTTCCATTGTAATAGGCTTCATCTGCCTCACTGAATTGCTGGCATAGAAAGAAAAATCACATATTCTCTAATAGTGCTGTAAAACTAGTGTATGGGCCCTGAGGTGACCATTTTAGATGTCATGGTACATACTTAGTTAACTGTGCATGCAATACTGTAATAAAGGCTGTTACAGTTAAAATACTGGTGCTTGCTATAATTTAAGAGTAGTGTAATTTCTGTGTAAATTGAATACAAAACGAGTAATGTGAAATGTGAAATGAGTGTCATGTCATTTGCATGTTATTACTGCATACTGAGGGGCAAAGTCCATACAATACAGAAGATGTGTATGCGATAGATCTAAGAACTTCTTACCTTACATACCAAAACATGGTTGGCAAAACACATGGCTTTAACTGTCTTTCATTAGCAAAGAGCAGTGAACACAACATTTAGCTAGCAGGCTTCCATTTGTACCTGGGGCTGACCGTCACTTTCACTTGTTAAAATTACATTTGAATGAACATTGTCAGTGGCAGCAGTTCATATTAACTGTTGTCAATATAGGTTATTTCCTTAAGTAACTTGACAATATGCCAAAATTAAACATTAGGTTAGGAAGCTGGTGATATTTCAAAGTCATTTTCTGAGATGCTTAATCTTACTCCAACCTTTAACCACAACTATGTTGTAACCTAACCTAACCTAAACTAACCTAACCTAACCTAACCTCAACCAAGGAGGAGGGTGTTATGGGAATGCAACTGCAGCGGGAGGGAAACACTATTCCGGTGGGAAACAGACTTCAGATAGGCTAATACAAAATAAGATAAGATAAGATAAGATAGACTTTATTGATCCCACAGTGGGAACATTTACTTGTTACAACAGCTCCAGATATAAAATGGCCGATAAGAAGAAATACACATTCGATATAAGACCTACCTTTCTCTTAACTTTTGTACTTCTTTGCAGAAGATCGTGTGATTCATGAGTCTGTTTCATGAGTTGCATTCTCCCAGTTAAACTGAATAAATAATTAAGTTAAATTAATTAATTAATAGGTTCAAAGCCAGTAGGCCACAGATCTTATTTAATGTGTCAGAATCAACATTTAAGGTAATATAAGTTATCATTTATTTTGAAAAAGGCATGCTATCAGTTTTTACTTTAAAACAGATTCAGCATTGCAGCATTTTCATCAGTCCTTCATTATTTCATGTAGTTCTTATTATTTTTCTCCTCTGTTTAATGCATTTGAGGGTTTATTTGTAGCCTGAAAGCTTGTTACTAAAATTGAGCTGTGATATGATTCATTATTTGTTGACCCTGAAGCCCATTAAAGCAATAAATAGAAACAATGTATTGTTTGAAAACAGCATTTTCATCAATTATATCATAAAATATGTTATCTAGTGCTAAGTCTGTAAAACTTATAATTGTACTGTGATATACTTTAGGTTCACGACAATCATTTCTGCCTTCTCTGGTGTTAAAATAGACTTTGAGGTTACTAAAGTCAGTGAATGAGTTAACACCCTTGCAGTTTCTATACTAATACATTTCTTTAATTTCTCAATCTTAATGCTATCTTATTCACAATGTCTTTTGATTTCTGTCTTTCTTCTTGTGCAGTAAGGAGACTTACAGAAGGATCTTTGAGAAAAGTCTCGGCTTCTGTTAAGTTTATAATGATTTGGAATTCCTTCTCTCTCTCTCTCTCTCTCTTTGATTTTCTTTAAGGAAATTAAGAGGTTTGGTTACCTTGGGTGGTGTCATAATGCTGTGATATATGAAAGCCAGCCTTAGAAAATGTGTGCGAGCCAGGTTGGCAAATACACCCAGTTGTGCTGTTTGTCATAGTACTACTATACCTGTGAGATGCCTCTGCTGAATTTTAAAGGACACTTCTATTTAAAACCACTCTATACGGTTTTAGAAACTGTAATGTCTTTCAGTGTAGTTTTATGAGTTTGGAGGTCATAAAAGCAAAATATATGCAGCCTTATTGTAACATTGTTGTGCTATTGAGGAAGATGACAAGAAATGTTAACAGTTTACTAAGAAATGTAAATGCATTATATAATTTAGATCACATTGGGAAGACGATACTTTGATTTTCTAGTACATTATTTCGTCACCCCTTCTCTACCACTTACCCCTGACAATCTACATATTCACTTCTGAACAAATTCATAAAGTCACTGTAAAGCAGAAACATTTCAAGAAAAACTGCTGCAGATTAATTAACCCTTTACACAAAATACTTAAATAAATAAGAATGGCATACAGTCTATACAGATATTTGCAAGTAATTTGTTGCGATGTTCTATATATTTCGCCCTCAACTATAGCATTAACCACAAAGAGATCTGGTAGTCAGGTTCATTACACTATTATATTTCTATTTCTAATCTAGTCTAAATGTGTAAAACAGTTTATTTGACCCAGAGTAGTGATTCTGCTTTCAGCTCTGAACACGGTTGAAGTGACATGTTGAAATTTGACATAAACAATGTACATGTCAGTCAAAACAAACTATGTAATTAGTTATGTTCTACAATTTGTGATCTCAGAATGACTAATTTCAATCAAACTGTCAATTATGATAGAAAATGACATGACATTACCCACATGCAAAGGAATAATAAACAAATGAATAAACTGCCACTTATGTGTCAAGAGCTTTTAACATGGTGTCTACTGCTCTGTCTATATATATATGTGAGAAAGGCGTGAAAAATATTGTACTAATTAGGTTCCTAACACCATAGGTCATTTTCTCCCTGAAGAAGTACACCAGTCATAAGTATAGGCAAGGGAAGGCAATTGCACATTTCAAGACTGACGACTGACTGGGTGACAAAAAATTGATACCCACCACATTCACATGACACACTTAAACTCACAAAATCATGCAGATGTACACAACCATCACAAAAACAAATAGTAAATTCATATACACACATGCACCAACACATACCCACACAAACACACAAAATCACCCATACAGCCACAAAACATTTCTGCACCCCCGCACACACAAAGCCACGCACACAGAGAAGTGGCCTCTATGAGCGATGGACTGTCGGTCCAGTTCAATCTCAGGCCAGATGATCTCAACTGGTGTTGATTCACACCCCACTGCTCTGAAACGTGTGTGAATAGAGGGCACTGGATTGATGGGTTGGTGTGTGTGTACGTGTGTGTGAGTGTTTGTATATACTGTGCAGGTATGTGTGTATGTGTACAGTAAATTGTTGTGCAATTTTTGAGGACAATTCACTAATATCTTCGCGAAAATGTTCTTACTTTGCACTCAGAAAGAGCGTGCAGACAACATCACAGTCAGATTCATTAAACATGCACACCGGCGCATTTTGTTCTTACCACCATGCATATATTAGCGAATCAGAATCATAATAAATTGATAGGTGTACGCCTACTATTTTCAATTAGCATACTGCCACACCTCTATTTCTCTATGTAAAGAAAAACATTTGATTAGAGGTGAAACAATCACTTTTAATTATATTTTATAATTGATCACCTTTTAAACAAATCCAATCCAATCCAAGTGCTTTACAAGTGATTGACAAGACATATATTGTTTAAAAAAAGGACTTAGAGGCTAATGTACACCAAAATAACTCAATAATCATAATAGAATAAAAGATGGGGTTGTTAAGCTAAAAACAAAATTAATAAAAACAACAGTAAAACTCTAAAATACTGATAAAACAAAATAGAAAATAAATAATGATGATAATAAATAAGATAAGTATCCAAATTAAATCCATAAAATTATAAAACATCATATAAAAAACTGAATAGGTGGATTTTTAGTTTTGCTTAAAAATACCAATATTTTCACCTTGTAAAGTTGTAAGAGGGAAGCATGGGCCCTAAAGCAAAAGAATTTCACAACTAAAGAAACAAAGAACAATAGTATCTGAGGTGGAAGTGTTTCCTCTGAAGTAATGATGGTTAATAAAACAAAATAAATACATTTTAAAAAATCAGGCCGGGGCTGCAATATCTTCCAGCGAGACATTCCATCTTAATACCTGCTTGGAGCTAATTGGCAATCTTTAATCTACCCTGCATGCCTGTTAATACGCTCTGGCTACATATGTGCAATTTCATGCACGTATGTAGATTTAGTGTAGCACTTGAACTAGAAATTCTTTGGAGTAGCCGATCATTATGGACCAAGTCAATAAAAACAATGAAAACCAAAACTGTCAAATTTCCTTTATCACTTGTACGTATGCATGGTCGGAGGCACTTATAAATTAGTTTTCTAAGTAAGAACAAACTCAGGTTATTACTATTAAATATTAATGAACCTCCGAATTTGTGCATAAAACATTCATACGCATGGTATAAGCACATATTTGTCCATACTGTTGTTTGCGAATGAGGCCCATTGTGTAATAGTGTGCTCATGTTTGTTTGTACACTAGTGAATGTCCATCTCTGTGTGTATACCGGTATCTCAAACACACATATGGCCCACCAAGGTTGTCTTACATCGTGTCACCAGTTGTGTTGGTGAAACAGCTGCCAGTCTACTGCCCTGTCCTTACTCCTCTCATCGTGTGTGTGTGTGTGTGTGTGTGTGTGTGTTGTGCATCTGTGTGTGTGTATGTGTAGCACTTAACTCACAGCAGTAGTGTCTCCATTCTTCATGCTGCACAGGATCTTCATTCTTCGTTCGAGCTGTGGTCCTGAATCCAGCAATTGTTTATGTCGGAAGCAATTGAATAATTTCATTCAAAGTACTGTGCCATTAGATATAAATTTAATACCCCCTACAGTGTTTTTTGTTTGTTTTGTTTTTTAAAGTTTTTTGAAAGCTTGAATTCTGTGAGTGTCCAGCAGTGGGTTTCCCCCTTTCAAATGATGACGTTTAACAACAACAAAACAAAACTTTTCACCATTCACTAATGCTTTTACTGTAAAAAGTGATTGAAATATTGTTTAGGTGACATTATGCTAACATTATGTTCCAACTCATTATACAATAGTATAACTAAAAGGACCAAAACTTAATCAGAAACTATTTTAATTATCAATTAATCATGCCATTTGTAAGTCATTTGTTAAGCATGAATGCCAAATAATGCCAGTATTTACCGGTTTTCTTAGTCTTCTAAGATAGTTGAATTGAATAAGAATCGATGGGCATAGAAAATTTAATTGGCATCAATCAGCCAGTTTATCAATGATAAAACTATTGCTTACTTAGTTACTTACTGCCTTATTTTGTACATAATATTAGTATGCAGTCCATATTATTGTGATGGGTACCAGTTCTTAAACTTGGAAGTAACATCATGAACAAGGGTCAGATACAAGACATTTAAATACCTACTTGGTTCCTTGAATTTAGTGTGTAGAGTTTCACCCACATTTAAAATGAATCAGAAGCCACAAATCCAAGGTTTTGTTTACATATTTGAAATATCTTCACTAACACTAACAATGTTGTGTTCACTGCAAGTCTTCACCAGTTACTATTGCAAGCAAATTTGCAAATATTTGAATATAAAAAAACGCAGATTTTGTTTAACTTCATGCTTAAAATCCTTGTTTATGTTTTATATATATAAAAAAACTCACTAAGGCAAAGTGATTCATTATTTTTGCAGGACCTTCAAGAAGCAGACAAAAGTTCATAAAACATATGGTCTTCATTTTTCCTTATTGTACTGTCTGACATTTTGGAGGAGACAAAACATAAATAAAGGGGGAAAAAGCCCAGTTACTGTGAAGTCCACAACACTGAGAGCTTGTTTTGTTTTTCCCTCACAAACCTTTCTATTTTCTAGAAACCGTGGCTGACAAAATATAATTAGAAGCATGGCTAAGTGGGTGACTTGGTTGTTAAAATTCACAGTACTGATTTTAAACACATAATAGTTAATCTATAGCCCTGCACAATAGAGCTTGTCTTGACATTGTTGCTCTGGCATATTACACTGCAAAAAAATGTGCTGCTGCCATGCGTAGGATTTCATTTATATTTGAATAAACGTGTACACAAAAACACACACAGGCTAAGCTAATATGTTTATCCCCTCCATGTGTAAGAAAAAAGCATCTGCTGCAGTCATGATCATTTTATATTGAGTTTAATTACATGGTTTTGCCGTCTGTTGTCCCTTTTATCTTCTCATTGCATTCTGCATCCCTCCTCTCTCACCCAGCAACTTTACTGCTCTATCTTTTGCTTCATCCCATCCCTTTCTCTTCCCCTTTCTCCTCTTCATCTCCTCCCTCCACTTCCTCCTCCTCTCGTCCTTTTTTCTCTTCTCTTACTTCTTCTTCCCTTCCAGGGCCCCTAAGGCAGACTCTCCTCCTCTTCCTTTCATGCTTAATCTTTTCTTGTCTTTTATCCCTCTGCATTTTCTCCCTGCTACCCTCTTGTCTTTGGAGGCTACACATCCTCTGTGGAAGATCTCTGTGTGTGTGTGTGTGTGTGTGTGTGTGTGTGTGTGTGTGTGTGTGTGTGTGTGTGTGTGTAGGGTATTTTGCCAGACTTCCTGCCTGAAAACAGAGTGGATCAAAATAGATCAGATTGATTTCCCGGTCCTCCTCCTGTTTTTCCTCCTCTGTTCTCTACTAGAAAGAAGAGGAGGAGAGGGGGGTGTTATAGTTCCCTGTGATATGCCCTCTTCTGGTGAAGGAGAAGACTGAAAGATGAGGGGATATAGGTGATGGTCAGTGCTGGAAAGAGTGGTGGAAATCTGAACTCAAGTAGAAGTACTGTAACATGTACTGTAAATGTTGTTCAACTACAAGTAAAAGTGTTGATGTTTAATACATTATTAATAGCAGGAACATTGTTTTCTAAACAAATATACAGATAAAGCAGGAATTGTGTCTGTTAAAAGCAGAAATGTGAAGCATACATGTTTTTGAGCCTGTGTAGAACACATGTAATTAGTATGAATTTCTCCCAATGCACTGCAAACAAACAGCACAGCAGGCAAGGAATCTGTCTCGATTGAGTTTCTGTTTCTCCAAATCTGCAGTCCCTAAAGTATTCCCAACTCCTTTGCCGTTCAGTGTGGTCACCTCTCACCTACTTCAGTGTTTTGTTTTTTTGTTTGTTTTTCATGTTTTTCATTGACCTGCAGTGTGTGTGGGTTTTGTTTTGTTTGTTTGTTTGTTTTTTTTGCCAGATTCGCTTGTGGCTCCCTGAACAGCTCATTGGTTAACATGTGCTGAAAGAAGCGGATGGCGCTTTGCAGCACCTCCACCTCCTGTGTGTCCCTGGCAACAAACATTTTGCCAAAAGGTTCGGATAAATTGTAGGCCTGTAGGTACTTAGAAGAGAGTTGTGATGTAGTGTAGTGGTGGTTGGGTGATGTATGAAAGTAAAATGAAAGACAAAATAAAGGAACAGGGTTAAGGAAAAGAGGAAGCAGGAGAGCAAGGGCAGAAAATGAGGAATTGAAGAGATTACATGATTGCAGGTGAGATGTGAAAGACAGGAACAAGAGGACGAAAGGAGGTAGAAGATGATACTGAAAAAAAAGGACAATCAGGGAAGTGAAGAGAACAAATGATAATTGGTGGATGAGGAGATGAGGCGAAAAGAGAGAAGATGAAGAGACAATATAAGATGAAGTGTTGAGGGAAGAGGAAAAGAGTTATAAAAGTGATAATCTGATTGCATCTATTGTATAAAAGGAACAAACCTGGTGAGAAGATTACAAAGCATTTGATTTCAACTGGCTCTGTAGTCAATTTCCTCTGTGCTTTCTTTGTTTTGCTCACAAAACACACATGCATGATACACACACACACACACACACACACACACACACACAGCTCCCCAGGTACATTATTGCTAATCAACAGCATAATGTTTCCCACATTGTGTGGAATACATTTTTAAAAGGGAAGTTGTCCTATATTGGCCACTGTGTAAATCCAATATGGAATATGGCAATTTTAATCAAAGTGGAGAAAAGTCAAAGCTTTTTTAAAGAGGATAAACAATGGCCTGCAGCTGATATCAAGTTACTCTTATAAAAAAAGGTTCTCTTGTGTGTTTGTCTTGAATACAAACGTATTAACTGTGTTTTGCCTGCAATTACCATTTGATAAAAGGACACCACAGCTTACTGACACTTGCCCATGCAGACACAAACACAGAGTTCCACTTCAAATGTTGGCACTTTAATATTTAATTTCCATTATTTTAAAATCCCCTTTACCCCTTTAAGATAATTGACTATTGCAAACAATCTTTTACATTATTATGTTTAGAAAGACAAAAAAGATACAGACGTGAAGAGAAAATGAACAAAGAAAGGTATGGGTAAAAGGGATAAAGGAAGGCATGCAGAGGGTCCACCCCATCTTGAGGATCCTTTTAAGCTCCAGGTGGATGCCAGTTATGTGGGTGCTGGCGCAGTTTTGTTGCAGCAAGGTGACGGTGACATTGATAGATCTGTTTGCTAATTCTCAAGGACTTTTAATTCCTATCAGCTTAACTATTTAATGATTGAGAAGTAGGCTTTTGCTCTGATTTGGGCCCTTGACCTTCTTGAACTCATTGCACTGCCCTAATCGAAGGCTGATGTGCTGGTCTCTTTTGCTCCAGGCCTACAGGTTGGAGATGAGACACATAAAGGGCAAAGATAAGATTGTGTCAGACACTTTATCTCATGCCCTTGTGTAGCAGTTTTCTATGCTAACTTTGGGGTTTCCATCAGTGCTGCTTCCTCCTTTCTCCCTTTAGGCACCAGTTTGTTTAGTTTAGTATGTCGTAAGTTTATCTATATGCCTTGTTTTGCACCTTACAACATCCACACACACACATCCTTAACTCATGCACACATACACCACTGACGATACTAACACACACACTCTACACCTTAATGATCCTTGAATGGCACTATAATTTACTTAATGTGGTTCAATTTGGTTTAATGTTGTGGCCAAAGAGCTAGATCATAACAAGCAGGAAAACTTTAGAAATTAACACATTTGGATATTCTAGCTGGAGATTTTAATGAGGTATTTTAGGTTTTTAATTATACTTTCTTTAGAAAAAAACATATTAGACATGCATTATTGTTCCAAACGGACTATTTGTATATATGTTTGATTACATGTCTGGAGGGTATCTTAAAATTGTAAAATGACTTTTACTGGGGAGCTGCTTGTGTCATCAACAGGGAGAATCTCTATCTCTGTCTCTAATTTATCTTACTTTGACACTGTCATAAATTTGGGATTGTACATTTCGAAGTGAAAAAATTCTCTAACCATTACAATGCAAACTTACAACAGACACTGAAAGCACAATACAGCGAGAATCATGATAATGAGGCCAAATGGCCATCTTTGAAATGGTAATGGGAAATATATACCAGCCTAATGAGTAGTTTTTAGTTTTTATCTGATATTGGGGACCAATCTATTCTAGTATGGTCATGTATTAGAAAAAGAGGAGCCTTTCTTGGCTACATAATAGAAACAGGGCTGGTCTTTTCTATCTTCTCTGGAAACAGGGCAAAGAATAACCCTGTGTAATCCTGCAGTGCAGCGTTAACCCTGTCCTCAAGTGACACCTGTCCAGCTGTTTTTGCTCCAGCTATGTTCTTACACATCTGACTGAGTTTAAGGCTACACATTTCCATTGCCCCCTGATAACTGGGCTTAGAAACACTGCAAAGGAGAGGAGGCGGTGTGGTATTGAAATGGAAACTAGGCTTTTTGGACCTGTGTTGGAAAAGAGGCTTGCTTATATTACTTGTGTGGTCCAACCAGGTTAGCCCCGTTTGGTCCTATAGTGGAAACCAGGCTTGGCATGTCGCAATAGCACTGTAAAGCCTGAGTGAGTCTTGATGTCTCTGCATTTCAGTCCGACTGAAACAGGATTCTTCAACATGGTAGCTTCCAGCGAGTAAAGTTTTTTAGTTGCCTCTGCCTGTAAAATGGCCTGTGCTGGGCTGACTTTGCTCTGAAACAATACGGTGTAGGGCAAACAGAGTATTCGCCATTTGCAAAGGACCTTTGAGACGTGGCAGGCATTTTCATTTGACAGATACAGATGATAAAAATACTCCCCTCTGACACCCAACAGGGAGCTACTTGCCATCCAATTTCTTACCATTTCTGACAGAGAGAGAGGAAGGAGGATCCCTCTTGACACCAGCTGGCATCATATTTATTTTCTTTTATGTCAGATAGAGAGGGATACTGACTCAGACTGAGGGATTGATAGAAGCTATGGATAAAAATAAGACAGGGATTGACCCTAGGTTTGCAAGGTCAGATAAAAAAAATCCACCTATCTGAGTAAGCAAGCCAACTTTGGCTATAGTACAGTATCTTACAAGAAGTCTGTAGAGTCAAGTAATAACCCTACAAATATACATGTGTTGAGGTAACAAACCATTAAGGCTTTTACATTGTCACATTAAAATCAGATAGATCCGATCACTTCAGTGGGTGTGTCGCAAAATTTTAAATCACATAAAAACGCTAATGGCAATGGGTATTTTAATTGGTTTATCTTAAACTTTAGTAAATTAAAGCAACAGTAGTTATGCATGGTTATTGGTACACTTGGCATTCTTTCCAGGTGTACGGCATATCGCCACATTCAGTGTCCCTTGATAGTGGCTGGTGTTCTGAACACCTGCATTACTGACACCATCTGATTGGTATTTATATGTCAGACACCTGTTGTTTGCCTATGTGGGCAGAGTCACAGTTGAATACCATCAGTACCGTAGAGAGAATCCCCACTGAAAACAATAAACAGGATTAGATTCTCATTTAATTACAAAGGGCAGCCCCATTCCCATGGAGAGAGAAAGCAAAAGCCCTTTTTGGCCCAGAAGTAGAGTGACTAGATATCTCCATCGGCCACATAGTTCTTTATGTAGGGTTTGAATATGAATCTTCATGGTATCATTTTATTTTCACAGCTATTCAGCAGTAGCCAGTGAAGAGTGACAGGAAAAGTGGGAAAAGAGGGATGTTATGCTGCAGAAGTTGTGAACCGCTTTATAAACTTTGGTGTCATCAATCTGTATTATGTGCCTTTTAGGGAAGTCACAGCAGCAGAATCGAAAAAAACCATCCTGCTCAGTCTGGCAGCACATTCTGCTGGGCCTGCAAGGCTGCACATCTTTACACAGCACACATTTCAAACCAGCATTGCATGAATTCAGTACTTTTATTTCATTTTTGTTTGCAAACGTCAGACTAATCTGGAAGTGACACGATTATAATGTCAAAGCTAGTTTGAACTATCAGGCAGCTGCAGTCAAAGAGATAGACTTTGGATGGAAACAGCCTCAGTGTGGTAAATCTGAGGTGGGGCACTGGAAATATATTTTACTGATGGGTGACAATTTAAAGGAAAAACCAACACAAACCCCTTCATTGTCTCATAGATGCTCAATTGATTCACATCATTTTCATTCTCACAAACCACTCAATGACCCCTCAGGTCCTACATGAAAGCATCTGCATTTGTTCACGCTCATTTAGTCACACGTCTGTAAGTGTTACCTGATTTGCCAACAATCCACATAATGATTGTATGTGTGTAAACACGTATGTATGTATGTATGTATGTATGTATCCATCATATGGTTAGTTTTAGCTTTAGCCTACTGTTCCTCTGTGTTGATGCCCTTTGTGTGTTTGGCAGATGTTTCATGATGCTATCATTCTCTAAATGACTTAGATGATATGACTTATTTGGCTCCCTTTTATGAAGCTCTCATATACAGCTGGAAACACATCGATGAGCATTACTGACTGTACATTTAACCAGTGTCTGACCCCATTCATATGAGACAGTGCTGATTGCCAGGCCCTTGCTATAGCTGTTATATGTTGCTAACTGTCATCCAACATGAAAAGATACTGTCATTTTGATGCTTTAGAGGTGAAATTCTTAGCATTTTAGAGGCGTGAACAGTATTTGTTTTCTAGCTCTTGTATTTCTTTTTTTCCTGCTAGGTTGCAGGATATAAATCTAGTTTTCCACGCAAACATAGACGGACTGCTATGGTAATCTTCCCATTTACAATAATAGACCACCAGCCTTCAGCCAGTTCCATCAGTCTAGAGGGATTACTGCAGGTTAATTGAACATGTTAAGGTCAGCCAAAGCTCATACTTCTGCCCAAAGTATGCTGATAACAGCCATCACTCAGTCTGCATGCGTATGTAAGCTTCTGTGTGTGTGTGTGTGTGTGTGTGTGTGAAGGATGTAAAGGAGAGAGAGATATAGTGTGAGAGAGAAAGAGAGAGAGAATGTGACATCTCTGGCCTCCTCTATGAACAACCTCCTCATTATTGCTGTGAAAGGTCTTTCTGGTTGTTTTGTTGGTTCATTGTCACTGGAATAGACTCCAGGCTGGATTACACCACCCACCGCCTCCAAGAGCAAAATTACATGCCGCCGCTGTTTTGTTTTACAATCACACTGAGGGACAAAATAGATACAGCTAGAAATTTAATACCATCCTCCAATTGTTTTCCATTTGTCAGAGGAATCTCTTTTAAATGTCCACAAGACTGTGTTTTCCAGTAGATTTACTCATTCTACAGTATTTGTTTTATTGCCATCTGTGTCTAGTGGAGGAAAGATGAGTTTAGTTTTTCATGTGACGAGTAATGTAATTGATTTTTGTTGTCAGCAAGTGGACAATTTGTGAATAGGAGATGAGAAGTGTTTCATTTGTATATAGTAAGTAAATAAAAATTCGAAATGAGGGATGTGACATACTGTATATGCCCTTTCTGTGTTGTAATAATACACAGATGTTTAACACATATTAGTTGAAATGTACCTGTTGTCTCAAGCTGTTGTACAAGTAGAAAAAAGAATGTTCACTATTTTGACGACCAAGTTACGTTTAAAAGTTATCACATTGTTGCAGTTGGTGAAGGTAGGGTTATTTCAATTACCTAATACTTTGTTTGGTAGCTTGTGAATTTCCCCCGTGGATCGAGAAGAATTGAACAGGTCTAGAGCACTTTGCTTCACTCTTGTAAAGTGGGCGATCAGGCATGCTTTCTACTCTTTCTACTCAGAAAACTAGAAAAAGTACTAAAATGCACTGGATTAATCACCCGTCTTAAATTTGTTTGTTTGTTGTTTCTAGCCTTTAATAGAATTTTTCCATAGTCAATTTCCATTGTGGGGGGTGTAGTCTAGTGTTGTTTTTGGCGGCCTGTTTTAATTCTAGTTTTAGTCTAGTCTTTGTGTCAAACTGTCATTTTAGTTTTTATTAGTTTTAGTCACGTTTATACTCTTTTTCGTCTAGTCAAGTTTCAGTTGACTAAAAGTCTGAGCATTTTAGTTTTATTTTAGTCAGAGTAATCCATGACTATTTTAGTCTAGTTTTAGTCAATGAAAATTGTATTTTAGTCTCTTTTTAGTAATGCAATTCTATTTAACCCAATTAATATAGTACAAGTACCTATTATAGTATATACAAAACCAACATTTTCTTTAAGTCACCCATTTCACAAGTCAAACAAGGTTATCTTATTATTATATTTATTGTTACCTTATAGACTCAAGAATACATTCAATTCCAGACACGGAAGATGTTCTGATTTGAATTTACAACATATGTATTTTACATGTAACATGTAAGAAGTACACACACATAAATAAATTAAATAAAATAAATAAAATAGCTTCAAATGACAATGCCAGAAAGAACTGACATTACATTCAAGTTTGACTTAAAGAGAAAGTGCTTGAATGCTCGAGCTACAATAACATAATGAAAAAGTGCAAATAAAATGTGTGTCTGTGACTAACGTTAACCCACCGCAGCTGCATCTACTAAATAATGCCGCGAGTGGGGAATGAGGAATTGACGCCGCCTGCGTCTGCGCAGTGCGCTGATGCAGCCCCAAGACTCAGGAAACAGAAATATTGTAAAAAAATAATAATAGCGAGATGAAATAACGTTATAACATTTCGTCTCGTCTCATTTTGGTCAACGAAAATGAAGAGATATTTTAGAGTTTTTATTTTGCAAACCCCATTTAGTCCCGTTTTTATTCGTCAACAATATTGCATTATATATTTGATTATAGTTTTTGGCCGCACCTTGGAAGTAGGTGAAGTTGTCCCAGAAACCTATTCTAGTATCTGTTCAAATTCATCAGGGTCAAACAGGATATTTGCATTTTGCTCTGTGAGAATTCTCACTTTCTTTCATGAAAGTTATGACATTTTTGTGGCACATAGCAGTGAGGTTGCATATTGCAACCAACTGCATACAGCTCACCTTCCAAACTTCTTGGTGCCTGCAAAACTTGTGGTAAATGTGAAAGGTCCTATCTAGTGCTAGTGTCCTGTTTTTTTTGTGTAAAAGAACCTACTCCCTCTATAGAAAAAATGGCTCAATCTCAGGTAATGAAAACACAATGATTCCTATTTCCAGGTATTTATATACTAATGAAAATATACCTATAAGTATTATATTACATTTCTGCCATATTCTGCCAAAACACTGGACCTTTAACTTTATGACTGCTCTATATTCATAGACTCTAATCAGATGTTGATGACATTTTATTTAGTTTTGGTTCATATTGCCCAAAAGCCTTGAGTTTGATGCACTATTTTCTATGTGACAGTTTTACACAGAAGCACACCTCTTGTAAAGAGACAAGTAGACCTTGGGGAAAGAGGCTTATAGTGCCAAGGTGACTATTTATATATGTGTGTGTTTGTATGTGCACGGTCTTCAATGCTCTGACTCATCCTTCGTAATGTAAGGAGCATACACCCTTGAGAACCCCCCTCCCCAACTCTCTGTGTATCTCTCTGCACTTCTTGCCCTTTCTCTCTCCCTCTCTCTCTCTCTCTCTCTCTCTCTCTCTCCCTGAAGCTCTCTCTATCTGTCTCCAACTTCCTTTGTCTCGCTTTTTTCTTCCCTCTTTCTCCCATGTGAGTATCTCCCCATTTTCTTTCATCTCTTCTTCCTTCCTACCACGTCTTTCTCCATCTCTCTCAATTCCTCTCTGTCGTGTTGTTTAGCCAATGGCTGTCTGCAGTGACTGACAGCATACAAACAAGACTCTTGGGTTGTAGGCTTGAGGCGTACACACACACACACACCGACAAACACACACACTCACTTAGTCTCACTTACAAGGATGATTATTCAAGTCATATAGGAAATTTGCACACACAAAGGCACTCTCACACACTTAAATTCATGAGCATAACAGGCCACATCAGTGCTGTGAATTGGCAAAAGCTCCTTCACACACACACACACACACACACACACACACACACACACACACACACACACACACACACATTTCCCCCATCTGTCTCCATGCTGCCATGTACACACTGCACTGATGGATTGGCTAGAGGCATACACACACGTAAACAAACACCAACAAATACCCACCACCTAAAAGAGACTTATACATAAGTCACATAAACACTTTAGACAACAACACAACACACTTTCCCTATCTGCACATAGCAGTGCCACATACACTTTTGATGATGGACAGACATAGATCTGATAACCTCATCGCCTGATGTCACTCAATGCTCAATAGGCAAGGTTTTTTTTAACACAGCCCACGCACACACACAAACACACACACACAACTACTACTACACTTAAAGAGATTATATGTTGAAAAATTCCATTTCAATTGCTTGTCTGCCTCTTATTGTTACCATTTGTACTGCACGTCTAACAAAAATCAGCTTATCTAGTTCCAAGGCTTAACTTGCTTAAGAGGTCATTGTAGTTAATTTGTTTTTGCTGCCACCTGATATCTGAAAATTGCTCAATCAAGAACGACATCCCAGCCATGCTGTTATACAATACGTGTTAGTGGCCAGAAGATCTAATCTCGTGCTATGACAGACGCTAAAAAATTCATTACTGAATTATATTTTAAATGCCTTACAAACAGAAAAATCAAGGAGTAATGAACAAACTACACCAGGGGTCTTGTATGTATCAAATCTAATGAATGCAGCCTGTTACACTTACTCATTTACAGCAATGTTTAGCACCCCAAATGTACATACATCTTTGTTTTCGACCTAGTCTGCCACATAAACACTATGAAGTGCCATCCAACATCTCAAACACCTATGGGACCTTTTGGAGTGAAGTAGCACTCTCCACCACCATCATCAAAACACCATTATAGTTTTAAAGACATGGAGAATCTATCTACCATGACCTTACCCTAACCATAACAAAGTGCTGTCAGTGCCTGAACACCTGAACACCACCATAAATGGGGTGAAGCCTGCGAGCTAGTTCAGGCAGTCAACTCGAGCTGCGCTGATTACACACATGACATGCCTTACTCCATAATCACTAACCAAGCGCACCCTTCCAATCTGGCGGTCTATTTAAACTGCACAGTTTCCCAGCTCTCCCTCTGCTCTGTCAATGCTGCTGTTGCCCTGCATTCGTATTGCTGCTGCTGCTCTGTAAGCTATTGCTGCCTGCTGCGCTATAAGCCCCACCACCACCCCAGCATCCACCTGTAGGCTCCGACTGGGGGTTAAGGTATTTGTGCAGCACTCCCCAATATCTTTATGTAAACATATCTGCGGGGAGTGATGTGGTCGGAGCCTAGATGCCAAAATCTAAATATACTGCTTTAATAAACATTTCAAATGTGAGTTGGCTGACTGAAATACATTTAATAATGCTGTAGTCACTATTAACGAATATTGTATTGCAAGATTGGATATTAACAGCATTACATTTCCTTCAAAATATCTTTATATATATATAAACATAATTTCTGGGAGAAGAGTTGGCCATCTTGACCATATCTCTATCCCAGAATAAGGCCATGCATCCACAAAATAGTATTCCTTTAGGTGGGTTCTCATCTGTCCATAACACAAGATCAAGGACACATGCAAAGACAAATTATGCATCTTGATATTAACATGGACAGGCACACACAAACATCTACCATAACTTGTCCATCAGCAGTGTAGCCAGTCATGACATTTTCCACTCTGTTTGGTATTCAGGTCATATCAGTTCCAGGCAGACAAGTGACTGAGTAGTTGGCATGGGCTTTAAATCACATAAGCAGTCACTTGTCCCTCAAGAAAGCCACTGTCACATATTATTTTTGTTATTTATTAACTTTAGAGAAATAGCAAGAGCTGTATGCTGTGCATGTCATTAACACTGAATATTTGTTCACACATATATATATATCGTCTTTTTCATATTATTATGTACATAACACTTATAACACCACTTATGTATTTAACATCAGAGATAAACAGTGACCGTGTACAGCTTTTAACAGGAAGAAATGTTGGCAGTCTGAAGCAGTGTGCAGAAATGAAGGACAGAAATGAATACATGTTGGATGAAGCCAGACATGTTGTGTCACTCAGTCTGTCACACAAAAATTGAAGCACACAGATACTTAAAAAAGTTAACTTGTTCCCTTATTTTGTGTCTGTTTGCCAGCAATGGATCAATATAGACCATATAGATGAAAGAAAATGTATTTTTGTTATGCTTGTCACTCTGACACAATCCCAACAGTGGAAGAAGACATGCTCTCTGTGTGGGTGCTCTTCGAAGGCAAGTGATTGGCAGACAGGGGAGCTGGTGGCCATGGGATCCAGCAATGATGGTCTGTCACCCACAACCCATTATACCAGTCACATAACTGGTAGCAGGGATAAGATGGATGCCTGGTCACC
The DNA here is from genome assembly GCF_905237075.1 of Dicentrarchus labrax. Classification (NCBI taxonomy): domain Eukaryota; kingdom Metazoa; phylum Chordata; class Actinopteri; family Moronidae; genus Dicentrarchus; species Dicentrarchus labrax. Next base: position 17,299,433 of record NW_026136721.1, on the reverse strand, counting down.
TGCTTTATTTTTCTACTCTGTGCATGAGCAATGCAGACAGACACCCTAGCTCTGGGTGCATAAGTCAGGCATCATAACATGTCAGTTTTTAATGATACATTCGAAGTGTCAGCGTGGCAGACACAATGCAGCACTTGCTATTCTAATACAAACACACTGAAATGTGGTTGAAATTAGTTTTTTTCGCAATATATTTGCAATTTATATATAATATAGTGAGTGTGGTAGAGATTGAGTATGACACAAGACTGGCTTAGGGGAATAGAGGGTTGATCTTCCAGTGTTCTCAGTGTTTTCAGTCCTAATATAATGCATGAGATACAGCACCACACCACATGTGCACCAGGAGGGGATGTCAAGCCAACACATAGTGACTTGCTTTCTAGCCAACAGTGACTCTATATTGAGTGGTCAGCCACTGTTAGCCGCTGTCATGTAAAGAAGTTGAAGGAGAACTTTTCAGTTCCAAAATAGTCAGGGTAGCCTGCATATGAGGATTTAGCCAGCAGGTGAACATTTTTGAACTTCTATTTTGTCCTCATTTTATCAATCAATTTATCAATACAAAGTAGTAAATAAATTCTGGTTTATTAGGGAGTTGATTACTGGTTTATAGGTGTGGTTTCATGATCTGCTATTAGTGTGGAGAGGTTTGAAAAAAGTATATCATGGTCAGCTGACAAAGGCCTGTCTATAACTATAGCTGTTATTACCCATACTTATGTTGTGTGTACAAGAGAAAATGTGGTTAGCTTGGCTACTGTAACTCAGCACAGGTATTTCCTTACATTTCCTACTACATAGTCAGAGCCCGTCTACGGAGAGCCTGGCCACTCTCTATTAAGTCCCATTGTACCGAATTTTGGTTGCAGTTCCACCACAGTTCCACTGGGGGCGATTGCCCATGAGTGCAGAATGAATGGGAGCAGATGGAGCTAGACGGCTAAATTTGTCTCTTTCACCTGATTTTCATTGTGAAATCTCAGATTTGATTGTAGTTTTTGCAAGTTCAACATGGGTTATAGGTCGAAAGTTGAATGAACGAGTACTTATGTCCTTTCGATTTCTTACAGGATGAGTTGTTGTTGCCCATAACACGCTAGCATTCTGCTAATGAACGCTGATTGGTCAGTGAAGGACTGATTACGACCAGAGATCCTGCTTGATAGCATCGTGGCATCCGAAGCGGGACCAGAATGTTAAGGCAGATTTTTTCGCCCAAGTTCTTTTTTTTAACACAGCAACTTTTTTTGGGGTTGCTGGCACTTTTATCTGCCTATCGTTATGTCTGTGTTGTCGATGCCTTGAGAGAAAAGGAAGTGCAGAGAGCGGAAGCACACAAAGACTCAAGGCTTGCCGTAAAGCAGTATCTCTGGCCGTACGATGTGTATGACGTCATTGACATTTTAAAAGACTTTTTAAAGCAAATTACTGACTCTAAAAAATGTTACACCCAGCAATGTGTAATTTCTTTGCATCCCCTTTCAAATGCAACATTCAAATAACTAGACAAAAAATTATATCCTGAGAAAAGTGGATTTTGAGGGGTATAGCTCCATAGACCGCCATTCATTCTGCACTCATCCTGTGAGCGCCCTCATATGGAGCCAGAGTGGAACTGCAACAGTTCAGAAGCCGGAAGTATACCGAGAGTGGAACCTATCTCCTTATTAGACATTCTCTGACATAGTGTAATGTTCTTCCTTGTTTTGGGTCATGTATTGAAACAAGGTAACTTTTTGAGACTCAGTTTGACTGAGTGCTGTATTACCAGTCTGGGTTGTTGGTGTTGAAATTACATACATGACGGGATGGGATAAAGCGGATAACAAGACTTGCTGGCCCCAGTTCAGACTCTAGTGGGATGGTATACAGCAACGATCCTTGTGATTTAAGAGCAATTAGTTAAGTACTTTGCTTTGTTATTTAGTACACAGGGAGAGTTAGAGTACATAAGAAAAAATGTTTGATATAGTAGTAGTAGTGACTTGCCTTATCTCTACCAGTCAGAATTTTACATGAGGTTTTACTCAGCTGCAGACAGACCATAAAATATAATTTGATGTGCTTGAACCACACTGGTCTGTGGTCATGTTGTTCATTTTGGGATTTTGACTAGCATTCCCTACAGTTCTGTGGCCCTAAGGCATCTACTCTCGGGTAAACTCTGCTGAAAATATTATTAGTCTCCACAGGTAATTGTAGAGAGGGATTGAGGTCACGGCAACAGCTTCAGGAGTAGACTTCGCCCCTGCCTGGCCCTATCATTGAAGATTGCACTCTTGACTAAGACTAAGAGGAGTTAAGTATCTAGTGTTCGGTTTAAAAAAAAGAGGAGAAAAATAGATATAGAGAGAACGAAAGACCAAAAGACCCTTGCTCTCTCAGCTCAGTTTGAAAATGTTTCATGTATCACATAAAGGTTATTTGTAAGCAGTGCCAGAAACCTGTAACTAGTAATTTAGGTTCCTGAAATTGTTAAAAGGCCGAGACGTCTGGGTGTCGGCTCTGGATCACTTTTGTGGTGAATACATAACTCTCCACTCGATGAGTTCATCACTGCATTGAAAACACAATTTTACTTTGTAATTTGAAAAGTGACATTGTTGTGGGACTTAATTCAGATTTGAGATTGTAATACTATGAAAATGTTTCATGTTAGTCAATTATTAATAAAAATGTACTGCAGAATCCTTGTGTAGCACATTGCAGGCAATTTGAAGCAACACGGATGCATTATGGGTTAAATGTGATCCTTGTGTTAGAAAGGCAAATAAATGACTGCAGCCGTTCTGAATATCAGCAAGTCAATATTAGCACTCTAACTTGACACCATTTAAATTGTCCCCGTTCAGACTGTTTAGCTAATACAGAACATGAATGCGTGGGTTGAACAGCAGTTTGATTTGTATGTTGCTTTCATAATTTATACCCTTGAAACTGTTAAAGTATTGCTGTGGATTCCAACTATACGTGCTTCTGCCACTTCTTCGGTTGTTGTTTTCTCCTAGACTTGATGAAAAAAAAATTTACCTATCAAGCTGCCACACCTCCTCATAAGTATCTGCTATCAAAATAAAACTGACAAAAACTGTCAAAAATCACAGCACCCGGTAACAAAACTGTACTGCTGCAATAATGGCATATATCACTGACACTGTCAGTCAGTAGTCAATACACTTCTCCATTTGAGAAGTGCTTAATTATTGATAATATAAATTAAAGTATAAATAGAATGTTATCGTATCGTTCACTATATGATTGTCTCTTCTTTAAAACTTTTTCTCTGCTCTTTACCTCAGCCATTTTCACATTGTAGAGGTTTAGTTTTAGCTCTTAATTATCCACAGCTAAATCGGTTTCAAACATTAGAAGTTGGTACCCTATTCATCACTGACAACTAATACCAGAAACTACTTTTTACTCTCTCTAAGTATTGAAGGTGTTGTATCCAGCAGACATAAACAGTTTCTCCTTCTGACATCAGTGTCTCAACCTGTTTCCGATTGTGTCTTAGAACATGTTTTTCAGGCTGAAGAGGAAGCACTGAAGTGAGCAGGCAGTGAGATACTGACAGAAAACCTGTCACTATTTCCTGAGACTGGTCATGTCACTCTTACATTCACTTACAGGAGAAATACACAGAGGACATCCAAACTCTTTCTCTCCTCCTCTCCTCTGCAAAGAATAAATCAACAACATAGGCAATAATCTTTTCTCAGTGAGTAAAACAATTAGCATTGAGGTTAGATAAATATGTTTTAGGCATCTGAATTAAATACAAATTAAAGGTAATCTTAAGTCAGTGATACATTTTCCAAAGATGCATTGACATATTAAATATACAGTATATATGTGATGGAAATTGTAGCAGTTTTAAAAATACTTTTAAATTACAATACAAATACAATTTCTATATTTAATTAAAAAAAAACATGTGGCCTTATGACAAACTCAGCACAACTTTTAAGTGCTTGAATATTTCCTCCAAAAATCTTGAAAGTCATTGCAAAGTTATTAAATTATTTATACAAGTGAGTGTGGAAAGCCCTCAACTAACCACTGAGCCTTGCAGGATTACTTCCATACTCTCCCCATTGACCTAACATTTTAGATTTATTTTATTTTTTATGACAAGAGAGAGTGTGTTGACAGTGGTGGAGCAAGCAGACAAACACAAGTGTGAAGAGGCATTAGACCTTTGCTGTCATTTGTCACTCAGAGTGTCTCTCAGGCTGCAGAGGTGAAGCGGGACACAGCTGTTGCTGAAAGCAAGGTGATGTTAACTGCACTTGTCAACTCATTCCTTTGTGATTTTGTGTGCGATTTGTGTGGGTGAGTGGTTTGTGAGGAGTGAGTGAAGCAGCAGGAAACTCTCTGCTGTCATTTTTCAGTCAGAGGTGATTCAGGACACAGTTGCTGGATCCGTTTGTGAACACTAAGGGCTGTCTGTTCATGTATAGCCGTGGTCAAAACAAAGCCCAGTATGTTAGGTTAATATCCGTCCTCCTGGGACAGCTGACGCATCATGTAGTTTCTCCCTTGTAGCTTTGTCATTTTCTCTTAAACTTCACATACAAATATAGAACATATTTTCTAGCCCTTTCAGCTGTTCACAGAAGTTGGATTTACACTTTAAGATTAAAAAGCCTACAAATCCCAAATGAGACATACACACACACACAAAAAGATGAAACATATAATCACACAAATATGCTGTAATTTAGTCTCATGTTTTTAGCAAAAGTCCTTGGTATGATCAGCACCATGGATAGTGCTTGTGACAAATTAGTTAATTTTAATTTAGTCAAAATGCATTCATTTTCTCATCTCTCTTACTTATTGGGATGTGTAAAAAATGAAAAAAATCATATAAACATAACTGAGCTAACTTAACTCAGAGACTATGAACTATAAAATGAATGTGGCTTACATTTTTACTTAATTTATTAGGACAAAATGGCAGCAGCAAACATTTAGAAAATAATAAATGAGTACCAACACAAACGATAGCAAGCCAACTCACAAATATGTTTAGTACAGATCAGAAACAATAGCGTGGATCTTTTTGAGTTGATCACATAAAAATAATGTGGTATTACAGTAGGTATCATTTGCTATAACAGGGCATAAGAGACATGTTGGATCAGTACATGCTGCTGTAAATCAGGAGATGTTACTCATGGAATGTAAGCCTAGTTTTCAGCTGAAGGACTAAAAACCTAAATCCAAATGTAAGAAACTCAAGGTCACAGTTGAATAATATAATTTGTAGTGAGTCTTATCAAGTACAGATGAGTTAGGTGTCTTTACAGACTACTCAAACTATATTCAAAACTAAAATATGCTCAGTGCAGTAAATTGTTTTGATAGTCCTGTTCCCACTCAGCGGGTCAAGTTCTCGCTTCAGCACTTGTCAGTCATCTTAATGAGATGTCTAACTTGTTTAATCCAATGTTAAAGAAGCAGACTGTGATCACAGAAACTCTGTGCACTGTTATTGGCCATATTTGTAGCTTATTCTGTTTATTTTAAATTTAGTATTGCTGTCTTACTATTTTTTCTTTATAACTTTGGCAAATACCTCATTTTATTTAGGTATTAGAAGGTAACTGCTGGTCGAAGCTATATATAACACACAAACATCATATATTTTATACTTTAAATGTCAAAATTAGGGTTGTGTTAATGCATGAACCCACATGGTCAAAGAGAAGGAAAAAAAATAATGCAATGTGCAATATATGCATCCGATTCCACAGCATTAAATACATCGGTGATATATAATTTTAACAGATATATAGAGGGTATGCACATGACGTCACGGTACCCGGAAGTTGCTGCGGTTACGTCCACTGAGTGGCAAAAAGACGAGTGGCAAGTAGAGCGCAGTAACGTTTAACAGCGTCAACACTGCCAGAATCCTATAAGAAAAAGAAGAAGAGCCGCCAAGATTTTATATTCAACATGGGGAAGAGCTGCTGTGCTATCGACTGCACTAATAGATTTGCAAAGGGGTCGGAGCAAAGTTTCTATAGGCTACCGAAAGCAACAGAAAAGAGACGGCGATGGATCACTGCGATCCGGAGAGACAGCTGGTATCCAGGCACCGAGACCTGGATCTGCGGTTCACATTTTGTGTCAGGTAACGTTAAATTATGCTGTATTTTCGGGCAAAATCATATCATTAAATTACATAATATATTGCCAACGTTACTTCAGTAAAGCTCTTAACGTTAGCATCTTTCATTTAGCTAACGTTAGCTTCTGTATTCTGTATTCATTAATGTTAATAATCCTAGCTAGTTTAAGGTAACTGAAGTACCCAAAAGTCATACTTTAGTACAAATAAAGATATCGGGTTAAAGTTTTACTCTGGTAAAAGTGAAAGTCTATAATTTTTGTTTTTTTTTTTAATTTTTTTTTTTTTTGTTTTTTTTTAAATTTTTTTAATTTTTTTTTTTTTTTTTGTTTTTATATTTTGTTTGGGCTCCTGTAAACTGTTTTTTTCAGTTTTTTTTCTGCTCTGATGTTTAGTTTTGGATTCTGTTTAAATCTAATGGCTGATTGAATAAATTGATTTTTAAATGTGCTAACCTGGCTCTGATTCATATAGAAATCGTTATATGTATGTATTCGCTGGTACCAACCATGTATATTTGTTTTTTCAGGAAAAAAGAGTGATGATCCTCTACACCCTGACTATGTGCCAAGTTTATTCAGCTTCACCTCTACTGCTGATCGGACTCGGGCTGTCAACCACCTGGAGAGATATGTACGAACTCAAAACGTTTCTGGCAAAAGACATGATGGGCTAACTGCAACAGACAGAAGTACTGCGTCAGAGCAAGAATTACAGGCAGATCAAGGAGATAATAACACAATACAATACATTTTACAGCATAAGACATCAGAGTCTCCTGAACACTTTCTGAACTCCTGACCATTGACTTCAGCTATTTCTTCACAACAGGTACAAACTGAAACTGGAGTCCAAGGCACTGAGGTCCAGACAGAGGAGACGCACAATGACATTGCCTCATTATATAAGCAAATTGAATCTTTAAACATCGAATGCAGCAGCTCTTGGGTTTGCATACTTCAGCTTATTCAGAAAGCCTGCAACTTCATCTCCTGTAGGTTTGGACGTAGCATCACAGGGCCCTGACTTCCTTGATGTAGTTTCATTGACCACACTCATGTCAACTTGACCTAAAACCTTTCTACTCTGCGTTCTGGGACATGTCATATCTATAGAGGACAGTTCAGAGCAGGCGATTTTCTTTTTTTGTGTTGGCTGAAGCCACTGACATGGCAGTGAAGTACACGGCGTGTCATCACGCAGCCTCACACCAGACATTACTGCAAACATCAACGCTGCTGCATGTGAACATGTCTCTCCAAGTCCTGCCATGCATGTACAATGTGCTGTTACAACTGTCCCTGTCTTCTCTGCAGCTATCCAAGTTTTCAAGGGTGGCTCATTCATTCTCTGGCTGTGTTTCACCTGTACAATTAGCAAGTGGCAGTGTCAGTTCCAAACAAATCAGTCCTTCCAGAAAAATACAGATTTTTTTTGTGATTGTTGCGGGCAAAAATCCTTAATTATGCGGCATGTTTTATTAATACAAGCAGGATATGTATGCAATTTATGCGATGAAATTGTGGGAACTTCCAAAAACTGCGGTTTAAAATAAAAAGTGATTCCCCCAACACCCTGTTCTCACTAGGCTACTACCTTAATGTAAAGAGTCATTTCTTATTACTTCCTATGATAAGCAAACATACTACATCACAGAAAGTGCTTCAAGTTCTCATCTGGTTTTATTTCAGACTTACAAAACATTGATGAGTCAAACAAGTTCTGTAGCTTTACAAAAGGAATATGCTTCAACTTCTGTAAAAATGAATAAATAAAATATAAAAAAATAAAATGTGTGCTTCCTGTTTTGCAGAGGTAGACATCTTCTGTTAAAATAAGTGCTTCCAATGCACAAAGTGCAATCTCTTACTGTAACGCAAATGTACACACTGCTAATATTTACAACTATAAGGTTTTTGAAACTAGTATGATTTAACCCACTGGAAACAAAAAAGTGCAATCGCGGGGTTTGCAGCTTTTCAATGACGTTCACGTCGCATAATAATTACGTCATTTCATAACGTTCCCATGGCAACGGGAAAATGGCTGCTCTTGTGTGAAGTAAACGCAACATTTTTCAACTTTCTACTAAGATATATAGATATATGTGACTTTTTTGCAACGAAAATACGGGGATTATAAAATCATGCAAGCGTTTATTCGTGTTTTTCTGGAGGGACTGATAAATAATGCCTGACAGCAGCTAACTCAGTTTATAAAAAACATAAATATATATAACTTGTATACAAACCTGTCCACAGACCACCAGAATATCCATCGATGTTCTCATCACTTTAATTTCGCCGACAAATCCCGCCTGAAAGTATGACCAAGCATCAAGGCTTTTGTATGCCTTTAAGCTTTGCCGTGTATATTTACCTGGCGTACAAATCAGGTACATAAAAATGTCCGGATATCCGATATCTGGCCACATATCAATGTCCGTGGACCAGATAGTTTTGGGGAGCTCGAATGGATCATTTGCGAGTCCAACTGCCGTTAATTTGTTTTTATGATCCATTTTATTTAGTTTCGCTATCCTTTGACATATTGTGGGCGATTTCTTTTGCCACTCAGTTCGAATGAGGGGGCGTGTCGAGGGGCGGAAGTGACGTAAACGCATACCCTCTATTGGTCGCCTTCACTTTTAAGCTGCTGTTAATATAAATGAAAACTTCCTGTTGATGTTTTACAAAAAGGCCTTTATAGGAGGGGTGAAGGAATTCTACCACCCCAAACTGCTAGAAGTGTTTTAATATGAAACAGATGGAGGACGTGCTGCATTTGCAATAACAGCAAATGGCAGCAACAGCAAATTAATGCAGCATATGGTAGAAGATCAACAATGCCTACTTTTGAAACAGGCGGAACTATAAATAAAGTCCTGTCTCTAATAAGTAGGGCCTGATTCTCTAACTGGGCAGTAGTTTAGAATTTAAAAGTTGTTGTTGTTACAACTTTACTCTTACTTAATTTGCGCTCGGAAATCTATATTTTAAACCCACCTTAAACTCTTGGAACAGGAAATGACTTTGGCTACAAAACATGCCACAGCATACCATGCCTGCTTCAATTTTAAACATGGTTTAACAGAGTTAGAATCCATCCCTTAATCCAACTCTGGCAGCGTTAGTGCCATACCAGAGCACCAGGAGATCGAGGAAGTTGTGCAATTTGAGGAAAGAGTAAGAAAAAAAGATAAGAAGTGTAGTGGGAGAGGGAGAGAGGTAGAGAGGAGAGGAGAAAGATAAAGAAAAAAGATGCTATGCATGCACTGGCTGTTGGCATACAGCCCTGAGGGAGCTGTTAAGGTAGCTTGACTTTCTGCCTCCCGTGAAGCTGTCAATAAGGTGGTTGCCTCTAAAATAGATTTTGGGGACTTGCAAGTTGAAATTTCCAGAATGAGTTAATCCAAGTAACTCTCCATCTTGCATGTATCAAACTAAATTCTGAACAGATAGTGATGCAGCAAACATTTTAGAATAGAGCTTAAATTATGACATATCACTGTAGATTTTTTATAGCAAGTGCAAACTACAAGTTAATGAGGCATGAGCAATAAATAGTTTTAAATTTCTGCATAGTTCAAATAACAATCAAAAGACATCTAATGTCAGCAGGTGTGGTTTGTTTATACGGTTACATGGAGGTATTCCAAGTTTAAACAGCAAACTTATTTTTTTAACATCTGGAAGAGATTAAACTGTTCTTTAAAGCTCTAATTTGTAACATTTACTAGGACCTATTGGAAGAAACAATTATAATATTCATAGGTATGTTTTCAATAGCGTATAATCACCTGAAGAATTTTGTTTTCGTTACCTTAGAATTAACTGTTTTTATCTTCAATGCTGCATGTTGCCTCCCATGGAGTCCGCCATGTTGTACCACCATGTGTATAAAGCTAACTGGCTGTAGATATTGGGGCCTTTTGTATTTTTTGTGTTCTTCACAGCCACCGTAGTTTTGCCTACACACTCACACAGCCTGTTCTCATTCCTAGGTGGTGTTCAGGTTCCACTCTACACACTGGACCTTTAACTCATAGAAATGTTGTTAATAGCTAATAGTTTATGTCAATTACACTAATAATTCAACATGAAAGTGATCCCAAGGAAGTTAAATGCACTAGAAAAGTTCCCAAAAAGCTACCAAAAGTCCTTTTTTCAACCAGGACCTTCACATAACGTCTCCAAATGGCCATAAAAGCAAAGGACAACCAAAGCACTTTCTGAGTTTCCTAATTTGTGCATCCCTTTAGCCATTTCCTCAGTTGTTTTCCCTAGGCAAAGGTGACCCTGCTCTTCCTCACCCTTTCCAATCTCTCTCTCTCTCTCTCTCTCCTCTCTCTCTCTCTCTCTCTCTTTCTTCACTCTGAATCTGCTGGCTGACATAAAAGGTTGTGTGAAAAATTACAACATTCCTGAATATTAGAAGTGCCTGCAGAATACTTTCCCAGCCTATCCATCACCGCAGGGACACATGGGTTTATTGTATGTGTGTGTGTGTGTGTGTGCCTTTGTGTGTATGCGTGTATGTATGGACACTTAGAAGTCATGGCGATCAACCTGTCGGTGCTTTGTATATGATCGGTGTGGTTGTTCTGTGTGTATAACCTTGCATATGGTGTGCTTTCACCTAATGGGACAGTTTGCCAGTTAACCTCCCCGTGATGAGGGAATCCATCATTATCTCTACAACCGCCGCATTGAAAAGGACGTTCACACACTCACACACTCAGCTGACCTTGCACATACAAAACACACACACACATGCAGCCCCCTGTTTTATAGCTGGCATTAAGATGTGTCTTGTCTAGACGCTGTCTAGAAGTGATTAAGCAACATTACATTCATAGTGGGCATGGAATACATGATATTTCACTCAACGCATTGTAGTTTCTAGCACAAGTCAGTTCCTTGTAATAATATTTAAATCTCTGATAGTATTATAAATACCTTATTTTGCTTGTTTCTACAATACAGTGTTTCTAAGATGCATACTTTACATACTTATGTTTTTCAAACATGAGCTTTCAATGCTCTGAGCACCACACACCAAATGCTATTTACTTCCATTTTTTCCATGGTGTGAAGTCGGGGTCATACTTTAATGGATGAGTGCATATTTCTTTTTTGACCAATTAGAAGTCTCTTTCTGAAAAGTCTTTTTTTTATCATTGAAAGCAATGTTGTTGTTATTCATAAAAGTTCCTTTTTCACAAGGAGACACCTCATTATTCCAAACCACTGCTAATGCTGTGTCAAGAAATAATGTTTACTTGACCTACCAGAAAGAGTTTTAATCTGTGTTCGTATTTTTCTACTGTCTGTCCATTTGCCTTTCACTGCTCTCTCTCTCTCTTGTTTTACTAAGTAAGTAGTCAGTAAGTAAGTAGTATTAGTGTGTTCGAACTTAACCCTGAGGTCCTTTGTTTTCAATGGTTTATTGATTCTGATAAACCTCCCACAGGTGCTTTTCAGTATGGGCCCAGAGATGTGGTTGAGCGAGGTATATTGAAATAAAGAGAAAATGGCCACCACCTATGAAGAAAAAGGAAAACAGTCTTTAATTTAGGCCATGTGGAATTTATTCCAGTATTTTTTTTTTTCTAGAGCTATCTGCAGTTTCCACAACAGGAATCTGTAGGTCTTTGTATCTTTGTATGCTCACTGTATGTACGAGTGTGTATGTGTTATTGTCTAGCTACATATTTCTTTTGTGTGGGTGACCACATCCAGTGCACCAGGCAGGGCTTTCAGTTATTTTTTAATCTTGCATACAACAAATAATGTGTGTAAACCAATCTTTCAGTTACTATGAGTGCGATATATGAATCCATCAAAGATAATGTAATAAGACTGTAAATTGTTTTGCGATTGTAAAGTCAAAAAGTCAAAAAAGTCAATTTAAGCACAGCTCTTACTCAAATGATTCAAAACGATTAATTAATTATCAAAATAGTTACTATTAAGTCACTAGTGCTATAATACTAATCAATTAGTTGACTAATTGTTGCAGCTCTAATAAAGACATGAAATACATCCCTTACAGTCAACTACAGACATACAGACACTCAAATGGACATGCAAAAGATTTATGTTATGATGAAAGAAAAGAAGCAAGGGAATGCAGTTTATTGTTTAATAATGAGACTATTGTGTCTATAGTCGTAATCATTGTGCTGGGAATTGTTGATTTTTCTTTGGCAAACACATTTTATACCAACGAAGCCCATTTCAGTTGGCAGAGAGAGGGAAATAGATATACAGACAAAGCCAAGCAGAGGATAGTTTGTTCTCTGATTAGTTGCTGTTATTGTTGCCAAACTGACTGGTTGGTCTGCTATAATTTTTTTGGCTATTTTTATTTGTTGATATTGCAGTATGTAGCCTATGTATGTATTCAATGCCAATGGAGCCAAAGTTAAATGGTGAAAAGAAAGGCACAGGAAAAAACGTCGCTGTAGGTTCTTGATACATCCCCATAGCACCACCACCAAGTCCACCTTCAATCATCAGTTTGGAAATGGGCCTATGATGTTTTGACAATATGAAAGCTTTTAGCCAGTCATGGTAGGACAAAGACAGACGTCCAGATAAAAGGAATGTCATTTGTTATTAAAGTTAAATTAAAAGCTATATATTAGTGGATACATTACCTGCTAATGTAATAAGTAAGGCTCAGGATTGTTACCAGTTTGCCAGAGTCTAAACGCGCACATGCTTTCTCTGCCTCTATGACAGTGAACATTTCTAAATCAAAGGCTGCCTAATAGATAATGGATGGTTATGACTGATGGTCATGCTGTTCAAAGTGGGAAAGCTGTATGTCTCAAACATGGAACTGGAGGCAATGAAGTACATGATATTACAGATACAATATATTGTGGTGGGACCTACACAACCCTTTCATCTGGTCATTGTAAAACCATACACAACCTGTTCAAGAGGCTATTATATGCATGTAACCTTTAACCCTGTTTCTAACTACACTCGATGTCCAAGTAAATAGCGGGATGTTGAGACTTCACTGAGCAGCCAAGGACATGATTAGACCCATCGTTGCACCACGCTATCTGTTTGTTTCCCCAGAACTCAGGAATGTGTAACTGTGTCAGAGTAACGCTCCAACGAGGATAGCATGATACTGCCTCTTCGAATCTTCACTCTTTTTAACTTTCAGTGTGTGAATGTTGCGTTGAATCCATTTATGGATGACTTGAATAAAACTTCAGAGAAAGACAAGATTATACTTTGTATGCTTTATTTAATAAATAGCCACCACACTATTGATGAAGCTTATAAGTGTAATTATTTGTGAATGTGTGGCTTTGCAGGGTGCACCAAATAATTTGACATTATTTGATTATGTCTTCTGACATGATGTCTTGTGATTGACAGTATAAATGTAAACATGTTAAAATACATGTACTATTGTATATTCACAAAGATAGAATGAGACATTTTTTGCAAAAACATTCACACTACATTAGACCAGTATCCTACAGGAAAGCAAAGGCTGTATCCAAAAAACAACAAGATAGGAAGAGACAGATAGTCACAACAAACCAAGTGGCCTTATATGGATACAAATGTGAACTGACCGCAAGCCCACTAGGCAACAGTAGTTTACAGTGGAAATAAAACAGTCTGGTGAGCTTTGCAAGCTAAAGCATCTGCTGACATTTAAATGGTAAAAACCCAGATAGAGGTAGAGAGTAAGTCTGTGTTTCAAGAATAAAAATCAATGTTAATAAAATCTCAAGAAGCTCAGACGAAAGATTTAAAAAAAATAAAAAAAAACACTGTCAAGGTCTCTTCTTTCACAGAAAATGTAAAAGAGCAATGTAATTAAAAAACCTGCAAATCAGAAACAGGCCAGATACTATTAGTATAAATATAACATAGATTCAGCAACTTTTAAGCATGTTTTGTGATGGTTGAGACAATTTTCAACAGTGACATAGATTTGACCCCTCTAAAACTACAGAGGCATCTGTGTCCCAACAAGCCTTGGTCAAGCCTTTTGCAACATCACACACAATGTCTAGTTGGCTTCTTACCTTGGCTATATATAACTGCAGTTATCTGCAGATTGAAAATCCCACTGTTTATTTATTTTATCCTGTACTTATACTGAAGTCCAGGTGGCTAAAATTAATTGAGGTCATTGTGTAACTTTTAATTATGAATAATCAAAAGGTTTATTAACAATTCGTTCTCAGTTATAAATGACTTTCCACATGATTACCAGAGTGTGCTTTTAATTCAAAAAGAACCCAGCCTTGCTAAAAGGCGCATTACAACCTCTGATCTGTTTTCCAAAACTAATTTAACATTAACATAACAATGAAACAGAGAGACAGAAAGAGAGGATGGAGAGAAGTAGGACAAAGAAAAGCCTCGACAAACAGAATCAGGGTGAGGGAGAGAGCTAAACAATAAGAGATAAATGAGTGAATGGAGAGATTTACTCATTTTCTTCTGTTTGTTGATGAATTCCCATTATATTCTAGGCTTTGGCCATATTGTTCATGTACCATTCATGCAAATGATGCATACTGGATTGAAAATGAAACAAAAAGATGAGCAGTGTGTGAGATATATGGAGAAAGAGGGAGAGCTGTCATGTTCAATCAGAATGAGGCTTGAGTGTTGGACAGTGGAGCAGTGAGGTGGAATAAAAACCACCTGATTAATTTTTACATCATCGTCTTCGTGTTTTTGGAATTGAGAGACAGAGAGAGTGAGAGGGAGGATTAGAGTAGCATTGCAGGGGATGTCGTGAGTGTGAATTTGTTCAAACTGAGCTAATTCTGTAGTTGTGCCATTCTCCCTCAGTGTGTGTGTGTGCATTTTGTATAATAGTACCTGTGTTTATACACAGTGAAGGTATATACTATTGTTTCTCTATCTGTATACTGAGGATGTGTAGTTGCGTGTGTGTGTGTGTGTGTGCATGTGTGTTAGAGAGACAGTGTGTGTATATATTCTAAGGAGTAAGCAAGTTTGTGAGTCCCCAGGCCTGCTGTGTTATTGTTTATTGAATAAGCTCTGTGCTCCACTGTATATTCAGTGTAATGACTATAGATCTAAGAACAACACTGAAAACCTCTGGCTGGTTTAACTTATCGATCTGACACACTCTTATCGCTTTTATAGGTATGTATGTGTGTGTGGATTTCCAATATATAAAGTTAGGATTGGTCTTTTGTGAAAAATCACGTATCAGACTGTGAAGGTTGCACGCCTCTGTTATGATGTGTGTTTTATTACAGAATTATAATAAAATGTATCAGTGCTGACAGGGCTTTCCTGAAAACCATTCTTTGGGCTTAGAAGCTTCAGTGAGAATGACCTGTAAATATTCGGGAAAGTGCATGGTTCCGCAATTCTATTTTCATAACAACAGGTGAGCTGCGTGTTGAGGGGACTTGTTGTTAATGACGCAGTCCATTGAAATGATTGAACCCAACCATTAATGACTCTATTGAGTGTGTTGAGGAAAAACCCGACAGAATTGTTTTGAGGTGGAAACACAGAATTTGCCATAGAACCTGTCAAGAAAGGTGGCTACACATGACAAATTCTAATTTTTTTATTTCACATTTTTATTTAGGTAGTTATACAAAGCTGATTCTCTTTCTTAATAGATACATAAATAAAAGTAAGTTCAACATTTGACATGTTATATAATATTTACACCAGATCAAATATTATTGAAATTGAAGCTGTTGTGAATCCAGTGGTACCAAGCATTTGACATAACTCCTTGAAGAGATACAACCATTTCTGTATCATACAACATTTAATGTTCAATATACTCATTTGTCACTAGGGGTAACTCATTTTGTCTCAGAAGAATACATTATAAAATGTATCTAAGATCTACACAATGGAAATACTAGACCAAAAAAAAAAAAAGCAACAGATTATAATTTCCCTATTTGGATCTATATTGTAACAGTCCAGAATATGTTTTTATCAAAATTTAAGAAAATCTGAAATTCCTAATCTATTGTTAAAAAACTAAAAAAAGGCTACCACTAGTGACTAGCATCTAAAAAAGGGATGTCAAGAAAAGCTAGCCTCATACGTACTGATATTTACTGGAAAATATCAATGAATTTGAGTTTAGGTCAGCAAGTAGTAACAGTAACGTTGTCATATTTGCTGAAACTGTCTTTATATTCCTGACAGTAGTACATGAGAAAGATATGTGAAACATTCTGGTTCCTCTGGCTCATCCTAAGTGCCACTAATGACATTTTAAAAAAATCCACCACGGTTGAATGAAAACAACCAATCACAGCCACAAAGAGTCTCTAACACACTGTCAGTCGCTGTCTGTGCACACATTGTACTTCCCTCCTTACCCCTCTCATGCTTTTGCTTCAGGAGGAGCTTTGTAGACACAGAAAAAAAAAAAAGCAATAAAAAAAACTGCCCATCCCTCTTTTGCCAAAAACAGCCTTTATTACAGAATGTGTGTGTGAACATGTCCCACAGTGGGGAATAACTTTTGAGGGGAGACAGCGGTGTGTGTGGTGTAATGTTAGCTACTAGCCACGCGTCTTTCACTGGCACAAAGCATTTCCTTTTTTGTGTTATTAGAGGTTAGTGTGACAGTCCAATAATACGGCGCTCCTCTCCTGGAAAAATCTCTGCTGTAGAGTGTTGATGAAGCAGTCAATAAGGATATCCGATCCATCCTCTAATCCTGCTGTTAGATGTGTCGCACTTTGCAGCTGCCTCTGGAGCCTGTGGCGCTCTTTCCTGGGGCCACGGAGCACTGGAGTGGTGTCTTTGAGAAGACGAGTCACGAGTCAGGTGTACTGGATTACAGACAGGGATCCCAAAGACAGAGAGTGTAGATCACCACGCACACACACAGGCACAGAGAGACAGACAGGAGACCGTGATACGAGCAGCAACGAGAAACGTGGAAGGTTTTGCATTGCGTATGTTCAAGTTACCTGCTGCAGCTTTAAGTGCTGTAAAGGAAACTACAATTCCGCTGCGGACATCAATGGGTTAACTGGTCAACCAATAACACAGACATAATAATGAGATGAGCAAATAGTCTAAAGATCCATATGCACAAAAGAAACCTGTGAATAGACAGAATTATAAAAATGTATTTGTCAAACTGTTATAATACGTATAAATATGTATATATAAATATATAAATATCAACATCAGCAGAAAGGAAAAAACTATTTTCTTGTACTTAATTTTGGAATGTTATTTATCTTCCTGTTTTCTCATGTTGGACTTACATGCTTTTTTTAAGATGACTTGTTTTTTGACTCCTCTCCATCTTCTATAGACTGAGTTACTTTCAATATCTGCTTTACTACTTTTATATTATATATGTTCACCTCCACTATGCAACTAATGAGCTTGAGCTTGAAATTTCTTCTGTTTCTACAGTATGTCATTTATTCCTAAAGTTTTGTATTTCCCCTGCTGTATTTCTTGTCCTCCTCTCCTGCTCTCCTCATTGTCTTATTCTCCCAATTCTTTCCCTCACTGACCCCCCCACCTCTTGAGTACATTTCTAATTTGAAAGGCTTTGTTGGTTTGTTGCACCAAACAATTAATGATAATTCGCTGCAGCACTCCGAACAGAATTCCTATCTTCATGGACAGTTTCATCAATATTTGTGAACATGAAAAGAAAGCTGGGAACCAGGGAAGCAAAACTAATTTGTTGTCATCGAGCGACACATTCTGTGCAAGAGTTATTGCAATTGAAGGCTGAATTGGTTCAATCCGCAATGTTTGTTTGAGCCTTACCTCCCACAAGAACTTTATTTCACACTCATAACTTTTTGAGCCTGAAAATGTTTGCCCTGAGGAAAGTTATTTCAGAATAACCAAGGAACACACCTGCGATCTTTGTTTTTATTAAGACTTTATCAATAATAAAGGGAAATAACACTGGCACTAAACAAGTGTGGTAATAACCAATTTTCGATAATTACAGTTATATTAAAATATTTTCTGTGGACTCTCCTTACAATTCCCCAACCTGTATTCCAGCACACCTTTTTCTAGAATTCATTGGCCATAAAGCTTTCTTACCTACTGACATGGTTTATCCTTAAATGTTAACCATCCAATTCAATTCTGTTGGTTTCAGCTCTCTTATCAGCTCAGCTGATGATACCGGTAAGGCAATGATATCAGCATCTATGAAAGTTTCAACTACTGAATTTGCTTAATCAATAGACATGTGTCTCCATGAAACCTACCACAATACCTAGAAACCTCACCAAACTCTTGACACAAGACATGATCAGAACAGCTGTAGTGCTGCTATACTCCTTCCACTGTCACTCTCCTAAGCACCGATTTGACATGGTACAGTAGCTGCCTCTTTGCTCTGTAAAAGCCCCTACTATCCTAATACCCTGCATGGCTGTTTGAAAGGAATTTAATCTTACCATGTAAGTCTGATCCAACAATCTTTCAAGCATTCACTCGTGTGGAATCTGTAAAATGCAGCACGACTGATCACAAACCGGCACAAAGCCATTTTTATCACAGAGAGCCGGTCAGCTGATCAGAAATGGTGCTGCGATGTTAAGCACACAACCTGAATGTGTGATTTATACATCTTTATTTATAGGGCTCATAGCCTTATGCTGCTGTTTTTACTTTGTTTTTATGAAACTGTAGAAAGCAATGTAGTCCCTATTGAAGCAGTGGTGCTTGAATTTGTGTATGTTCTTTTTTTACCATTTGATGATCCAACGAGGCTGAAAGAAACTCCTTTGTTTTGTTTAATTGTAGTGTTGATGAAGTAAATAGAGGTTATTTGTTATTAGTTCAGAGTTATTGCAAAGTAAAACTAAAGGTCTAAAAGAACAAAGATAAATTCACTTTAATTTGTTGCAGCTCTATCTCATTGTAATGTAAGTAGGATTTTTAGCTTAAAATGTGTAATTTGTGAGCTTAGTGCATTGACCTTTGTATGAAGAGGATCCCCATAGAGAGCCAAAGTCTTCCCCCTTTCCCTAGTTGTTCCACTCGCTTCCATAACTCCATGGGTTTTCTCAGTAGGGGTGTCTTCATCAGTCTTTCTGACAAGCTGAAATGTGTTCCTGGGGTTTTCTGTCTGCATTGTAAGCTAAATTGTTATCTAAAATTTCAGCACCTTGTTGTTTTGACAAAAATAAAACAACTATAGTGTTGGCATTTTAAAACTGCAGCTCCCATGAGGTGTTGGCAGTTTGCCAATGGCTAAGGCTTCTTGGATATGTTGTTGCTTAACGCTAACAAAGTGAGCACAACATGTACATCAAACTGTAACTTACAGTTTCCCCCTCCTGTTCCCCTACCTTCCTTTCTCTGTTTTGGGGTGTGATGGTTATTGTATGATGCTTTGATGTTGAATATATGTATTAATAATCACATGCTCACATTAAAAATACATTCCTAGTAGACTGTAAAAAATGTTCTCTGTAAAACATGATCTGAATGTAGATGAAGCAGACCTGTGTGAATACATGATATTCCCATCTCGCATCAATATTACACTGCTCATCAATGACTAATTTTAATAAGTACTACTGGGTATCTGGAGATCCTTAAAAGCTCTGCACATGTCATAAATTGTCTAAACCTAAGACCTTCAATAGTGTAAATGTCTTAAATACAGACATTAATGTTGATATTAAGACAAATTTGCAAGGCAAACAAGACAAATGCCATATTTTCTTTTTTGTAAGATGTGGATAGGACTGACATAAGTAAAATTGTCCACAAATGATTTTCTCTGAAGTTAAGCCACTTTTGCAGGGTAAATACTCAGATGGTTATATGTTTAACAACTTTGCGTCTTAATTTTGGTTCTGTAAATTGGCTTCAATTCCTCATATCACTGATAATTTTTAGTCTTAAAGGTCTAGTGTGTAACATTTAGGAGGATCTATTGGCATAAATGTAATGTAGGTATTTTTTCATTAGTGTATACTCACCTAATAAATAAGAATTGTTGTGTTTTTATTACTTTAGGATGAGCGTTTTTTATCTACAGAGGGAGCTGATCCTAAACTCTTCTATACAGTAGCCCAGAATGGACAAATCAAACACCGGCTCCAGATAGGGTCTTTAGCTTTTACTGTCCTTTTTTTTTGTATACTCATCTCTTCTCTTGTTTAAGACAATTCACCTCCTGCACCCCATCCTTCTCTCCCTAGTGAATGTAGTCCGTCTGTTGCCATGTCGGTTTGCCAGTTCATCTTTGTTCTTAGAGTTGTGTTCCAGCATTACTTTTAGTTTTAGCTTTCTTGGTTATTTTGATCTTTGATAGTTTCCTGACTTAGCCTTTTGCCTTTTCCCCTATGGGATTAGTTTTGTTTGTTTTTAAGATCCTACTATCTCTGAGTTGTGCTATTGAGTACTCCAGTCATTACATGTTGGTTGCAATCTGCAGTTTCATTGCTAGATGCCACTAAATCTTACTCACTGGCCCTTTAAAGTCACGTGAAATGATGTTTGGCTGTGGTGAGAAACAGAGTCATGAAGAACCTCTACCTACACTTTGTCAGATCTTTATGAGGGACAAATTACCCCGACAACACAGTTTTTTTCCCATCTGACATTTAAACATTTAACACATGGTGTAAGCTTACAGTCAAGTGAGGTTTTATATGATGGATGGGGTTAGCTAGTTGTCCCAAATAATATTTTGGAATAAATATGGATACATATAAATATATACAATATACATTATAGTTAGTATATATAAATAGAGACAATTGGACATTTAACTCCGAGACACGGGATTAGAAGTTGGAAAATGTGAGGCCTTCTGAAACCAGAAGATATTTGAACCAATCATAGCTATTTTTTTTAACTGATTCCCAGTCTGTTTAACTGCCAGATGCACTTGTATGAACTGACTAACTTGGCAATTGACTCTTATCACTGTTCTCTTTCTTGTTTACTATATATAATATGATAGGACTATTTAAAGAAACAGTGTGTAGGATTTTGTGGCACCTAGCGGAGAGATTGCAGAACAAAAACCCCTTTATCCAACCAAGTGTGAAGTTTAAATTATGGTGGCTGGAACACTGAAAAAAAATGCGAAAGGGCCAGTGTTTGTTTTTTTTAAATCTGGGCTACTGTAGAAACATGATGGTTTAACACTAATGAAAACATACCTATGAATATTATGTTCCATTTCTGCCAATAGATCCTCCTAAATGTGTGTGATATGTGTATGAGCAAAGCATCACTGGATTCTCTGATTCTATGGAAACTATATGTGCCCAGAATTTTGATTGTTTCACTCAACTTGTCATTGACATAACCACCACATTTTTCTCTATCTCTCTCTGTATGTATCTGTTTTTTTAGGATGGCATGGGGAATCTGCGGGTGACCAAAGAAGGTGTCAGATTGGAGGGAGTGTCCGAATTCCTATTGCCTTTATACGTCAAAGAGATCGAGTCTCGTAGGGTAAGACCACGTCTGTGTGAGTGTGTGTGTAAGCAGAGTGTTTGTGCCTTTATTGCTCAAAAAGAAAGTCTGCTGCATTATAGAATTAAAACCTATGCATTGTTTCACTATTCACTTTGATTCTGACGTTAATGTAGTCATGTGTGCATGTGTATGTATATGCCCTTATGTTCCAACCCCTATAATGAGCAGAAATCAGATGCTGCTCCCAGCAGTCGGGTCTATTTGTCATGTGACATATTATAGGGCTGCATATGACCAGCACTCTTCCATATCTCCATTCATCACACACAGAATCATCATCGATCCCGTCAGCTGAGGCAACATGGACACTATGTCACTCTATATAGGACAATCCTTGTAACGCTGTGTGTATGTGAGCTCGACCGTGTGTGTGTGTGTGTGCGCCTGAATAGTAAGCAGGGGGGTTGACTTTAATAGTGTCATGCTGTCACCAACACATTGTAAGTGTGTATGTGTGTGTTTATGTGAAGGGAGGGGAAGCAAGAGATTAATAGTGTGAAGGAGCAGGAGAGAAAGATATAGGACATTTGATAGACAGGAAATGTATGAAATATTTAATACTCCATACAGCTGTCATGTTATTTGTCATTACTGTGAAGCTAAAAAATGTGTGATAAATCTGTATCATACTAAAACCCTGCATTGCTTTTAGTGGTTGCAGTCCCTTATTAATGCTAATACTTCTTCTTATGAGGCCCTCTGTCTGTTGGGATAGGTTACTTCAAACTACTTTAGCATTGGTTTCCTCTTCCACTTTCTGTTTTGTCAAGCATGTAGATGAACCTGAAACCCCATTAACACTGATGTGTATGCTTTGTACAGCAGATACTATTAGTGAGAAACATTACCCCCAGTGTAGTCAGTTAGTTATGACATAGTTTGGTAAATTGTTTTAATATACTGTCAGAAACACTGCATTTTATTTCACTACATGATCATATATGTTGTAATATGTGGTACATGGCTACAGTCAGAGAACTACAGAAACCTGAAGAAAACTAGAATAGTGTCAAGAGAAAGAAAAAGAGGAATTACAGCAGGAGGAATGGGGAGCTTGAGTGAAGAATGTACTAACATCTACATAAGACACGGTACAAAATGTAGGAGGGATATAAAACACCAATAGGATGGTGAATAAAAACAAAAGAGGTGAAAGAAAGGATACAAGTGAGCTAACACATAGAAGGGAATTGAGGATCAGAGTAGGGATTATAAAGAGTGAAGAATGACATGAAGAGATGGAATAAAGTGAGACGAGATATGTTGTGGAATGGGTGAAGGAGAGGATGAGTGTGGAGAAAAAAGTAATTAGGGAAGAGAAGAGAGGCAAGAGGAAGGGAAGAGGGTTTTAAGAGGAGATGAAAGGAGTATCAACAAATGCTTGTGTTGACACGTTTATGAGTGGGATAGTTAAGTAGAAACTGCTTCTAAGATCTCGAAATGTTACTTACATTAGATATTTATTCTTAACTGGGCAGTGAAGGGTAATGGACAATGCTGTATTTGCATTGACATTGTTGCAAATGTATGACATGATAACCCTAAGAGCTATCAAGACCACTCGTGTAGAAGAGAAATACGATGGATGCTTTTCAAGTGCAGCATGAATCACGTTTTCAGTACTTCAGCTGTTGATGTGAGTCACATTCCTAGAACCAGCCTCACAAATCAGAAGTGAATAATTGTAAGGAAAAGCAAATGTTGTCTGTATGATTGAGGCTCCCAAACATGTCTAACACTGCCAAACATTGTAGATATAGATGCATACAGCAAGCTTTACAGATCAGCTCACTGTGCACTTGAATGTAATATTGTGATGATACAATTGCATTGCCAACCTAAAAGTCAAGTCAAGTCGATTTTATTCATACATCCCAAAATCACAAATCAATTTTCTCAAATCAAATCTGCTCTATTCTCAACCAATAAAACTGAAATAAATTAATTTAAAATTAAGGAGTACTTCTTTAAATGCACTTACAATTACTTACAGTGATTGAAAAGTGATAAATCATTTATTTTGTTTCTAATCAGTGTAACATTTTCTAGACTTGACTCAAGAGTCATGTCAATGAAGTCAGAGAAATTGGAGTCAATCTTCTTGTTCCCATGTTACTTTCCATCACCTGAAAGCTGACATTAATGGTATTCTCATGAAGAAAGCATCACTTACTATGCAGGTTATTTCCCATGGGACATAAATGCAGAATCACATTCACATCAACATGATTAAACATGAGTCAAGTGCATCCCCGAGTATTGCTTCCAAGATGGCAGTGAATAAAATGCCACTGCCTGACTTTGAATTTTGGAATTATTTAACTGAGAATGTGACACCGATCATAGGCTTGTATGCCAGGTCTGATCGCCACAGACTGTCTTGAAAACTATTGTTTTTACTTCGGGTGAATCTTCTCTACCGTGCTCAACTGAAAAGTGGACAGAATCAAATCGATGCTTAAATCAACTTTAAGACGATGTAAATGTCAATAAAATTGATAAAGCCTACTAAAGGCAAGACAGAAGTGAGCATAAATGTTAGATCAAAACATGCTGTCTTTTAAATATGTGGATAGAAACCCATCTATAGGTCTAAATTCTAATGAGAGTAACACTTGACCACACAACCGTTTTAGTTACTTTATATATACTGTAACTCTACTGACATGTGGGGCACAGGACAAATAATCTCCACTTCTATGTGTTTAGGGCGTAACTCTCTGTCACCCATAAAAGTGAAAGATTAGAGCCAATACAAGAAAAATAATGAAATGGGAGAGTGATACAAAAAAGCTACACTATATATTTATTTTACACAGTGTGGTTTTGTTTTCTTTGAACCGTTACACTGTATGATATAAGCTTGTTTGTTTGTGCCTCTGTCTGTCTCTGTATACTGTGTGTATTGTGTGATAATCAACCATAGTGTTTATAAGCCTGTGTGATAATCTGTGTGTGAGGGTTGCATGCACCAGTGAGTATCTATTGATATTTTTGTTTTCAAAGCTTTAATTTTTACTTTCTTTTGAGCAGATATTGATGTTTTGTGTCACTGAGAAAGCCAATGTACGTTTGTGTGTGTGCAAATTTGTGTGTATGAGGTATAGCTTAAATTCTTACATGAAAGCAAAGAGCAAGTCGCCCTCACATTTTCTAAACAGCAGGCATGCTCTTATTTTGATATTGAAAGTCACTGCACTTTTACTGTGAAGTGTGGTTGCATTGGGGGAACATGTTGAATCAGAAATATCCATTAAACTCCCTGAGGACACAACGGTCTCCTGCTTGCTTTGTGAAGAGACATACTGTGGAGAGCTGGGGATACAAAAGACAGAGCCATAGAGCGACAGTGACAGTTTAGCACTGAGTTCCTTGCTGCAGAGGAGCCGACTAGCAATTCAAAATTACATTCAAATAAGAATATTTATCTTTTTATTTTTTTGGGTGTAAATCATGTTTTTACACGTTACATATGCTTTAGTTTTGATGTATCTGACATCTCAGAATACATATACCACATCCAACACTGCGACAAATACATTCATATTCATTTAAAATGTTGAGAATAACAAAAAAAGCATTTTCTATTGGGTTCAGGTCTGGAGACTGGCTAGGCCTCTCCAGGACCTTGAGATGCTTCTTACGGAGCCACTCCTTAGTTGCCCTGGCTCTGTGTTTCGGGTCGTTGTCATGCTGGAAGACCCAGCCACGACCCATCTTCAATGCTCTTACTGAGGGAATGAGGTTGTTGGCCAAGATCTTGCGATACATGGCCCCATCCATCCTCCCCTCAATACGGTGCATTCGTCCTGTCCCCTTTGCAGAAAAGCATCCCCAAAGAATGATGTTTCCACCTCCATGCTTCACGGTTGGGATGGTGTTCTTGGGGTTGTACTCATTCTTCTTCTTCCTCCAAACACAGCGAGTGGAGTTTAGACCAAAAAGCTCTATTTTTGTCTCATGAGACTCCCATTCCTCCTCTGGATCATCCAGATGGTCATTGGCAAACTTCAGACGGGCCTGGACATGCGCTGGCTTGAGCAGGGGGACCTTGCATGCGCTGCAGGATTTTAATCCATGACAGCATAGTGTGTTACTAACAGTGTTGGGCAAGTTAATTTTAAAAAGTAATTAGTTACAGTTACTAGTTACTTCTTCCAAAAAGTAACTAAATTAGTTACTCAGTTACAAATTATAAAAGTAACTAGTTACTTCAGAAAGTAACTTTTGCATTACTTTTAAGTAAATTTTTAAATGCTCAAATGTGACCCCACCTCCACCCCTCTTTAACGGAACTCAAATACATGTGTTTGTTCAATTATTTATGATAAATCTGAATATTATAATGAGATGGACACTTCATAGAATACATTAACACAAACAATGTACACAAATCTAAACTATTTTAATGTTGCTGTGGGACAAAGTGAGACTAGCCTCCAATCAAATGCCATGTATGTAGATATTATGTTTATATAGTGGATTGATACAAATAACACAATAGATGTTTTGGAACTTTCTTATATTTATTGCCTCTCAACAGGCCACAATTGGGCAAAATTAAATTATGCTTGTTAAGCACTATACCAGAAATAAATAACACATATATACACTCTTTGTAGTGCAAATAAAAAAAAAAAAAACTTCAGAAAATCGGTAGATATACTGTACTTCAAGTGTTTTCTTCCTCGAAAAAGTAGAACAGTGTAACAATATGAGGTGCTTTCAATCTAACTGAAAAGTACAATGTATAGCAAAACTAAGGAATCCAAATATAAACAGGTAATACATAAGAAATAAAAAAATACATCTCCATAAAAATAAATCTCTTTCTCTGGCCATTGACAATCTATCTAAATCAAAATTAAATTATGCTCTTAAAGCAATGTACCAAAAATGTATTCAAAAAATATATACACTCTTTTTAGTGCAAATGTAATAAGATGCAACACAACTCGCCATACCTGTCTCTCGTTGACTGACTCGCTTGTGTTGTTCGTTGTGTGTCGACTATGCATGCTTTCCAACACCTGCCTAACTCTACCTCTGATTGGCTTACCATGAAATTTTACTCAACCTCAGCCAATTGTCAGCATTTATGCGCTTGTCTCCTGCACTGCCCACTAACCAAGGAATAACAGTAAATATAAGTCTTTGCCTCTCGGCTCAAAGATCTAGTTGGTCTGATAAAAAAAAACAGCTTCAATTATAGTAACGCACCGCATTTTTGGCAGTAACGGTAACAGCGTTATTAAGATGGGAAGAGTAATCAATTCGATTACTCGTTACTGAAAAGAGTAATGCCGTTAGTAACGCCGTTATTTTTAACACCGTTATTCCCATCACTGGTTACTAATGGATTTCTTTGAGACTGTGGTCCCAGCTCTCTTCAAGTCATTGACCAGGTCCTGCCGTGTAGTTCTGGGCTGATCCCTCACCTTCCTCATGATCACTGATGCCCCACGAGGTGAGATCTTCCATGGAGCCCCAGACCGAGGGAGATTGACCGTCATCTTGAACTTCTTCCATTTTCTAATAATTGCACCAACAGTTGTTGCCTTCTCATCAAGCTGTTGCCTATTGTCCTGTAGCCCATCCCAGCCTTGTGCAGGTCTACAATTTTGTCCCTGATGTCCTAACACAGCTTTCTGGTCTTGGCCATTGTGGAGAGGTTGGAGTCTGTTTGATTGAGTGTGTGGACAGGTGTCTTTTATACAGGGAATGAGTTCAAACAGGTACAGTTAATACAGGTAATGAGTGGAGAACAGGAAGGCTTCTTATAGAAAAACTAACAGGTCTGTGAGAGCCGGAATTCTTACTGGCGGGTAGGTGATCAAATACTTACGTCATGCATTAAAATGCAAATTAATTATTTAAAAATCATGTGATTTTCTGGATTTCTGTTTTAGATTCCGTCTCTCACAGTTGAAGTGTACCTATGATAAAAATTACAGACCTCTACATGCTTTGTAAGAGGGAAAACCTGCAAAATCGGCCGTGTATCAAATACTTCTTCTCCCCACTGTATCTAGTATACAAACATTTAGACGATATATCACAGGAGAAATTTAAAACAAGTATACAAAAACAACTTGCTGAGTTGGCTCCAGGAGCTTTTGGCAAACTGTCCTGGCCTGTGGTGGATATAGGCTAGCTAGTTGCATGGACACACACACCAAGAACCCATTAAAATAATACCTACCATATCATTAGTCAAGACAAAAAAAAAAGACAAACTAAAGCGGATACCTTGGGTCTAGGTAACTGGAGGAGATAAGAGTACTTCAGCACAGATAGTGATGGTTAAGTGGAAAATAGAGATGTTGACAGAGAATTGGAAGAGGAAAAGAAGCCTACAAATGCAAGAAGAAATGAGAAAGAGAACAAGACTGACTGAATGAAGGAAAGGTAGACATTATGTTGATGCACATTAGAGGAATCAGTACAGACATGCATAACATTTTGCACCTGACTTATTAGTCAAAGTGTCTCCAAACAGGAAGGGGAAAGAGGAGAAGGAGTAAGATGAGAAGAAGGCAGATTTTAATGCTTGACGCAGTAAAGAGGAGACTGAGCTTTGTTTTTCAGAAATGTATACCTACGTGTTTCAATAAATAGGCTGAGACAAGTGATGTAAACTACAATATAAAGTCTGCTCTCAGTGGTTCCTAAAGTTTTTCTGTTGGCCCCCTTTTTTGAAATTGAATATTGCTACTGGCTGACAAGTCAGACACTAAACTGAAGGTTTGATAATCACCAGCTCAAAACATGTTTTAAACATTAGTCTGCATTGAGCTACATCGTATTTTATTTTTGTTTTTTGCACTTGTAAGAATCAAAAGTCAGACTTGAAGAAGAGATTTAAGCTCCTTTAAATGTATAGCTTGAGAAAATACATTTTAGAAATAAACAGGGAAATGGAGGAGAAGATGAAGATGACATCGCTCCCACGCAGCTGTATTATGCCTTATTCAAAAACATCACATACACACATGCACATTTTGCATAATCGGGGCCATTCCCCAGCAGGGCATTGTGGGAAAGGTAAATGGAACATTGTGACTCCCAGAGAGCGCTAAATACAGAACACTGCATATAAACCACACACTAACAACAACAACAACACTCTGAGAAATTAGATTGGCTGGCTAAGAGGGAGAGAAAAAGACAGGGTGCAGGAGAGAAGAAGGGAATGGAAATAAAAAAAAGAAAGGAAGGAGGTCAGAAGGATGTCAAAGGGACCAGACCTAGAAATGTGGGAGAGAATATAAGACAAAGATAGAGAAAAGAGAAACAAAGGCAAATAAGAGGGATGAGAGACAGAGACGGAGATAAACTAGCTGTTGGAATAAAGACATGGAGAGAAATGGCATTTGTTGGTTCTTAGAGTCAGTATTGTGTGTCACATTTTTTACACGGTGGCCTTAATTTCCATATCTCCTGGAAGGGTCAAATGGTTTAATTGTAGTGTTGTTTTGTTTTGTTTTGTTTTACCTGCCTTGCAGGTAAATAGATGTTACCATGTATTTTGAGTGTGAGGTCAAATACATCAACATTGCCAGTAGTTTTGGCAGAATAAACCTTGCCGCAAACATGTTTGGATTTGTTTTTGAAGAAAGTTCTGATAATGTGCTCAGAGATTTTTTTTTTTTAATCATTTTAGATGATGTGTGTGCTTGTGGGTTATTATGTTGTGTATATAAAAAGGAAAGTCCTATTTTAATAAAATCTGGCAAAACTGGCACCACCCAGGTGCTCAAGTAAGGTACTGAACATTTCCCTGCTTACCTCTTCTGTGCCTAATACATACAAGCCAAAAAAGGGAATCAATACAATATATGAATTTGATCATTTTCAACAAGAACTGCGCACTACTAGTGTCACTATCAGTCGGGACTGATTCAGATGAACAAACTCAGATCAGTCATCAGGCAGAACATCAGCAAAAGATAAGAAGACAGGTTTCAGGTATGCATCAAGCAAACATATAACAGGTAGCAGGCTGGAAAAGCTTGAGCAGTTGGCAGCAATTCAGCATGGATGATCTGGCAAGGAAATACTGCAAGGCATCAGGCAGGAACTGGAAGGCACTGGAGAGCACGGAAAAGTACTCAACAGGAATTTGAAAGCACCAGGGAAGCTTTGAGAGACACAGAACCTGGAGCAATGACTGTGTGGCCACAGAATAAAGCTGGTAAGCAGCCAAAATCTCTGCCAGCCCTGGGAGTAACATCACAAACCAGCGCTTGGAAGATACCATACACAGCACAATGTATGCGTTCTGACAATACGTGTAGAGCCACATGGCACAGGACAGATCAGGCTCATTCGGGGTACACATTGTGGACAGATCATAGTGTAACAAATGTACCGGAGATCAACAAAAAGGTGTGTATGCAGATGTAACAGGCTTGGCAAAAAGGTCTATACTGATTGAGCTTACAGGCTGGTTGATCAATAGGCAGGCAAGCCTGAATCAGATAAACAAAAGAGGTTTTGGGCAGGTAAAAGGTGGTAGCAAGTAAACAGGAATGACCGAGTCCTTCAAATTAAATGACAAAATACATTGGAGCTCATTCACCAACCATTCTTTTGAAGAAATGTCTTTATTAAAACACATTAACCTCTGCAGTTTTCACAAAGATTCTGACATTCACCAATGCTTTTCTTTCTTTCTTCGGATTTTGAGTGCTGACACGTTTGAGCAAAATAATTGTTTATTGCATTTTCTTAAATTCTGCAGTTGTATTTTATAGAATTAAAGTTACAATATTATTTTTTATCATTTATAATAGTTTTTAAATGATTATATTAATTATTTTACAAAGCATGATGGTTTTTTAAAATAAATAAATCAATTATGTTAATTGGGAACCATGCCATATATTAATAAGTGATCGATCCTGCTATTTATAGGCCCAAAGTAGGCCTTTTTCTGCACCTTAGGCCGACTCGCACAATGTCCCATTTACTGCTGCTGCGAGATGTTGCAGATCGTGCCCTAAGGAGGGAGCTCATCTTACAGGACCATGTGAATCTATTTGCAGAGAGTGACGAGTACCTCTTGAGACGCTTTAGGCTACCAAGAGCTGTACTCATGGAGCTTTGAAATAGTTTGAACCCAGCACTGCAGAGCCATACCAACTAACCCTGTGCCACCAGACAAGTAGGTACTGTCCACCTGGGGCTTTCTAGCCACTGGGACAGTAGCTTGGAGACAGGCTGGGCATATCACAGGCATCCATCAGCCGCACTCTCTCGTGAGTTGTGGAAGGAATACATCAACTGGCCACACATTACATAAAATACCCCTGTACAGTTGGTCTACCCAACCCCATCGGTGGAATAGACTGGTCACACATGTGCACATCTGTTCCCATATCTCAACCACAGTCAGTACTACTCCATATATGTACAACTGATGTGCTACTGCCAGAACGACCTTCTGAATGTGCTGTCCCACTTCCCAGGAAGTGAACACGACTCATTCATTTTACAGTACTGTGAATATGCAGCTTGAACAAGGAGCTACATGGGTGATTGGTACACATCTTTGAGTAATTCTAAATTCCAGCAACAGTAGGCTTCTATTCCTATAATGACTTGTTTCATTAGGAGATTAAGACTATGCCCTGGCCCCTGGTAAATGGCATTCACCAACCCTCAGACTCACCAGGACATGTCCTGCATGTACAGCATGTATGTAATTCCTCCACCATTGAGCACATCAGTGGCATCTTAAAAGGATGCTGGGTGTATTTGGACACATTTGGTGATTATAAACAAATGAAGAATTATATTTTATTCTTACAAAAAATACTAGAGAGCATATAAACTACCTCAGCCAAATTCTCATACATGCATAATCTTTGGACATCTTTTCATTGGTTTAGGTTTGTAGGATAATCATGGCTCATGACATTTATATCTGTTTTATCATCTGACCATGCTACAATTAAGGTTTGGATAGGTTAAGGCACAAAAACAACTTGGTTCTTTAGACCCATGGTTTGGGTTAAAATTACTACATTAAGATTGTCACGGTTGGAGTAATAAACATTAATAAGGTTAAAGGTATAGATCATCGTCATACTGTTAGAAAATCAATATTGACTGATGGTTGGAAACAGTGCAGTGGCCCTTTTTTTGTGGACTCACCTTACTTCCTCCATTGCTCCCATCATTACTATGACCACTAAAGGGCTTTGTCACTTATATGTATATATATGATGCTTCCCTAAACGACTGGTGGTGTCGTTCTTGTTTGGAGGACAGTCCCCTTTGGCAGTAAGGACATATAGACTATCTGGAAAATATGATGGGAGAATAATCAAATGAGCTGTGCAGACAAGTGGCTGATGACAGTGTCAGGTGATTCAAAGAGGAGGGTAATTCACTGCCACCTAGTGGTCAGGTGTGGTGTGACTAAGTTGGGAAATTTACAGAGCTATGTATGGTTGCTGTGCATGGTTTTAAGCATGTTTTTTAATTATTATTATTTAATTATTTATTTTTTTCATTTTCTTACAGTCTGTGTACATGGGGGATTTACATAGTATATGAACAGCATGTAATAGTATGCATTTACCTGGAAAATGATTCCATTATAAACTAGAGGCTGTGGGGTTATCTTCAGAGCAGCAGGTTTAGGGTATTTCAAGGTGTGTTGGTGTATTTTAAAAAGGCACACTGTGGATGCAGTGTCCCCTTTGTGTCTTGCCCTCTCTGCTCTATTCCTACAAAGGCCTGGCTTTAGTGACACACACATGTGCGCGTACACACACACACACACACACACACACACACACACACACACACACACACACAAACACTGACTCTTGCCACTAGGCCCTATAATTGTCCCCATAGGGACCCCATGACGACCTATAACCACAACAGGAGGCACAAAGAAAACTTCATTTATTCTGCTCTCTTGCTGTCCCTCTGTATCTTTTTGATCTGACTTTTCTTCTTATGTGGCTCTTTTCCCTGTTATTAGGCCTTTTCTTCCTCTACCCTGTGTCTATGACATTTCTCTCTCTCTTTATCACTTTCTTTTTGTGTCGTCTTTCTTTCCCACCCCTGTAGTGACACTGGCTCCCCGGAGACAGGCCTAGTTATGTGCAGTTGGCTGCCTGGATAAGGGCTTCACATCGTGGGGAGACAAAACAATATCTGGCACACACACGCAGTGGTGATAATGTATATGTATGCATGTAAAAGGAAGAAGGTAAGGTATGAAAGAAGGCATGAAGCCCCATAAATGGATTATTCAAACTGCAAAAGAGTGAGATTGAAAAAAAAATAAACTATGAAACATAATGAAAAAGTTAAAAGCAACAATAATTTAAGATCTCCTCTCATCCAGAGCTTGTTCTGCAACTTCAAGGAAGACTGAAAAATATGGGGGGTGGGTGAAAGTGGGAGGATGCCATAACTTTATTTTTGCTGTTTGTCAGTTTTAGATTTATTACTCCCTCTCTCTGCCTCATACTTTCTCTGTGCTTCTCCTCTGGGGACCTGAGCTAGCTGAAACTTCTCCAACTCTGGAGCTGTAATTGAATAGCAGAGATTTCTAATGGAACATTAGGCTGTTCTCCTCTTGGCAGGCCCTATTGATTTTGACTTTGCAGCATTGTAAACAATCTGGGGTAAATGTAACTGAACGGATGCAGACCTTGGTATAGGCTATAATTCCAGACCTATTGCCATGGAACTGTTGCGCTGTGGCAAGTCTAACTGTTACAGTGTGGTTTGGTTTGACTTTAATAGCATGTTACTGAGGATGGCTTGCGCTTGCAACTTTCTCTAAAGAATAATAGCAGGTAATTTTTATTTGTTTGACTTTCTATTCTTGCCTTTTGTTTGTGAGAAAAGGATGCCACAGAGTCCAACTGTCAAGCACACTTGATTTTAATTGCGTGTCACCTGGGGAGCATGAAGCTGGCAGGTTTCTTCTCAGAGTAATAGCTTTTTTATGTTATTTTCTTTTGTTTGTGGTCACCTCTAGGATAGAGAGTGGCATGTTTTTATGTCCACGGCACTCTTCATCTTTTTGAAGGCGATGCCTTTTTATGTAAAAAAAAAAAATATCACAAGCAGTCATTCGGACACACTCAACAGGAACTCCAACCGATAAAAATGTATGATTCAAATTACATGTCATCCTCTGCTGGTGTGATACGCCACATGAAGAGTCTCTACTGGTGAGGAACTTGGATGCAATTTAGGTGACATCATATACAAAAATAGATATTCTCTGTACTATTGAGATGACAGTTGCTATGTATAAAGAGAAATGTTGCTTGACGCATTTGGTGGCACTTGTCCAGGTTGTTAATGCCAATAAAGTCGGTTCAAAACAAGGATTGTGCACTCACAGTAATAGATACCATGCCTTAACTTTTTGGAGGATTTTTCTTTTACCCTGTTCGTAAACATCCATTCATGTAGCCTGTGCTACAGCTACTTGTACCGTATTACTATTGGTCTTTCCACCACTACAAACAGCTTTACTGTACTGCAAGGCAGAGAGGAATATTACGTTTTATCAGAAAGTCACCTCTCATTTCTTTTAACCATCTGAAATTCTTCAAGACAAAGTGACCTCTTGCTTTCTTTCCCTATATTTCATTATTTCCCTCTCCTATTGCTTAAAAGTGTAACTCACCAGCCGGTCATAAAAGAACACTCAACGTGTGGCATCTCCAAAGATCAACAAATGTAAAGTATATTTGATTTAAACAGCATGTCACCCTTAGCGAGCGGCGCTTGCTACATGAGAATTTCTCCAGCCTTCGGCCTGGGGAAAAAGGAATGACTTAGACACGCTGTCAGTGATAATAAGTGTCGACGTCATCAGATGAGAGCTCCACCAAGCAGACACATGCAGAGTGCTCATCAGATGTCTTAGCCTTTTTCATGTCCCCCACAACATTAAAAAGATATCAAATAAGAAGCCAATGCTGCCACTGAAATTAAATTGATGATGATAGAAAAATGAAGAAAAAAGTTTGACTGGGAGAGGTTTGTAGGTTAGTGGGGCCAGGGGCAGTGAAGATAATTTGATCATTTTTCTGGAAGCAAGAATGCAGCCCTAATTCTTTTTACTCAAGGCTGAGTTTAGAATGTAGTGTGTAGTTGAGCGTGTGTGTGCGACTGTCTGCATATTTGTCTACCTGCATGGGCAAATGTCCAAAATTCCTGTGTGTGAGTGTCCAGCATGTATGTGTGTGCCAGACATGGTCATGACCCATGTAAAAATAGTCTCCATTAACATTTAACAGCATTTTTCAGAATGTCAGGAGAATCAAAGTCACATTGGCCCTGAAGGGGACAAAGGAAACGAGACAAAATGAATAAGAATATTAATCCCTTGCTCCAAAAGATCATTCCATCCTTCCCTCCAGCTTCTGTCTCAGAGGTCACATCATCCAAAAGCCACAACAAATCCCCTCATCACAAAACTTGACTAGAGAAAAAGGGCACATCATGCCGTACCATGTTAAATCTAAGAATTTTGATAATACTGTCATTAAAATGGCCCATCAAAATATTCTTGTCACTTCCTTGACAGGCCACATATGGAACCTTTGAGAGTTTTTAGGCACCAAACTTGAAGTATAATCACTAGTGCTGGATGTATCGTAGATGTTTGTACAATGGAACAGGAGGGAATATGTTAAACTTTATACCACGGAAGCTGTCAGGATTAATTTAATGTAAAAGAAAATACATGATTCATTACTTAACACTTGTATAGTGACTTTCTCTTTCTTTTCCTTATGATTTATATTCAGATTAAATTATTTAATAAACTAACAGGAAAAAAAAATTTAATCATTTATATTTAAGACCTTTTCTCCTCACACCGCCCCATGGGGATGCCCATGAGATGATATGCCTCCTGTTATAAACTAAATTTTAAAAAGCAATACCTGCTCTTGAACGCCTTCCCTTCCTCGTAACTAATCCTGGCTCTAGGCAGCATATCCCTCCACATCCATAAATGCCGCATTGCTGGCATAAAGACAGTAGTAACCATTGAGCACAAGGCCATCAGCTGTGTGCCAGCTCTCCATTTAGCATTTGATTTAGTGAACTACACACACTCAGGGTCATTGATAGTTGGCTAGATTTCTTCTTAAGTGCAGTTTTATTTTAGACTTTATAACCTAAACTCAAAAGTTGCTTTATACTTTTAGCTCTATATAGCAATGTGTTTGTTCTATCCTTCTGTAACAACCATGCTATAATCTGACAGCCACAATTTAAAGCAAAAAGGATTGTGATGCTTCGCTGTAAAGCATATAAAGCTGAGTTTTCTCTTTATATTCAAGTTTGAATACCCCCAATCCTGGTTTCTGTGCAGTAATTGGCATAATGATCAGGCGTGCAGATAGCTTTGTACAGACAAATTTATCTTTTAGCTCACAGCTAGTTTCAATGATAGCATCAGTGGGAAAATGAGGGCCTATATTAGGTAAAGGGACAGTCGAGACAGAGATGTTTCATTCCACAGCCAGAGCTGCACATTTACTGAAGAGTGTTAAAGCATTTGTTCAGTGTAATCACCATGTCAAATTAACTGTGTAGAATGTATGGTCCAACATGAGAGGGATCTTTGTTAAATATACTGGCTAGCATTATCTCCCCACTGCCCTGTCTGTTTCAGTATTCTCAGGAGTATTTTACAGTACAATCTTTATTTGTAGTTATCTAATATATCTTTTCTATTCTATTATAATATGTTTAGGTTGGTCCATTCTGTTCTCTGTTATTGGAATCTGACCAATATTATATACACCAATCAGCCATAACATTATGAGCACTGACAGAATGTGAATAACACTGATTATCTGGTTATCATGGCACCTGTCAGCGGGTGGGATATGGCAGCAAGTGAACATTTTGTCCTCAAAGTTGATGTGATTTGAACGTTTTGACAAGGGCCAAATTTTGCATGTGGGGAGCGAAGGCTGGCCGTGTGGTCCGATCCAACAGACGAGCTACTGTAGCTCAAATTGCTGAAAAAGTTAATGCTGGTTCTGATAGAAAGGTGTCAGAACACACCAGGGTGCTGAGGTGGTCTTAATGTTATGGCTGGTCAGTGAATATATTCTAAGGTAAAGTACTATAAGGTACAGTATGTTTAGTAGAACAAAGACTACACATGACTTTTATAAATAAACATTTTTAATAAACACATATAGTCTAGTGAGTGGACAAGGGGTTTACAGTACCTCGCAAAACATTCTAGTACTGCTCTTTAAGAGTTGATGATAGATAACATATATTGCTATATTGCTGAGGGGCTCACTTTACTCTTTATGACATTTAAAGTGACCGTGAGTGTAACCTTTTTTGAATATAATACAATAAAGTAGGTTGTTCAAGAGCAAATTATCATGTTATGCTTAGATTAGGTTGATTGGATTACATGTGCATATTTTTGTATTACCTAAAAGTCCATACTGTCCATACTGTTCAGTAATTGGGATTAAAACCTTGTTTACATCTTTTTTGTCTCAATATTTTGACTTTTTTTCTCGTAAATGTTTAGCTTCATTCATTCAATATTCCAACCTTTTTCTTAAAATATTTCAACTATATTCTCTTTTTTCCCCTGACAGTGTATTCTGACATGCTTTTGACAAGATAAACACCTTGTGCACTATTCCTTCACACAGTGTATTCTGTCTCTTTTTTAAACATATTTCGTACACATTCTTACACAGATATTGTTTAAACAATATTTACATATTTATTTAAAATGCATATAAGAAATATGCATTTTCACTTGCTCATGGTGTAAACTCACTCTCACATAGACCCAAAAATATACCGAACTTACATTGACAGTGCATTTATTCACACTCACAGTACACACCTTGTCCATGCCAGTATTATGTATTCACAGGTTGTTTCCAGGGGAACGGTCACAATCCACTGTGTGAAATTAATTAAAGGTGGACATTTGAATTAATTAACTGGACGGGAGTGTGGCATTACACTGCTCTGGCCTTATGACATTAAACACACACTCACGCTCATACACACGCACGCGCATAGATGCACATGCTTGCACTGAGGAGACATACACAGATTAGATTTAATTACCAGTGTGTAGATCATCGGTACAATGTGGTTCAGCCTTAATTACATAGTGTACTGTCTCTCTCTATGTGTGCGTATGAGAAGTTCATGACAAAAAAGAGATAGCAAGTGGATCAGTTGCATTTCAGTAACATGAACGTGAGTGCAAAGTAAGCAGGTTTCATTTTCTGCTGCTCCGGTGTAAAATCCACATATTACGTCTTATGCTAACTCAGCTGGAAAGGCGAACCTTAACAATTGCAATACTTGTCTCTACTGAAACTCACAAATTTCCCTAAAGGAATATTCTACTGAGCACCTGTGTTTTGAGTGTAAAATGTTCCCCCCCTCTAGGCTTAAAAGGTGCCACTAAAAAGTTAGTAGTTTGGTTGAGACAGCTGGGATTCCGAAGTTACGATACATAGCAACTGTGAACCAGCTTCACGGCAAGAAATGTATTCAAATGTGCATGGAAACCTTTTACCTCTTTCATGTACTACTCCTAGCAGGTAGATTGGATCCAGCTGAAATTTGGTCAGAGAACCCTTAAGATGTTGATGGTGTTATGTTATATAGTAATCTTGTGACTGTTGGTTGAACACTGTTGCCATGGCAACAAGGCAAATATTGATAATAACACTGTTACAATTTATCGATGTTTTGGGGGGCTTAACATCCTCCCAAATTCATGAAACATTTTGCCTCATAGTGTGAAAAGCACCTGTTGGATAAGCGTGTGTATTACTGTACATACTTTGACATAATAATTTCAGGTTGTATTTTAACCTAAACCATGATCTTTTCCTAAACCTAAAGTAGTTTTGTTGCCTAAACCTAACAAACCTTAATTAAACCTTAAATTCACAGCAAGCTTTATTGTTAAAGTCAAGTACGTTATGTTTGTTATTGTTAATTTGACCACACTAGAGTATACTGGCTCAACTCTCCTGTCATCTTAAATACTGCCTCAGGATTCATTCATTTATAATCTGCATTATAAATGCAGCAGAACTCCTGTGGTAAATTGAAGGGACAACACATTATGGTTGAGTGTTTCAGATCTGGTGAATAATTTGAGGAAAGTATTGTGACATCAGCAGAGATTAAGTAGCACACCGATTTGTTGATTATGTAGCACACTGTGCCACTCTGGCTTTCTATTCAATCTGCCAAAACAGTGAAATGGCTGTGTCGGGAGTGTTGGTTTGTAGCCATTATTCTGTACAAACAGTTGGCAGATGAGGCATTGTGTGTGCAGCTCACGTAATTTGTTGTCTATGGGACTGCTGGAGTGGAAGTCAAACCCTATCTAATCATATCGGCCACAGAAGCTTTAGGTGTATAGTCTTGGTGAATTCAAACATTACTTCTTTCTGCTTTTATCATAACAAATCTACATAAATCAACAGCGCTCCAGAGACACATCCAAAAAGGAGAAAAATAAAACGAGTTGAACAGTGGATAGGAAAAAGATGGGCCAGCCAGGCCTACATGTCTGTTTTTGAGCAAGGCTCATCCAATCCCCAGAGTGGCTACAGTCTTCTTCTCTCTCTCTCTCTCTCTCTCTCTCTCTCTCTCTCTCTCTCTCTCCAACCGCACTGCTTTGCATGAGCATGAATTTCTTAACATGTTTTGCCAGAATTCAAGAAGTTGCTTCTCTTTATTAAAACAGGGAGAAAGTTAGTGAATAGGTTTACCTCTGTTACTAATTATTAGTTCTAAACACTCTTTGTTTTATTCTTCACTTCCTTTCATGTTTTTTAGGCCTTTCAAGCATGATTAAGGAGTGTGTCTTATTTTGATAGCAGATTAGGTGGTTTGGGTTGTGTTGAATTAAGTTAGGTACTTGGATTTATATTCAAGTTAAGTGGGTAAGTTAATTTTAGCTTTTTATTAATAATGGATGGCTCTTAATAGAGCATACAATTTGGCAGACTGGAGACTTACAGTTGTTGTTGTCAAGGTAGGGCACCCATGGAGGTACTGTATGAGGAAAATGCCTCCGGCACTTGGGCAGCCTCCCCTTCCTTCCTTCCTTCCTAAAGCACAAAGACCTGCAGCACTGACATGTTTTCCTCTTTGATGTCTCATGATGTTTTTACTGGTAAAATCATGAAGGATTAAGGTTTCCTTGACATACAGTAGAGGTCCACTGTCTCTTGGGGCAGCAGAATTACATAACAATAGATCTGCCACTGAGAGAATCCCAGTGCTGTACTCAGATGTCAGCCTGGCACAGCTGAGGTGATAACTGAAGATCCTTTTCTTCCTTAAGATGTTGGAGCCTGGCACAACTGGAGAACAGAAAAAGTAAATTATCATACCAAAACAATGAGAAGCTCCATGGCATTCTGCTCTAAAGATGATGTCTGGGAAACACTGTGTTCCAGCCAAGACGCCCCTTACTAAGTTAAAACTGGCAAGCAGTTGCTACGGTCATTGTTGCTGTCATATAGAGTAATATATGCAACTTTGAACCAGAATTCTGAAATCACAACACACAACAGAATAATCTGAATCCAGAGCCAGATATGTGGCAACCCTTGGTGACCAAATGCATCCCATTCAAACCTGCAAGTCATGTTTGGATATTAACAATAATTAATTTAAAGGTACCAGTCACATCTGGGACAATGCTTCCCAATTCAGTGGCTCTATATATTTAAGTTATTTCATGTAGCCCCAGATCACAAGTCTGTTCCATGGTGCTCTAGCATACAAGACCCTCTTTCAGGGCAAACAAGCATGCAAAAGATGTCCATGGACAGAAGGAATAGTAATAGTAGAAGTAATAGTATTAGAAGAATTGCACTACAACTACAATGTAATGATAACCAAGAACTTTCAATCGTTGAAAAGTAAAGCAAAAAAAAGCTATAAAGTGACTGTATTACAATATTCTACCATGGACCTCTTACACAAATTGAAAATAATATGTCAATTACTGCAACATGTTATGGGTATTGATTAAGTTCCATGGTATATAAATGTCAGTGGAGTGAAGAATCTGGTTCAATAAAATGGCAAAACCATCTCTATAACACATAGGCCTAGAAAGAGGTAAACTTAATGATATACCATCCACAGCAGAAGAATAAAATAAGAGGTGCTGAGAGTGGGTGCTGCACTTTGTCATTAACAACACGCAATGCAAAAACAAGACAAACGAACAAAGACAGAGCAAACACTGGCTGGTAGGAGGATAATAAACAAGATCAAAGTATGGTGGACGAAACCTCAACAGGAACCATGGACCAACCTGACAGCCAGTCCTGAGAAAAATAGAGGAGAAGGGGAAGAAGAGAATGAGGGAGAGGGAGGACTTGAAATCCCTAGATAACAGTCCAACTCTTTGTAGCTAAATACATCATCAGAAAGGATCGCCTCAGTTGGAATTCTTCTTTAACATGAGGCACACTCCTGACTGTCCTGCACAGATCTTTCAGAGGGTGCACAGACACGTAGAAGACACAGAAGAGGGAACTAATATTAAGGACTAAACACTGGATGGAGATCTGGGAAATCGAATGCTGAAAATTAATTGAAGAGAAGACAGTTGAATGAGAGATCAAGGGGTGAAAATGACAGAAAAAGAGAGATGAAAGAAGGACGATTTCGTGCTTTGTCCTTGTGTCCATATTCTTTTTTTTGTCCTATCCTAGTCCCCTCCTTGGACACTGTTTAATTCTAGTCGAACTATTACATCTTTGAAACTCTCAACTTTGAGAATTATTTCTAGTCTTTTAGAAAGGGTTCTTTCTAAACTGTCACTGGCTCACAATTACAGGCTCTTTCTTCCTTGCTCCAACATTGGGAACCAGCCATCACTACCCTGCCATGTGCTCCCTATTCATTAGCTGTTTTAATAGGATTTCACCTCCAGCACCTCCCCCTGAAGGAAATCTATGCTGCAGTTTTAGTGCTAGCATTACTTTCAGAATTAAAGTGAACCTTTTTTGCGACTGCCTCTTGGGGACAGAGAAACACTGCAGTCAGTCAACAGTTATGTACTTTGTGGTAGTTTATGGTAGCATATGTGACATATAAGGAACTAAACAAGTTAATGTATAACATATATTTGTTTGTGTAATGTGCCATTTATTATATACAAATATCTAATACTCTAATATTTAGTTATTGCAGGTTTGAGGCCATGTGTGATCTGTTTTAAATGCTTTGCTTTGTCATTTGGAGAAAGTGGAGAAGAACAAGTAAATGGCTAATTCTATGTGGCTCTTGTCTTCTGTCTGCTGTTTTAACCTCAAATACAAGTTGAGTTAATTATTTAATTTTATTGGAAACTATTTCCAAGATGTTTTCTTTTGCACTGCTCTTGTGTATCCCCATTCTTACCTTTTAAATCCATCCCTTAGTCCTCTCTGTCTTGTCACACCCTTGTTCTCTCATGTCTCATGTACCATTTTTAAGAAGTTATTACAAATCCTCTTCTTCTACTAAGTTCTGCCTTGTCCATTAAGACTCAGATTGGAAATCTTGAAAATTAACGCTTAGTTGCAGTTTGACAAAGTGTGTATGCACACTCAGAACCTGGTCTATATAATTGTATTGTCTTTTGCATCTTACTGTACCACTTAAACCTATCATTGTGGACTAATGGTGGCAAAGTCATCTCTCTCATTTCTCTAGTCTCTTGGCTGCTGAGGTTTGAAGCTAAATATAAATTAAGTTGTGGCAAACCTTTTTTCAAGCTGGCAATAAATGCCACCATGTTCACTGCATATTTTAGAAAATAAATAAATTCCAACAAGTTTGTTTAACTTTATGTGTTGGAACCATTTTCTGCCCCTTCTATCTCTGTATGTCTTATCCCTCAGACCAATTCCCAGTTGGCCCTCTCACATTATCTTTGTCAACCATTCCCATGTCCAATTTTATGCAATGTTTCGCCATCAAGAGAATCCACTTCATCTCTCTCATGTCCCACCCTTGTAAACCATCCCCAGTAATTATGGAAGCAGCGACTCGACTGGGGATTTCATCACATGGCTGAGAGCTCTGCAGAGATGCCAACATCAGGAAATCCCTGTCACAGCAATGAGACACTAACAAACCACAAGACATATTGAACTGCTAGAAAATGAGCCAAAAAGCCCTTAGGAGCTGTGATTAAAGCCTCAGTTCGGAAACCAAATGCAAACACAAAGGTTGCCCCACTCAAGAATGTTGAGATGAGGTTTGAAAAAAAAACAGTTATTGTCCTCTCTTTATTGTCTTCATGCAAAAAGTGATAAAATTGAGAGAATTTCACACCAAAAGAGCTGATTGTTATACTTGAATGGTTTTTGACACAGGATAATTTTTCAAGAATCGAGTAAGACAAACTTTTAGAAACTTTTAGTCCATCTGCAAGTTCAGAAAAATCTGTCAAATTCCTTCTTTAAAGTGTTTCTAAGCAGACAAAGAATTGCACAGCATTTTTTTTTCTCGTCCAATTTAACAGGATTGGGCCTTTAGAGAAAATAAAAACATGAAAACCCCCACCAGCCTCAAGCCCCCAGTGAATCAGAGTATTCAGTTTGAAGCAGCCACATCCCATCCAACACTGCTCCTTTGGGGTAAGAGAGAGGCCCCAGCATACATTATTCAACAGCTATGACTATGGGATAACAAGCTGGTGAGGCTTACCGAGTAAGTGTTGAGAAGAGAATGGCTATATATTTAATTGACACTTAGGAACACAACACATGTTGATGCATTTAGTTACTCTGCATGCCCTCGCTCTCCTCTGTACATCAATAACTGGTAAAAAATTGTGTTGAAAGCTATATCCTTGTCAATTCTGGTTATTTCCTCCTCTCTTTCATTTTGTGTTATTTCATTTCTTTAAACTACAACTACACTGCCTGTTTGAAACCAATAACCTTGAGGCAAAGAAAAAGCCAGTGCATTCTTCCCCAACAATGATAACTGTGATCTACATTAGGGCTGGTACAGGCAGCCTTTAGGCAACTGTAGTAATAGACCAGTAATCTAAGTGTTGTAATATCTGCTAGCTATGATA
Source organism: Dicentrarchus labrax (assembly GCF_905237075.1). Classification (NCBI taxonomy): domain Eukaryota; kingdom Metazoa; phylum Chordata; class Actinopteri; family Moronidae; genus Dicentrarchus; species Dicentrarchus labrax. Next base: position 17,255,674 of record NW_026136721.1, on the reverse strand, counting down.
GCTATCTGATCTGTCTTGCTTTGATGGAATGGATTGTCCTGAATTTGACAGGGTTAAAGAGAAGAGTCTGTACAGCCATTAAAGGGAAAATGGGCTTTAAACACACACATACACACATTCGCACCCATATACCTGTGGGTTCAGTACAAATGAAAAAAGGATCTATTATGATCCCCTGGGGAATTGGATGGAACAGCGACAGCAAGGAAACTACAGGAAGAACGAGGGATATGAGAGCAATAAAACATATATAAGGAATAGTATCAGATGTTAAATGAATTTTGAAATACATTATATAATTCCAAAGATTGTTATTTGGAAACCATGACTCTGCACTGCTCATCTCAAAACCAATGTGGCAATGGAAGCATCAGAACACCAGCCACAAGGTGACGAGTGAATGAGTAAGAAAGAAACAGACAAAAACACATTTTGGCTGTAGTTGTCTTAAGTTGTTTTCATTTCTGCAAGTCAGTCCGTCAGTCTGTGTGTGTGTGTGTGTGTGTGTGTGTGTATGTGTGTGTGTATGTGTGTGTGTGTGTGTGTTCGTGCATGCGTGCATGTGTGTGTGTTTCTGTGTGTGTCTGTCAGCCAGTACAGGCCTTGGAAACTGACCCTGATCAATAATCTATTAGCAGCAGGACATGTCTGCGTGGGCAGGCATAAATACACACACAAATACACACAAGCACATGGGCATTTAGAAACACAAAGGTGAACAAGGCCAACTATTGTCACATACACATACACTACATACACTTATTGTCTCCTCCCACACTTGTACACATGTAACACACACACAAACTTCTCCAGAGTTAACTTATTCCTCTTTCACCTCAAGTATTTGTACCACAGGGGAATATTTCACGGCAAATGGAGCATTGCAACTTTATCTTCTCTGCCCTGCTCTCCTCCTCCATCCTCTCCACTTATCTTGTCTCTTCTCCTCTCCTCAACCATGCCATAGGACACAGGCTTTAGGGGAAATTTGCTTTTATAGAGATGATGTAGCCGTTTGTCCATGTTGATACGATTGCTCTGTGTGTGCTTAAAGTAGGTTTCAGTGTCCAGCTCCTCAAGCTTTTTAATGTTTAAACACAAACTGCATACTTTATTATGTTGTATATTCAAATATAATGACCTTGAGTGTGAGTACATGCGTTCTGAACACCAGTGGATGTAGTCTATTGTGCGTGAGCATACATGCTTGCATATAGTTTTAGGTATTAGTCCTGCTGGTTTGTACTGTAGTCCCACAGTGCAGGAGCATGATCTCACTGCTTCATTGCCACAACAACACAATTGATTTCACAGGAGTCTAGATGATGTTAATGGAGTGCATTTACACTGTACAGTCATATATACTTTTGTACATTAAAATATGAGCTTCAGCAAGGTATTCATATAAAAGCTGGTGTTTACAATGAGTGAAGTCTTCTTGGATGAGCACTGAAGTTGATCTGTCATGACTGATAAGAGAATGATGTTACTGTGTATGCTTTGTTGATGTAATGTGTGTTAAGATGGTGGGTCAGAGGCACATGGTGAGCACTGTTGCCTCACAGCAACAAAGCGCTGAAAGTTTGAAGCTGTTAGTCAGCTGGGTCCCTTCTGTGTGAAGTACATATGCTCCCCCGTGTCTTTGTGGTTTCTAGGTGCATAATTGTCAATAAAAAAAATTTGACTTGCCAAGGATATATGCCCACCTTCTACCCCTGCTTAGATTAAGAGGATATAGAATATGAATGGATGTTTGTCAGGATTTGTTATACTTGAAGAACTTTTTTCACAAAAAAAATAAAATTATCCTAAAATTTAGGAGTAGATTTTGTGTTTGGTATGAAACATAAGCAGTCTAACAAATACTCCACTAGATGTGGTATATGAGTGACTGCAGGAAAGTAAACAAAAAGGTAGGAGTTTAAGAAAGTTGATAGCGTGCACATACGTAGTTTCCTTCCTTCTCTCTCTCTTTTTTTTGTCCACCCTTTCTTATATTCTTATTTTGTTCAGCCTCTGTAGAAGGTCTCACAGAAATATTGAACTAATGCCACAACAGGACTAACAGTATCCTCAGATTGTGCGCTTAAGACCATTATATTTAAATGTATTCCAGAGCTCTAATCTGAAATGTTATGTAAAATTCCCTCAGATGTATTTTATGTCCAAGCCCTCAGGTTGGAAGGTATCATTTGTAAAACCTTGCTTGCAGGATAGTCTTTGCAAATCTCAGGAATATGAAACACGTGGGTAGACTCTCCAAGCATTTTCTGTTACCAGAGGCACCTGCAAAACGATCCTGTACCACAGATAAGATGTATTTAAAGTATATCTTTAATATACTTACATTTATATTTATTCAGAAATTGTTCAGATAATGGGGATAATAAATCAAACCATTTGCTGATTCACTTTATTTAGATTTAGCAAGAGCTGATGCACATAGGAAAAGTATACATACAGAATTGTATATATTTATTTTTTGTCCTAGATCAACCTGATATATATATGTATATATATATATATATATATATATACATTCAATCTCCACTACTTTTTCTCTCTAGCTGGCATTTTTTCCTCGAGCTGTGTGACTTTGTTGACCTCTCCCTTAAGCACCATACATTATTGCGGAGAAGCAGAAAGTAGAGGGCTGATGTTTATAGATCTATTTGGTGCGTCTATCTCCAAAACAAATGCTTTGTGGTTTACTGGCTCTGCCTTCCATCTCTATTGTGCCCTCCCTCCTTTTTCATCTTTCCTCGTTTCAAGATTTATCGCTCTGCAAGCCTGAAGCCGGGAGGTCCCTGCTTACCTTACTTCTCGCCCCCAGCCTCCAACTCTCTTTTTCTGTGCCCCTTTTCCCTACATGCTTTCCCTCACTCAGTCTCTTTTTACCCCAGGTCCACCACTCCCACCCTATCCATCTCTCTCACCCTTTTAACTTTCTGTATCCGTTTCCACCTTTTTTCCCCTCTGGTGAAGAACAATCTATTCTTTGAGAATCAGCCTGGCAGAAAGAGCAATGGGGCTTGGTGGCAGGTGTAACCCCAAAGAGTGCTACTAGAGCACCCATTAAAAGATTTGTCAGTGTCTTGCCAAACACCTGTATCTCCACTCACTACACAATTTGGGAATAGGAAAAAAAAAGAAGCACCAGTTTATACCACCAATCACATTAAAATCTTAACCTTGGGCAGTTTAAGTGGTCTGTCTGCAGAATTGGGATATTGTTAGCTTTCGTTTCGAAGTGCTGTTGGATAAAAGTAAAGTGACAGCAGATTTTCTGCAGGCTTTTACAGTGCTACAATGCAAGGTTATGAATCTTGAGATGAATCATGAAAAGATCACCTGAAACTTGTGAAAAGACAGCTAATTATTTTTCACCTTGCAGGACAGTTGGATTAACAGTTTCAATTGTGTTAGGGTTGATGTCGTAGATATAAAAAGTACTGAATGTGTTTTTAAAAGGCACTAGATGCACCAGTTTGACTGCAACTGCTGTGTATTACTGACATCTGTGTTAGTGTGACAGCAGGTTCACAAGAAAGTTAATGTGACCAATATTTTCAGACAGTCGGCTGTCTGATTGTCTGACATGATTTGACTTTTGGAAGGACAATATTGAACCCGGTAACCAAAAATGTCCCACTTTCTAGGAGCTAGTTGTCAAAAATATTTATTAAAAAAACAAGAATATTCCATCTACCTGAAACATGTTAAAGCAATGAGTGCCATCTGTGTTTTGTTATAAATAATATTGTATGTTTCTTTTTCACATTCAGTCATGTTCTCTTACACTTACTACACTGTCTAGCTTCAGACCTTGCAGAGCCCTGAGACAGCTCCACCCAAGTAGCAAACATCCTGACCTTAAGATTTTTTGACTGTAATGCAGCTGTTGAAGAGGATAATAATACGTCCAGCTTGACAGTTTACAAATCCTTTCTGCAGTGTTACTCTTACCTCATTTTGATTGGTTACCTCACATCACAACCCAGCCGCCTGATTCACGTTGAAATTGAGTCTAGTTCATTTAATCATTCAGTGCCAAATGAACCCAAACAGTTTATAGAGGACTCCCCTGCCAGAACCACTAAAAAGTTACATGTAAGAAGCCAACAGCCAACAAGTACTTGAAATCTAGACTAGCAGAAACCTTGTCTCCATGCCAAGTCTCCAGCAATTGTGAGTTCGGCGAGCCAAACGAACCCCCCTTGCTAACCAGGTATAGGGCCCTAACCACAGTTTCCAGCAGAGCCCCTAAAATAAGCTAATGAGAATCAATGTAGCTGCGCAAATAGATGTATTAATTCAATTTAAATCAAGTTGTAAACTCACTGTGATGCTTTGAGACAGCAATGTTAGAAATGTGATCATGGAATAGTAATTGTAGTTTTGCTGTAAAGCTGGCTTTCAAATGATGGTGTTTATTCGATAATTTAACATGCCAGCTCCATACAGCACCATTTCAAATGATTTTGTAAAGAGGCTATGAATGTACTTGATATTATGCAATTCAATCAAGCAGTATGATATGGATGGTGATTAATGTTTCTGACAAAGAGGTCTAAAATCATTGCAGTAATTTACAGAGGGCCCTGACCTTCAGTCTTATGCTTGGTCCTTCAAATGTTGCACTATGCAATTCAACACGCACACAGACGCATACTGATCTGACATGTCTTGACAGGCCCAGTCTCATGCTAGCTGTCATGTTGAGATTTAAATTGATTAAAGTGATCTCAAAACTGTTGACACAAGGCTTGTGCAGGACACTGATGACATGTTAAATGGATGATAAAGCCCCTGGATCCACATGAAGACCCTTGAACATATTAAGTCCAAGTACCCAGAGAGTAAGCTTGTGAGCTGCTCTGGTTTATTTTTTGTTGTTACATGGCCGTGGGGACTGAAAACAACAAATTAGCACCGCACACCAACAAACACATCACTTATTTAATAGTCCTTGCTAATTAGCTGAATTAAAGTTGAAAAAGAAATGGAGGGACACCGCAGGCACTTTATCACACATTGTTTGATTGGCGTTCTGTTTTAGCTTTGACTATATACAATGTACTTGTCTTTACTGATACATTTAAACAACTTAACAAGTCACTGTCCCTGTCTCTCTTAACTCCTCCACTCTTTAATTTATTCACCACTTCTATAGCATTTCACATCACTATTGCTCTATGATCTAGTCTTCCTAGTACCAGCTAATTCTCTATGACAGTGGGACCCTTCATAGATTAATACAGATATATAGGTGTGTATCTGAAGGTCTACTTGAATTAAGAGTTTGAATCCTGTCTCAAAGAGCCCCCACTTTACATTTAAATATCTTAATTAAATCAGCATCAGAATTTATTTGTTTTAAGTCTATGCATTATTTTTTAGTAAAAAAGCTTCAACTACAAAGTTGAAAAATGTTTTCTGGTAGACAGAGATTTATCGCCTGAATCTGCAGCTCCTCTTGTTTTTACAGAGCAAGTTTCAGCATCTTCACTGTTTAAGTTCACTCTCACTGACAGACAGGTAGATCGGCTGAAGAGATAGTGGCTGTTTGGACAGTCAGAGAGACAGGAAGAGAATGAGACCGACCAGAGAGAGGAGAGCTGAAAGCTTTTTATTAGATTGACAGCTAAAAGTATCTCTTAAGCGCATGTCCATAGCTCTTATATAGAGAGACAGACAGTCAGTGAGACAGGCAATCACAGAGATATAGTCAGGAGAGCTAAAAGCTGTTATTAGGTTGATGGAGAAGATGAATCAACCAAATGTATCTTGTATGAGGCCTGAGTACATTGCTGTTGCGATGGATACTGTATGAAGTTAGACGGCTAGTGAGACATAAGAGACAGACAAGAGAGCTGAAAGCTGTTATCGGAGCGATGACTAAACACAAATAACCAATCACATCACTTATGAACCTTCAGTCCAGACCTATTTAAGCTGTCAGACAGGCAGTCAGTTAAAGCAGTGAGACAGCCAGTGCGACAGGCAAGCTGAAAGCTGTTTTTAGGACCCATCTGTACTGGTGGCTGGAGGCTGCGATGATGAGCCACCAGTCCACAGCTTATTATTACCTGACTAATTACACTGGCTACCTCAGGCTGGCATCACTGTGCCTGTATTTATAATCAGAGTGAAATTAAACTATTAACTGAATTAATGGCGCTGTGGTGTATGTTGTGTCAGCTCACAAGAGAGAGCATGATGTGTGTGCCTTTATTTGTGCCTCTGTGCACATTTCACACGATGAGGGGAGATTTATGAGCAAGACACTTAACTCAAAAGCCAGAGGGACAATGCAGAGAGCGAGAGAGGGAGATAAACAGAGAAGTGAACTGAGCATAAAGTAAACATCACAAGTGATGTATGGTACATGTGAGGAAATAGTACATGAGCTCACCAAACCATATTTTTGAAAATGTATTATCCGTAAATACCACCAGTACCACTGCTGTTACTGTATGTATTTCAAGGATTTGAATATTGCACTATTCCCATATTTAAAATTTGCATTGTGTTTTGTCCCTCTCTATGACAACCAGCTTTTCAGTCTTTCAGTGTAGCCTTTTGGAAAGGCCATAAACACTTTTTTTCCCTGTATCATATGAACTAGTTCTTTTGGAGCATACCCCTTCCTTACACCTGAGGTTTGCGACGGTGGAAAAACTAGCAAGAGACAGCAACACACCACTGACATCTTCAAAAGGAGCCAGCAAAGACTATCTGTCATCCGTAAACTCAAAGGACTTTATGTTTCCCCCCATCTTCTCCTACTACTATATCAAAGTATCATCCAGCCCAACCTCATATACTGCTCCTCCTGTTTTTACAACATGCTAACTGTCACCAACTGGACAAAATTCATACGCATCACCAACACAGCGGCCTAGATAATCGGACTCCCCACACCCAATCTCACAGAACTAAACAACAGGGCCATCTCACGCATTGCAACCACAATAGAACTGGACATTACACACCCACTCAATCAATATCTCACCCCACTGCCTTCTGGGCGAAGGTACCAGACATTGAGGTGCAAGAAAGCTCGCTATGGGAAAAGCCTGATCCCTGCAGCTATTGCTGCTTTAAACAAAGGGGCACGCTGAGTGTGTAACCGGTCATGTATTATTTATTTGATTGTTTGTTTGTTTTCTGTTTTGTTTTGTTCTGTAGATTTGTTAATTGTGGATAGCGTGTTTCTTTGTTGAGTGTATGGTGTTGACTGCAGGTGCAGTGATGTGAACATAAGTTTCCCCCTAGGAGGACAATAAATTGAATTGATTGAATTGATTGATTTTGAAACTATCCAACTTCAGGCCTCCCTCTAGAGCCACTCCCCCAAAACCCACTTGTCTGAGTGCGCTCAAGTTGGCAAGTAGATAGGTAAAAACAGGTCAGGTGAGTCAGCAATTGCTGTCAGGATGTAAAGAGAATTTAAAAAAATATATAACAAAAATGCTTCTGAAATAAATTACCTACCCTCATTTTAAATCTTACTACTACTTGATTCTGCAACAGCCAATTTGGTCTATGAAGCTTGTCTAATCCAAATGTAACGCATCTAGACCAATGAACAAATGTCCCAAATTAGATAGTTTTATGGGATATTTCTGTCTGTAGACCTGAATTATATTGCTGTGATGCATAGACTAGCTGATGTAAAAATATGTGCTGTGTGGAAATGCTATTGGGAACTTTCATATTGTATTGTTTAATCAGTGCGCTTATGCATAATTATTGTGTGTAAATGTGGTTTTGGATGGTGTTGAAGCTTATCCGAGGTGGACCGATCTCTAATCATTGTGCGGCTGCTGTAAATTGGCCACAGGAAAATCTGTTGGCAGTCAGTCAGTAAGAGTGTGTGTTTGTAGGGCAGCTGGTGTCTGCAACTGGCATGAAAAAGTGGCAGTGCCATATTGTCATGTATCAGCAGTAAGCGTCAATTTCAATGCAAATAGCAAGAAAAACCAAACACATAGGCTAGTAACACACGCGCACACACACACACAAACACACACTTCCCAGAGTGTACTAGGATTCAAACACCGATTGGATTTCTAACATCAAACAATGTTAAAGATGATGTATGCATCACCAAATGGATATCTAAGAAATGATTACCATTCTACAGTGCAAAAACCTTTTTTGGGATCCAGCACAACCGACATCAAACTAATATTGAAATGAGAAAACATCAAACATAATGCAAACTCCACTGAAGATAAGAGCTTTAAAGGAGGAGTTTCATGGAGAGAAATGAACCGTTAGTGCCACAAACTAGCTGAATAGGTTATACATAACATGTATGGATGGACAAATTAATATATTGTGGTCAGTTTTATCAATGTCTTACAAAACTTGTTTGTGTAGCATTTATAGCTAAATGAACACATGGGACCGAACTAAGTCTTTTTTTATCGTGATGAATGTGTATGTTTGTCAAACTACACAAAGTGCATTCATTTTTTATCAATCAATGTATTTAATTATATATTTAATATATGAAGCTAGTGTCTATGGCCCATTCTCCTGAACTATAGATAGCACCCAGCATAGTTGGGCATTGATTGAGGCAGAGTATGCATCATAAAAGCTCTCCACATCTCTACGTTTTCCATAATCATAGCAAACACTACAAATTGCAGCACACTTGACAATTCAACAAAAACATTACCAACAGAATGTGCAACGTCTGAATGGATTTCATCAGGGTAACTTAAACAAGCACAGGAACCACCCAACGGTTTTGTGTGATGACGTATATTCTGATCTGATCACCTGGTAACCAAGGTGATAAGAACCTTTTCATTTTGCACTTGATAGTGTGAACTACTATTACTGTTGATATAACCTCTTGGTAGACAATTTTCTCATCAAGAAGGACTAGCCATTATTGTTACCTGCTGGTATACATCTCACATACACAGCACCAATCAGATTGTTTGGCTTCAATCAGCTGTTGTGTAAATAGACATTAGCAGCTGTTTAATATGCAGCAATTATTTGAAATACAGCCCATCTTTCCATGCATTTGCATATGAGTAGTGCTTAATCAAGTAAGATTCTTCATCTATGGTTGCACTTCTAAATGATAGAGTCCTGCACTAAGTGAATGGGATCAGGCCTGTTCATGCACACTGCCCATTGAGCTGGAATGATTCAAAGCACATTACATCTGTCATGCTTTACAAAGCGCCCATCGCTTTAAACAGAGTGGAAAGATAATATAGTGAAGCCTATCACACGCCCCGTTGAAAATAATTAATTCAGCACACATGCGTTAGGAAACAGAGGAGAGCGTCAATGCACAATAAACCGTGTGGAGGACTCATTTGTTGTTTGGCAAATTTGTTACCTGACTGTATGAGTGGGTGGTGTGTGTGTTGTGTGTATGTGCACAGAGGCGGAGGGGTGTAACTTGCACCTGAGCACTCATTTGGATGTTAGTGTGTGAGCTCCTTGTGTTTTGTTTGTGTATGCTTTTTGTGTGTGTGTGTGTTTTGCACACATGCATCTATAACTTTGTCTTTGTCCCTCACGCTTGTGTGGTGGTTCGTGTTTGAGTTTGTGATCAGCCCCATCCTAGAAGTCTCTGGACGCTCCAAAATAAAACACAGACAGGTGTGACATATTATAAATTTGGTCTCAACTCAGGTAGGCAGAGCAAAAAGCAATGAATATCCATCCATAACAAATAGCAACAGAGAGAGAGAGAGAGGGGTGAGACAGGGAGAGTGAGAGTGAAGGGGGGGGGATTTTTCCATTTCAACGGATCAACGACTTTCCAATTTTAACACAATTCTCATTTGGAATTCAGACTGGAATGCAGCAAGATATTAATTTGGGGAAATCAACAGAGAAATTGGGTCACCTGTGAGCTGTTCATTTCACGCCGCCAAAACAAATAAGCAATTTAAAAGAGAAACGGAGAGAAGTGAAGGGAAAGAGAATAAAAAGAAAATTATGTAAGTTCAGAGATATAATGAAAGAGGGAAGGAGAACAGAAGGAAAAGTTGGTTAAGAATGTGAGTAGCGTGATTTTGCAGACCGGGGTACACAGTGGAAAGAGAGAGAGAGAAACACAAGGGAGGAAGGCGGTGGATAGAGAGTTAGACAGTGAGATGTTAGATTGAGTTTGGAACTTAATGAAAATGGCAGACACGGAGTTTGCATTCATTGCAACACACATTCACCGAATGTAAACTAATGTGGGCAGCGTGTGGCTCTATCAGACTCTAAAGAGGAGAGCAGAGGTCAGGGTCACAGTTGCATTTAGCTCATTTAGAGTGAGAATAATTGCCTTTTTGCAGACATTGACACAGACACACACACACAGACACAGTGTTGGACACAAGCAAACACACTCACAGACAGGATGCTGTTTTGAATAGATTATGCAAATTAAATGCAGAGTGTGTCAGACTGGCAAAAGAGAGGGAGTCAAGTGTAAACTGTGAAGGTTGATACGGGCTAAGGCAGTATTGGTTATGCAGGTTAATGCAGTATTGACTGGTGCGCAGAGGGGTGAGGGTAATAGCTACAGGGGATAAAAAGAAAACAGAGAGCTTGTGTATGAGTATGAAAACTTAAGGTATATCTGTATACATGGATTTGTTTGTGAGAGTACGAGAAATATTATAAAATTCTCTGTTGTTTTAATCATCCTTCCCCCTGTCCCTCTCTTTTTAGGACAGTCCATTGATCCTCCAGTCCGACAGAAATGTCACTGTCAATGCTAGGAATGATCAGGGACAACTGACCGGTCAGCTAACCGTGGGTAAGACACACATACACACACCATACAAAGACATGTCTACACATACTACATTGGCAGTAAACATTTTCTTTCGAAAACAACCTCCAAATCAGATCATTTCTCCAAGACAGTCAGTTATATTGCTTTGTTTGTGCTTGAATTCCTAAATGTATTTAACCTCCTTTTGTTTACTAAACTAAATGCTATCTGTTTCCATTAGTGTATCTCACTGAGGCTGACAGCCGTGCTGTTTGCTCAACTAAATCATTTTTCCAAGCTCTTATTGGATTAGCGAGGGCCCAGTGTCCTACGGAAGATGTCACTCAGAGGACATATGACATATATTTTATGACATATTCTTGTGGAACTCAATAACTTAAAAAAAGTCTAAGAAAATGAATTAAAAGATATTCATGGTTGACCAGTGGATAAAGATCAAGAGTGTGAATCTCTTGGTTCTGCTTATGATTATAACAGCAGTGTTCTCAAGTGTTCTCATTTTGGTGAATGAGTGAGGAAGAAAAGGGAAATTACAATAACCAAATCTGGAGGGAAATAATTTTGCAGTGGAGTGTCAGAATTTCAGCTGATTATGAGACTCATACAATAAGAACAAAAGTTTTTAACATTTATTTATTAATTTATTAGCACAATAACACAAAACAGCTGGAACACCACAACAAAAGAAAAGATGCAAATTGTACAGGTGAGATTTTAAACCCCTGGAGGCTTCTAGAAGGAATCTCACATAAATAAGCATCATAAGCAGATACAAAAGTCATGAGACTCACAAAAGCAAACAAACAAGCAAATATAGGATCAAAAGGCATAAAGTAAGAAACACACACATGTAGACAAACAGAAATAAATAATATAATGTAGTCAGTTTGGGTTATAGGGTTAGTTTTGGGCTGATAATTGATTTAATTATTTAAATATATATTTTAACAGCTGCCTGTTAAATGATTACCAAAAGCTGTAATTATTGGAATTTATCCTATGGGGGATCAATAAAGGAACATCTTATCTCTTATCTCTTAATGATTCTAAATGTGTCAGAACAACCAGCAAGAAGACTGAACATTTAGTTATTTCAACACAGTATAACATCACACAACTTAACAAAAACAAATACTTGCGGATTTATCGTTATGTTGATGATGTATAATGTTAACAGTTACAGCTTGTACACACCACCCATGTGTGCGTGGCATGTGTGTGGCTTAACATCTTGTTTTTTATTTCTGCGCCCATGTTAACAGATTAGAGCGGTCACACTGCCCATGTGACGATTCACACAAGGCCCCGTCTATTTTTTTCACGAGCGACGTGCGTCTCCCAGCAAAAGAGCACAGTGAAAGGATCTGTCATATCCACATATTTCACTAATGTTTAAACATCCCTTTCGCGGTAAAAAAAAGGCAAGACCTCGAGTCTCTAGTGAAGCGTCACTGCAGACACAGTTGAGACTGGGCAATGTGACCGCTCTAATCTGTTAGAATGGGCAACTGAATAAAAATCAAGACGTTCCACCATGCACATGCCACGCAGACATGAAGGGTGTGAACAAACCATTACAAGAGAAATGGTCTGTGTTGCAACAATCCTCAGATACTTTTATCCTGGTGACAAGGCGCAGCTACCAAACAAGTTTTTGTTTTGTTTCTCCAATTAATGAAAACTGGGTTACTAAGACTCTTCTCAGCGGCTAACAATTAAGTTGACTATTAGGGGGAAGCCCAAGGTTAGTTATTGGAAGATCTGGAATTTAGGTGATCAATGTGCATTCAAGCTTTAATGGTCATTAACAATTCATTTTTGTTGTTGTCCTAACACACAGTGTACTATTTCCATTTGTGCTTTAAGTTTTGACATGGCACAAATTTGCTGTGTAGGAGTCTTTTGGTTTTTAGATGAGCTATTGAATCAATCATACTGGTCAGATCAAAATAAATGAGTCTGTCAGGGGTTGCCAATATAACCAGTAAGAGTGGAAAGATTGATCGGCAGTTGCTCAGTGAGAGAGGTGATGGTGGAGGCATTATGTGGGCTGGTGTATTCCTAATTCAGTCTAAATTTTACATGTAATGGGATAAAAGCGTGGTCATTCAGAGACGGTGGACCCAAGAGATAGTTAAACCGAGGATGAAAAGACATTCAGTTGGTAGGGTTGTGAACAAGCTGAACAAAAACTTACGTATCAATTAATGAGGCCTTGTGAAGTGGGTCCAATACATTTTTCACATGAGTATTAAAATTCCCTGTGATTACAGTATTGGCCGTTTGTGTCACCAGTTCTGACAGAAACTCTAAAAACTCAAATACAAATTGAGCATAGGGCTCAGATTGACAAAAAAAAATCAGTGACATAAAAGGAATCATCAAAAAATCATGTTCAATTAAAAGACGAAGAAGGACTTAGCTGCTATTTGAATAAAGGCCGAGTACAGATATAAGGATCGTGTGTACTGAAAAATGGGCAGTGTCGTTGGTGAAAACAACAAAAGTGAAACAACTGTATCATTTATTTAGTACATCTAACATAGTACATCTTTATATTTGTCTAATGGAAAATCATGGTTTCCTGCAAAACTTTTACTCACTTTTTTTTCACTTCAAACCAGAGGTTTTCATGTCAAATAACACCATAACGTCACATCAGGTCACTCTGCTTTGAGTTTGGCTGTCCACCATTACCTTGCTTCTAGAGTGAAAACCTTTGATTGTTCAAGAAGGTTGATTCAAAGTACCAGTTTTTTCAGTGTGAGGTGAGCACCAAGATTATGAGCAACGATTGGAGTTCAGAGCAGGTTAAATGCAAAATGTAGTAGTTGTAGCTGTGAACATTTGTGTTTCTCTCTTGTTCGGATTTAAAATTGTCTCATTTTTAGTCTTGTCACAAAGCAACAAAGGTTCAGTTGCCAGCGGCCAGCACTAAAAAGTCCTCTGAACATTTCCTCAGCGCTGGAACACAAAGAGAGAACACAATAATTTTTCTGGCTCCAAGGTGTCACAATGAGGTCCTCGCAATAGTCATGCTGCAATTTAATTAACTGTTTTTCATAATTGATTAACTTCCTCAGGAAATGGGAGAGGAACAGCGGTCGGCTGGGTTAATGTCCTGTGTTTGTTTGACCCATCCATCTATCTTACTACCTCCATATGCAACGTTTTCTACTACATCACCTGTCTTTGATGGCAGGCAAGTTCAGAAATGCTAGAGGGATAGCTACAGCTTCTGCTTTTGTTTTTTTTAAATATATATTTTCGGCTTTCTGCCTTTATTGGATAGGACAGCTAATGATTGAAGGGGATGACATGCAGCAAAGGGCCACAGGTTGGATTTGAACTCATGGCCATGGCAGCAAGGACTCAGCCTCTGTCATGGGGTGACAGCTCTACCAGGTGAGCTTTAGGGCGCCCCACAGCTTCATATTTTGAAGCAGAAGGCCACTGACCAAGCAGCTGTATTTGAAGACTTGGCAGTGAGACAAGAATGGAAAAGCTGTTTGTACAACCTAAGGATTGCCTTTGAAAGTATTTGCTCTTTTGAAGCAGTTGGAAACCATGACAGTTGACCACTGACAATTTATGACAGCTTTACTGAATTCTGATTAGCTTTTTTTTTTACTTCACACACATTTGTGATGATACATGTAGGTTAATGTCTTTGTGGAAACCAGACACAGTAATTTTAACTACAAATGAAAAGGTTTGTGCTACTATGACTTTTTAAAGGAAAAATTTGACATGATTGGAATTCCTGCTACTTTTTTAAAGTTTGTCTTAAAAGTCCTGCATTTTTATAAATTAAGTGGTGAGAAATCCTTTTCTTTTGTCTGCGATTAGGTCTGTTTAGGTTTGAATGAAACTGCTGTTGAGATCTACATGCTTATTAATGCCGTTAGAAACATTTTCATATTCAGCATGTGATTAGAATTGCCACGAAATGTTACTAGTGTGTGCTTGGGTAGCGGGGAATGTGGTTGCACATGGTAATTAAACATGACATGCATCAAATTCCCTCTCAATGTATTTTAGCCTTTCACTACTTTCCTCTAGAAAATGTTTGAATACTCGCAGAAGCAGACATTTATGTTGCACAGCTAAAATACTTCAAATCACCAATAACAAATCCATCAACATGGGTGGATTGGCTTATTGCAGTCATTTATTTCTCATATGAAAACATGCTTGATCTGTCTAAGTTCCTATCATAAAAACAAAATAATTTATTCTCTTGGTTATACTACTTAAGTATAATTTCTTAGAGCTGATTTCACGTGTTTGCCGGTGACGTCAGAATTCACAACGTTTCAGAGAAGAAGATCATTGCTTAGTAACATTTACAATGTGACAAGTGAGGTGAATGGTATTTTCAGGAAGAAGGCTTCCTCGTGTGAATACAGCATATAGATATTCATCTCCTGTAGGCTGGTCAGGCACTTCTAGTGTCTTTATACGCACACACACAGTCTTTGCCCTTTCTGACACATGGAAGGTTTAAAATCCCTGACAGCTCACCTCCTGCTGTTAAAACTCCCTAAAGCTGCTTCTGCTTCCTCACCAAGAAAAGCACTTTAATGCTTATGTGTGTCTGAGTGAGTGTGTGTCTGTCTGCGTGCCTATCTTGCAGTCAGCAGAATCAGTCTGTTTTAAAACTAGACAGCCAGACAACCAACTGCATCTAACTTCATGCTGCTACAGGATGACACGAAGAGTGTTGTGTGACCTAGCATGTGCAGTTTGTTGAACTTGTACTTGCACATAAATAGTAAATTATCTGACTGATATGCTTGTGTGTCATGCTCCCGCACACAGAAAAAACAAATTACACATAAACCCTTACTTTCTGTCACACACTAACTCTCATACCCACACAGCAGCCACAACTTTTGGCTAAGATTAAATAAACCTGCCAAGCAGGTAGGAGTTCCATCAATAACAACTTTGTGACATACAAACTCACACGCACACAAATGCACACACACACACACACACTAAAGACCTCAGCAGCTGGCTGATTGGATGGAATGGGACGGAATGAATCCCCTCGAGGAGCTTCTTCTATTGGGCTCCAGAAATCCCTTGGTCTCCTCCTGCCAGTGCCTCCTGTTGCCTCTCTGCTGACGCAGCAGCACATTTAACACACACACAAACAAAAACACGCTCTTTCCACCTCCTCTCTCCTTCTTCAGTATCCTCATGGGTATACTCAGAAATCCTGAAAGTAAGACGGTTACTTTTCCTCACCAGACACTTGAACATCGGAAGCAGAAAAGTTCCACCTCAGTAAACCCCTTATTAGTATTCATCACTGAAACTTGCAGAGGAACAGCTTGCTTTAGCTTGTACAAGAGGTGCATGATCAACACAGTCAGTGGTATGGAAAGGTGAAATGCCCACAAATGTTCGGACTAGTACATTAACATAAAATACAGAGACACAGGTGTACTGACACCTTATTACATATTGGATGTGAAAAAGACGGCTAATAGGAGCTGCACAGAAATGCTGTGGTAAAATCACTGCAACTGGGGACAATATCAAGGAGCTGCAAAGAAACTATCTTAAAGATTTTTTATAAGGTCAATTTGATTTATTGATTAATATAAATTATTAGACATAGGTCATCAAAATATCAGCTTGGACAGTACATTGGTCCTTGCTCTTTGAAAAGACTTTTTGCTAGGTACTTGACATTTCCTTTGCATGTCAGGATCAAGAGGTAACTGATAAATGTTGAATCTTTACAGCTTTGATGGATCTAAATCCTGCAGGATGATGTCGGTAAACTACTCTGAGCATTACCATGTTTTCCAACCTGGTCTGTGGCACCTATGCAAAAGGAATATCAAATTTTCCAGAAAAAGTGTTGTTTTTGATCTTTTTCCCTCTCCATTGGGGTGATAAAAATGACTTGTTCAGGGAATTCTCACACCTGACCATAGTCAATTGAATATCATAAGACAGAAAACCCACTGTCACACACACACACACACACACTCACACACACACACACTCCTCTACATTTACCATGTGTCCCCCTGAGGGCCCATCTTTCGACAGAGAGGGTCTGAGTACACGTGTTGGCCTTGGGCTTCCCATCTCAATTTTATTGCTCTCTCTCTCTCTCTCTCTCTCTCTCTCTCTCTCTTTCATCCCTCCATCCCTTCTCTTCCTCTCCATCCTCTTCGTCGCTGTCAGCTCGTTAATGTGAGTGAGAACCTGTCATCTTTGTCTTCTGAATAGCCACCCATAAAGATGATGAGTGAACTTGGAGTTTTGAAGCCATACCCTTTCACCCGACTAGGTGATGATGCCTCAGCATTACAAACAGTGCAGTGGTGTCGATACGGCATCCGGTGGAGGAAAAGCATGCAGTGGGATTACCATCAGGAAAGGAAAGATGTTAAAATGGCAACATTTCTTGTTCTTTCATTTGCAGTTATCAGTTCTGGCTGCAGCTGCATACCGTATATTGTTTAAATACAGTATTTGCTATTTGTTAACATTAAAAAAAAAAAAAACATGTTTCTGCTAGTTCGTTGTTGATGTTAGCTTTATGAATGAAACCTGTAATGTAAAAATATACTCGTAACATAACATATCATAATATGTTTATAATTTTCATTTCAGAACCCCATTGTTTCACTTTGGAAAGTACTAGTGTGTGCGTGTGTGTGTGTGTGGATGTACTGTACTCTTTGTATTGAAGAAACTTCTGAACTCCAACTCCATCTCTCTGTCCCTTAACGGACATCCTGCAGAGTGTTTGAATCCTGTAATCAGTTATAGTTTTCAATAACGAGTGTTATGTAGTGGCTGCATTAGCCAACTGTTCATACAGGTGAGAGCATCCAATGCTAATTTTTCATAGTCCTCCGAGCTGGATTCATACTTGATAAAATGTTGAATCATCCAGAAGAGGACGAGCCCATTGCGAACCACCACACCCATTAAGCTGCTACACAACTGATATCACGTACGGTAGATCGTATATTCTCACCTCCTTTATGCCACACTTCACCACCACAGTGGGTGATACAAGTCCATTGGAAGACCACCAAAGAAGAAATGAGACACCATCGGCAGGACATTTTGCCATCAGAAATGAAGAGGATGGGTATGGACAGTGCAGACCAACATCCCAGGTCACGCTATGAGAGGTAGCAGATGCCATAACATTCCCAGCCATCCACTCACCCTGTGCCATAAAGTATGCAGGAGGTAAGAATGGAGCGGCCCACATCCATTCCAGCCCCGCGAAGAGACCAAGCGCTACACTGCTCCGGAGAGGCTGGCCTCGGCAACAGGAACACAGGAACAGGTAATGGATAGGTCGCCCTACGCCCATCAGGATGCATCACATTCACGTCCCCATAGACAGACAAACCTGGCTCACTACCAAGACTGCTACCGTTCTTCTCAGTTGGAGCGCGAAGTGACCACCATGTTTTTTGGTACAGAGGAAGGGTTCCCAGGTGCACAGGCAACACCAACTTTAAGCACCATGACCACCAAAATGCGCTGCAAGACCTGCAACCGCCAACACTTAGTGGTGCTCCATGATGTCTCTAAGGACAGGGTTCCTGAAAGACTAGAGAAGGACCAGGATCAGACAGAAACTGCCCTTCTGTCCTACTAAACACCACAAATTATGGCTGTTGTTTGTTTGTTGTCAGGCCTCCAGCAGGTCGTACTTAAGGTGTTCGTCAGCACAAAGGTAGTGGAGATACAAGACCTTACAGACCTTGATGCATGGCACTATGTGGACACCACTAGCAGTCCTGCCAATGACATCACATGGGAAAACTCTTGCTGAGCTGGTAGAGTCACTGGTACCAGGGCCCTTTGTTCCTGCAAGGGACTCCTGAGCATTGGCCGGTGAAGCCACTGCTATAGCGCCAATTCCTGACACCCCAGAAGCTAGTCAGTTTACCACCTTTGCCAAACTTCATGCTTCTTATTTGTGGGGTGGGTGAGGGAAGCCCCTCGGCCAGTGACTTTAAACAGGCAGAGATATCCTTCCTCCAGCGAGTACAGCAGGACTGTTTTGCCACTGACGTGACGAACCTGAGAGCAAGGAAAGCACACTGCTGGAATAGGATGCTATGCACCCAATTGTGCTGGATCACCATGTTGATCATTAAAGAGTTTGACGAGAAATTATTCCACCCAGTAATAACCATGTTTCTGCTAGTTTGTTGTTGATGTTAGCTTTATGGATGAAACCTGTAATAATATGTTCGTATCATAACATCATCATCATTATTGCATTATCTGATCAAACTTTATACTAATATAAAATAATATGAACCTTATAATCACAAGTCACATTTCTACTTATAGCTGTCCAAAACATTCTCAAGTTACAGTGTCAGTTTGAAGTGTAGGGCCACAGACCAAGTAGTCGTACTTGAAGAGCTGGGAGTAAGAACAGGTTCAGTTTTCCTATAGTTATACTCAAAAGGCTTTCTCATGTTTCCAGTTGATATTTTATTGATATATTTTATAGTGGACTATTAAATACATGATGTATCTGTGCATTAGAAATCCACTTAAAAAGTAAAGACTTAAATGCCTATTTTTTAATTATAGTAAAGAAAGCAAAAACATGGTAATAACAGGGAAAGATAGTTTTATGTTAGGTTGTTACAATACAGAAGTAAAGCTGTGCACTTGAAATACCACAGAGCATAATATTGACATGTGCTTAAACTGGCTAGTATAGTTATTGTTCACTGTTTATTCCCCATTCCCTGTTTCTTTACCTGTGTGTCTGTCTCTTGGCAAAGCTTGCAGTCATTACAGCCTGTGTGAGCATGTGTTTATGTTGTGGCTTTCTTATTGACTTTTCATTTTTCTAAGGGCATGGTGCTGATAATGAATGTTCCTTTCTCCCCAAGCAGAAGAGGTATTGGTAGCGCTCATTACCCTTGTGTGTGTGTGTGTGTGTGTGTGTGTGTGTGTGTGTGTGTGTTATTTTATGAGGGCAGTTTTAACAGCAGAAGCCGAATTAATTTTGGGAAGAGTAGGAGAAGTGTTTGTGGGTGTATCTGCATATGCGTGTGTTTGAAAAGTTTGATTTTGGGAAGTAAGAGTGTGTGTCTGAGACTGTGCTTATGACAGTGAGAGGGTCATTCATTCATGTAGTGCCGGCCATAAAAACAACTCCTCCAACTTGAAAAGTGACTTTCAGCACTCAACTTTTCCCTCTCTCCCGTTTTCTTCCTACACACTCACACACTTTCCCTCTGTCTTTCCCTTGCCCTTTTCATTCCCTTTACTCTTTGCTCCCTTTCTCATCCTTTCTTCCTCTATTCTATTGTGTCATTTTACCTTTCACTCCCCCTTTTTTAATCATGCATGGACCTCATCTCTTATTAAACCAATGAATTCCCCACTGACCTTGTTACCTTCTCCTTAACTTGGGCTTACATTTATCACTTCATTATCTTTACCCTCTTACGCTAATTATGTTCCCTTTTATCTAGGTGGAATCACTCACCTCGATTCTCTGGCATGTAGCTGATGTATCTCAAAAAGTGGATTGTCAAGGCAGCAAAATTAGGCAACTGAATGACAAAGGCCATCAAGACAAATAGATGCTTAATGATTTGTGGTAATTTTTTCCAAGAGAAAGTGAAATTCTATCATGCATTGTTGTTTAGACTCTTTCTGGATAGATTTCTGGATTTATAGCTGTAGAAATGTAAAAATATATAGAATTTAATCATATTTTATTTTCACTAATTTTTAGAAACATGGCGTTGGTCTAGCAGTGAAACTGTTGAATGTCGTATAAAATTGATTTCTGATTAGTGTGTGCAGAGTGAGCACTTGCAAAGCCTTGCATAAAATTGAATTGTTCCATTACACACAGTCTAATTATGAATCTACATTTTTGCAAATCCCCCTCTGAGAAACAAACGATGTACATCACAATCATATTTCGCAGTGATCACATTGCCAGCTAGAGTGAGATCTTTCTGTCTTGATTTGGCTGGCTGAGAAACACAGAGATACTAAGTAGTCTAATTTTATCTCTCTCCCTCATCCAATCAGCAAAGTTCAGACAGCACGTCTTCCTCATTTTATAGTGCCTCACTATGATCAAATCAATGGTTTTAATGAGGCAATTAAAAATACATAGAGCTGAGCATTAACAAACTGGAATACACTTAAGGGGCCATCAAGGACTCAATAAAGGCATGGATTTACTGCCATTGTTGTCATTTATCCTTATGATTGCATTTTAATCGCACAAAGGCTAATTGTCTGGATACTGTTTTGCCTGCAATATGGCAAATATTGTTTTCATCACTTGTTCATATGTGTGGGTATGTTTGCCGAAAGGAATGGATTTAATGGACCATATGAAGTCATCCTTCTGCACCGGTGAACTATAGGCTTCATACTGTTTGCAGGTGGTTGGACATAATAATAAAATGACAGATATATAGTGTTTCAAGCTTGAGGGTGCTCTCCTTGCCACTGGCATTGAAGGCATATTCAATAAAGGATGTTTGGAAAGGGTGCCAGTGTTTTTTAAGGTAGAGACTATTTTCTTTGTCTTTTTCCTTTTTAATAATAAAGGAGCGTAGTGTAGTAATCACGCCTTCACAAACTTAATAACACAGGAGAAAGTCATGGACAAAATACTGACAAATATGACAATATTGTGCAATTGAATATACTGAATTTGCACTAAAGAGGCATACAAAAAACTTGTAATGATTGTTTTTTCTGCAGATTTTATAGTCATTTTTTGACTGATTGTGGGATTGGATTGAATTATATTGTAAGATGTCCTTATTTTGTCCACCATCTATAGCTGAATCACATTATGAGCACTGGAAAATGTGTTATCTGTAGATAAAGTATTGAAGAAGCTACACAGTTATTTTACTGTATACGCACTGGAAGGAGTTATACAACCGTGAACAACAACCATCTGTTTTTTCTGTGTTTAATAGAAAGACAAAAATGCTGCTTGGTGACTTAAGTCAAGAAAAAACACTGTTGCCTTCAGGCAATAAGGCGGACTTTATGAGTGTGGAATCTTTATTGCAAGGTTAACAAAAATGTTTGCCATAAAGCAACAATGTACTGTCAGACTATCTACACAAAATCACCTTGTCAGGAACTGAGAAAAGTTTTAAATGCCATCACTGTCCATGTAATTCTTAAACTTGCAACCACCCAATGGAAAATTACTTACCCCAGAGGCCAATCAAAAATTATATTGGTTAGTATTTGTAAATAATAAAGTGTTAAAGTCAAGTTTGATAACAAAACAGAGGTTAACAACCAACAGTAGTGCAAGCTAACAAAGTTTTCTGTGGGACACACTAATAATGTTTTATAATAATTAATAATTTTCCTTTTCTGCATTGTCTGTGTTAAAAACATGAATAATGCAGAGTGCACCATGGTTGTGAAATCTGCCACAAGGTCAGAGCAATGACTCAGTATTCCTTTAGGCATGTTTGGAAAAACAGCATTTATAAATGTGTGCATTTTTAATAAAAGGATAGAATGCCCAAGCTCCCTTGCCTGCATTCAATTTGAACACCACTACATCCCCTAAGGCACTATTGCCATCTCACGTTTACATTTTAAGCACTAGGCTGACACTGTTATCCAGGTGGACTTTCAGTAACTGCAAATAGTGGAATATGTTAAATCAATCTTTGTAACTGCAAGTTGCATGGTAATAAAGTGCAAGGAACAGTTATGTAAGTTATGTCAGACGACATCCATGCTTTTCAAAAACCATTTAATGTGAGCACCACGCTGCCTAAAAGCGGGTACTGTAAGTTGGCACTAGGCTTTTATTGCAAATATAAAAGTTCAATTAATAAAATGTCTCAGTTAAGGCTCACTAACTCATATTTAAATGCAAGATTATTATCTCTTGCAGCTTGCATTTGCCATGACTTCAGGATATTAATGTAATTATGTTCACAGAGGCATGTAAGTCACTAGAACGCCATAAAGATCAGATATACCCTAGGCCACGAGTTCTTCAACTTTTCAAACGAGGGGAACAACTGTATACTGTGCATGTGAATGGGAAACGGTTGTCATTTTTTGATGTCATTTCCTAGTTGATGTGATATAGTGTAAGATGATTGGGTCTGGGACTGGGGTTTGCCTAGAGGTTTAAAAGGCACGAAGACTGACAGGGAAAGTGAGCAAGGAATATTCTTCCCTTTGGTTCTGATCCCATGGAGAGCCATGCTGCCCTATGAATGACACACAATAATGTGCATCATTTGACCTGCAAACTTTGAAATTTGCCAGCCCAGCAACTGTTTTCCGTCATTTGTCAATGTAAATGTTACCTATACATCTTGTTGCAAATAATAAAAGACAAAAATGACAAATGGCACAGCTCCTTTCAGGTAAACACATTTCATCATGTTTTTTACTATTTTTTTTTTTTTCTGACGGTGCACTAAAAGTTGAATTTAGTGTTTAGTTTCATGAAGTAAGTTTACCAATGTAGTGAGGCATACTTTTGTAAATCAAGCTTATTCTTATAGTCTGTTGAACAATAAGCCTAATCCTGTCAGGATTGTTTTTGGGCTTATTTTTACCTGATGTTTTGCTGGTTAGTGTTACAATCTGCTAATGTAACGCAAGGTTTCCTTCATGTTTGCTAGTTTTTCTTCATATTTGTGTACTGTGAAGTACAGAACTGCAGCTCATATCAAATTTATCATAGTTACAAGCTACGGTTATTTCCCTTTTAAAATACAGAGCTCAGACCTTAACCAGGCTAAAGTACAGTATGTGCACATTATTCACATTGGTCAGTTGGCTTTTAAATGCTCTAGAAAAATGAATTTTTTGCTTTAGGCTGCATGAGTGTATTATTCATGGACTTGAACCCAAGATGAAACAATTTCAAGGTGAGCACTGAAAAAACCTTAGTTACAAGTAACATGGGAGTTCAGCAGCATGGAGACCTTCTATACCTATAGAGTCCACTGTATGTGCACTTGTGGTCTCTAATGTGCTGCCAAAGATTCTCCTTAGCTTCCCTCATGTTTTGGCTTTCAGTTTAATATTTTATTCTTCATGCTATATATTTCATATGTGTTTCTCTGTAGCCCTGAACACCATAGCTCTATTTGCATAGCTTCAGTCTGGTTAAGTAAGACTTTTAATAATAAGCTCTGATTTTCACAAAATTGTCTCAAAACTAAGATAAGGATTGGTCGTTTAGGACTTTTCTGTCATCAGGATACAATGTTTAAATAAGCAAACATATACACAGAATACTCCATAAATCTATAACAACAGCAGTAGTCTGCTATCTATGCTGCATATTATTATTATCAAAGACAAAGGAACAATACATAACCAAGACAAGGAAGAAAAAAAGAATCATGACAGACTGACTGAAAAATTATGCATGGGATGCACAATACTGGACTGATTTAAATCACATTAACTATTTTATTAAGATTCCCTTTAAAGGAAAATCCTCAGCTGAGTATCAAGGGGAGAGGAAGATAATTAAATGAAATGAAATTTAGTTTACTGAATAAGATTTCCTGTTTTAATTTAAAGTAGGCTCTAAGCTAGCAATATCACTAATTGTGTTAACGCTGACAGTAGTCGTTTGGTGTTTTGTGCTTTAAATTCCATAGGAATATGTAGAGCTGTGTGGCACAACCTTTGCCTGTCTTTTCATCTGCACCTTCCACCATTTCATCTTCCCTCCATCCCACAGCCCTGACTCCAGAGATCAGGTTGATTAATGCAGATGACAAACGGCACTCATTTATCTCTCCCTCTGTCTCTTTTTCTCCTCCCTTACTATATTAATGACTGTAATCAACTCTAAATAAATAATTTGTGTCCCTAAGTGCATGAATCTCACCCTTCCACCTGTGGCAAATTCAAAAGTTGGATTAAAAAGTGCTTCGTAATGCAATTTCTTCATTTCTCTACAGTATTTCCCTCTCCTCCCTTTCACATCTTTTTCCTCATTTATTTGTGTCTGTTTTTTTAAGAGACACCTTGAAGAGATTAAAGGTGTGCTGTGGCGCAGCAGAGGGCCTGTCTCTGTCTTTGACTGGTAGAAACACAGCGATGTGGTGATCGCCTTGTTTCCTGCGGTTGCATCATGGCCATGTTGCATGCTGTTTACTTTCAAAGGGCCAAAATAATAGTTGCTGTCTCTTTTGCCCCCTTCTCTTCCTCTTTTATTCTCTCGGTACAGTGTCATGAAGCCCTTATCGCTCAAAAGTTGGTGGCTTTCTTTAAACTCCAGCCAATTCATGGTGCACCAAGTTGGCTCTGAACTTGACCCTTAACTGTGTGTTTGTAGTGTTTCTTATGCATGAGGAAGGAAAGTTGATTGCCTGAGGTTCCGAGAAGGACTGTAGGCCTTTCTCCCTATTCCTTTTGTTGTCGGTGCAGCAGGATATCACGCCATAGTGTGTAAAAACAAACGCTGATCCAACGTGGCAGTTTGGTTAGGTTTAGGTACCAAATATCACTTTTGTAAGTTTAGTCACCAAAAACATCTTGGTTAGGTTTAGGAAAAGTTCATAAGGTGCATTACATCCCTGTATTTGGTCCTGCAGCTTGGCTAGCACATACACGAAAAATACATCAGATGCAGCCACTTCTTCCAACAGCTACTGTGGCCACATTTTTGACTCTACACACACAAATGGCACCATATGTGTACAGCAGGCTCTTGTCTTGCTGAAAATATCCCCATTTTGGTGATAGGAGATTCAGTCTGCGCCCTAGAAGCATAATCATGCGGCGTGCCTCAGCCAAAATCAATGAAACCTCCGACCCAGGAGACACACAGCAGCTGATATGAGATGACCAAATTAACACAATTTGACTTGCTTGCTTTAAACTTAATTCAAATCTTCTAATATCCAAGATAGAGAGAACCTAAACCTAACCCAAGCATTCAGGCACACTGAAAATGTCTTGAGAAATGTTGTAGTTTTTTGTTCACTGTTGAGAAATCCTGAACGAAACAAGAACCAGAGCTAATTTGTTGGAAACTGGGTACTAGATGTGATGATCCCTGAGTTTTACCTCTGCTCACTGTCCTGCTGTCACATTTTTTCTTATAACTAATCAGAGATGTATGCATGCTTTACATGCATGAATGATATTGAAATGAATAAATAATAAATATTTCAGAGATCTCTCCACCTACCACTAGAAGTACTATAGTTTTAGAACCACTGCTCTAGTGGATCAGCAGTTCTATTACACATTTTGCCGTGAGACTGGGCTGGTCTGTGGTTTCTTTGCACTAAAGATATAGACAGACACAAATAGCCCGAATAAAGTTTATGGAAATTTTTGAAGCATTATATTTCTTCCCATTTACAAACGCAATGGGTATCATGTATTCCAATACAACAGTGCATCTGGTAGCAAAAATGAAGATTATTAACTTCATTAAGGTAGGATTTACTAACAATAGGATAAGTCAGTGTATATATGATCACAACCTTGATCTTTTAACAAACAGACAGTATGAAAACATGTCTTTTGAAAGAATTTAAACATATTTATTGAATAAAAAAGCTAAAATTGCTTCTTAGCTTAGGAATAAAAAGCAGGCATTTTCTGGAGAGATAATGTGACACTTCTCAGCTGAATATCAGTAACATTCAATCAGATAGGACTTAGATGGCAAAAAATTCCAGCAAAGACACTTTGAGGGAACTGCAGTATGGCTCATCAAGTGATCTCTGGTGTATAAAATGAGTCCCAGAGATAAGCAAATACCAGCATTTATAAAAGATTGCTTTGCAACAAGTAGTTGTAGCCATGCAGGGCTGTTGTGTATCTACAATATTTTGTATGTTTTGTTTGTTTTTAACTATGGAGGAATGTTGTATTTTTGTGTTTCTCTGTGTCTTTGCACTGCTTCTTGGTGGGATGTCCTGGTAGCGGTTAAGAGGCATACAACTTTATTGCATGTCATACCCCTCTTTATCAACCTGTAGGCTACTGTCTGTGTCACTGTCATTTATGAAATAAAGATATCAAGATATCAAAAAAGGCCAATCTTGCAGGCTGTTAAGGGCCAAAATAATACAGTTGCTTTCTCTTTTGCCCCCTTCTCTCCGTCTTTTATTCTCTCGCTACAGTTCCATGTAGCACTTACCACTCAAAAGTTGGTGGCTCTCTTTTTTTGTTGTCTGTGCAACACCGTATCGCGTCATAGTGTGTAAAACGCATGCTGGTTCAACCTTGGCTATAGTTCACTGTGGCAAATATGACTTTTTTAGGCTTAGGAACCAAAAACTACTTGGTTAGGTTTAGAAAAGTTCATAAGGTGCATTACGTCCCTGACCAGCCAATGTTTAAAGTGGGCGGCAGTAGCTCAGTGGGTAGGGACTTGGCTTGGGAACCGGTTCAAGCCCTACAGACCCACCGTGTGGGCTACTAGCTGGAGGGTTGCCAGCTTTCACCTCCTGTGCTCTGCCGAGGTGCCCTTGAGCAGAGCACCTAACCCCTAACTGTTCCCCGGGCTCTTAGTCTGCCCACTGCTCCTATATAGGATGGGTTAAATGCAGAGGCCAAGTTTCATTTCATGTATATAAAATGGTGTATATATACTGTGAATATGACAATAAAAAAAGAAAAGACTTTCCTTCCTTTACTTTTGGTTTCAGATGGGAGCCGCGGTCTCCTCAGTGAAAGTCCTGTGTTTGCTATTGCACCTTCATACACACATGTAGTTATCATGTTTATGTTGTTCAGTGTTGGCTGATTTTAATTCTGGTGTTTTAGGTATCTTTTATCAACACTTTGATTTGAATAAAATGTGATGTGACTGAAAAGCATTGGTGGTTAGCACCAATGATGAGCATGAAAAGTTTCACCTTTGGGCAAACTAAAAGCTCTGGTACTAAACATGGCCATTGTGGAGTATATAAAAGTTGCTGACTGTTTCTGGAACATTTGAGGTTGCAAGAGATTACAGTATACACTTCTGTTTATTTTTAGAGCTTATTTACATTCAGGGGCCCATAACAAGTAAAACACCAAAACAATAAAGCACAAAGGTTCACTTATGCATCTATCAAAATGGGAAATGTTTTACAAGAGTAAACATAAAAAAATAATTAAGCATAGTGTAAACACATATACACGTTAACTGTTTGCTTGTGGACGTTGTCCTTCTTGACATTGATAAAGTGAATCCTTGTTCATTGGTTGTGATCGCCATTCAGTTCTAACTTCAGTTGACCCCTTGCCTTTGTTTCCTTGCTCAGAACCAAGAGGAGTCAAACTTGGACATAAAATCACTCAATTGTTTCCTCACTGGAAATGCGTTATTATTTTTAAAAAGAAAACGGCTAAACATTATATTCAATATTTAATTAAATATTTCTACACATGTGCCATCCGTTGCATAATGTAGTTTGCACAAATCCCCCCTCAGGAACATTTTCACTCGCAGAACACACAAAAGAGCCCAATGGGCTTTTGAATATTCATTAAATTTGACATTCTAGACAGGAGGGGAACTGACAAGCATATCAGCCTGACTCACCCAACAGAATGCTCATCTTAATCCACTGATAAGCCATGCCATGTTTGAATAACTAATCAGGAAGTTTAGTGAGTGAAATCCAGTCAAAGACAAAATTATTCACCTGACGTAAAATTTTATTTTGCATCGTTAGTATGTTTTAACTATAAATATATAAAACAAAAGGACACACAAATGTCTCTACCATTCATACTGTCCATGTTGTTGTATACTGCAATCACCATTTATATTTACTCGTCTGTGAAATTATATGCAAGAAGGATTCAACATGGTGTCTTGTTTTCTGTCCATTCCTGTTATATAGCATACAGCTCTGCTTGCTCTGGTTCATTGCTCTTTGTTGGCATGATCATTATTGAACACATAGATATGCACATACATATTCAATGTTTTGCATACATGAATAAGAAACCTTCCTTCACATCACTCAGAAAGAGAGTTAATTTGGGGATTTTGTCAGGAAACATTTTTGGTTTGTGCATGAGTGTGAATGTGTGTGTGTGTGTGTGTGTGTGTGTGTGTGTGTGTGTGTGTGTGAGAGAGAGAGAGAGAAAGTGATAAGTTCCTAGAGCTATTATTTTTCCAGCTGTACTTTTGCTTGTTTGTGTGGTAGAGTGAACGTGTGGCCACACCACCACACTTGCACTCCTGCTTGCAGTTATCTGGATGCTGTAACACATCGTCTGTTAATCTTGCTGATGATTTACTTATGCCTGTAACACAACATGTGTTGCCAACCAACTGTCAGACACACGTGTACATATACAAATAATGTAAAAATACTTGTCTGTCTCTATTTTTGACTTTGTACAAGACAAGTAACACAATGCTAATTTCTCACTAGAAACACAGCACGCCAAGAAAGAACAATATTTGTGATTATAACTAAATTTGAACCATAAAATTGTTTGTTTCTTAAAACCTAAAAGACAGTTATAAAGGGTGCACACACCCTGTAGGCTTTAAATGTGATTCATCTGAATTTGAAAACATAGACTCATATGCATAGACTGTTAAAATCACCATATATATGACATTTATGCCTGTGAATAGCCCACAAAGTAGAGCAGTGCCCAATTCAGCCACTACAATGCAGTATCACTTTTCTCACAATAAAGGATAAAGTATGGAGTATATCACAGACATTTTTCGAAAAGGTAAAGGTAAAGTTATAAAGATCTCCTTGCACCTTCTATTTTCGGGCAAATCCTTTCAGGCTATGCTATTATGGCTCCAGAAAGTAGATGTTGGTGATGCTCTTGCTGAAGCAGCCCTAACCTTTTAGTCTAGACTATGTAGCTGTTGAATGGACCATGCCTGGAGATCCCAGTCTCTACTTCAATTCATAAAAGGTGAAAAATTATTTTGCTCATGGCCAGACCAAGCCAAGCTTTAAAGGCTGCCTTAAAAACAGTCATAAAATCCACATTTAACCATTTAGGACACTAAAAGTCTGAGCTATATAAGCTTATCTTTTACTTAAAAGCCTTAAAGTTGCATTTAGCATATTGCCAGAATTCTGACCTAAGGAAAACTATATTCATTTAAATGAGACAAAATATGATCGTCTTTCTCTACATAGCCAAAGGACAAAAAGTGCCTAATTTTAGAAGTGTTTCTGGGCTGGAGAATATATTAGCATTCACATATGAAAATTTGCATGTATGCAAAAACTATTCAAGGCCAGACACATATGCAGAGAACAAATAATTACATCAATGTCACATACTGTTTCACACACTCTTGTGATCTTTAATCTCCAGGAATGTGCTACTGAGGAAAAGAAAGGTGAGGGTGGTGGGGAGGCATAATCACAAAGTGCACTAAAGCTGACTTTAATTAAAAATTCATCTTGACCTGTTTGGGAAAAATTAACCATGCATGCAGTGTTTACATGGCTTAGCCACACTCTTCTTTGTACCTACCCCCCAATCCTTTTACAGCGTCTTCTTGCGTCATATTCCATCATTGCTAGAAGCCCTAATTTGAAGCCTCAAATTTAAAATCCAGGATAGCAAACCCATATAACTTTATTATGGCCTCAATGCTTTAATGTGCAGTAGTAAAAAAGTTACACAGGGGCCATTTTAATGTCCATTAATTACAGAATACAAATTGGAGAACTTAGAATCCCAATGAAGTATGTGAAAAGTTTAATAAATTATTTATTTTGTTTTTACCCCCATTCAGAACTTGATTTCCAAGAACAAAAGGAGCTCAGAGGCAAAGTTAACGGAGAGTTGTGAGGAAAAGAAACTTATAAATGCATAAAAGTGACCATCAGGGGCAGGCTGGTTTAGGGTGGGTAACACTGAGTTGGAGATGTGAATTAGAAGCACTTTCTCCAGCCTCAGCCACCAAACTGATGTTGATGTGCCCTTGAACATGTAATAAAAACCTCTGTTGTTTCAGTGGAGCTTTCACAGGTCAAACAGAACAAGGCTGTAATAGCCAGTTGCTGGCTGTTCAAGTGTGTAGACCTCTTCGTTCTTTTTCCACCAGCCGCCCAAACAATTAGCTTTTTACACATTCAGCAGATACAAAGCATCATTATCATTCATTTAAAGGTCCAATGTGTAACATTTAAGAGGATCAACTGGCTGAAATCGAATATATTATATATGTATTTCTACAGTAGCCAGAATGGACAAAGCAGAAAATGACAATTGATCAGTGATGTTGGATGCTTTGGGCCTTCGAGCGCCCTCCAGTTCTTTATGAATATGAAGTAAGGATGGAGACTTCAAAATCACAACCATCACATGAAAATTCATAGGCAAGTAAAATGAGGACCTGAAGAAGAACACATATTTGACAGTAGTTTTCATACTGTGATAAAGTCTGATATTGTAAAGACATGACTTTGTTTCTATACTCATTTAATATCAAAGCAGATAGAATATCACTCATCAGAAGATGACCAAATAAAGAAAATAAGTTTCCACTTTTTGCATACATCAGTGTAAATATTGCAGACCTGACCATGGCCTCATATGTTGAGCAGGGATGTGTATGGAACTATATTTGCCAGCAGACGTTTGTGTGAACCACGACAACCTGCAGCAGGCTGGTATAAATAGGCAAAAGTTATTTGAGCATGCATTTATTCTTGCAAATTAAATGCAGTGCTTTTGTTTCAAAGTGGTAATAAACCGCACAGTGCTTTAGCACCATGGTGAAAACATTAAAATGCCTGTGATGACTACAGGACACCCTATTGACTCAGCAGACTGAAACTCATGTCACATGCTTGTTAAAAAGTTCAGATCTGACACAGGACCTCAGTCACATGCACTGTACTGTTTCCTTTTTTTCACAGTTTCTTTCTCTAGCACCTCTCTTCATCAGTGAGATATTCTAAAAGCTTTATTATTACTGAAGGATCCTGCTGAGCGAGGCACTTGTGACAACAGAGGAGATCCTGTCAGGAAGTGATTATTTAAGTCAGTGCATCAATTAACATGTCTGCCTAACGAGGAGTCCTGTTGTCATTGGTGACAGCAGAATTACTTTTAGTGTTATCAGTGGGAGAGACGTTTGCAGGAGCAAATTAATTGACCCAAAGCACTTCATTTACACAGAATTAAAATTAGCTACCTGCTGATCGCTAACAAGAAAAACCAAAAAGATCTGATAGTTATTATTGGACAAACCACCCCTCACGTTGTTGACAACTAAATGTGTACAATGACGGGAGACATTTAACACAATGTAGTTGTGTAATTTCAAAGTGTCTAAATTTTGCTGTGGAGAACCTTGATATTGCTTTTTATGTTTTACTCTTTTCCCTGTTGTCACTGTTAACAGCCATTCAGAACAAACATTTCAGAAGTGACTGTAGCTATAATAAACCTTTTTTCCATTTCACTGTTTAGAAGATTATTGACTGACACATCAATTAGAGCAAAACTCAAAACAAGTTTCACAGCATAAAAAACACACAAAGGGAACACATCTACCGTTCAATTGTCCTTTGCAACACCACATCACTGTTCATTTGCATAAAGTAAAACTGCTCAATGGAGATGTTTCCTCCAGCCATCACTCCACTCTCTGTCAGTCCCTTTCTCTAAGCAATCATTTGAAAAGAATAACTTTGTCTCATGTTGCTGCTGCACACATACAGAGCACCATATTTGCTTTGTGTTCCCTCTATAAACCTTTTTTTTTCTTCCCAGGTTCATTTCAATTGAGCGTGAAAGCCATAGGCCCAGTTCTTATGTAATCACACATTAAAGCCCCAGTGCAAAGAAAAGGTTGAGTCATAATATTGTAGCTAAAGACCAGATAATTTAAAAATAATCGTTCATACCTTTGTATTACAGCTGCTGACTTCTTATCTGAAAATAGGCAATAAATTATAAAGGCTCATGTTGTCTTATATAACCTTTTTGTTTGATGCTACTGTTCTTCCACAGAAATGTGCCTATTATACTAGAGCTTTTCTTACATTTTTCCAAGTTCTCACTATTATGTGAGGCTGCCCAACTCCCACTGTTTTAGAATCTTTTGTACACCCCTACTGAGAAGACAAGAAGGTTTGCTATTCTGTGAATAAAACACAAATCTTTGGAAATATGCTGACCTACACCCATGCTGGAAATCTGCACTACGAGCTCTATTAAAGAACAAGAGCTGAACAACCAAAGAGAACTAGCTCGGTCTGTGACAGGAAATAGCACAGCACATCTCCAAATTAAACTAGCCTAACATTCTCTTTATCTTTCCTTCTCAAACACAAGCCTTGTTTTTCTTTCATTCCCCTCTCACCATACTTCTCCCATCTCTGTCAACCCCAACCCCTCAATCTCCTAAGTCTTTGCATACATTTGTAACAAAAAACAAAAACACACACACACACACACACACACACACACACACACACACAGATACCTTGCTTTAGGGTGAGCCTTTCACAACACAAATCTCAATTGCTTTTTCACACAGTTGGTGGAGGAGTGAGAGGCTTAAGGAGGGAGAGATAGACAGGATAAAGACAGCAAGAGAGAGAGATGAGAAAAGAGAACTTAATCCCAGATTGATGGCTGCTAATAAAGTTTGATTATTACTGACAAGGCACTCTGGGTTTCTAATTGACACTTGTAATAGCCTGGGAGCCCAGACAGTGAAGGAAGGGGATAGGGAGAGAGGGAGAGAGAGACTTTCTTTAGGCTCAGCAGTCTGCTCTCTCCCGCAGCACATCACAGCCCAAATCACAAAATGAAGGGAAACACGGTTGAACAAAATGAAGTAAAGGCAAACTGCCATCGTGACCACTGTTGGTAATTTGTCAACTTTGTCAGTGGATTGATCAACTTTTCAAACCTCACTGCCAACCTTTGCTTGAAAAGGCACCAGCAACAAATCTACTATCTGACCATGTCAGTGTTAATTTAAACTCCACTATATAGCGGAGCAGCAACACTGCTACAAACCGGGCTGACTAACATATAGCTGATAGACAACAACTGGTGCATTACCAAAACTTGGGTAAAACTTGCTCTCTAGAATTTCTGTAAAGGGTAGCTTGTGTATCTGTATGAGATGCCAAAGAGCCTTGACAAAACATTGGTATTTGACGTCCTGGGAATGAGATCAAGCTGATCATTTTGACATTATTTTATAGGGCGCACTAAACTGAGGATGTCACATACCAAAACCGTCTCGGGCGAATACACATACTGTTACACGCCTTGTATCTAGCTATGCAGATTATGGTTTGAGTTTGAGTTCTTCAGATCTTCCCTGTTATATATGCTGCCACCCCAGTTGAAGTGAATAGGACTCAGTTTTCATATTGACTGTTTCTTCAGTACAAAGTAGTTCAGACACAGTTTTTTCTGTGGATTATTGAGACTAAGTGGGACATTGTTCCACAGACGAATATCATTTTTTTATATATCACAACAATGTGGATCATCTTAGTTGTCCTGATATCTGTACTCATATTGCACTGGTGTCACGGCAAAACAAAACTTAGAGATGCTGGGATTCAAAGTTCTATCATTTAGTGGTCACTGAAGCTAAACCTTCATGCACTAATGGTTCTGTAAGAAACTTTGGATAAAAACATCTATCTATGTTTAATGTGCTGTGAAAGTTCTGCAATCAATTTTAACCCAGTGCCCCTTTCTCTCTTTCTCTTTCACACCTTCTCAGGTTCAGAAATGGTAGAGGCCCAGTGTCAGAGGTTTGAGGTGAGGAGTACAGATGGAGAGAGAGTTCTGTTCTCTGCAGATGAAGAGGAGATCAGCATCGGCACCGAGAAACTTAGAGTCACAGGTAGGTACTATATACTACTACTAATATTGTACTATATACATTTATGCAAAATTAAGCAATATATATATATATTTTTACCGTAATGTTTCTGTTAAGGTTCCCTGTGGAGGTTTTGTAACCTCAATTAGCGCTGTGGAGCTGTTCTGAGTGGGTCCCAGTTTTGTTGATCTTGTGCACGCACACAAGGACGCACATGCTTATACGTGTGCATGGGGTTGACATAACGCACAGTCCTGGCAGTGATTCATGCTATTCTACACACCACAAAAAGCAGCAATGCACCAGCAATGGTAGGGAAGATGTAGACTGCCAAAAAGGAAACATGAATGGATGTCCGGATTCAAAATATTTAATAAAATATAAAAAATTGCCAGTGTTTTATGAATACATTCAACACATTTGTTAGAGGTTGCAAATATACACAGTATGTTTTGGTGAGTAACACTGAATGTAAGAAACATAAATTCTGTCTGTAAAAAAGAAAACTCCACAGGCCTCCTTTAATATTAGGTATCTTTAATTCAGGCAATTTTCATATCCCCAGATTTTTGTGCAGTACAGATTAATTGGTTAGAAGCTCTAGCTCCTAGGGCCGAGTGAGACAGGTTAATTGTCTGACACACAATGCTCCCCTAAACTGAAATTAATTTTGTATCCAGATATCTGGCATAATTATAATAAGGACATTGTCATAACTTGTTGCTGCCTGAATTGTAATTAAAAGGGCAGTATCAAAAGAAAGAGAATAAGAGACAGATCATTGAGAGGTCTGAGCAAAGCCAGGTGAGCATAATTGCAGTGGAAAAAAAACAAAGCACTCTTAGTGAAATGAAAAAGAAAAAAAGCTAAGAAATGAGATGGGAATATTGTCCTATGGTGGACTACAATGTCTGTTTTTTTTTCTCATTTACTCTCTCTTGTTTTCTTTTTACTTTTTTCCCTCTTATTAAATGAAAGTGAGAAAATCAAGTGGAAGTGCATGTGAGTGTGTTTACATCGCTGTTTGCTTGTATGTTAAAATATATCAGTAGTATTTTATATAACAAAATATGCATTTACACAAACACACAAATTCAACTTTAATGGTGGACTACACAAATACACACACAGACACACACCTAGGGTAATTGATGTGTCCATTAAAGGAGGTGAGAAAAGATGCTGAACAATGGAAAGAATGCAAATATGAACACATCTGTTCAGCTCTTGCTACTGTTTATTATTTAGATTTGTAAATAGATACTCTTTTTTAAATTTTAAACGAACAATGTTTCCACATGTTGCTGCCCTCTGCAGTAGCGAGAAGAGTACAGCAAAGACTGCACAGCTAATGTGGAAGGTTACATTTAAGCCTGCTGTTTATGACAATCAGACAATGCAAGCCAGTGCCAAGGCAGCTAGTGAGGTATGTGATACTAGTGGGCTTGATTTCCATGCGTGTACATATATACCCAGTGTGAATTGTATTGGTTCCAATGTACTGGCTCTGCTTTGAAAACACTTCATGGGTATTGTGTACCAGGACAGGTGCCACCCAACAAGCTATGACAAGCTTATAAACATTTAATTTACATAGCAGAGTGCTCAGAGACCATAGTAAATATAGAAGTGTAACCGAAAGTAACACAGAGTCAGAAACTGGAAGAAACATGGCCTATGGTTGACAAAGTCATGGACATCATTGTATAGAATAGCAATCAGAAATAACACACATTGCTATTTTCACTGGGGATGTCCCAGTCCGATCTCAACGATCAGTATCAGCTATGTTGAGCTTTATTGATCCAATCCGATCTTTTGTTTTTGTCATACAGCTGTTTCTACTCATGAAGCTTTCATGCACGGTGCCATCGTCAACTCTTGCTGTCTTTTTTTCTCCATTCTGCTCTGTGTGTGTGAGGAAGGAGAAAGCGGTAGATATCCGACATAGCCTCTGCAAGTGTAACAAACGTGAACCCGCGAACAAAAAGTCAATAAGAGTGATTAACTAATGGACGATGGAAATAAACACTCACGCAAAAAACATTTCATTCAGGTAACGTGGGTAAAAGCTGCACTAAAGCAACAAACACTGGAGAGAGAAACTCCCTCCAGACAGCAACAAGACCAAAAAGATTACAGATCGTTCTTTATTTTATACTTTATTGTGTATAAAAATGCATTTAAAAATCATTAGGGAACAGTTTCAATGTGGTGTTTCTTTATGTAATGTAAAGCTATTTAATTGTCAAGCATATACATTGGAGTTAAATAACTTTTCTGTACTAAACGTGTGCATTGTGCGCTATTATCTAAAAAAATATATAAGTTTGGGATTGGGACTTGGTATCGGCAGATTCTCAATAATAAATGACTCGGATCGGATCGGGGACTAAAATCTTGATTGGGACATCCCTAATTTTCCATTATTGACAGAACGGAGAAGCCTTTCTTCTTTTTTAAATTTTGTTGGCAGTTGCACAGACGTACATATGTGTGCTGTGTTCAGTGAGCCTTGGAATAAACCTCAGAAAAGCTTCACAAATGCAACGGCACCCCTCTCCAAGTTAAAGTCGTTTGGAGGTACAACAGATGGGAGATTTTTGGAGACAGTGGTCCTTATCCTCCCCACAGGTCCTCCTTGAATCTCCTTGAAATAAACTTGGCCTATGCTGCTTCAGTTTCAAAGAACAATTTAAGTATCCTTTTGTTATCTGTGGGCCTGCCAATGGGCAAAGTTGCTTTGCGTAGTGTTAGATTTGTAGCAGTGCTGAATATCCAGCATGCTTTCTAGAGTCTCAGCAGGAGCCATGACCAGCACTTTCCCAAAGCATCTGTTCAGGGCTGCAGGCTAATGCAGAGGTGCTTGCTGTACACGGGGGGTTAAACACTGCATTATATCAGAGCCAACCATTTATAGGGGACAATTATGTCCATACTGAATGCAACTACTTTGCTTCAGTAAAATGTGTTTTGGGGCAGTGTAGTGCCATCTGGTTCACATTTTTTATTAACATACCAGAAACAAATACTGAATGTAAGGACTCAGCAATAAAGGATAACTAAGGTAGTTTAAATTACTTTGATTAAACATTTAAATAATGAAGTCAACACTGACTTCCAGTGTGAGACAGGACATACAGCCCTGTCTCCAAAGTATGCCACAGGTTACCATTAAATGTATATATTGCTACTGGAAGTATTCTCTTATTTGAAAGTAATTGTATGATAATTTGTATCACGGAGGCTCTGAACACCGTGTCATGCATTTTAAGTGTCTGCCTCAGCTCCAAGAACAGAGGTATGATGCAATATTGTGTAGCCCTTCACACAAAAGATGTATGTGTTTTCTTTTCCTTCCTTTCATCCTTGCTCACCCTCTCTACAGGGAATGAAGGCGTGGTGTTCAGCCATTCCGTAGAGACATCACATGTACGGGCAGAACCCTTCCAGGACCTAAAGTAAGTACTCTCAATCATTTTCTGACTATGCATGTGTGTCAGACAAGCAGTCTTGCGCACTGGTTCACTTTACGAGTTACCCTTGTTGTTAATATTTTAGGCGTGGTAGAATATTTATGAAGTGTATGTTCTTGTGCATAATTACTAAGATAAAAACACCACACAAATTAGACAAAAAAACGCATTGTTATGTAAAAATCTAAGCTGCAGCGTAAGCTTACTACTGTGGTAACAGTGTGCTCCTGGCTTATAATCGGCTCACTGCAGAAAGAGGTGTGCTGGTGATTGGCAGTCTGACAGGCCTGACAGAGAGAACAAAATCCCTCCTGGCTATTGTGTACAAGGGTCAGGCTGTTAGCAAGTGGAGCCTTCCACTGATACATGCACATGAACACATGTAGTGCTCAGTTTCCACAATATGCACGTCAAGTTTTTTACCTTCTTAGTGGCTATTTGAATCATATGAAGGACACAGTTTGCATCTGACCAAGTCATTTCACACTAATGTGAGCAAATGAGTGCAGAGTCTTTTCAAAATGATAACTGATTAATTGATTTATATATTTATTTATTTTATAAAACTGAGTACTTACAACCGGAGGCGGCTCCTCAATAACACTTACGCTAGGTCTGCATACTCAGCTCAGTCTGATCTAACATTGTCTCACAATGTCTAACAACAGCACAGACTGTTGATTCCCATGTCACTGCATCAGTTAAGATGGGCCATACCAGCTAAATGTCTTCTCTTTGTCCCCTCTCCTGAAGTGTTTTTGGGGGGTCTTTCAGACGTATGTGAAGTTCCTTTGCTACTAATGTCTCTGTTCTGTACAAGGGAAAAAGTGGAGAAGGCAGGAAGAGATATAATTAACTGGATAGGGGAGATGAAGCAGGGCTAAGGGTAGGGGTGACAAAGAGGACAATCAAATCATTGAATAAATAGAAGACAGAGGGCAGAGGAGGGTGACAAAGGGAAAAAAGTTCAGAAGGAGGGGATGGAAGTTATTGTATAGAAGAATAGATTAAATCGAACCGGCTCCTGCGGGGTGGTTGAGTTGTATCAGCGGCAAGATAATGGCATACAGCGAAAGTATGAATGTATTCGAGGTGTGAAAATAGACACAGTTGCTTTCTTTTGAGACGAGCGAAAAATATGAAGTTTAAAATGTTGAACCAACTATAGGACCAGCTGTTGACAAAAAAAATGTTGCATTATTTGTGTGTTTTTCATTGACTGGCTTTTAAAAGAAGCAGTGAATGTGGTGAGAAAATGTTTAGGCAGGCTAATAACACCACATGACGTCCCATCCATTATCAATATGGGAGAGAAATTGTAAGACACTGCAGGTTACTTTATATTTTCTTAAGCATTCCATTTCTTTATTCAGTAATTTAATCAGTTCACATCATGCTTGACAGCTGCACCATCAATGGCTTATTTTTCTCTAAAAACATCAACAGACACCTTAATAGAGTCCCTGTTGAAGCTAATGTTCTTTTCACTTTATTGGATTGAGTAAATTGCCTGCTTAGTGCTTGCTTTTCTTAGCTAGCATTGCCTGAATCAAGGCTACTCCCTTCCATTTGTGCCATTCTTTTAGACTGCATGCATTCACATTACCTTAAATCTCACTACCCATGTTTTGATTGTAGCTGGCAATGAAGATCCCAACAAGTGTATGGAAATTACTAAGGAGTGCCCCAGTGGCTCTGTGAACCTAGAAATGTGATTGCCAAATCTTGGGTTTGAATCCTGCCTGGAACCTTTGTCAAATGTCTTCATTCTCTTTTCCCCTTCCTCTTCTTACTGTATAATCCCAAGCAATCACCTTTGAAGAAAAGAAAAAGAAAAGAAAAATGTGTTAGACATAAAATACATTCAGAAACAGAGAGAAATTGAAATAACTTGAAATAGAGGTATGAGATGGATGCGCAGAGAGAGACAAAAGAATGGTTGAAAGCAAAGCAAAGTGGGTAGTAGAGGAAATAGGACTATGCTGAGGGATCAAAGGAGAGGAGGGGGGAAGGCATTTTGAGGAGTGGGTGAACTAGAAGGAGATTAGTTGAAGGAAAGTGAGAAGTGATGGAGGGAGGTGTAAGGTTAGGTGGGGAGGGAAAGAGTATAGAGAAAATACAGAGAAAAGGAGGAGTGAGAACACTGGGTCAATGGATGGGTCAGTGCAGATAAGCAAGGCGATGAAACCTGTGGTGAAGGCCTTAGCTGAAGAAAGATAAAAGGAAGCACTCCAGTGCCTATTATAAATTCAACACACCAAACCATTGGGGCTGTTTTATTATTTTTCAACAGTTTTTGTCATTAACACCTTTGGGTAGTGACATAAAACAAATTATTGCTGTTAATAAGCACTTAATGCATCAGTTTTCCCTGAATTGACCCTGTCATCTTCAACGTCATCACAAACAAGACAGCCAGCACTTAACAGTAGGAATTTATGGATAAATATAATGCATGCACACAAAATACATCCACATAAACACACATACATCTGTAAACAAACGCATTAACACACATATAATAAAACAAAATACAAACCAATGTTATTACGTGTTAAGCACAACAACTCACCCATTAAAGTGCACAAACACTCACACAAAGAATTTATGGATTAAACCAGACATTAAAACACAAATGTATAAACTGAAACCAGGTATCACCCCGCATACAGCCTTGTCAGTGAAACCATATGAATACATGAAGAACACACATAAAGTGCCACCTTCGCACACGCATTGCACTGATGTCTCCGCTGCATCACCTGCTGCAGGGTTAACGAAAACCATAGAAAAATAACACTGATAAAAAGGTGATTACATGCTTGAAATACTTCCCCCTCTCTGTCGTCAGTCATTAGCTGTTAAATGGTAGGGAAAGAAACAACGGACTGAAGCAGAGTCATTATCATGATGATCTTTTCAGTTTTCAATTGAGGTGTATTCAATATCAGTACATATTTCACACTATTAGTAGAGATTGTACCAAAACAAAAAGAAAGTACAGGTTCTCTTCTCTTTTCCGAATTCACAGATTCATAATGCCTTTCTGGTTGGAACGTTCCGTCTTTCTACATGCCTGTCTTTTTTTATCTTTGGCCTCATCTCAACACTTCCTAACTCTCTTATTGACTAACTCTCTTATTCAAGTACACACTTTTGTCTTTCCCGTTCTCATTCTGTCTAGATCTTCCCACATGTGCATTCCTTCTTTCTGTCTCCCCCTCTTTTTCTGCCTCGTTATGAAAAGTAGAGCGTTATGCAGTGAAGGTAAATGGGACATGTAATGAGCGGATTGAAGTCCATTTAAAGCTAATGATCTATCTTACAGTTTAACAGTGAGCGAGGGCGAGAGGAAAAGAGGGAAACAAAGAAAGATAGATGTACACACTTTACATGATAAAGTACAGGTCAAGAAATTCCTATACAGAAAGATATTGTATAGAATAATCTCCACCTTATATATACGGCACTTATTGGCTCAATAAACTCTTTTTTGTATTTTACTGTTACACCTAGTCAGTTTCAAGTAATTTGACTTCATTGTATGCTGGGGACAGAATGGACAATGCAACAGACTGAAAAGAGCAGATGAAAGATTGGATAAGGTATTTATCAAGTTATATTTAGCCAAACAAAAAACTTAATTGCAAGCGCAATGTGGGGAACAAACACTACTCCAGTCCTGTAGTTCAACTCATCAATCAAAAGAGTATTGCATTACCCCAAACTGCATTCTGAGCATATGTGGCTGAGCCAAACTATACGTAACTATAGGCAGGCTTAAAGCCATGTAATGTGCAAATCACAGTGACCAGAGTGGGGTGCAGTGAAGATTTCTATCAGTGTTGTTTAAAATTCTTCAGGAGTTGAAGAAGCCGTGGATAGCAGATGTGACAAAAGAGACATGAATGCACAACACACACAGTGTTAAAAATGGGTTATGCTTGTAGCACAGAAAAAAAATGCTCAGCAGTCTGCTTTCCAGAGAACACTCCAGGAACGCTATTCTTTGCCTTTTCAAAGCCTCTGGTGTGATCGCCACTGTAAGACGTGTTCACACTGTTCTGCTTTTTTTCAAACCTCTTTTCCACTTTTAAAGTGTACGGAAAGCGGCCGGGAGGCAGACAGAAAGCAGTCGCTTTGGAAAAAGTGCTGTGCCTGGGATCTTTTTAAGCAGCACAGTTCAACATCTTACAGAAGCATTCGTGACAGTGACTGACTAAATAACATAAAAAAAAGAAGCTGGGATTGACAATACATAGGTAGCCAACAACAACAAACACTCTGAAAATGCAGGAAGTAGCTGTAGAAAAGTTGGTGGTTGATGTTTGTGGAGCACATAAACTGTGAGTTTCTTAATTTTTTTTTTTTTGAGTTGTAGCTTGTACAGTTTACTGATAGAAGCAAAGACTCCACCAAGTCACTGTGATAACAAAACTGCTTTTCATTATCAGCACAACATGTAGCTGAGGCATACTTTAACTGCAAAAACCACAACAGTTTGAATGCAGAAGTAGGTAAAAAGTTTATATAATATAAATTGCATATATTGTGATACAATATTTTTATCCATAGTATCATCCACCCTATAAACCTCACTATTTTGACAGTGTGTATGTATCCTGATATATCATTGATATCTGTATCTTACTGACTTAATTGCATTTCAGCAAAACAATGCATTTGGCCTCAGGATACTGTAAAGGACAATTAAAAAAGAGTAGGTTTAGTGTTAAAGGCTTCTCTGATACAAATACCCAACAGTTTTATACTCAGGCAGGATTGAAGAGTTGTCTGTTTGAAATGAATGAGGGTTCCATGTTTTTTCATGAAG
The DNA here is from genome assembly GCF_905237075.1 of Dicentrarchus labrax. Lineage (NCBI taxonomy): Eukaryota > Metazoa > Chordata > Actinopteri > Moronidae > Dicentrarchus > Dicentrarchus labrax. Next base: position 17,212,766 of record NW_026136721.1, on the reverse strand, counting down.
TGCTGTTGTTTGTGTGAACGCCTTACTCAAACCATCACTCAGTCCTAACATCATTCAAGAACAAAACCATATTTTCACAACTGGTGCATTTTGACCAAATAAAAGACAAATCAAGGCGACCTTCAAACATTTTGCCTGTTATCTTTGAGTAACTGTGTAACCTGTGTGTCGATGATTGTGTGTGTGTGTGTGTGTGTGTGTATCTTCTGTGATTTGAGGCTCTTCATTATTTATAGTATTCTTAACTCAGAGATTAAACATTGAATTCTGTTGTTTCTTGTTTTTTTTTTCTCAAAGTGTTTTTGAAAACTTTCTCTCTCTCTCTCTCTCTCTCTCTCTCTCTCTCTCTCTCTCTCTCTCTCCTCTTCTCTGTCTCTTCCTAACACTTTTTTACCACCTCTGCTTCTTTCTGGTGAAACTCACTCGTAACATTGATTGATTGATAGATTGTTAGACATATTTAAACAATTTAAGACTGCCATGTTTTTAGAGAGGTAGAGAGGAGAGAAAAGAGCGTCACACTGAGGCGTGATAGGAAAGGAGAATGTGTTAGTATTTATAAAATATAATGTTTGTGGAAAAATGAATGAGGTAAGTCCTGAAATCACTCAAACACTGACAGAAAGCTGCCAAAGGTGTAGACAGTGTAGACATTGAGGTAAAGAGGGAAGAACTTCAATCATCCTATAAAAAAACCAAGGAAAGCTAAACTGACAGACGAGTGGCTGGAAAGCTAGACTGACAGTCAGACAACCAGATAGCCTTGATGGAGCTGTAATCTGCATACTTCTATAAATCCTATTTTTGTTCTATCTAGGTCCTAATTCCCAATGTTTTCTATTCTGTGCCCATCTTTGGTGTTAAGCGCTGGTATTTTTGCACTGCCTTTCCCAGTGATCACTTGCTTATCAAGCAGTATGGGCAGTAATGAAATGAAATTTCTGCTGATGAGGTTAGGTCCTGTGTGTTTTTTTCAGGAGGAATATTTATGACATTATATACACACATATTCACATTCCATTTACTACATTTGGTGAATATATATATATATATTTTCAAACTGAATCATCTTACTTGATGAAGCAGCAACCTTCACATTTCAGAACAGGCATTACTGAAGGTCATCTCAGCTTACTGAATGCTTAAGTCACCAAAAGCTCAGAAACAGAGAAAGGTCAAATAGGGAACAGAGTCATGTTCATCTGTGCTGCCCTTTAGCACAGTTATTGGCTCAAAGGGGCTCCACAGGAGACATTGAATAAGAGTACAATTAGACACCTTGGGGGTAAGTAAAGTCTTCCAAAGAAGTTAAGTGAGAGGCAAAATATAGGTGCTGAATGGGCTGTACAAAAAATAATAATGAAAAATAGATTAGCACAGAGTAGAAGTTTTAATGATGAAATTGAATGGTGCAGAATAAATATATAGTCAAAAGGAGAAACATAGCAGATACCTGGGTCATTGGGCAGCACCGATGCAAAAAACTAATGCAATAAAAAACACTACTTTGACAGAGACACAAAAATCAATCGATAATTAACTGGCCATAAAAAGTTGAGGAGTCTCACATAGCAACACCGTGCTGATGCTAGCAGACCGCGGGTTACCTCAGGTCTCTAAACTTCATCTGATGCTTGGCTCCGCAGCAGAGAGAAACAAGCTGCTGCACAGTCAATATCTCTCTCTTTCTATCCACTCTTTCATCCTCTTATCCCTCCCTCTGTGCTTTCTTCTGCTCTATCCAAGTCCTGGGGTCATGAGAAGGCTCCCTGGGGAGAGTTAGCCCTAACACAGGCAAGGGCATCGGAGAAGGATTTGTGCTCTGTGCCCCTTCCCCCTATCCCTCTCTCTATTTCCATGTATCTATCTATCCTTCCATCCGAGAAAAGTTAAGGAGAACTGCAGAGGAACTCAGAGCCCTATCAGACTCAGGGGCATGGGAACGGATTTTATTTAGAAAGGATAAAATACTGTAGGATGAAAAGTTGGCTTGTGACAACAGCGAGTTCCTCAGACATGGAGCTAGATATAAAATCCGTCTTTATACAAGAACGCGCACACCATTTTCAACATTAAAGCTGGCAATTATTTTGTGTATTTAAGTGCAGAGCATACGTCGCTAGAATATGTCTATGGGTATTAGAAATGTGACAAAGAAAGCAAATATCTCAGGCAAAGGAACATTTCATTTGGAGAATCAGTCTTTTTCTTTAGTTTTATATATACTGTGGCTCCATATTCCTTTGTCTGAATAGTTTTAAAAAGAAGTACTTTATTGTTGTGATACACCAGACTGGCTGTTCTAAAGCTGAAAATGTTAGGTTAGGTTACTAGTAGAAGAAATTTGCTTCCCATTACTTTTTATGTGGAACAGGGCGAGACACATTTGCTTCCCAAATTAACCGGCCTCCTTCGCTTTGCTCCAGAGTTCAGTCTGATTAAACTATGACACTGAAAATCATAAGGCTCCAAAATGTGCATTAGATTTCACAGAGGGGGTGGGATTGACTTCTCATGCAGGAAATATTGATTGTCTATATTCTCGTTTTTACACTGTAAGGTCACTGCAAAATAATACAAGTATTAGAGAAGAGAGGATGCTGCTTGGTGGCAGTGAGTGACAGAGGTCAAGTTGTTTGATGAAGCACTGTAGAAATCTTCAACTTCATGGACTGCTGTTGTTAACCCACTAGCCACGTTAGCTTCTGCAGTTTACGTTTACAACCCTATCCATCCTGTCCCCTAGTGCTTTTTCCCACCTATTAGGTCAATTTCACCATGCAAGTTTTGGTCTGACTGCTGCTCAAGGAGAGAATTGTTTTTATGTATATATCCAGGCAAGATCAAACATAGTGTGTGTCTACAGAAATGTTGCCATACACCTATTTTTTTTTATATCAAGTCTACACAAATGTTATATTTACCTATATTCTCAAATGTTTCATGGATTTCCATAAATTTCTACGTACATCACAAAAACCCTTCTCAGAAGGTCTTAGTTACAGAAAGTCATAAAAAGATTGATAGAAGAAGAAGATATTTTTGCCTTTGTCTTTATTTAATAATGATGTGTTTAACCTGTCAACACGGTATTCTGCAGGGTAATAGCAAACCTGTTTTACTTTCAATTATTAGTGAAATTTAAAAGTTTCTAATTTCTTCGGGGTTTAGGGACCCTCAGTGCCTCAACTGAGGGTCCCTAAATCCCGGTTTGAGAAACACTATCAAACCCCATAACTGGCTGGAGATCCATCTATCCTTTCCCAAGTGGGAAACATCCAACACAGAGCAATGAGGGTAATTTATTAACAACTATTCCCTTGGGGTGTTACTCCTAATGAGAATGTGTTTTTATTTCACTTTTGTGTTTTTTTATTTTATGTTCATGTAGCTTTCTTTCCATTTGTGCTTGAGACTCTTCGCATTGGGAGATCAAACCTTACAGAATCAAAGGTGAATTTGTTATTTTTCTCTGTTTTTCCCTCTACAGTATGTTACCATCCAAATTAAACCAGGTCCCATGGTGAGGTCAACTCTGAAAGCAGCTTTGGCAGAGGCAATTGGTCTGTCTTTGTCCCCTTGTTCTGTCCTTCTTATTGTCTAATCCAGTGGTTTTTAATCCTGGTCCCCAGGAGTACTGCTGGGTTTTCTTAGTGGGCAGGCAAATGATGTTAATTGCATTCACCTGGTGTCCCTGGTGTAAAAGAGCAGCTGACTAAATACCAAGAATGATAGCTAACAATGCTTTTCCTGCTCTGCCCTCATTTCTACCATTCGTATCTCCATCCCATCAAGAAAACTCACCTCCATGTGTAAATTAAAACATTTGGAGAACTGTGGTTTTATTCTACCTTTGTTTTATCCGTGGCTTCGAGCTTACTGTACACTGTCTTCTTCTTCCTAACCTTAATGAATATCTATGTTCCCAGGGTCTTAACTTCCCTAACCCTTGAACTCCTCATGATTGTACAGCTGTAGTTTTCTGATTCTTAGTTGGGACCAAAAGTTGTCTTACATGGTTTTCTGTAGTAGGTTCCTAAATGACAAGAGGACTAATAGGACTTAATAGCCCTGGGTCCTTGGGGTACTTCCAATTTAACCCAATTACAGACTGTAAAATTTTACAAGTCCTTGAAGTAGGGATTGGAGAAATGAGTCACCCTGTGGCCTCCATTTTCCTCTCCTTCCTCACCCACACATCCAGTGAACAGTTCACTCAACTTTGACTAACAATTTCCAAACAACTAAAGGTGATGTTGAGGTCAGAAAATATCTTTATTTATTTACTTAATGTTATATATGTTATAATAATATATATATATATATATATATATATATATATATATAGTATTCTGCTTGAATAAACTAAAAACCACTGGATACAGACAAAGAGAGTAAAAAATAAGCACATGGCAGACTTGAATACTTAAATGGCCCAAAGTCATAGGGTTTAACAAATAATCCACGGTGTCTTGAACCTTCACATCAGAGAAGTACATTTCACATTTACTTTTTAATTGAGGTTACAATCCTCAAATGCCTTGTAGAAACAACAATGTGATCTGAATTAGGTCCACTTCCCACGCAAATCTTGAAGGAGTCTCAGAGCAGAGTTGATTTAACCAGGTTTTCCTGTGAGCAGCCAGATGGAGGAGCATGGTGTGGGATGGCAAAGTACACCACCTAATTAGCTCCAAAAAAACTCGGAGCGTAAACCCGCCCCTAGCTGTTTTTTGATTAAAAAGTCTGGGTTTGTGTCAAAGTAATTGGAAATCATTAAAATTTAGAATGAGCCACAATCTCTTTGAACTGTGCCTTTGGGAAAAAAACTTCTCATCACACTAGAGTTCCCATTAAGGAATTGCAGTTCAATTGCATGATGGTTTTTGAACAATGCCTGTTTCTTTATGCTTTGGATCAACTTGATACAGGAATCGACGGCAGGTTTGGCAGGAAAAGGCAGGTTTTTATGTCTGTCCTCCTCATTCCTTTCATGCTTTCAATGGCGATCACCACAAGCATGGCCATATTTAGAGAAATTCTGAGAGTACTGTTGTTCTCCACAATTGTAATGCTGATTGCACATAATAAACCTTGTTTTAATGTTCACTATTCACTATGTATCCAATATATTTACAACTTTTCTATCACACATTGGTAAACCAAAGCACATTCACTTTCCTACAGTTTGCTGTGCTGCGATTAGATTTTGGATGCATCTACAGTAACACCCCTCTTTTCCTTGGTACAAGGACAATCAGCTCTACCCTGCTCTGTTCTGTCTCTTATTGATTAGACACACAGGGAAATCACTGAGAACAAAGAAAGCGAGGGAAGGCAAGCCGAAAAAACAAGCGAGCATGGTTATGGGAACGATCCATAATGTATCTGAATTTCTGTGTGTGTTTTTGTGTATTTGTTCGAGTGTCATGTTCTACATATTGAAACAGTACTTTTTCCCAGATGTGGACATCAGGAAATCTGTGTCCTAAATTTTAAGTAGACAAGCTGATTTGATAATGAGGTGGCTGGTGGGGATGTCCCCTGTCCTGATGGTAGTCGGTTGCTACCTAGTGTTCCAATCTGATATTTATATTTTCTTGTTAAAATACAACTGTGTTTATATATTTGGGGTATAAGTTCATAAATAACAATCTAAATGAGTTAAGATAACCTTGACAATTTAATATCTGCATAGCCTGAATCTCAGCTTTTCTTTAATGATCGTGACTGTCAGGAGTTCTTTTTTTGGGAGTTTGGTTCAAAACATTACAAGGACAAAACTGATTGTATCTCAAACAAAGCCCAAGGAAAAAGCACATCGGAAACCAGTGAGGACTTAAATGATATCGTATTATGAATAAGTAACTTTTAGCAACTGGATTAAAGATCCCACTACAAAGGAAGTAGTTAGCATTCAGTTTTTGGTTTATGAACAAAAGGAAAGAAAAGATGAACCCACACATTATTGAAGTGGTAACACAAAGAGGTGCAGAAGCTTCTTACAGTTTTGGCAAATCTCAAACTTTCAACATTAAGCAAGAGCTTTTTCGTTATGTACTTGTTCTATGGATATACCAAACTACTGTGATTAACTCATTTGTTTTGCCAAATTATGTTTTGAGGGGAACAAAAAAGTTGTTTCCTGGATTCTTTTCAGTGGCAATGTTTTTTGTATAGTAAATTATATATTTTTATACTGAAAGCAAGTTGTAGGTAGGTGGTCAGGATGGCTGGTGGGCTTAGAAAGTGCAGGACTTTGATGCCAGAGATTGGATTTGCATCTTGGGTCCCTTCTGAGCTATATTCAAGCACTTTGGTTAAGGTTAGATGAAGATTGTGGTTTTAACTAAAATATAGTCCTGTCTCGTACTTTGAAGGCATTGTTGACTTTTTCTATACTTGCTAAGTGCAGAGGGAATCCTTGTGTCTGTTCCTCTCAGTTGGTGTAAGTTGCTTTGATGCTTAGTGTCACCCAAAAGTCTAATGTTTAACAGTGGAACAGTGGAATTAAGTGTGTTATTGCACAATGCTTGCTGTAAACATAATGTTCAGCCCTTGCCATGTTACTGTGGATGTCTCTTTTCTCCTTTGCTATGTAACAAACTGCTCCCACAAGTCATTGTTCCTATTAGAGTGATTTTTGTTTTTTGAATTAGTTCACAGAGCTTTGGAACACCGCCTCAGTAAACTGTATACATCATTGTTTAGTCATTGTTTGTCTTTGTTGATTGTTGTTTATCTTCGTTAGTTATTGTTTATCAACTGCTGTTCATCATTGGATGCTGTTGTACACATCTTGAGGGGGAATATGTGAAAACAACAACACCCAGTAAATATTCAACAGTCTCACCATATTGCCACGCATCTGTTCCTTGTGTCAATGTAAGTGTGTGTAAGTCTGTGTGTGTGTGTGTGTGTGTGTGTGTGTGTGTGTGTGTGTGTGTGTGTGTGTGTGTGTGTGTGAGCTGTGCTAGTGTGTATTTCTGTGTGTGGGTTGCAAAGATAGACGGCTGTTAATATCAGATTTTGCGACAGAGCCAAATGTTCCACTGTGGATAAAGACTATTACAAATGGCTAGAGGCACACAGACACACAGATACAGATACTCAAACACCTTGTACGCATGCACACATACATGCTCCTAATCCAAACCCAGCAACAAGCAGCTGTATTGTGTTGCCGACTAAATCTCATGGTAAATTCCAGGCAGGAAAGTAAAAAGAAAGATATGTGTAAAAGACACTGACCAGTAATGGTACTGTTACTTGGAAAAGTATGTTCCGGAAATAGAAAATTTACATCTGACCGGTTGCTGTAAATATGTTACACAACTTGTTATTGGTAATAAACTGGTAAAAATTGTGTTACTGGCCCCTCTGTTTATGGTAAAAGCATGGTACTATTCCCTAGAAGTACTGTATAGTTTTGCACCTGCTGACTCTGGGGTAATACTGTAGTTTGGGTAATGGGGTCACTGACTACCAAGGGCCCCTGAAGAGTTTGGATCAGGTGCTTTGTTGCCTACCAGTGAGCATTTCTCATTATTTTACTTCTATTTCATTTCTCTAGTATTTCTAAATTTGCTTTGAATGAAATATTTAATATAGCAAACAAAATACTTATAGGATAGAATATGGAAACTCTTATATTTGACCAGCTAGAACAATTTTGAACCAAATTTGGATAGTTTTTACACATGGATGAAATCAAAATTGCAACCAGTGAATTAAATATAAAAGTAATTGTAATTGCAATTAATCTTAATTAAATGTATGTTTTCCCACACTATAATCTCACTGGAAATGAGATGTCACTCTAACTTGCTTTATTTCTGACATTGCGGACCTCACCGGTTGTCAATCATAACACATTTTAATTTTTTAAGATCTGTTGGTATCACAACAGTATCTTTTATTAACATAATAGAGTAGCCACACAAGTAGTTATTACGTTTTAAGTATTTCCTATTTCAATTATTATGACTTTTTGTGAAAAGGCTCATTTGAGTGTTGACAGATGAAAATATTACACTCTATTCGAAGATTATATGACTTTATTTAAGAAAACTCTACAATCAGTATTTAACTAATCAGGTCAAAGTTCATATTTTTACAGTGATGAGGTTACAGGGGGGCGAGAGAGAGGAAAGAAAACAAAGATTAAAATAGGAAGAAAGGGAAATAAAGAAGTGAGGAGGCAATGCAGTTTTACCACCAGGACCTCTCTGTTTGTATGATTTTTAGCTGAAAAAGAAAGAGTGAGCACAGCTAGAATCCAGCCAGGAGGCGAGGGACAAGGAGGAGGAATGAGAGAAACACTGATAGGATGACTATGGGAGGGCAGTCAATGAGGCAGAGAAAGAGAGAAAAACTCAGAGTTGATCTGATGGTTGTCTGTCTCTGCTACACACTCTTTTTCTCCTTTTTTTCCCCAATGCTCTCTTTCTCAATCTCTTGTTCTGTCACTTTATGCATTTTCTCTTTCCTTTCTTAATTTTCTGTCCACTAGGTGGAGGGTATCAACTACCCTATATTATCTGTCCTTCACTTCCTTCTCTCAAGTGGTCTTTAGCCTAACTGTTTCAGGAATGTGGATTCATTCATTATTCATTTGTTCATTTATATATATATATATATATGTATGTACACAAATGTATTTCTTTGATCCTGTTTGAATAAAACCTAAAAGAATGGTTCATCTTTCCACAGATGTTTACTATAGTTAAAGCTCAGAATTAAAACTTATAGCCAGTCACGTCTCCCTGCACCTCTTGAAGTTGCACTTTCTTGAAACACACTTTTTCTTCACCAATTAGACTTAAGGCCTGTCCTCACTTGCCCTAACAAACAGATTTATTCATTTGCATGCTCTGCCTACACTGATACATGGTCCAAAATGTAAAACCTACACTACATTGCTCACAAATAGTTATGACCACTCCAAGTACAATTTATATAGATTTGTCTCATCTTTAAGGTTTACCATGGGCTGAGCCAGTTTATAAAGCAGAATAATAGCATCAGGGCAATAAGGGCAGCTACCAGAGGGGACTGTGTTGTACAATACAGAAGTAGTAAGTTTGGGCAAAGCCACCCACTATTGGAACAGTCTACCTATTGAATTAAGACTAATTACCTAACCTTTACATATAAACTTAAGACATGGCTTAAAGCAAACCAAGCTTACAATCATGAGTAATCTTAAAACATAATCTCTGGCACTGCCTTAATGTAATGTAATTGTTTTATGTATTACTTCTGTTAGTTCTGTAATTTATCTATTATTCAATTCAATTCAATTCAATTCAATTTTATTTGTATAGCGCCAATTCATAACAGAAGTTATCTCAGGACACTTTTCAAATAGAGCAGGTCTAGACCGAACTCTTTAAAACATTAATTACAGAGACCCAACAGTACCACCATGAGCAAGCACTTAGCGACAAGGGCAAGGAAAAACTGCCTGTTAAAAGGCAGAAACCTAGGACAGATCCTCCGGCTCTAGGTGGGTGGTCGTCTGTCTCGACCAGTTGGGGTGAGAGAGAGAGAGAGAGAGAGAGAGAGAGAGAGAGAGGCAGAGAGAGAGAGAGCGAGAGACAGACAGACAGGTGCACAGCAACAACAGTATTGGCAATGGCAATCTAGCAGGACCATGGCAGGAGGCTCCACCAGGATCGATAAGAACCTGCAAGACGAGAAAGCACAAGAACTCCGGGGAAGAAGTGAAGTTAGTAACATGCATTAATGGAACATGAATGAGTGCAGAAAGAGAGAGGAAGGGAGGAGCTCAGTGCACCATGGGAAATCCCCGATAGTCTAGGCCTATAGCAGCATAACTAAGGGATGGTTTATTATATTGCATTGTTTTGTAGTACTTGTTGAAGCATTGTATTGATGACATTGGGCACTTGTATATTAAAACCTGCCCAGGGACTATGGATGAAAATTTGCTTATTAGCTAACTTTGGCACAATTACATTGAAATGTAAACTGCAGTGTTGATTAATGTGCATTGTTCCTGGTAAGTAAATAAATGCATCAATAATAATTAAAACAAATTTAACTTTTAACAAACCACCACAAATGGTGGATGCATATTTTTTTCACTGATGCCAAAAAGCAAGGAAAAGGAGGAGAAGCAGGCAATGCAAATAGCTCTGCAATAAGCCTGCCGGATTGTATTTTTGTATTAGTTCTCTTGTTTAAAGAAGGGGCACGTCGGTCAGCAAAACACTTCCATGAAGGCTGCTCCCCTGTATCCTTGCTCATAGCTCCTCAGAGATCGCTCCTCAACCCTCAATTGTTGCTACTCGGTGCAGAAATAAGTGCTTTGGGACAGCCTGAAGATGGCGGACCAGAATAACTTCTGGTTCAAGCAGGGGCGGAGCTAGAGGGGTGGCCAGGGTAGCACTGGCCACCCCTGGAACCTGATTGGACACCCTGGGTGCCACCCCAGTTGATTAACAGGTCACTGCACGTCACATCGAAAACAACAAGATTTTTAAACGCAAACAGAGAAGGTATAAAGAATAAACAGATAACAATGAAGACGAAGGGAGATATTTCCAACTTTTTTGCAAAAAAAAACAAATCAGGCACAGATCAGGCACAGACAGACCTCAGCCCAGATATCAGCAGCCCGGGCAGCTCCCAACATGAAACTAGCCAGGCAAGTCATTCATTAATTCTCATACCAATGGCGTCTTTATTTGATCATTGAGCTGAGTCTTGCGTCTAGTGTCCGTGATGTGCAGCCTTCTCTTTGTTTTGCCAAGACACCGACTTTTCCCATGGGTGTTTTTGATTTCCTAATGGATGACGGTGCACCGGTTTAATTGCTGCACCAGAAACTGAAAGTGAAACTTAGGTCCATTTCCTCCAGCCACTTTCTGTCTGTCATAGAGCTCTTTTTTCTGAGTTTAACTCAACAGTTATTAGGAAATGTCAGTGTCAGTGCCAGGTTAGCTCAGTCGGTAGAGCTGGCGACCCATGTACAGAGTTGCTGCAGTGACCCGGGTTTGAATCCGACTGGCGGTATCCCAGGATTTTCCTTTATTGGGCCTAGTATATTGCCCCCCTCATAAAACCTTGACCACCCTCTAGCCACCCCCCGTATAAAAGTCTAGTTCCGCCACTGGGTTCAAGGGAGAATTGATGAGCGAGGAAATGTCAAATAAGAGACTTGGGATGTATCGTTGGTGTTTACACTGTTAGCACAGGAGCTTTGGACCACTGGGAGGAAAAGGTTTTCTGCCCAGGACTCGTGAGAGGAATGTGAAAACTACCTCAGTGTTGTTGGACTGAGGACAAAATAGATACTACAATGGCCTCTTGGGGTATAAAGTGGTATTCCAAGACAGAAGGGGTTGGGGCTAGCTGGTTAGCACATCTCTGCAATACAATACATAGACATCTCTGAAATAACATCAAAACTGTTATTTCTTCACATTAAGTTTTTTGAATCTTTGAATATTTTAAACAAAAAATCTTATTCTTTCTTATTCTTCTTTATATTGCAACTTTAAAGTGGCAGCTCTTTTTGACATAAAAGTCAGCAATAAGAGAGCAAATGTGAGCAATTTGTAAAGTTTTTATTTTTTAATTTTATTTGGACTGAGTAGTAATTGGCACTAAGAGGAGGTCAGGGCTAACAGGCCATGGATAATAAAAAATAACTAATTAACTAAATAAATAAATAAAACAAAGAAATAAATCCTCATAAAATACCCAAAACTGTGCTAAATACAACATACACTACACTCACTCTATTTATCTTTGGTTTATGCTTCCTATTGATGAGTTATGGTACCTATGTTTTATTTGATTTCATTTACACGTTTTTTTCATATTATCAGCACAAAATGTAGATCAGGCAGGGGTTTCTGTACATTAAAGTAGAACAGTGAGGTTAGGTGCCTTTCCCAGGGGCACTTTATAGGTTTTATGGGAGCAGAGTGACATTCACAGTTTCATTTCCCAGCATATGTTCTTCCATCTGTGTAACAAATAATGTGAACGGCTAAAGTTGCACACTTGCAGATACGCTTCTAACCTGTAAATCTTTTAGTGAGGACACACTGTCTTCTTCTTTTTTTTATCTGTTGTTAATCCCGGTTTGTTCTGCTGTGGAAACTACTTATCAAATTATCTTCAGTACTGTATTTGTTCTTTTCTTATCTAGAGTATATCCTTCTTCTGTGCTGCAGCAAATAGGCTACCGAACTTCCCCACAGGGATCATTAAAGTTTCATCCAATCTTAAAAGAAAGAAAAATAGAAGATAGCACAATTTGCGAGGCATATTAAATAACAAAGAATGCATGTAGATGCTTCTTAAGATGATGTCGCTTTCCAGCGTCACACCGAGCCTCAAGTCTGCCAACAAGATTGATCGCTACGCAAGCAATTGAACTTGTTCAAACGTGTACTTTTGAGTTAGATGCATATTATTTATCTTCTTATCTGACTTCTTACACCTGAAAAAGGTGGGTTTTCAGACTTGTGAAGACTGCATACTCCTTATCATATCATTACAAAAGCTATGCTGCATTACGAAGGCGTGAACCGCAGATGGGTAAAGTCAACGCATACTTCATTCTCAACTCAATGCACTGTAGTCCTTTTATTGCATTGTGAGGGAGTTTTAATGTTGATGACGTGTTTTCTGTCAGGCTCCACTGTATGGAATACTGAGACAATGCTAATCTTTTCTTCTGTTTGAAAGCAGCAAGAAACTATGTGCTGTTGTTAAAATAGTTCAATAGTAACTCTTTCCCTTATGGGGCAAATTAGTTTATGGCCTTCTTCTTATGGAGATCTAGATATAGGACTGCAACAGGTACACAAGAAAAGTAAGTTCAGTCAGGACCACTTTTGTCAAAATAACTTTTATTCCAAAGCAGAATGTTACATTTGGTGGTATGGCTCTGTTCTGGGACCTCCTTGCCCTTCCACATGCCTACGTGGAAAACCTTTCCATGTATGCACCATGTGCATACATGGAAAGGTTTAAGACGAGGAGAGCGGCAGCAGAGACCCCCCCCAGAGAACAGAACAGAGTAAGCATCAATGGAAATCAGAAAATGACATTGATTAATTAGATACAACATAAAAAGGAGGAGCAGGGGTGAAGCTGGGTTGCAAAACGACTTGTAGAGGAAGCAGCAAAGATAGGCAAGCTAAAGCAGCTTAAATAAGGCGTCCTGAATTATATTTGCCAATTGGATGCTTGAGGGAATCAGCTGAGCCGTCAGCTGGCTGTATATCGTTTCCAATAGGAAGCTTAGGAGGAATCAGCTGAGCCATCAGTTGATGTGCGTTTACGATTAGCTGTGATCAGCTGATGTAGCTGGAATTGAGAGCTGAGCTTGACTTCGTGGCCTGCCTGAACTAACGCTGTGCTTAATTTTTGCTTCAGCTCTGAAAGTTTTGTCAGAGTGATGAATGGACGTAAATGCACAGACAGAGTTATATGGAGGTGATTTAATTTTCCTTTTATTGTTGTACAGTCCATACATTTTAAAGGTCCAGTGTGTAACATTTCGAAGGACCTATTGGCAGAAATGGAATATAATAATCATTGCACGAGACATGATATTGTTAACTTAAAAGTTTTTCCCCTCACCCATCTGTGCTCTACCCACACCCTTCTTTCTTTTCCTCACTCACATTTTCTATATAAATTTCTGTCTCCAACTCTGTCTCCTTTCTAGCAAAAACAAGTCAATGAACAATGGATGGAAAGGCTGAAGTTGCAGAGGAGTGAATCTAGTCTTTCACTACTGATTAAATTATCAGCTTGGCGCCCCATTGGAGGCACAAAGGCATGAAATTGCTTGACATTTTTTCTCCTTACGCACTCTGCCATTAGCCATTTCCTCAGCTACATTTCACAGCGAGGAGGACAGCAAGAGCCTCTGAAAGTCGTTTTGGAGTAACTCAAGGATTTGTCAAGCGTTGTGTTGTGTAAAGGTAGACAGACATTAAACTTCATGAAAAAGATGCCTGTGCAAACAGACAAACTGTAGAGTAAGTGTGAAATGAAGTGACTGTTGGAGAACATACTCTGAAAATAGAAACATCTGAGGCTACATCTTTATGCATATATACACACAGACACAGTTTATTTTATTTTATTATTTTAAATTTAAGCACCCAGAGTTGCTGAAATGTTTTCATTAGTGATCATAACCTCCTTGTTAACACCGGCACACACATAGACCAACACAACTAGACTTCTGTCTCTTGCTCTTTGCACACACATTCTTTCCACAAAGACAAACCTCTAATGTACCTTGACTCTCTCCTGTCCTACCTCAGTAGCTCAATAGGGACTTTTATAACTTTTTAAAACAGCCCAAGGCTTTCTCTTTTCACCCCCCTGCAGGACTCATGGGATGATTCAAACACGCTGCACCACCCTCCCTGACCCAGACACAGACACTACAAAAGTCAGGGGGCCTTTATGCATTCTGTCTCGATTTAACTCTCTAAAAGTCAAAGGCTGTCGCTTTTCCTGTCTTCAGTCTTGTCTCAATGCATCACTCAACACCACTTCTTAAAATTTTAAAAGTTTTCAAAGTGCTTCTTGGATGGGATTGGACGTTGGCAGTAGGGGCACTGAGGCAGATGACGGAGCATTTAACGTGAAAAGGTTAAAGGTTTGCGTCCCAAATGGCAAGGTGGCGATAAGGTGGTGTGGCTTTCAATGGTTTTGAAGAGGAAAAGGGCAGGATGAATGTCAGCCAAGTCTTCTGGGAAATATAAATCACACTAAAAAGCCAGGATTTGAACATTTTCCGCAAGGCTTTCTGCACAACCTCTGACACTGCTTTCAAAAATATACAAAATTAAGTCATTTCTTTTGAAAGAATGCAGATTCAGAAGGTTGTATTTATGACCACAAGGGAAATTCCATCGAGTCAGCCATCATGCACAGATGATGTGTGAATTCTGTTTCTTTTTTCCCCCACATTTAGTAATTACAGATTCTATGGATAAAATCCAATATTTTGAATATCCCTGAAATGCTGATATTTTTGAGAGAAATGGTCTGCCATGCTTCACTGATGACTAAGGCAGTGGCAGTTCACAAAAGCATTTGTTTCTTGAAATGAAATAGTTCACTTAAACAAACTGAAAGTGAGAATGATATTTTTGAGGTTAGTGAGAGCTAAGAATCGAAGATGACTTTGAAACCATAAAGGGGAAGCTGATGAGTTGGTCATGCAGTATTTATTTAAAATTTCAGAAACTATTTTTTAAAATTTACAAATAACCTTTACAGCCAAAATGAAACATGGAAAATAAGACTTCAAATACAAAGGACCTTAAAATGTGGTTTGCAAAATATGCCTATGAATTTTATATTCCATTTCTGCCAATACAGCCTGCTAAATGTTACGCAGAATATTCTTAGATATCACATTCCGGTGCATCTATACTTCTGATTTCTGTCTTTCTTTTTGAATATCAGAATGTACCTCTCCCCTTCTTCCTCTGTTTTTCCCCAGAATGAATTAAGATAAAAACCATTTCATGTTGATGTATTTCTGTCCTGCTTATCTTGTCAGGTTGGACAAATATGGACGCTGTATAAAATGGCCTTGTCGCGACTGAAGGTCAAAACAGATCTATGAGAGAGAGGAGGGGGCCTGGGGATTGTTGGCGTGAGAGAGCGAGAGAGAAAGGGAGGAATAATGTAAGAATTGGAGGCAGAGAGGGAAAGGAGACAGTTTTCTCTAATAATAATGAATTGCAAAGATAACAGCCTAGCTGCAGAATCCTGCTATCTGCACCATGAAAAAACACAACCACGCGAGGGCCTGACCAGAAACGTTATGGCTTTTTGTGTGTACACACGGTTGTGTATGTGTGTTACAGAGTGACTTACAAAGACAGTAGACGTGAGACTTAGCATTTGACTGAGCATAACCGACAGTTAACTACAGTCATGAATCATATGTTTTACTTTTATATTTGATAGTCACAAGATATGATCCTCAGTTCAGTGGAGACCACGAAGATATGAGCATCTTTGTGTACAAGCATGTGTGCTAGCAGCCATGCTAGCGGCTTTGTGGGCATTTCACTCTAAACTCATCACTAGCATGCTAAATATATGTTATATATTTTGTTAAGTTTTGTATTTATATTATCCCAAATGTTTCCAATAGTTCTGTCAGTTAAACGCGCTATTAACAAACCCATTTTAACGCCCTCAATTTTTTTATTGTGAGATTAACGTCCTTTTTGGCCTAGCACACTTTGTAGTTTTTTTCACATGCTGTTGCAACAACTAGTAACATTAGAAAAACTACAACACCACATCGGATCTAGCTAGACCGGAAACAAAACAACAGGCACGCCGCACAGAAGTAGTAGAAGTTACGTTTTGAGTGGATGGCGAGCGCAAGATGCCGAAATGGATGCCATCAACAGGCTTGTCTGTTTGAGTAACTGGCTCAAAGCAAAGAAGTAGTAGGCTTACCTTTTATTGGTAACCGTTACTGTTCATTCTTTCTGAAATAAGAGGCTGGGTTGAGCCTCTGATGAATAAAGAGCAGTAGCCTGACTGCTATGTTCAAAGAAAACTTGAGAAAAGTATTAAGCCATGGTTTAACTGCACTGTAGGCTGAATCCAAGTTTACCTTACATGTGCACTTTGTAATTTTATTTTGTATCGCCCTGTTTTGATCCCTTAGAAAGGCCTGTTGAAGGAGCTGTTTGTGGGACAAAGTATTTTTTTCACCCTTTGATTGATGGACAGTGTTACATTGTGTGAGAGATTATTTGCTCCAAGTGAGAATGTTAGTGTGAAATTGAACAATACAGTATATGCCAATGTTGTTTTCAATAAAAAAAAAAACATTTGCACAAAGTAAGCCGATCCACTTTTCCATGTTGATAAGAGCATTAAAATGAGAAAAAATAATGGGACAAAAAGAAATCAAGGGACATTTAGACTAGATAAAAATGTGCGATTAATTGCGAGTTAACTATGACATTAATGCGATTAATCGTGATTAAATATTTTAATCGTTTGACAGCACTAGTTTCCAACAATGATCACTGGTGGTAGGAATGACATACTGGCCATCCCTTCCTTGTTTTTAAGTCATTATTTTCCTCAAACTCGCAATTTAACAAGTAATCCCAAAGCCCATATGAGAATGCTGATACCTCAAGTGAGCACAGGACACATTCATAAATTAAGAACATCATCATTCAAAGAACAGCAATAAAATATACAGCATTAACACTGGCCTCCAGACTCTCCTCCAACACATAAATTATACAAAGTTAATCAAGTTGAAACTTGTATGAAACCTCAAACCCAATTTTTCAGCTGTTAATCAATGTTCATGGCAATTTTATTATAAAACCCATCCATCCTGGTAATACTCAAAATAATGCATCACAAAGCAGCATTTTCTGAGGTTTTCTGTTTCCAACTACTGACAGTGACAGAACTGATTTGTTCTTACAGTTTAAGGATTACAGACATTATCATACAAGTTATTTTTATTTTTTAATATTTTTTTTTTCATTACAGTATCTCCTACTCAGACACTCCTATGTTTGCCTTCGCTTCCTCATGCTGCTTGCATTACATTATCCCTTGAGTGTTAAAATCTTTATGCCAAAGAAAATTTTAAAAAGTTTGTGGTGGTCAAATTGTGTAAATGAGTAGTTGACATCCTGGAGATATGAGTTTTCCACCTTACAAATGTACAGATACGCTACATTATGACTCTTTATGGGCAATTTTAAACTGAGGAAAAACTGAGGTAAAGTAATGGATGGCATGTTTGTGAAGGGAACCGACAGGTGAGTTAAAACAAAGGCGATAGCAAACAGGGAGTGTGGTGTTGAGAAGGAGAAAGAGGGTCCAGACATAGAGTGAAAGATAGTCAGTATGTATGTGTGTGCCTGTCCATCAGAGCAGGTTTAAGCCTGCAGCAGCGTCACTGTAATTGCCTCAGCTGTCAAACCAGCCAAAGATCCTCACATCACTGCTGTTGACTAGGCCAGCAAGCTCTCTATCTCTCTCTCCCTCTCTCACTCTCCCTCTCTCTCACCATTGCACATGCAAAACTTTAGGATAATGAATAATAGGATAAGTTGTTTTGTTTTCATTCCCTGCACCTTTCTTTTAATATTTGTCTGTCTGTGTGGTTGTCTGTCTCTCTCTTTGTTTCTCTTCTTCTTCACCTCTGAGTGCTGCAGCATACACTCTTTTTACAGATCAATAAGTCAGGCCCAATGTGAAGTGTCTGCTTCCAAAACTTATTATATCACTTGGATACTCAGCACTGCACAGCAGCAAACCTTCCCTCACCTTTAATCCACCTCATGACTCTTCTACTCCTCCAATACCCTTACCTTCAACCCGGAATAAATACCACAGTTAGCTCTGACAAACAGCAAACTCAGACATGTTGACCGAGGAAGGAGTTTAATTCATAGAGGTCTTAATAAACCATTAAATTAAAAAAATATATATATGAAAATGTCAATTGGCTGGAGTTCTTTTATTCTCTTATGAGACACAAATCTGGAGACTTTTTATATGCTGGTAAAAGCCTGAAGATAACAAAGTAAGCTTTGTTGAAACTTGGGCAGTTTCTTCTAATAGCTTTCCATTTCTCCAAACAAAGTACAGGGCACATCATAAGTCATTAAGTCTGATACGGACTAATAAACTTCCATTTTCATTCAAATACGAGGAGCAAATTAGTGGGGTGAGATGACTTAACTGTAATGCAAACCAGTGTGTTTTAAGCATTTTCTTAAATCAAGTGACATCTTGACACTAGTGTTCTGCTCTACTTCAGCCTATTACAACTTAATGAAAGAGAATAATAAATCTGTTGAATCTGCATTTGAAATGAACTCAATAAGTTGATGTTCTTTTTGTCTAAAAAGATGTATATAAGTACTCAACTCAATGGCTTCTCAAGGTGAGTCGCTTTTACAATCAGATAAAACAACCAACTAATGAAGCACATACACTGAAAATAAAAGCAGCAGAAAAGGAGCAATGTAGAAACAGAAATATATTTTAAAGTGCCTGTTCATTACTCGGGTGCAACCAAACATGGAAAACCACTGTCAAGGGAGCTTTTCTCTGTCTGCTAATGTTTAGTTCTTTAGATTGCAACCCTGAAATGTAGAATTATTCCACACCAAAAGGCTTGTGAGGAGAATATACATTTTCTCCAACCTGGGGACTCTAGTGAAGGGAAGGGCATTAACAGAGGAAGCTCGGTACGATAACTGCCAGCCAAAGTGCCTTTGGCCAAGGCACTGATGCTTGTTTATGTCTCTGTTGTTTGGCCACAAACTGGACACACGTCCTGAGTTCTGTTAATCTACCCTTTGGCTTGAATGCGTTATCCCTTCAACCTCTCAGCAGGGATTGGGAAACCAACCTTCTGAAGTGCCCTTGAGCAACCCTTGTCTGGAAAAGTGCCCTTATAGCAAAGCATTTTTTTTCTTATTTGACTTTTGTTGTGAGAGCGCTGCTTAATTTGTTATACTCATAAATTGTAATTCTGTCCACTTTGCCGAAATCTCTCTTTATTTAATTTCACTTGCCAACATGCCCTTGAGCGAAGCACTGTGCTTATCTAACACCACCAAGCTGTTTAATCATCTCATGTTGTTTTCAACTTTGAGTCACAGACTTAGCTACTGACCCTTCACGCTCCAAGGGGAGTGACTCCGACCATGGCCAGAGCACTTTAGAGCAGTAACAGTTCTTCATATTTGTTCTTGTAGGTTTTCTGAAAGACAAAGGAAAGAGTTACTACATAGTAAAATGATTAGAAACCCCCCAAAAAACTCAGTAGTTCTTGAAAAAAGTAGGATGTATTAGGTCACTCTATGGGCAACCAAATATTGGCTATGCAGCGTTAGGTACCTCAAAATGATTTGTGCAATACTTTAATAATTTGCAATAATCTGAGTCTTTACAAGGATGTTTTAAATGGATTTTCATACCCTTTACCCTAACCCTAACAATAACCAAAAAACTGCTTGGACTAAAAACTGTCCTTTTATACAACACAGAACAGTAATACACAAGCAATGTTACAATAACTTCATGACTTCATGTTCCTCAGACCATAGAAAGAAGTCTGTCCAAACAAGGTTTTTTAAAAGGGCACCGAAAACAATTCACCAATTACTTAAAGTTGAAAAGTTGAAAAGAAACCTTCCTTAAGAACATGGCAGTGGTGATACCTTTTCTATCCAAAGTTAAAATGTTATAAATAAATGTTTGTCATTTTAAGAGATTTGATTGTTGTAGAAGCTGCAGTCATTGTGACAGATAGCAAATGTGCTCCTCTTAAACCATCTAAATCCAACAGGTTTAGGAAAGGTACAAAAAGGTACAATGTAACAATGAAAAACAGCACTTACTAATTTGTTCTTTACTTTTAAATTGTGTGTTCAAGAGACAACATGCCGTTCAATGTTTAACTTCATGTAACACTAGAGGGTTGTACTGTATGTCACTGCGGGTGTGTGATTCCTTTGTTTCCACAGTAAATAGTGTGTGACTAAAGGGCGTTTATGCTTCCCAGGCTGGAGTCCCCGACTCGAACCCTGACCCTGGAGGCCCCCAGAGGGGTGGAGGTCAATGCTGGAGTGGGAGACTTTACAGCATCCTGTAGGAAAGACCTCCTGTTGCAGTCTTCAGAAGGAGAGGTGAGTGTGTTTCCATATTTTTGTTTGTGTGTGTCTGTGTAGGTGTGTGTATGTGTGTGTGTTTCTATATGAAAATGTCTGTGAGAATGAAGTGATGAGTATGTTTTGGTATGTTGGAGAATACTAGCCTGTATATGTGTATCTGTCTGTGTTGTGGAGTGTGTGGGTATTTGTTATTAAGAGAAATAGACAGAAGAGAGAAACTGACAAAAATAGCTATGTTCATGTGTAAATGGAAGGGACAACACAAAGTATAAAACCAGTCAGGTGTGTGTGTGTGTGTGTGTGTGTGTGTGTGTGTGTGTGTGTGTCTATAGACTCTGTGGCACTCTATAGTGTTGGGCCCGCTTCATTAAAGTACCTTATTAGGCTAATGAGCGTCATCAATCCAGGCGACCTTGTCCTCCTTTTCTCCCCTCCTCCTCTCATCCCTCCTTTCTTCCCCTCTTCTGTTTGGGAGAAGTGACTTCATTAAAGCTGGTTTGATGAGGTTCCCTGTCAGTTGCTGCTGCTCTGTGTGTGTATTTGTATATGTGTATATCATTGTTAGCCTGCTATCTCACTGTCAAGCTCTTTGCATAGCAGCCTGCCACGTTGCGTGAGCACCAAAGCAGACTTAGCCATTATCCGTGTGTGTGTGTGTGTGTGTGTGTGTGTGTGTGTGTGCATGTTTTTGTGTGTGAATGACAATGACAGTGAGTGCGACGAACGAGAGGGGGCCATTCTTCTGTTAATTACTGAGTTAATGACACACTATGCTCCAGTGGACATGCAACATGGCAGGCTGATGCACACACACACACACACACACACACACACACACACACACACACACACACACGAGTCCTCTATCACAAATACACACAGTCACATTCTCATACACAGCCCAAAACGCACACACATACACACACACACACACACACACACACACACAGATAATATAAGTCTGCGATAAGAACAGTAAAAGTTTGATGCTCCTCTTCTAAACTCATTTCTCATTTCCTCTCCTGTATCACAATATGTTTTATTCTCTTCTTTTCTTTTTCTCCTTCTGCTTTTCTTTTCTTCTCCTTTCTTCCTCCCTCTCATTTCCTTATTTTGTTTCTTTCCAATGTGCCTTACTTTTGAAAAGTAGACAACTGTATCCATGTGACCAGACACTAGAGGGTCTGAGTTAAATTAAGCACATGGAGGTCACCAAACTCTTGGGACAGCTTTGGCATATTGGTAACAAAATAATAAGGGAGAATGTCAGATATATAATAGATGGTGGTATTTTCAAATATATAATTAATATGTGCAGCCAGGCAGAGTGCCATACAGTGTACTACAGCTGTGGAGAGAGCACATAATGCATTGTAGGCTGTGTATGTCTAGACAAATACTACATGACTAGGCCTCAAAATAGTACAAAAATGTCTGCCTCAAGTAAAAGTATTTTGTGTCATTGTTATTTCAACTATGAAGAGGTAAATGTTACAAAATAGTAAAAAATACCCTATTTTGAAAGAAAAAAAGAAAACTCTTGGTGACTCTGCCTGGACTATGTTTTTATTGCATATCGTACCAATAATATGTCAGGTGGATAGTTTTTTTTGTTTTTTTTAGGCGACAACGTGTTTTAGCATTAGTAAACCTATAGTCCCACATTTAAGTTAAGGTCTTATACAGATGTTATTTACTATTGGCTTAATGTCTGATGCAAAACCTTCCTTATCACTTGAGTAAAACCAAAACAACTGACTGCTGAAATGGTAAGAGGATCTATCAAAAACTAGGGAAGGCAATTAATTTGACTATTAATTTGAGAGAATACTTTCAATGGGGACAGATTACTAAATTGAGGAAACAAAGTAAGTATTTGAACATACAATTTAGTAATCTGAGAGAATGATCTGTTATTTTGGGTATTACTGCAGGCCAGTTTAGCTCTCCATGGTTCTCTGTGTGGTTGCATGGGTTTCCTCCAGGTGTATCGTCACATGTGCATAAAGTGTGAATGTGACTGCTTGTCTATATGTGTTAGGCCTGTGATAGATTGGTGACCTGCTTCTAACCTAGTGTATGACTCCTGCTCACTGCAACCCCGAACAGGATAAAGTGTCTAGAAAACAAATAAATGGATGAATGAATTTATAATTTAAAGGTACAGATTACTTATTTTGAGAAAAGTTTGCCCTCCTTCGGGGTCTGAAAAAATTTCACGCCACACTGCCCCAAATGTTGTCACATAACAATGAGAAAGGAAGTAACTAAATAATAAAAAAGAAATAATAATAACTCATAAAAAAGGATACACGGTTAGTGAAGTAATGGTCACCATGATCGGCAAATTGTTGTTTGTTTATTTTCCTTGCATAAATCATATTCATTCAACTTAGTTTGACTCCATATTTTCACCCTTGGTCATCAATGCCGCCCCTGCAGTGGCTCTATGATCCACCAGTGGGCCCTGCCCCACAGTTTGAGAACCACTGAGTTCTGGAGAGTCCAAAAGTACTGAAATCCCAAAGCTAGTCTGGCTGAGGTTCCAGTGAAACATTTCTGGGGGCAGATAGTTGGCTAAGTTTGCAGGTCTGATGCCATTTGTTTTTATCCTTTTCTTTTGGTCTGTGTCATGCAGTTTTTTGATGGAGGGCAGACATCCAATCACCTGCTCAGCAGAGCCGAGCACATTGGGTGCCAGAGAGAAACTGAGGCTGTTTTAATCATTTATGTTGTTACCCATGGTGCCCTTCTTACATCGTGGTGTTTGTGTCTATCGTATTGTTATGGCTGTATGATTTTACTGTTAAACTGAGTGTAAAGGCAAAAAATAATTTTAACAAGGCCCTTTGCTTCTTATTTAAACTTCCCCTCTACCCCTTACCATGTCCCTTCTTCTCTCACATCTCTCCCTTGTCCCTTATTTTCTACTTTCTTCCCTTTCTCATCCTCCTTTAGTTGTTTTTGTTTGTTTGTTTTTATTTACTTTCCTCTTCTTCATCTTCTTCTCATCCTCCTCCCCCCTCCTCTCCTTCTCAGCCTCTCAGTCCTTCATCTCTAAGTAACCCAGCCTATCTAATTAACTTTCCACTGCCAGGGTTATACATCACTGTGGCTGTCACTTCCCAGGGAAAGGGGTGGGGAGGGAGGATTATAATTTTTACCTCTTTTCTGTCATCTTTCTTTCTCTCTCTGTCTCTGTTTCGTGTATTCTTTTGTCTCTTTCTGTTGTTCGTTCATCCATTATCTCTCTCGTTCTCTCTTTCTCTCTGTGTGTGTCTCTCTCTTTCTGTCATCCCTGCATAAATAGATGTCTCCCTATTAATGGTGAACAATAGCATTAAGTAGTGTGTAACGAGGATTGTGGTGTGTGTCTTTGGCTAAGCTTGATACAATGAAAGGCTTGAGAAAATGACGGACCAACCTTGTCACCCTTTACTACGGCACCCGTTTGCCACACATACTGAAAAAAACCTCACTAAGGAATGCTACAAGAATGGTGTTCAGAAGGCTCAAATTGTCCAAATGATTACAGTGTCCTTACACAGTGTAAAATGTCAGCTGTAGAGCAACTCTTCTGACAAAAATGTAAGGTTACACTTAAAAAAAGGTAGCCATGAGAATATAACCCTCTTTGGCAGAAAGGGCTGAGGGCAAAATATATTATTATAACCCAGACTAATTCCTATGGTGGAAAAAGGGGGCATCGCATCTTTTTGGTTTATTTTCTCTTTGCATTAATCTTTCAGTCACTCCAGTACCCAACAAAATACCACCTGAAATCCAAATACAGGCCTTATGCTAAATGGCTTAGCCTAGCATAGCTCAGTTGTGAGATGTCTGTGGGCTGATTTGCAACTTTGCTTAAGCAGGGCAATGCACCTTTAAATGTATCTAAAGAATGATAGATGGTCTAACAAAAGTAGACCTTGTACATACCAGATCTAGTTACTAAGTTACTAATTTCACATCAACAAATAAATTAGATTAAACTATTAAACTTAAAATCTAAACCTATGACATTGTCTCATTTTGGGTAAGTATATGAAATAAAACACATATTCTCAAGAAAAATGTAAATGTTTAAAATGTATATCTTTCAGCAAAGCACAATACTTATCATGTATTCATAATAATGAAGTCCTATCAGTTCAAAGGTGACCCTGACCACTGACCTGGAAGAGCAAAAGAAATGTGTTTCCCTACAGGGTCAACTAAAGATAGACAAACAGACAAGCTGACATACTGTATCTGTCGAGACATTACAGCATGAGTTCAATCAAGTTGTCAAATGTAATCGAGAGTTGATGTGAAACTGTCCTCCAAACAATATGCTTCTCATATATATCATATTTATTATAACCATATCTGACCAAACAACTTTTGGTTTCTCCTTCATCTCTCTCTGCAAGAAGACACTCAACACTTTTATATTTTTTTTTTGTTACTTTTCTTTTGAAAAGTGTCCTTTGATTTTTCTCTTTTGACCATTCATTATTCGTGGGTATATAGCTGAATTCTAAAATATCAGAAAGATGCTGTGACTACACAAAGAACAGCTCCAGGTTACATTATTCACACATGAGGTAATTTTGCATTTTGGGAGCAGATGATTATCCTGACATTATTAACGTTGCCATATATCGGTAAAAATATACAATTCAGCCATTTCAAAAGCTGACTGTTGTGAAGGAACAACTTTAAAGATATTGTATGGAGGCAGGAGGGCAAAGACAGTCAGGTAAAGTCTGGTAAAGAGACAGACAGATACAAACAGACATGAGGAGACAAGAAGAGAAGCAACCTGAATGGCAGATAAATCAGTTCAACAAATAGAAACTGGCATACAGGCAGAGTACTCACTGCAGCCATATACTGTTGGACATCCCAACTATTTTATTCTGTGTTTTCTCCTGTCTGTCTGCATGCCCCAGTCTGGTGCTGGCTCCTCTCTAGAGATCATACTATGCCCTTAAACCATTTTATGACATGAGTATCCAATGACATAATGTATCAGGCATCAGGCAGTCCATCCAGGGTCCATTTTATATGAGGACGTGTGTTATCCCAACCCAGTCTCATACAAAAATGTACCCTGACTACATTACAATTCACTTCGGACCAACGTAGTCAGGGTACGTTTTTGTGTGAGACTGGGTTGGTTATCCTTGACCTTAGAGGCACACATTTGATTGCTACCAAGATGATAGATTAAACTCTACAGCAATTGTTCTGACATTTATGAAAGTTATGATAATAATCTGTGACATTTTCATATAGATTTTTATATATAATTAGCCACAGACAAGGAAGCGTTTGCATTTCACATCCCCTCCTGTAGCTATCCCCTCTGTCAAAACCCTTTCAGCTCAGCATGCCCCTTGCAAACAAACAAAAATTTCACTAGACTTGACTAAACTAGAACACTGTTATTGTCCAATTTCAAGATGCTGAAGAGCTGAAATAGTGGAAATAATCTGTTGAAAATTCATCCAAATCACTCGTTTTACACAAACGTGTTGCAGTTACTGAGTTTACTATTTGGGTTTATTGTACAATTTTGAATATAATATGAAATATCCATAAAATATGTCACTTAGTCAGGGGTCGTCAGTTTACTAAATTATAGAAAAGGGGTCCCTTAAGGAAAAGGTTGGGAACCACTGCTATGGAGAATCCTCCTGCTTACCTGTCCAGCTCAAGTAGATTATGTGTAATGTCTGGTGTGACTGCTGACAATGGTGCTTACCATGGGACCACCAGGGTTCTGGGAGCTATCCAACAACACTTGCATTTGTTGAGCTTTGTAAAAGCTATTGCTTTTTTGTCTATTTGCAGAACATTTATTTTTATCTTGGAAATGTTATCGTTTACCAACTTCTGATGATTTTAATTTGCTGCCATATGCATCAAAATGACTGGTCATAAACACCTTAAGATGGTGCTGATAAATGCTGATAACTACACATCGATTTTCTTAACAATGTTTTTTTTTTTTTTTTTTCTTCTTTTATACTGTTTGCTCCCTCCTTTGTAACCTTTCTTACATACTTACCTACATACATTGGGCAGCAACACCATGTCATTGCGCTCATGTGTAGCATGTTACCAGTATACATCTCTCCCACAGTCTGCAAAGGAAGTATCACGTCTCTGTCTGCCAACCAGCCAAAATATACTTACATACACCCATAAAAAGAACAGCTTATCCAAATAGCATTCCTTTTCATCCATTCTCATACAAGCTTTCCCCGACCGCTGACACCATCAAATGAACAGGGGAGAGCGGATGAAGGGGGGGATAGAGGGAGGATCGGATGAGTAGGAGGTGGAGGAGGATGGCAGAAAATAGATGTTTCTGTCGATTTTGCAGGAGAAAATAAAGGCGTGCGGGACAGCGAGGCTTAAAGCCAAATCAATGTTGTCAGCAGCTGGCACTTAAGAAGGGGCCATTAAAGTTTAAAAAGTTTGGAAAGCAGCGCTGGAATTAGGGCCAAATGGGTTAGAGGTAGGGGAGCGCTGGCTTCCATTAAAATCAAAGCCAACAAGAGCTGACAGATCCTCTCAGGATTCCTGCAGTCCTCCTGGCTTTTTTTTTATCAACTCCCTTTCTCTCTCTCTCTCTCTCTCTATCCTACATTCATTCACTCCATCTTTCTTTGCTGTCTATCCATTTTCTTCAGGTTTGCCCACCCTCTCACTCCCTCTGTACTTGTATCTTTGTTGATTGTTTTTACTTTAACTTTTCATCAATCTATCCTTTCCCCTACACATCCCATCATATGCGCTTTATGCACCCACAGCTCTTTTCAGCAACTCTTTCAACTCTTTCTCTTTATATTGGAGAAGTTGTTTCGCCTCACTCGCCATTCATCTTAACTGACAACTCCTTAGAGAGTAGACCCCTCACAAACTGAAACATGGAACCTACATTTGCTAAAAATTAGTTGAGTTTTTATCATTGGCAGTTGTCAGCTGTAGAAATTCTGAGGATTTTGTAAGTCGGCAGACTGAAGTCACTAAAGTTAACTTTTATTTCCACTGATGGCTCCAAGTATCTGTTGGATTATAGCCTTAATATTAAACAGGATCATTGTCAAAGGGTTAGTAGTCAAATATTCTCTTTCTTAATAAATTTGGAGTGTCAGAAAGGCTACATTTGCTGTTAAGTGGAAAGGTCCAGTGCACTGGGATACACTGGAGCACCAATTAGTGTGCAAAATCGTTACATTTTGATGTTTATTTGCTGTTTGTTGAGAAGCAGAAAGCACAGAAATGCTCTCCGGGGAGTGATACTACAACACACAGCAAATACTGTCTAAATGCCATCGAGTAGGATGCTAAAGTAGTTTGTGGTTTTACTGGGAAACGCCTGAATGTAAATTATAGAGTATTCATGCAGGCGTTACATGTCTACTTGTTGTAATTTTGGTTTTAAGTGGTGGTGAACTCCATTGCTGACAGAGTTATAGCCAGTCAAAACATTTCTTTAGAGAGCATATGTTATTGTATTTATTTTATTATTATTATTATTATTATTATTATTATTATTATTATTATTATTATTATTCATGCACATGCATGGATTGTGCATGGATTAGTTCATTATTTTGTTGTATTATTATTATTATTATTATTATTATGAGGAAATTATGTTTGACATCTAGCAAGTAAACAATAGCAAAGCAATAGCTCTAACATAGAAAATTACACCATATACAAAATGAACAATTTGTGTTCCCTTTAACTTGTTTGGCAAAGTGCCATTACCTTTAATTGTTTTCAGTATGTAAATGAGTATACTGTGGGTTGAATGCCTTGCATGGTACATTTGCATTTATGTGTTCATGATATGAACAAAAATAATAATTGAAGTTTGCTTCTTCTGCTGCTGACTGCTGCAAGGTGAAATCAGGTTAACTACAGAAACTTTTAACAAAGTAAGGTTACCATGGAGTTTTATTGTTTGTTGACACATTGCTGGGGTTTATTAAGACGCTATAGCCTGGAGGTGTTATTGGCCTGGTACACTGGGACTAGCTTTTTTTCATTTTTCGCTGCTTGTTGTTTCACCTGCGGGTAACGCAGAGTGGTGAGTGAATTAGAATGCTGGCAGGGGGTAACTCCCTGTCGTACACATTGATGCTGTGGTGAAATATATCACATACACACAAAATAAGTAATAAAAATGCACATGTTAAAGCAATTAATACACAATGTATGTCGACACACACATATACATACTAGCTTCCAGCCACATACCAACTCAAATACCTAAAAATGCACAGACACTAAAACACATATATGTGCATTCACAGCACTAGAGCCCCTTTTTTTTGTTTTTATCAACTAACTCCACTCTTTGAGAATCTGCATCTATGTATGTGAATAATTGTGTGTTTGTAAGTGAGAGATAACAGATTATCAGATACCTGGCAATAGCTGGGAAGAGCGGATGTTTTTCAAAAGGTATAATTAACGTCAGAAAATTCATTAGCCAATACTTCACACTGCCCGAGGCCATCATCATAGATGTGTGTGTGTGTGTGTGTGTGTGTGTTTGTGATGCTGTCAGTCTGATGTAATTCTGTCTCAGTCTTTCAATGTGTGTGGGAGTTTTGTCTTTTTATCTCCCTCCTCTTATTTGTGTGACAATCTGTCACAGCATGTGTTTGTGTAATGTAATTCTGCGGCTGCTTCACCGTCACAGTGTTGTGTGTGTATGTGTGTTACTGTTACAGTCTCTATTTCTGTCTAACTGTGCATGTTTGCGCAAATGCCTTTGTCTGTCTAAGTTGTGTGTGTGTGTGTATGTGTGTGTGTGTGTGTGTGTGTAGTACAGTAGAGCAGACTGATATCGCTTTATGTCCCCACTACATCTGGGTTACTACACTCTCACTCTATCTCAAGCCACTGTCATTTAGTCCATTGTCAGCTCCCATTCCAGCGTCTGTCCATTCAACACGCCTAATGGTCTGTGTAATACACTCCGATAGCTTCACAACCTCCCACCTATTTGTGTTGTTGTTAGTGTGTGTGTGTGTGTGTGTGTGTGTGTGTGTGTGTGTGTGTGTGTGTGTTTGTGTGTCTGTGTGTGCGCACAGGGCAAGCAAGAGAATGAAAGAAAAGGAGAATGGGAGGCAAGGTGAGCTGAGGCTGAGAGAACATAGAGGTTGAACTGTGTGTGTTTGTGTGTGCAGAATTCTGTGTTATTGAGTGTCTATGTGCTGGTAAAACTGTTCCTGTTATTGTCCTTTCAACCTCTCCCCCCACACTCCCCTACTCATCCATCCTCTCAGTCAAATACTTTCGAATGGCTCGAATGGGCCCAAGCAAGAGTCTGATCATATGAGCGACACAGGCTGCATTTTTTGTCAAGCAATCAAGGCAAACCAACCTGAATGTGATTTCATCACATTTGAGATTGTTCCTTAAGAGCCTTTTATTTTAGCCGGAGGCAGCCACTCTTCAGTAGGGTTTTTCCCTACTGAATTAGACAGCTTCAGATACTTTCACCTTTAGCATTTTTTTCTGTATTCATTCACGCTTGGGTATGTCTTCCAAACAAAAAAATAAAGAGAACAATAAATAAGGAGATGCCACTGTTCCACAAGGAATGTCAGTTTATTGTGTAGTGGGCAGTGGACAATTTGAACACACCAGTTAACCAATTAGTTAGCCAATTATCTTTTAATCAGACAGATAAAGCGGGTAAGGTAACAGACACAACTTTTTAAAAAAACTTCTTTTAAACAGTAATTAGATCCAGGAAACTCAAGGAGACAATTAATGGCATCCATTCATTTACAGGTCTACAAATAGAATATAATACTTATAGGTATATTTATCACCTAAATATAAGAATTATGGCATTTTTGTTACCTTAGAATGAGCATTCAGTTTCTACGGACAGACTAAACACTGGCTTTGGATAGAGCCCTTCTAGTTTTTTTCAAGTTTCACAGCCACCATAGACTTCACCACTAGCTGCCACTGAATCCTACATACTGGTCTCATCTAAAACACATTAACTACAGCTCACACTGGTAAACAAGAGCGAGCTTTGTACATTGGTACCAAAAGTATATTTGTCCCTTGGTGGAACATGTTTTAACACTTTTTACAGTGCTACTGATAAACATATAAAGATGCAGAAAAGAAAGTAAAGTGAAAGCTTAAGCTAAAGTGTCTTTGGGTATTTGTATCTAATATGACTGTATAAAATGTACCTGCATTTCTGTACCCCCTTAATCCTTCATACTCACCTCTCTTCCTCTCCTGTCCTCCCAGAATAGACTTCCTCCTCCTCCCAGTCTCCAAAACACATTCATACACTCCTTCCCCCTCCTAACTACTCCTCAACACACTCCACAACACTCGCTCTTCCTCTTGATCTCCCTCCAAAGGCACTTTAACCCTCTTATCTCCTCTGCTGTCTTTTCCCCTCCACCTCCCTATTCCTTTCATCCCAGGAAAAGCTTGTCCTTTTCTTGCCGCCTTCCCCTCCTCTCTCGCCGCTCATTCACCTCCCACCCTCTTTCACCTGTTCCTCAGCTGTGCCAAAGGAAATCATCCATGAAAAATGTTTTCACCCTCCATAATTGCCGCTTCTTGCATGTTTCCCATCTCCTTGACGCCAGAGCCACGTGCTTGCTAAACTGATGTCGGAGAGAGATGGGCTCAGACACACATACTGTATGCAAAGACCCAGCCACCCACGCAGACTTGTACATTTTGTGCAAATGTGCCAGGGACACATACACATAGAGACAGTCGTATAAGACACAGACAGACACACACATTTTGTCATTACACAGGGAGTCAACAAAATAACATTAACATTTCAACAGGCAGGAAAGTGTATTGTGACTGTGTCACAGAGGTTTAGATTCAACTCTATGATCATTTGTGAGTTTGTAGTAGTTTTATATTCTGTTATATAGTGTGTTATAAGGAGTTCCTACTATTGTGTACACTGTCTGTTTTGTAAATGTACATGGACATGTTACTGCATGTATGTGCACATTTACCCTCACAGGTACAATAGATCAAAAACTGGGGTTGGCATACATACATGTCGAATGAAAATTATCAAAAATAATGATTTTTAGGATTTCATTGTAAATGAAAGATTACATTTCTCATTCTAGATTCAATTCATTTTTTTGACATTTCTCTTTGGTTTTTAAAACCATTTCAAAACCTGTTTGATCATTATTTATTATCATGTAATAATATAATAATGTTTAATGTTTTACCTTTTTTTAAGTGCTCATGTGAATTAAATAGACTTTTGCTCCTGGCTTAATTAGGGTCCCTGTGGATCCTTACCAAATTTTAAAATGTCTTAAATTTAGTTTTTGATGTTCAAGGTCTAAAGATGTCTTAAAATGTCTGGAATTGTTGAAGGGGAGGCATTACATTTGATCTAGGGCAGAATGAATGAGCGCAATTTCCTTACGCTTATTCATTGAGCAGCGGTGCTAAAGTTTCACACAATCATCGCAATCAGTGGGTTACTAATGATTTTCACTGGCACCCTGGCACACTGTGCAAACACGATTACACTCTCCTCATTCTTCAAAAACATCTGCGTAAAAAGGTACTGTTTTTACTAGGAAGGATCACACCACAACAATATTTCATTTAAAAGTCTTAATGGAAATTCAGGAGGTTTTGATGTTAGGGATAGATGAATTCATGTGGATGTGGAAGGAAGAAGGTGGAAAAACTTGTCCTCTCTTAGGTTGGTCTGAGAGGTTGTGTTGATGGTTGGGCAGAGGGAGGCTCAGTGTCAGGGTTCAGTCTCTGGCGTGTTTTCCACACGAGTTGCTTACAGGCCCCGAGACGGTACCTAGAATGAGATGTGGAAGAGGTGTGCACTTGACTGAATAGGAAGGGATGATGGGAGAGAGGGTGAAGGGATGTAAGTAGGGATGAGCAGAGGGAAGGATAGGGTAGGGATAAGGTGAATGGATGAAGGGTCGAGAGAACTGAGGAAAAGAGGGTGGAATTTTTTATTTTGGCGCCCATGTTAACAGATTAGAGCAGAGAATACGTAAGGAAGTCTGTAGTTGTTGGTCAGGATCCAGCATCCAGCACAGGTCTTCTGAAAGAAGCAGCTGAAAGTTAGGCGCACAGAAAAATATTAAGCTCCTTTCCAGCAAACCTTGAAAAAACGCCAAAAGTCTGGATGAATGGACAGGACTTTGAATGCGCTGGTAATGCCTGCTTTAGAAAACCAAGCACTATGGCTTGCCAAGCGGATCAGGGTGATGGTGTAATTGATGGTTGCATATTGCATGGAGAAATCTGGACTAGGAATGACACCGTTGATGCTTGGAATGTATGAATTGTGTGGGAAGACAGGTCTATAATTAGCCTTTTTTGTCTGGAGTATCTCTTACCTATTAGGCTGATGCAGAATACTGGAATAGGCTGACTGTCAAATGGGCCTAGGATAGTTGGATCCAGTTGGAAATTAAGGAGAAAGCTGTAGATTACCAACTTGATAAACCTGTGGTGGGGCACCTTGAGCTACTGGACAAGGTTTTTGTGCTGCTGTGTTAATTAGGAGAGGATGAGGAGCAGAATCCGCATTGCCGTAAGCAGCTAAATGAAGGGTAGAGGAAGGGATGATGGGATGGAATGATGTATGTGCACAGAGATTTTGTGAAGACTGCAAACAGGGATGAAAAGAAAGCTGAGATAAATTGGGACAAGTCGGACACAAAGGGAGCA
This sequence comes from Dicentrarchus labrax, assembly GCF_905237075.1. NCBI lineage: Eukaryota > Metazoa > Chordata > Actinopteri > Moronidae > Dicentrarchus > Dicentrarchus labrax. The sequence continues at coordinate 17,179,323 of NW_026136721.1, read as the reverse complement.
GGCAGAGGGGGAAATACAACTTGGCTCCCACCAGGACGTTCTGCAACTACATTGGCTGTGATTGGCCCTGGCAAGGAAGCTGGAAGTAAATTGATGATTGTAGTAGATGATTGCAGTGTTGATGGAGGCTAAGTAGAGACTAAACAATCTTGTCTTATTGTCGTTGCGGTGGAAGAGAATACCTTACCCTTTCAGGAATCGTTGGAGGCTTGCGTTTGTGACGCGAAGGCGAGGGCACACCCCACTGTGGTATAACTGGCAACTGTGCAATATGGAGTCTGCCTGTGACGAGGAGAGGTTTGGTGCTGGACTGTGCAGGTATGCCTTCGCGTTGGACGAGGGAGAGGAGGCCTGAGATCTACCCAGAATTGGAGAGATTTCATTAGGCTGGAGACGCCAGAGTTATATCCCAAGTGGTTTTCAAACAAAGTGGTTGCCGTACGCGTTTGCATGTTGTGTGTGCAGCAGCAGTGATCTGTCTCTGTCAACAGATTCATCACACATTCACAAACATATTACTGGCGATTTTCAAGTTGCATCTCGTATTTACAGCGGTGAATAGAAAACCTACATTTTGCAAAATCACGTCCAGCTGGGTTCGATCTTACTAGAGAAAAATCAGTATTATATCCAAGCTCTTTTCTCTACATCGTAAGCCACTTAAGCTCAAAGGATAAGTTGGCCTCCAATCACATATTGATTAATGACGTCAACAGTGAGGTAACATTTTGTTTGGGGTTAGTCTAAAACAACCAGTGGACAAGGTGGTGGTATGTTGACCACTGAGCGCAAGCGTCTCTGCTTGGACGCTTGGCTGTGATCTGACTGCTGTGTCATGACTGGAGGCTAATTGGTCTCGAAAAAAAGATCATTATACACATCGCATCTGAATCAGGCAGGTTGATCTGGAGTTCAAAATCCAGAGTAAGTAACTTTGAAGTTTGTTTGATGTTTTTTTGTTTGACAATCATGCTTTTTTTAGGCATAATTCGTCTGTCTTTACTCGAGAGAATCCAACAGGCATTTTTTACTGATCGGTATTGGCTATGTCGAGCTTTATTGTTATTGATCCGATTTGATCTTTTGTTTTACGTCAGCTGTCATACAGCTGTTTTCACTCAAAAACCTTTTGCACGGTGCAGCCATCGTCACCTCTCACGCTATTTCTTTCCTCCACTCTGCTCTTTGTGTGTGAGTGTATGTGCTGGAGCTGCCTGTGCTCGGAGGAGAGAGTAGTAGACAACTGACACAGCCACAGGAAAGGCAGTATGTTTACTGCTGTTTAATTAAACTCATTTTTTAACTTAGCTGCATGTCATTACTATCTATGCGTCCAGTGTTGAGAATCAGTTTGGAGTTTATTCAATGACAGTGTTACATGTCCTGCTTGGAAGGTGGTGGTAGCTTAAGTTAAATAAAGTGTATGGCCTACTAGTTTGTCTATTTCTTTTGCCACAGTAATAATATTATTTTTTGCAGTTTAGAGGTATTAATACTACCATTACCAGGGTAAAACCAACAATAGAGCCTACTTCTTGTTTTGCTTATACGTTTGAAAGATAAAAACATATCATAGGAGAACATAAACAATGTAATCATACGAACACAAACACACACATGCAGAAACAATGTTTGCATGTCCCTGAATAAATGTAAATACAATCCACTCATTCACAAAAGCACTTCTTCATACCTATTTGCAAACAATATTATATTCACAGACATATGTCCTGATACACAAACTCACTCTCGAACACATTCACATGTACAGACCCTCACATACTGATAAAAACAAGCTGACCTAATACTTACAGACACTTTCATTTGGGATGAATGTCAGCGCTAATCCGACCTTAAGCTACGACAAATGACTTCCACTCCCCTTCCTCTATTTCCCTTCCTTCTTTCTGTCCATCCCTCTGCCTGTCCATTCACCACCTCTCCTCTACTTTTCCTTATTGCCTTCTACCTAGCATCCATCCATTCCTATTTTTCTTTCCACCAACCTTCCTCTCACCTCTAGACCTCTTCCTATCGATCTCTTCCTCACTTTACTCTCTAAAATCCCATAATCAGCATCCTCTCCCTCCCTCCTGGTTACTACTCTCCACCTTCTCTACCTCCATCTTTACTTTTTTCTCTCCCCTCCCTCCGTCCTTCCTTCCTCTTCCCCCTCCCTCGGTTTGTTGCAATGATGTTACCAATGTTATAGAAGAAAAAACAGTAATTTCATTGGCAGTTCCTCACATAAACATGCACTGAAATCTCCTCATGTTCCCATCCCATTGCCATGCCCAACTTCATTGTAGGTTTTTGTTGCTATGGTAAGCAGACTGTTGGAATTAGATTGGGGATATGTTGCCAACCGCGACTGAGTCTTTTCCTCTGTAAGGCTGTAACTGAGCCCTGGCAGCTTTTATTGGGGAGCCAAAGGGAAGATGACAGGTGTGCACCAGAGACCTGTTAAAGGCATACCTTGACATTTAGAGATGTAGTGTGGTATTTTCCTTTGTCCGGCACACTGGGAGAGATGTACACATATTCGTTTTTTACTACCTCTTGAAGTGTGTTATTGTCAATATTACTGCTGCCTACTAAAACCAATAGGCATGGCAGGCTAATGAGATGTGCAGATGCTCAGTATGCTGCCAATTTTTGTTTTTGATTGGGTTATTATTTAATAACTGAAGATCTAAAACAAAACCTTGTGTCTGAATTTTGTGGTGCAACTAAAAAAACTAATTATGAAGATAATGCACAGGTAAGGTAGCTTTTTACATCTATAGTAACATGAGCCTGTGCCATTTACTCTTATCAGTAGATACCTCCATGATCATTGTAATGTGTCTATAAAGGTGTGGCCAACAATTCATCTAATTAGCTTAATGGAAAATTGTTGCATTTTTGAACATGTGTCTTTATCTCCTTCCTAATTATGAACAACTGACTATTGGTTGTACTAACTTTGCACCTACCACTCCTGTGTTCCTCCTAAAGCTTCACAAATGAATCATGGTTTACTATATCCAGCTGAAACAAGTCAGTAGTTTTGTCGGTCCCTTTGAAGTTCACCAAAACGAACAAGACATAAAGTGATGTTTTTGGTTTTGTTAGTTTTTTACCAGTAAGGCTTTTACCGCCAATGAAAATTATGTAATGTGCTTTTTAAGATATTTTGAATGCGATTTATTTCCCTATAGAGGTTGACTGATTTCAGCACTGCATGCTCTGTTTGGTGATGTTAGTCCCATCTGGGAAGCAGATACTGTATAAAATAATATGTTTAAAATAGGATTAGTACCTGCTATCACCCCCATGTCAAGAGAATTAAGGTAAGTGTGGATCTGACCTGATCATCAAAACTGTATCCATTAATTCCCATCAATCAGTCAATTAATTAATCAAAAAAATGTTTTATCACTAATATATTTGGAGGAATGTAAAGTAATAATACAAGAGACCTGGTAGAGTTTGAGTATCTCACAGAGTGACGACCTATGGGCTATTAGAAACGACACCACCTGGCTACCTCAGTCTGTAACTGCTCTGGTTACCTGCCTATCTACTGTATCTTCAAGTTAATGGCTAATAGATGTAGTGCATTTAGCTGCACAGATATTTAAAGGCAACATGAGCATACCGCTGCTCTGCTCCATCATGCAAAAACAGTTTGTGTGTGTGTGTGTGTGTGTGTGTGTGTGTGTGTGTGTGTGTGTGTGTGTGTGGCTATATGTGTGGATGTTGTTTATACAGATGGAGATGTGCCCCGTCAGCCAATGTGAAATCATTAGTTATACTAATTGGTTCCTCGCTGTTGGGGTGTCTGAATCCCTCAATCCTTTTTCTCCTTTTTCTTTCGTTCATCTTATCTCCCTCTCTTTATGTCCCCCATCCTCCTCCAGCCACTTCTGATATGACATTTTCTCTCGTTTCTCATCCTTTCATCTGACTCGCTCATTCCCCTCTTTTCTCCTCTCTTTTTTCCCTGTCTTTTTGCACTCATAGCTATTTTCTGCACACTTTTCACTTCCCCTCTCCCTATATCTAAAATGAAGAACATGAATAATGGGGATACAGATGTCTGTTGAGATTATCGTCGGCCTTGGGGTGTGTGAGTGTGTGTGAGAGAGAGGGAAAGCAAGAGAGCAGTGCTTCCTTGAACAGTGAAGATTGAAGAGTAAATAAATAAGCAGGCGAAGCAGTCAATAGAAACCAAGATTGTGTAATGATTCTCATTTGAAACTCAGCTTGTATCAATCTGAAGATGAGAGGAGTGGACTGAAGGAATGCAGGGTCAGGAGTGATGGAGGCCAGTGAGGGGGTAGAAATGGGGGGAAGGAGGAGAGATAATTTGGAGTAAAAGGAAAAGAGAAGCGGCAGGTAATAACTGATGTCTCTCTGTCCATATATTTCATCTTCTTTCGCTTTCATTTAGTTGTCCATCCTTTTTAGTCTCTTATTCTCATTGACAGTTGTATCTACTTTAAAAAGTAACTGTAATTTTAGTTCGCTTTCTTTCCTTTCTAAGACAGATATACTGATTCTGTCTCGGCTTCTCTCATGTTTGCTCTGCTCTGAATTCTTCTCATCTTCTGATGACTGGATTACCCAACAGAACCCAACAGAGGGCCCTTGGCAAAAAAAAAAAAAAAAATCGTTGTGGGCCTTCACTGACCCTCCACTTTTCCAATTCTCTGTGTATTATGTATTTAACCAGTAATGTGGTAACTACTCTATGTTCTGTCATTTTGGCCAGGTTTCCCTAAAAAAAGGGATGAATGTGTCTCCAGAGAATTTCTGGCTGAAGAAATGTAAAGTTCAAGAAGTGCCTATCCAACCTCCTCTTATATTTCTTTATTGTTAAAAAAGTCATGAGAAAGAGTGAGTTCTTCAGTGGGTGACCTTCTGTCAATGTTTGTGCATTGCAGGTGTTTTCACTCCCAATAATTTACGATAAACTTGACTGGGCACACGATCAGTTAAATTCATTAGCCACCATCTAAAAGCAAAACCCCTTGACCCCCTGTCAGCCCAAACTGACTGAGACTCCTCCAAGTGCCTTGAAGGCCTAGTTGCATTGGAAATCGTTAAAAAAAAAAACTTTTTACAGGCTGACTCCAATATTTTGACATCAAGTCTGTGAAAACTACACTCATACATTAAAGTCCAAACGGTGCACAAATGAACAAAGGGATAACTGCACTTGTGTCTGAGATCAGGTGTACTAATATGCTGCTTGATTTTATCTTTAGGATAATGTTTTCTTTTTGCCTTTTTCTTAAATATAGCCAATTGTTTTTAGGAAATTATCCCAAAAACGACTGTTTTAAAACCTGTGGAGAGATCATATCAGTGTGGCAGATTCACTTGTGTGCGGTAAAGCAAGATAATAAATATGATATTGCATCAAATTTGCTGGTGAAAAAGTTGGCTTTGTTTGCAGTGTGTATTTCTCCTAGCTGCTTTCCCTTGTGGCTGTCTTTCCCTGTCTCTTTGTCTTCCCTTCACTCCTCTCCCACTAATTCCCTTGCTTTTCTCTTCACCTATCTTGCCCTCTGCCTCGTTCACTCCCACTCTGCCTCTTCATCAAAAGAGACCAGTTCTAAATAGAAATTCCCTCTCTGTCTCCGTAAATCCTTCTTGATGACAACCCCAGTCGACCACAGAGTATAGTCATCCCCTACGGCAATGTGTTCTCGCTTTCGCTGTATCCACAACCCCAGTTTCTTTTCATTTTTTTCAAAAACACAACTTTCTCCCCTTCTGTTTTTCTGTGTTATTTCAGGCGCCAAGAAAATCCATGTGAGCTCAGTCCCCTACAGCTGTAACATCAACTTCTGTCTACCCATTTCCATGTTTTATGTGTAATTGTATTGTTTTATTGTTTTTGGTCTTTCTTCTGTTCTCCATCAATTGCTCTTTAATAGCAGTTTTTCTGAATCATCTCTCTATTATGTCCACAGATCTTTCTAGACGCCAACACCATCAGGCTGGGCAACATTCCCCTCGGCAGTGCTGTGGACCCCCTGGAGGGGGCACCAGCCGGTACCACCTACACCAAACAGACTGTGTACGAGCTTTGTTCCTGCGCTAACGGCAAGCTCTACCTGTCCCCGGCTGAGAAAGGCTCTACCTGCCAAACCACCAGTAACTTTTGCCTCTGGAGCTGAAAGTGGGAGGTTGACAGACACCCGGGACATATGGACTATTAGAGTTTGAAGCTAAAGCTAGCCAACAGACTGAATCAACGTGGATTATGGCTTGGTGGGAAGCTAATGCCAGCTAACAGACCGAATCAATATGGATTGTAGCATGGTGAGAAGTTCATGTCCGTTAACCAATCGACTCATATGGATTACAGCTCGGCAGGAAGCTAATTCTTGCTAACAGACCAATCGACGTGGACTGTGGCTTGGTGTGAAGCCAGCTAAAGGACTGACTCAACCTGGACTAGAGATTGGTGAGAAGCTATTGCCAGCTCATTGACCAAATAATATGGATTGGTCAGTAGCTAATGTTGGTCAGGAGGATGGATGACTTGGTGGGAAGGAAAAGCCAACAAGGTTAGCTGGAGGGTTTGATGCTATGACTGCTCATGAACACGGAAGAACAGTCTCCCTCTGAGGCTCCCATTGGCTGTCTTTGCCATCGTTTAATTGCTGCCATGATGGTTTCTGAAAGTCACAAGGATTATATTTGGGGGTTTCCTGAGAACAACAAACTCTCTTACAATAAAAAGTGAGTTGTGCGTTCACTGTATGACCAAAACGTCCTGGAAAACACGCCCCCTTGCTTTTGTTAGGATAAACAGATATGATGATGGACTGCAAACTCGCTGGCAGGGACACGGACAAGGACTCCGGGTTAACCTTTCAGTTGGCTAACAGACATCAGTGTGGACCTTGGTTTAGCCCTGCGGGTAACTAACAAGTAAATCAGACAATGGTTTAGTCTAGTGGGAAGCTAAGGCTAGCTAACGGACCAATCTATACCAGAAAGGCCTTCCCCCTCTCCCCCCTCTAGTCCTTTAACCCAAACGTTGACGTGTGACCCTTCGACATAAATCTACACCTGGTAGTGAAAATGCTCTCCAACCCCAGTTTTCATAGGATAACTAATGCAAATAAATGTGCTTCAATCTTGCATTCACCAGCTTTTTTCCCCATATATTTTTGGCCTTTTTGTTTTTTTATCTTTTCTTTAGATCAAATCTTTTACTTGATTCTACTTCTCTTGATATCCTGTTCTTTTTACTTTCAACATATCTGTAATCCTTTATCTTTCCATATTTTGCTGCTGCTCTCCTTTATCTTTTCTCTATGCTCTAGTTATTTTGGTTTGTCTATGCATCAATTTGCACTGGACTGGTAAAGAAAATGTAACTCTGCCTATCCACTTTCTTCCACCGGTCTGGTTAAAAAAAACAGAAAACATTGTTCTATCTGCTTTCTTCCACTGGACTGGTTTTAAAAACATTTTTACTAGACATCACAGCTGTACCAGATGCAGTTTCTCCGCCTCACAGTCTGTTCCCACATATTTTTGGTTTACATCTCTCGGGAGTCATTCTATCTGGGCATATGATGCTTTTTTGTCAGAGACAGAAAGCAAATGGAATAATAAAAAGAGGTGGAAAGTGAGTTAAGTCTTAAGTTAAATTAAGGCTGAGGTGGGTGCAATAGCAGACAAATCTTTTTATGGTATGGGGCCAAACCACCAGTCAGGCAGAGGCAACAGTCGGGCAATGGCCAGACCAATTTTGGTCTTGTGATGGAGTATTATACATTTTCATCCTGTGTTCCCTGTCTGTCAGACTTTTTATTTCACCCTTTTTGCATAACCTTTCTGCTCTTCTTGCCAAGACCTTGCTGTTCTCAGTCATATCTGTTTTCGGTGTCATTGAGAGACATTTCTGCTCTCTCTCTTTTCTTCCCTCTCTCCTGCAGTATTTTTACCTCTCATTACTCCTTTCTCAGCCTCCTCACCACTCTCTATTTTCTTTCCAGCAGTTACATTTCTAAAGATTTCCTATCTTCTTGTCTGTTATCTCTTACCCAATCACTCACCAAATGGCATATCCTGATGTTGTCTAGACATCATATTTGTTGTTTCTTTACTCTTTAATCTCCCTTGGCCTTCCCAAACTCAAATATCAGGAAAAATGTCCCTTTGCCCTCACACTATCCCCCTTTTCAAAAGTTCTGCAGCCTAAGCATGAAAAGTCAAGAAGGCCAAAATATTATTTTGGAGATTATTTTTTATATATTCAATCAGTCTCAGATGGGGGGGTTCAATGTGAATGGCCTCGAGCTGGCTAATCTAGCGCCCCACCTCTGTGATGGCTGGAAATCATAGGAAATCAGCTAATTTGCGTGGCAGAGATCCCCCTGAATGAAATTTTGGATGGATTATAGTTGTATTTGTATGGACTCAACTGGATTAAGGCCCTGAGGCGTACTTTCTTTTTTTAAAACAAAGTGATACACAGGTGCCTTTGCTGCTGTTGGTAAAAGCACATCACAGTCTGAACGTTCACACTACCCTCAGTGGACCATCTGCAAGTGTCTCTGGAAAAATCTATGTATTTATCAATCTACCTATCTATCTATTTAGTTTTCTGTCTTTTTCCTCCCCTTCTCTCCTGGTTTTGTAGAACTCTCAGTATATCCAGCTGAAAAAAGAACAATTCAAACCTGGTTTAAAGTTTAATTTTCTGATGTGTTCCCTTATGGTTTTATTCTTGATAATAAAAAAGCACAAATTATGCCATGTATATAACAATACCTATAAAATACAAAATAAAATAATATTGTTTTTAAAGAGAATCTCTGGAGTCTTCAGTGTTGTGAAATTCTTAATTATCACTTTCATGTTTCAAACTAGATTCTATTTACGTTAAACTGTATGTTCCCAAGAGAAATTATGTGTGCCTGATGATTACAACCTAATATGTTACTGACAACTCCACACACATGATTTTATTTCACTTTAATATTTTGCTGGTTTTAGAGGACACTTTTACTGAATTAAGTGCAGTTTCATAAAACATTTTGGAAACTTGTTGAACAAATTCATTAAGCACACAAGTTTTCAATTTTCAAAAGTCAAGGTATTCTCAATAACAGGTTTCAATTCAGCCTACGGTTATATTGTTATTGTGGGCTGTCGCACTCTTGACCCAATGGGGGAAAAAAACTAATGTGATTATGCACCTCAGCACTCTGTAGCTAACTGTTCTCTTTTCTTGTAACTTTGGATGTTTAACCTCACTTCACACATGACTTTTTCTTTCCGTGTTCCTCCTTCCAATATATTGTCTCTCTGCCTTTTAAACTTCTTATCTGACAATATCATTCTATTCATGTATTCAGTAATACAGTAATTACATTTTCTTTCAGGGGAGGAGGTTTAAATAATTATTCATCCATATCTTAATCACTTGTTTATGTTGATTTAAGACGTTTTGTCAGTCTCTTGTTATTCTCTTTGTCTTTCGGCCCCTCTCATACCAATGAATTCCTCTGTTTTTCTCTCTACCTCTGTCTCCTCCCTCCTCTTTCTTTCTTCCCTGCCACTGGTTTTAAGTGGCAATTATGAAATGATGGGTTGAAGTGTTGCAAGCTCAGGAGTCAACCGAGAAATCAAACGTCTTTCTAAACACACAGACACATACACACACACACACACACACACACACACACACACACACACACACACACACACACACACAAACACACACACACACACACACACGCACACACACACACACACACACACACACACACACACACACACACACACACGGATAAACTAAAATACACAGAGATGCACACATCCAAGTGTATGCTTTCCTATCTGGATGCTGTGCAAAGCACTCAGGGTCCAGTACTTTATTTGATTGTCATTTTAAATGTGTCCATTGACCCATAAGCCTGTTGACAGTAATGGGATAACTTTATAAAAGTGATTGCTAGCTGTATTTCCTCCTTTTGCTGTCACATGAAGACCTTCTCTGTCCTCAGAACCTGTTCTCATTTAATTTCTCATTTTATTTTTTAGAGTTCATTTAGATCAGAGTTTATTTTTTTCTTTCAAGTTCCTGCACTTTTCCAATTGTGATCTCTTCATCCATTTCCAGGATGTTTTACCACACTGCAGCTGCACTATGACAAAGTATTTTGAGTTATAGACATATGCACAGTTACATCCTGAACTTTAAGTTAAGACACTTGTACTTTTCCTACTTTTTCCTACTTTTACTAATGACAAGTCGAAATGGCTGCTATGAAAAAGGCTTATTGGGCAGAACCACAGATAGACAGATCCAATCAATCACAGTCTAACACAGAATAACACCCATTACAGCAGGTGGAAATACTTATGGACATTCAGAATCCACACAGAAAGAATTGGAGTTGGAGACATAAACTGAAACCCATATTTAGTTTTTTAGGCTTTGCAGCCGTGCTATTGTGGAGCTGTGGATGTAGTCCTTATTAGTATTGACCATAAGTCAGTCTTGTCTTCTGATATGACATGAAATAAAACCCATTGAATATTCCTTGCAACTCTAGAGAACACTGAGAATACTAATTGTATCCATGGACACTCTAATTTGTACATTCAATCTTACAAATTTTAAAACCAATGAATTGGCAAATTGGATTAGAAACACTGCATTCATTTATAATATCTTAAAGGTTTTTGCTGCAAAATCAATAGAGAGCTCATCTATCACATCACCTTAAACAAATGAGACTCAACTTCTCTTGTGAGTTTGCAAAGCCTTATTTCTTAGTTAGGTAGGTGGACAATGCTGCTGTAATGATTTATTAAAATAAAGTATAATAACTTGGGCTCCTAAATCTTCTGGAGCCATTCTTTTTGCCACTCAACAAGTGGCTTTTGTTGAGTGAGGAAGGTTTGTAGTGAGGAGGTATCAAGTGAGAATTCAGCTGCGTAAGAGAAAAAAGTGGGATGGCTCATTACAGTATATCTTACCCTTTTGTCCTGTATTTTCAGTATTGCCCTTGATTGTTGTGTTAATGTTGGTTAGACCATGCTGTAAACAAGACTTAGTGCTCAGTGGATTATCCAGAGTAATTCCGTAAAAACATGTTGATGTTGTGTTTGTAAATGTACTTTTTCGATGGTGTGAATCCCACAAAGAAAATGCTCTTAACCATAATTGTAATTAAGGCAGAAATATCAGCAACCTCAAAACCTGGACTGGTGAAACCAAAAGTGCCTGCATTATCAGATATCTCTACGATATAAGACTTACTATAAATTAGACATAGCAAAGCAGTCAGGTTTAGTGGATTTGCATGCCAAATTGATAGTTGCATAAGGCCTCTTTAGCTATTTGTGTCACTTGAAGCTTCATGTTCTGTCAGGTTTAACTGTTTAATACTATACTATTTCAGAAAAACAATATTTTTTGTGAAGAACATAAATGCATTTTCACTGTGTCAGATTGTGTTATAAAAGGGTAGGGACTGCATGAAAACAGACTAATTGGAGTAAAAAAAAAAAAAAAAAAGAATTGTGATGAAATCTTGAAATCACAGATCTCTTTCCTCTTATCACTGATACATAGTGGAGCAGCCATCACTGTCATCTTCACATTTACACGTTGTAAGGGGAATCCAGCAACATGAGCAAAAGGCTGTGTGCTCAGAGAACCTCCCAGCGAATAATACAAGAGATTGAAACAGCTATGTTATGATCTAGAAGAGGAGGACGTGTCACAGGAGGAAGATAATGTAGAAATCTATTCTGAGCACAAAAGTTGATTTGTAGAAGATGGGCCAGACCCAGAGCCAGCAGAATGAAGAGTATTAGTGAAAAAGAATTAGGATGTACTACATATATGACCAATAATATTCAGACTGACTGATCTTTATACAGGATAAACAAGGAGAAATCAAATCCCATTTTTTTTATAATTGACTGATGAGTAATCTGTAGGGCATCATGTGACACAAAATGAAAAAAATGCCTATATGGGTAAGTTAAATATATCTGTATGTATCTTTGAAATAAAGTTTGAAAGTATTCTGTTATGAAGAGCATAATTATATTATAATATTAGTATAATGTTGACAGCCATCAAACAATAGTAATTACAATAGTAAGGTGGGAAAGGACCATTTATGGTCAATGTGCTTCTGAGGATGTAACTGAGGACTGTCGGTGCCTTGCTGTAAAGCTTTCTTTATGCTCAGCGCGAGGGTGGTCACGCCTTGCTCATGCGCTGTCTATGAGGACCTGTGCCATGGTGTCTCACACAAGCACAAACAAAGCTTAAAAGACTCCTGAGGACCTAACTGAGAACTATCCGTGCTTATTATTATTATATATATTCATTTTGAAAGAGCAACAGCCAATGGGAAAACTCCAACAGTCCTTCGACCAATGGTGTATCTGCACTACTCAGTCAGAGACAGACTTTCATAACAAGTAAGCAAGAGTTATACGGTAAGCAGGGGTGAACCCAAACTGTCATTTTAAAATAGATTTTTCTTAAATTCAATTTCTTTGATTAAACAATCAAAACTTAAGAAAATGATTAGAGCAATGATAATTCCATTGGAAATGCAAAGTTTTGAGTGGCTTATAATTAATTCCTCATCCGTTCTTTTGCTAGGTAAAATTACTGCTCATGAAATTACATTGGCAGATAAATAAGGAAGCACAGAGCTCTGATTGGCCAGTGATCAACCACAAACAGTCAAGCTGTTGCCACATTTTCTGAGTAAACTGGTTTACATGGTTGCTAAGCTTTATCAGAAAAAAATGGCCTTCCGGTGCCTTGCTGACTTTATTACTCTTTTGTGTGAACATCTAGGAGGACACACAACATAAATTAAGCATTATTAATAAATAGACACACTGTCCACATCATATGATAGTATGACAGTGGTTGACTCATGTGTTGCAGTGTCAAGTGCCAGCATTAACTGAGCTGGCCTGACAAACCTCTCCTTATCTATGACACTACTTTACAGACACACTCACTCATATATTGTCAGTGAATGATGAAAGTGTGTATTTGGACGAGAAGCACTGCCAAAGCCAGCAGAGGACAGAGATAATATTCCCTCATTTCCTCCTTGCAGGTTCAGACACATTACCGAGGAGAGCAAAATGGTTTGGTTAATCACAATGTTCGAGAGAAGAAAGGAGTTGAAATGGAAAGAGGTGGAATGACAGTGGAGAGGTGGAGGTGAGATAATGTGCTCTGTTTCTGTGAATGGCCAACACATTTTTGGTCATTTCATAACCAGAGGCACAATTGTGAAATGGGTTGAAGTGGGAGGACTGAATTATCAGTTAGTGTTGTGAGGCCTGGCATCAGTCTTGGCCGCTTCAATCAGCTGCTCTCATCCTTCATAAATATGCCTACTTGCCATAGCCATAGCATTCTGGCAGTTTGATAAAGGAGAGAAGAGTCCAGACAGGCAAACATTAGAGATAGAGAAAAAGGGAAAATTGTCCTGATGTGGTCTAGGAAATAGGACTGCTTATGTTGCTTTATTAAATCAAAACACTAACAAAGTTTTCAAAGCCTGTACACCATGTTCTCTATATGTGATGACATGCATCAACAGCTCTGCTTTAGTTATATTTCTGCTCATTTTAATGTTTAATTAAGTTTGGTGTTTGATGTTAACAAGCATGCAATAAGGCCAGAATAATGCTGTTAATGGGAAAAAGGAATAATCTGTTTATTAATGCATAAAATGATGACTTCCCGAAATAACGCTGTTTACATGACTTAGCACTGATTTTGTTAGTTTGATTATACAGGGAGAAATATGGAAATCTGAATTTTGGTTATGGAAAATATAATGTTGTTGTTGCTCCAGAAACCTGAACTGGTAGATTAGGATAGTACAGAGTGAAGTATGGTGGTCCTGAGGGAGTTCAGTAATGTGGAGAAGAAATAAAAGCTTAAAATGTCCTGATGATCTTAGTGATCTACTTCTACATCCGCAGGATGTTACAGTCCGTGTCCTGTACTTGTGCTGATGTGCAGTCCATAAACTCAGAAACTGTGTAGAATTTCTGTTTACAGCCACTGACTAAGAAAATAAAGAAAAAACAGTCAACTGCTCTGGCCATAGAAAGTCAACAGACAGAGCACAAGTGAGTGACGACATTCCCTGTGTTCCATCTGGCTTACTTCCATATAATTATCCATCTTTTGTCATTGCATCATCAGCGTGATAACCAAAAGGCTATAACAAGCCTTATGCAATGTTTCATAATGTGATCATACCCATTAAAAGTTTCCAAGTAATTCCAGTTCCAAGCAAAGAATAGCAACCACAGGCCAGATGAGCAGGCAATGTAATGCGACTCAGCAGCTAACAGCAAAGATCAATAGACCAGGACATTGACGGAGGAAGCTAAGAAAAATGATCAAGTGATCAAGCAGAAGGACCTCGCACAGATGTTAGTGGAGTGGCGAAGGAGGCAGCGATGGAGTGCAGAGCAGATTTGAATAAAGGCTAGTTGCATTATCTCCCACTCCATCTCGCTAAAGGTTTGTTCCAGTACCGCTCACATTTTGATATCGAAGCATGCCAAGTGACCCAGAATTCATCTCTGCATTGCAGATCCTCACGCACCCACACTATTTTCTGACAAAAGTCTGCAATAGAGTTCAGAAAGTACTTTCAAAAGGAATTCAGGTGTATCATCTATTCCTGTAACACTGTCAGTACTTCTAGATGGAGTTGATGTAGTGCAGGACCATCACTGAAGATTCACTTTGGAATCTAAAAAGCTGAGCAATTAAAAAGGAAAGGTTTTAAGTATAAAATAAAAAATATATAGACTAATTTTATAGTAAAATAAAATCGTTTTGTCATTCATTAAAAGTATTGCTGTTCGTTTTAATATAATTAAGGTTGTACGTGAATTTGTATTTTATTGAGAGAGAGAGAGAGGGGCAGCTGCAGCAACTACAGGGACTGCTGAGTATAGAAGAACGAAAAGGGGTGTGACACTTTGCCAGCTTACACACATCCCCTGCTACAATACTGTCCAGGACACATGGATGCCACATGCCCTAGAAGAAATAGAAGCCAAGTTGTGAAACTGCAAAGAGCTAATTGTTTTTTTCTGTCAGTGGATATTTGGACCAGTAGAAGAGTGCACAGCTACCTTGGCATCGTGACCAGTTTCAATGATGAGACGTACCAGGGGGAACACAATTTTGTTGTGCTGTGAGCACATACAAGGGCACCATACTGCAGATCATTTATCAAATGGACCAAAATGTACTAAAAACTGGAACATGCAATGGTGTGTGATTCGGATGTTGACTGACAGTGCCACCAATATGATCAAGGCATTTAGCCTCCTCCCTTGCACACAAGAGGAGAAGACAGAGGAAAACAAGGTGACCACGGGTGCCAGCAGCAATAGCATTGAACATTAGGAAGAGGGGAATGAAGGACTGCCTGCACCCTCACAGATTGAAGTGCAAGTGATAAAAAAGTATTTTACTGTCAAATTTACATTTGCATTGCCCCATTCACATGCTTCAACTGGAGATCAAAGATGTCATTAATGAGCAGGGCACTGTTTATCTGTGCCTGTTACTGAAAGTCATGCAGCAGGTGAAAAGTGTATGCAACACTGAGGAAACCGACCACTTAGGAGTACGCCCCACGACTGCTCGCCCAATGCGATGGAGCAGCCAAGTCTGGATAATTCAGTCATTCCTCCGATTATTCCAAAAAGACCCATTATGGCAAATTAAATTCAAGTCCATCTGTGCAAACATCACCCTGAAGGAAGTAAATCAGCTGAGACACCTTCTCATTGTATTGGCACTGCTGGCAGACCTCACAGACAAAAGGCAGAAGGACCTGGGGAACCTAGAGATGATCCTCCCCGCTACCACCGAAATCAAATCCCTAATCACCAAGTAAATCTTGGACTCAATTTTTGTGTGCAAGAGCTACATGAAATAAAAGGCTACATGTATGCTTGATTTTTGGCCGTGTGAGTAAAGTTGTCAATTGGATGGCAATGGATGTGACTGATTGGCATGGCCTTCTTCTTTTAATAAAAACTGTTTAAGAAATGATTCATCAACATATCTAAATGTGAGAAAAGAGAAAATGAAGTTAACTTCACTGTCACCTTAACTGGAATTAGGAAGTTGTGTTATAAAACGAATATTGAAACTTCTGGAGGGCTCAGTGTGTGGGGGGATGTCAGCAGTTGTTCAGAGCCAATGTCTGTTGTGTTGTCAAAGTTGTAAGTGATCATGTGAAAAAAAAAACTTTTTTCTTTTTGTCTTTTCTGAAATTAAAATTTATAAGAGGGCTGACCCCAAATTTGAAAGGAAGGCTATACCTCTGCACTTGTTATTTTCTCTTTGACAGTCATTGTCACTATGAGAATGATCTACATCTCCTCCTGTCTTTTCCAGCTATTTCGCTACCTGTGCCAGTGCCTCTTTGCTCAATGCTGCCACTCTAAACTGATTCTCTCCAGTTATTCCATTAATTAAGGTTTACCTTTCTCTTTTTTTTTTTTTTTTTTTTTTTCCCCCCCCCCCAAAAAAAAAAAAAATTTTTTTTTAAAAACTTTTTTTTTTCCCTTTTTTTTTCTCAAAATCATACATCTTTAAATTTGCTTGTTCATTTACGGAGTGCATCATTTTTTACACGTGGTAAGCCCTGTCTCCTAGCAAGTTTATTGCACATTTTTCATACAACAAACTTTTGGTCAAAAGTGTTTGAAAAGTTGGTAAACATAATGCCCAGTTACTTACCTCGTTAAAATTAAGTGTTTGTCTATTAACATAATGTCAGGAAATTATGTAAATAATTAACGAATATGCTATTAACATAGGAAGTCACAAAAATGTTGATACTGAAAGTATCAGTAAAATGTTCACTGACAGTGTATTTGATTTGTTCATTTGCAATACACTATCTACTTTGATAGTGATTATAGCATTATTCAACTTTATGCTTCTGCGTAACCAAAATCACAGTCTTTCCTTAACCAAAGTGCTTTTTTGCCTAAGCCTAACCACAGACAGGAGTCTGGACGCAAACACTGGATTCTGGTGTCACAGGCTTGCACTTTGTATGACCACTGTGAACCCCGACCACCTATTA
This sequence comes from Dicentrarchus labrax, assembly GCF_905237075.1. Classification (NCBI taxonomy): domain Eukaryota; kingdom Metazoa; phylum Chordata; class Actinopteri; family Moronidae; genus Dicentrarchus; species Dicentrarchus labrax. Next base: position 17,162,173 of record NW_026136721.1, on the reverse strand, counting down.
TCACAACTCCAGTTCAGTACATAAATGAAGTGTTTCATTCACTCAAAGAAATGTTGTCTCTGAACATAATCCAGGCAGCAATTTGTCACAACAACATCATATTTAACATCATTTTTAGGAGACAGAGTTGAAATTTCATACATATTTGAATGCTTGGTGAAACTGCATTACATACATGTTACAAGTACTGTAACTCCGCTTCTGTTTGGCAAAAAAAATCTGCAGTCTTGGTGATGGGACTCATTGCACTAGTGCTCTAGAGAGGAAGAACTGCAACATCATGTGAGTCTTATCATCTCTCCTCTTCAAAAGTGGATAAGTCTGTCAATCATTTTACAGCAAGTCTTTTATACATTACTCATTTAATTTTTTATCGGCTTGACCACCAAGACAAACACAGTCCTAGATGCTGATTCTGAAGTGAGAGAGAGTCTGATTTTAACAGGGTAAAGCACTATGAAATAAATGAGCTAGGAAATGTTTAGGTGCCTATCCAGGACATTTCTTAAATGTCTTTTTAACATAACCAGAAAAGACTGCCACACTGGAATGCAAGAAATTGTTCCAAATGCATTTATTTTTGCAGCTGTTGATTCAGATGCAGATATAAATATTTCCAATGAATAGTATTAGATATTTCAAGGATGGCTCAGTCTTGGCCAAAGTGTGGTCAGTTAGCTTGTTGCATCTAAATAGGGTTTATCCAATGTCAGCCGTGGGGCGCGTTTACCTTCTCAGTTCTTACATTACTAACACAGGGCACATACAGGCTGGGTATGTGCCTTAACAAGTTTATATAGACATATTTTATTCTTCTGCATGTAAACTGCTTTGGGGGAACAGTTCAGGCTTATCTGACTTTCCATCATTGAATTCTATTGAATTATATTCTAGTTTGATAACATACAAAAAATGATATGTTCCAATAGAGTGTTGAAGTCTATCAAACACTCATCAAAGGATCAAGACCAACACTGAAACATTCACGACACTCCACACAGCTACATTAAAGTCAACAAACTGAGTGATCAATTCTTTGATTGAGTTGTTTGAAATTCGGATTCTCTTTATATTTTACAATGTTTCATGTTCAGTAGTCAACATGGAGGCAGCGCTGTCCCACCAAGCAACACTTTGACCACATTTACACTTTGTCCCTTCATGCATCTAGGGCAGAGCAATTTTTAAAAAAATCAAAACAGTTGGAATTGTTTATTATGAAAGAGAATAATCATAAAGCTTGATAGGAGGTAATGTACCTAAGTTGGAGCACTCAGGGTGCACATTAACGTGCACATAGAAGGATACAAGTGGTGGGGTACCTCTGTGGCTCTTGGCAAACAGGTTGAGAAGCGAGAGTGAAGATAAATCCACATTTTAATCCCAAAAGTATACAAATAAACCCCAAGCTCTCCTCTTGCTAGTAAATGTCTCCAGAAGCTCCCCGTCCTGGCTCTCTACTGCAGAGCTCCTCGGGCTCAAGCAGCTTTCTGTGGGCCAGCAGCAGCTCTGTCTCTCGACTACATCCCATACAACGCTGCAAACACCCCATGATATGCGCACATTTTTTGCTTAAAGTTCCATATTTTCAACTATGTAATCTACTTCCACGAATCATTGATTTCACCTTGGTGGGAACACAGCATTACTGTTGTGACACCCCTCCCACTACCTTGGAGGCTGTCCTGGCCAACCTCAGCAGGCACTTGGCTGACATGGGCGGGTTGTTAATTGATAAACTCAAAACTGTAAACTCACCTGGACACTTAGGCTCTAATGGATGTCACTTAATGTGTATTCTCAACACAATATTTTCTTTCTGTTGTCTAACATTAAACTTTTCTTTATTTTCTCAGAATGCTGTTCTGCAGTTGATGTCCATGGATATAGACAGTGGCTCTTAAATTTGGATTCATTGAAATTAACATGCAAGTGTACATACCTATTTTGCATAAATGTTTTGGACTAAAATTTATACGATGTGTACAAAAATTAACAAAATACTAAAACAATCACATCATGGGGGCTCATCTCACATTTGGGGACAAAGGTGGGTCCCTACAAAGTAACAAATACAATTTTAGGGTTTCAAAATGTATGATTTTTCCTAAGGTTAGTGTTGGTATTAGACATTGGGTGTGTTATGTTTTTAACGAAAGGCTTAGATTCATTTTAAATCCATTACTTGCTTGTAAGCCATTCGTTTTACTCTCTTTTTATAGTACAGTAATAGATCTAAAGACTGCAGTCATAAAACAGTTTTATGTGTTTTTGTTTGTTCTGAAGTTGAGTTACATATCACAAAAGAAAGAACCTGTAAAATGTCAAGGAATTTTCCTTAAGAGCACTGTGAATGTTGACAGGCTTCATTTGCTTGTATTCAAGCACCCTTATTCCTGTGTATATGTGGTTTTTAAGTGTTAAATTCATGTCCATACACTTTATCCTCTACAATAAATATTGCATTTTGCTTTGCTCTCTGTTCAAATTAATAAATAAATAAATAATTAATATTTTACGTGTATTTTTTTCTTTTTTGTACACACTAACAGTCTGGCATCTTATGCCTTATGCGGTGTGTGTGTGTGTGTGTGTGTGTGTGTGTGTGTGTGTGTGTGTGTGTGTGTGTGTGTGTGTGTGTGCGTGTTCCAAGGAAAGGGAGGCGCTTCAATCGGTGAAAGGGTAGACGAAGAGAGGAAGGGGAAGTTACACTGCGGCTGGGTGAGTCACTTACTTTCTTGCGTTCTTTGTCCGTAACTTTCAGAATAATAATGATGTATGTGTACTCTTGCCTTCTTTGTGGTGAGTGTATCCTTTTTTTTATATTCTCTGTATCTCTGTATGTATAAATGCTGCTGTAATTAAGTATTTTAGTGTTTTGGGTTTATTTTGGAAAGTAAGTAATGTGCATTTGAATTAATTTATGCATTGACATTATGACAATCACAAAAATGTTTCCTTTATTTCCACTTAGCTCTGAGTGTTGTGGCGGTGGAGCCTCTCAACTTAAATGGACATGTTGGGAAAAATGTTACATTCAAATGCTCCGACTGGAACGTTTGGGCTGGTGTAAAATCTAATGTTAAGTACCTTTGTGATAATCCATGCTCAGAAAACAAACACATCATCATTAAAGCAGAATATGGAAAGACTGCACATGAGAATAGAATAGAGTTAACTAACAGAGCAGAAGGTTTGTTTGTGACTTTCACTAATCTCCAAAAGTCAGACTCTAAGAAATATTATTGTGGAGTGGAGAGATTTGGCCCTGATCCCTTGATAGAGGTGAATCTTAAAGTTATAGATGGTAAGTTTAAGCTCCCCATTTATTTATTTTTTTAATACCACTCCTTTGTCAAAAACCACTGTATTGTTGGTAGATTAATATGTACTGTCTGTTATTTTCAGAGTCTCCCAAGAATACTCCAGCAACATTTGCTGTTACAAGCAGCTCCACAGTGTCTTCAAGCAGCTCAGATAGTATTAGTGCTATGTCTACATCATACATCATCCATTGTACAACAACTACTGCACCAGCAACACAAAGATCTGGTAGGAAATCTGCGCTTGCATGTATATTACTTATATACAGATATATACGTATATTTGACATTGTAATGCCTGTTATAAATATTGAGTCCAGGTATGTAAGTATGAACATCACCATGGTGAAATACAACATAATTAAAATCACTGCATGCTCGATTGATAAATGAAAATGTATAAAGTTGAAGTTGCTGTATGCTATATTGTTTTGTTAAAATATTATATTTTCTGTGCAGAAAGAATTCATATGGCCTGTGAAATTGAAGTTTAAGATCATTAAAAGTTTAATTTATTGTAAAGAGGATGTGAGGGGGCAAGATGTGTTTAGTATGACAGCATGTCTTCCTCTTTCTGTTTCTCCGACCAGGAAGTGTTCCATTTATGATTGTAGGTGTCATTCTTATACTAACCTTACTGATTGCCCTTCTGTACCTTATGAGGAAGATGGCCAAAAAACAACTTGGTAACCACCACATAAACAGTACAGCAACATCAGTTAGATAAGCCTCCACCAGACATAAAACCAAAGGTCTTATATGTTTCAGCAGACGCATCACGTGCTGATACACCACAAGAAGACATGCGAGAGGTGAGTCTCCTTTATTTCAGTTCTGAAACCATGTTGAGGGCTGTTGGTTTCTGTGGACTCACACACAGATGCAGCTATCGTGGAAGTACAAATGATGTTGAGGACACATTTACAATGCTAATCTCAGAGTTAAAAAAAAAAATACAAATAACACCTACAATATCTGTTTTCTTTTTAATTAAAAATGATTTTTTTGTACACAGCAACAGCACTACTGTTCCCCTATGCTCATCACCCATTAGGCTAATTTAGGAGACTGAAAAGCTATTGGGGTCTGGAACTAAAGGCACATTTCTCATCTAACTGTATCTTTGATCCGACTCAAGCCTGCTGTAGCACATACTGAATGAGCTGATTTTGGTAACGAATATGCTCAATATCAAAGTCAAATTATTTTAGCAAATTAAATTAATGGGGAAAGGAGCTGGAAGGGGTTAGCTTTATGTTTAATTTATTAAAAAGGCAAGTTCAACCCAATATTTGTAGTAGTAGTAATATTTGCATTTGATTGCATTCTTCTTCTTCTTGTTCTTCTTGTTCTTCTTCTACTTTTTATTATTATTATAATTATTATAATTATCATTATAAAAAAAGATAGATGAACCTTAGATGCAGTGGGATCCTTATTTTCTTGTATCATCAGTCTGAGACATCTGATCTTTACAAAGCTAAACATAACTCCTCACACACCAAAAATGGTCTTGGAAATCCTAATTTGTGATTTCCAAGACCGGAGGTGCAAAGAAATTAGAGCATCAGCTCATTTCCAAATTTCCATTGTGAAAGTCGAAGTTTGACACTGGTTTAGACTTTGTTTGCCATTTCAAAATGGTGACAAACTTAGTTTGACACACCGCTGTTCCCCTCTATTGATCTCAACAAGACACAACTGTCTTCCTGACATTAAAAACTTTATGTCTCTTAATTAACCGCAGCTGAATTTACACAGACCTGCACATACACAGGTCAGAATAAACTCTGTCTCCTTATCTTCTAATATGACTGCAGAGAAAGAAGTAATGTTGGCGCAATCCTCGTCAAGATGTCTTAATGGTCTAAGATGTCTTAATCATGATGGTTTTATAATGTTGTTTTTATGTGCTTGTTACCTTGTTTGTATTTTGTTTGACTCAGTATTCCTACTGTTTGTTTTTCTCACTGTTTTCTATTTCAAGGAAGTTGAATATGACAAAATCAGACCTGAGGACCAGCAAACTGCATGCCAACCTGCAGGGGTCTCTACCCTCAGCTTCTCTGCAGACCCAGACAGTCTTTATGCTAATTATTCCTCCCACCAAGGCACTGAATTAGCATTTTCCAGAGTCACATTTCACCAATGTGACTTGGTGTACTCTGTCATTCCACTACCCAGTGATCAATCTGAACCAAATCAATCTGAAAGCAACACAAATGACTCACTCTATTCCATGGCTCAGCTACCACAGGCAACCTGAATGTGGCTACTGTGAGTGAAAAAAGGAACTTTCTTGATCATATTGATTATGATTTTTTAAATGTAAATTTAGAGATATAATTTAATATAAAATAAAATGAGAGATCAAATGACAAGCATATTCTTTCATCTTCAATAAAGTATCTTTCCGTTCAATGATAGTTTGGTAAGAGTAATTACTTTTACTAAATGGATGGATTTACTGATAATAAGCTTTCAGAATAATTTAAATAATACTTAGTGAGCATCAAACTGCAAGTAACCCCCACCTTAAGAAATATGTTTGATGCTTTACATTCTGTATTAATAATTGTATTATTTAGTGAGGAGTAAACAAGAAAGCCTGCCACTGTATTAAACTTCATGATGCCAGATTTGAATCCCAAAACTCCTGTGACGTTGTCCATCACTTGGTAGAAAGAACATCTGCTTTGTGATTCTATTACTTTATGAAAATATTTTAAATTAACAAGTGGCTGAGACTGAGAGTACACAAAGACATATTCTTACTGAAAGGATGTGTGTGAAGTTCAGTGAACAAACTGAAGTCTGCCTGTGACCCTGCTGGTTATACAGTCTGCAGTATAAAGTTGGAATGATGTTTTATAAAATGAAATATCCTAGAAACTGTACATCACAGTTTTTTTTCTGAATCTTATCCTCACTAGTAGGCCTACTTAATTATGTATTTTTAGATCTTCTTCCTTTTTTGTGTCTTAGGCTTTTATAAGGGTGAATGGACGTGATCCAGTAATATTCATGATGCTTCTGCCATGTATCAAGTAGATCAGTAAGCTTTTTCTATTTCAGACCACTTAGAGGAAGACTTGCCTCCCCAAAGCACCATTACACAGCCCACAACTGTTTCACTTTAACAACTCACACTGGACCACTAAATGCAAATCTATTGTTATTTGATTGTGAGGCACTTCAAGCCCATTGTGTTTCTCTTTTTAATATAAATAATCCTCAGATGTATTTTGACATAAATTTAAAGTTATTTGTTTATTGTTGTTTTACTTCTACAAGAATTGACCCTTTTGTAAACGTGTGTCTTTTTGTTTCATTATTTATTCACATAATACAGTACATTTATTTTAGCAGGCTCACTTTGAGAACTGAAACTTTGCATTAGTCACCTATTACCTGAAACTAAAAGTGATTTGCATCTCTGTAAAGGGTGCTGTACAAATAATGTTATCAAATAATTAATTCAGAGAATTGTGAAGTGTGTTCTTTATATTTGAGTTGTGCAATTAATAAATCTGAGAGTTGATGAGTTTTGTACTGTTATGCTTTGTGGGGTTTTTTATTGTGCACAGTGTGAGGCCTACAGTCTGTACTAGAAATAGATTTAAATAGAATTAAATGTACATTTCCTGCATTCATTTGATTTTTATTTATTTTTTTTTGCTTTCTTGCAAAGATGAGAAGACTGACATCATTGTGACACGAAATGATTTACTTTGCTTAGCATAAAGACTAAAAGCCGGGGGAAACAACTAGCATGTAGAAACACACTTCCTGGAAAAACTGAATAATAACAATATATCACTCTAATAACTAATAGCAGCTAAACACTGCAGTAAATGCCATGGGATTGTTTTGAGGTTTTTTTGTTTATGGTTTACTTCCACTTCCACCAAGTTCTTGTCTGCTCTTACTCTCTTCATCTGTCATAGATGCAAACAGACTTATACTTGACTTTACTTGAGTTGCCATCAGTACTACTAGTAGAAGTAATATCAAAGTATTGAAGAGCAGTTGGAGAGCATGCCAAGTGCATTTTAGTTTGGATTATTTTTTCCAGGCTGAGTAAAGGCTGAAAGCAGGCATTTGACAGGCTGAGAGATGACAAGAGTCTGAACTAGGAGACTTAAACTAATACACAGGGTCATGGACTCACAGGACACATAACAGGTTAACAGGATCACACCAAGGTTTTTAGTAGAAGTGCTGTGTCTTGATTTAATTTTGTAAATACTGTTAGGGAGATCTTCTTGTGGTGGGATGTGAAGCAGCTTGGCATTTTCCAGACCGAGTTTGCTGTGGAAAGAGGACATCTACTTGCCAGATGTTACGTTGGATGAACTTCTGATTTGAGGTACTGTCAGCAAGTCTGTACATGGGTCGCCAGCTCTACCGACTGAGCTAACCGGGCACCCAACAGAATGCATGCATCTTAATATACTCAGAGCTAGTCGGCCAGTATGCTCACTACATCAAGTTGCGCAGGACCATGCAATTTATGCAACGGCCCCGCCCCTCGTGTTGAGGCAATGTTTAGAACTTTGATGATAGGAAGAACAAAACTATCCGTCACAAGAACAGAATAAAAGGCCTTGAGAGTGAATTGTCTCACTAACAGCTGGGCAGTACAGCTCTTGTTGTGAATGTGTCTTCCAGGGCTGTTCTGTGACTTTGTGTCTGACAAAACTGAGAGTGAAATACAACTATATACAACATGTGCACAAAACTCTGTGAGCACCAGTCCAGACAATATATGGGCATGATGGCACTCCTCACAGACACACATCCTTACAAGACAATGACACTAGTCTCTCAGTCAAGGTTTGTTTAACTCTGTAATGCAAGATGGAAAGCAATGGACTGACAAAGACTATTGATAAAATATTGTATTTAAAATGTTGATTAGCATGCTGGGCAATATGGATGCAGATCTCTCAATAAATAATAACCATCATGTATTTCAGCCAAGCCATAGTATAAATAGTATTATATATTTGAAAATGTATAAAAGCAAATCTGGGGGAGTCAGTTTGAATGCATCTGTTTTGAGACTTCAATTGCAGTCAGAACCTTATGAGGCTTGTGTTTATAGACAAAGCTAGTTGTATAATAGTGTATGGACTGTAATAGTAATTGCCAGGCAGCAAGGCCAAAGCTCATTTTCTTCTCCTTTCTAAATTATTTTCTACATTTTATATTTTCAGTGTTAATGTTAATATTCACTTATCTTAAGATTCTATAGAAAATATTCTATTCAATAAATATATATTTATACCTCATTCTGCTCTCTGTAAATCTACTAATTCTTGAACAGACAAAAGAGGGAGGATGGTTTCATGGGAGCACTGGGCTGTCAGTGTGGCAAAGGCAAATAGTTTACATGGCTACAGGTCAGTCTTATCAGAATTTAGTTTAGGGCCCCAGGGAGCCCAGGAGCTCTGAATATACTGATAGCTTGATGGCTGTTAAGCAAGTCAGAAATGAACAACTAATGAAACAAATCAGGTAATATGGAAGTGTTTTAAGTGTTGTCTTTTTGATCAGTATCTGTCTTTTTCTCTCTCTCTCTGTCCACAATCTCCTTTTACAATTTGTCACACGCACGCACACACACACACACACACACACACACACACACACACACACACACTCAGCCAGCAGAAGTCACCTTGGCAGCGGGATTGCCCTCCAGTAGTTGTTCTTGTCAGGCTCAGAGAGCGAGAGCAGCTAGATGTCGTTGTTATTGTTGTTAGTGTTGTTGTGTACATCGGCCACCAGGGGAAGAGTACGGTGGCCTGGGGTATCTGCTCTGTTGTCAATGACAGTCAATGACACTCTGCTGCTAGGTGAAAAGGATTAGCCAACTCTCTCTCTAACTTTCTCTTTTTCACTCTCTCTCTCTTTCCCACACACACACACACACACACACACACACAAATACATTCACTGCACTGGTTTTGCTTGTAGAAAGTTTGTAGAAAACGACAAGTAGTAGAGACACGAAGTACCTGGGAAATTGGACTAATGATGGACTGAGTAAAATGGAAACAGCTTGTGGGCATATTGCCTTTACTTCTTACTGGTCTCAGGTCAGAATGTGAACACACAAAAGTGTGCACATAGGTAGTTTGATATTTTCACACATATTTATAAGAACTCAAATTATATCAAATAACGTATAAAGTCAGTCCATTAAAGACACCCATTAGTCAGCAAATTTTCCACCCAGATGGAGAGCCTGGTAGACTTTTTCTTCAATAGGAAATGTAGGAAAATCTTGGAAATAAGAGGTAAAATTTGTCTTGTTCTTGTCTGGAGCCATTTCACAGCCTTTTGATGACCCCATTGGCATTAAACCTTTCCAAACATTGACTTTATTACAGGGCAGATTGCTGACAGTAGCTTGCAATCTATAGAAGGTACTGCACACCTTCACAGGTGTTTTCGCTTATTGCAGCTAATAAGGCCTCTGTTAATGTTGACCCTAAAACATAATGCTGACATTAGGCAGAGCTATGCTAGGAATTCCCAAAGTGCACTGTAAGTGTGTGCACTGTAGAGTTATAAAGGTGTAAGTTGTCCCATCCTAACAGGTGCAACAAAATTGACAGGGTGAGGGACATGTCAACCACGTCCTGAGAAGAGGTGTAATCACGCATCATAAGTGAAAACTCTTGTGTGGGAGTACCATGGGTGTCTAAAGGCTTTAATTGCTTTTGAGCCCATTTGACTATCCTTAAACTTTTACAAATTTAGGATCTGATTTTAGTTTAAAAATTTATGAAATACTATGGATCAAAGATGTTTTGAAATGTCAGTGTTTATATTCTTGTCCAAGCTCTGAATAGCTCCACATTGCAAACACAGACACAAACACACGCACACACAGTATGAATCCCCAGCTTGCTTTTCTAAAGTAATAAAGCAGAAACAGTTGAATAAACACAGACACACAGCTGATGTACAGCCTAAGGGAGTTCATCATGTTCATCAGGAGGCCATAGCTTTCCTGCTGTTGAGCACATCGTAGAATTTAGAGCTGGGTATTAAGATCCTCCTAACTCAAACAGTATACAGCTCTGTGGGGAAAGTTTGCTGAACAGTGTTGAGTAGGTTATATGAAGTGGTAGCACTCTTGGTATGTAAATGTAAAATGTTCTTTAGCACTAAAACTACTTAAACATGGGCCCCCACCCACCTCAGGGGCAGATACTGTATATTATGAAACTTTTTCCATCTTTTCCCAAGGAGATAGAGGGAGAATTTTATAACAGTGGTGTATAAAGGAGTGTGTGTGTGTGTGTGCATCTGTGTGTATGATTGTGTTTGTGTTTATGTGTGTGTGTGTGTGTGTGTGTGTGTGTGTGTGTGTGTGTGTGTGTGTGTGTGTGTGTGTGTGTTTGTGATGGCAATCCCACAGGCACACAGCTCCTTCCATATTTTCCTTCATGAGATCCTAAAATCCTAAAATATGCTACTCCTGCAAAATGTCACTAAAAATATAACCACACTGCAGAGTATATCTATCTTAAAGGCATACTATGCAGTTTTCCGGTTTTGTCAAACAGCTACCCCTAGAGTTGCTGCGGAGTACTTGTATTTAACCTTAATTGTCGTAAATACCACTTACCAGAGCCGTCTCTCTATACGGCTCTGCGTCTCTGCACTCACAGCCTGATCCCCTCCCCCCTGTATACTGGTACATGTTCAGTAGGATGGAAGCGTCGGACATCGAACAGGCAAAGATAGACTCTGAAGATGTCTACTGACCAGGTAACGTCTTCCATTGAGGCTGCTTCTTATGTCGCTGATGTATGTCACGTCGCGCCATAAAGCAATTTGTGATTCTTGCGAGATTAGGCGGGGCGCCATCTTCAGACTTGTATTGCTGGTTCTGCCAGCGGCGTCCCTCCCCAGCGTTGCTATCGGTATGATTCGCTATACTACGAGTTTGTTTACCGTTGAAATGACTTCGAAGCTGTTATATTAAGGTACAAATCTTGCACAGTGTGCCTTTAAGTGGAGAAAGAAATCTGCCAATGGGGTGACGTAATTCCGTATGTTTGCAAAAGTTGAAATAAAGCAAACAAAAACCTTTGAACACAATAAAGTTGAATGGCATGAACAAAATGTCACTTTGAGGAAAACTACTCTAATAAAGCATGGGTTTTTGTTTACATTGCTCCTGCTATCTGTGGTGTTGCCTATGATAATATTCAACTTATAATTGTTGAGATTTCAAAAGTTGTGTGTGATTGATAGGCTGTCAACAAACAACCAAACCAAACATTCCAAATATGACGTTGATATATGACGTTAATGACAAATTACAAAATCATCACCCAAATTGTCTATTGTAGAAATCCATCACACTTCCTCATTCAACTTGCCACACTTTGCGCAGTTGTCCACACTCACCATTTTTCCTGTGCAGGTATTTTGGGAAAAACTATGAGTGCACGCTGAACTTGTTTACAACCTACTTGATTGTCTGACCATGTGCGTTTCTTGTCATGTTGGACTTTCTGAATTTTTTACAGTGTTGCCTTACTCTCAGCCTTAATTTGGTGAGTACATTGCTATCATGACCAATAGAACTGATGGCCTACGCAACAACATTTGAGCCCATATCGTAATAAACTTTAATTTCAGGCAAATTTATTTTAGTTATTAACCAATCTTCACAACAGGCTTTACAAACGAATGTCTTTCTTGGGCTTAAAATAGAGACAATACCAGAATACATAACGTTTCTCGGGACATATGGTAAAGTGGTGGAGCTACACTTTCTTTTTAATCAGTAAGAGCACTGGAAGATTTTTACTGTTATCGTTCACTGAGCCATAATTTGTTTACTATAGCCAACATTAGCATGAAAAACAATTAGGACCAATGACAGGACAACCCTCCTCTGAAACTAAGACTGTGTGGGATTGCCAACCCACTGAGTCTAATAAGACACACTATCATTGTAATTGTGGACGATAAAGGTTTCTACCTACATTCATCACAAAGGAATGCTCGATATTGTTGTACTGTACTTCACATGGAATAGGACTTTAGCTAATTAAAAACCTTTCCAATCTCTGTTCTGAAATCAAATTGACCAGGTTACGAGCACACCTAGGGTTCCAAAGTGCCTTAAGCTAATTAGTTTCTACCCCCTGCTCATGCCTCTAAAGTCAAAGCTAACAATTACAATCTGGCCGCCCTGAGTTGCACTTCTGATGTTAGCCAATTACAGCTACTTTCAAAGTCATATCATCCAATTACCTTCCTTTGCCACCCTGGATTCTGCAGACCCATTAGCCAATTATACATATCACACAATGGGTTACTCTGGCACACACAAGCACATCCTGGAATCTGTGAATCAACATCCTGAAACCACATCACTCCCTCAGTCGTTTTCTGAAGTTCATACCCTATTATTAGCAGCTATCAAAGCCCAACTGTGATTCCCTTTCAAATCCATGCATCGTCTCTCTCACGATAATATGGCACTTTAACCTCTCCTTCACTGGAGCAAAGTAATGATAACACAGAGATGGCTGCTCAGGGCACTGTATAAGCTTTTAGGTGTCTGGAGTAGTAATGGAGAGAATTCCTCATGTCTCTGTTGAGCTAGCATAAAATTATGATCTGATGATCTCATGAGCTTTGAGAAATGAACACCATGTTCAACACTCTGATTGGTTCAAACCCTGGTTTAGGAGTCATAGTTCATTTCAGCAGGTAAAGAATAATAAAAAGGCAGTTGTGTAAGTGTTGAAGACAGGTGTCAAAATCCCCTTGCTGAGGGTAACATTTTGCCACTGGCAACTTTGGTACACTGTTTTCATTATTTCAAACATCTCTGTTTTACACTGTACAAACACTTTCCCAAAGCAATAGGTCACAATAGGTTATGAAACTAAAAAGCATCTATTATGCTATTGACAATACAAAGACTTGTGCATTAGGAGGAGTGTTTCAATTACTGTAGTTGCACCTTGGCTATCTATAAACATTGAAAACATCCAACATTTTTGTACTGCACAATGAGCAGCAGCAACACACCATCCTTGTTTTATCCACAACTCTCTTTCTGCCGCTGTTGCAGCTGACTGTGAGCCCAAATGATCCCAAACAACGATTTTGATGGACACAGGCGGGTTCCGGCTCCAGCATTTTATTTAATTCAAATTAAATCAAGTTTTACTGTCACATATACGATCATACACAGTACAATGTGTGGTGAAATTCTTAGTCCTAATAATCAAACAATAGAATAAAGTAGAATTTAGCAAATAGATTAAATAAGATAAAAAACATATAAAATATAGTGGAAATGAATGGGTTACAATAAAACCAGTAGTGAGTTTCAGAGAAATTAAACAATATAACCACTATAACCAGTGAATACTTACACCGATCAGCCATAACATTATGAGCACTGACTGGTGAAGTCAATAACACTGATGATCTGGTTATCATCGCCCCTGTCAGTGGGTGGGATATATTAGGTAGCAAGTGAACATTTGGTCCTCAAGTTGATTTGTTAGAAGCAAGAAAAATGGGCAGCGTGAGGATTTCAGCAACTTTGACAAAGGCCACATTGTGATGGCTAGTCGACAGTGTCAGAGCATCTCCAAACCTGCAGCTCTTGTGTGGTGTTCCCAGTCTGCAGTGGTCAGTATCTATCAAAAGTGGTCCAAGGAAGGAAAAGTGGTGAACCAGAGACAGGGTCATGATGATCACTGGTGCTCGTGGGGGGCGAAGGCGTGTGGTCCGATCCAACTGTTGAGCTACTGTAGCTCAAACTGCTAAAAAAAAAAAGGTAATGCTAGTTAGGGTTAGGGCTAGGGTTAGGGCTATGTTATGGCTGATCGGTGTATATATGCAATATAAGGTGACATCAGTTTGAATACACAAACCATTACACCATATACTGGCAGAAATGGAACATAATGGTAATTAAGTATTTTGTCATTAGTGTATAATCACCTGAATACACAAATTGTTGTGTCTGTTACCTTAGAATGAGTCGTTTTTATCTATAGACTCCTTGGGTCGCCTTCCGTGGAGGCTGGCATGACCGCTATGTTTCTACAAACCAAACACTGGCTGTAGATAGGACCTTTCACATATTTCTAAGTTCCGTGGCCACCGTAGTTTCTCCTACACACTTCACAGCCCATTCTCATTCAAATACAGACGCTCACTTAGTTGCTAACTGTAACTTTGCTGCTGGAAGCCACTAAATCATACACACTGGACCTTTATGAATTATACTTGTATTACACCTTTCAGGCAAAGAAGCAGCCCAAAGTGCTTCACAGAAGAGATATTAGTCTAAGTATTCTAAGTCTAACTATTATTATAATGAGTGAATTTTATTTTATCACTGTCAGAACAGAACTTTTTTACAAGTCAGTAGATACCTCTTCCAGCTCATGTATGGCTGTTACTGAAATGATGACTCAGAAAAGCTGCGAGTGGTGGATAAAAAATGCTGACAGAAAAGTACTGAGATATCAGAGAAAACAGCGGGGGTTTCTCTACAGCTTGGATGCAAAATAAATGTACGAGAGAATGCACTGCTGGAGTTTTTGTGAATGATGGTTGTCTTGAATATATATATATATATATATATATATATATATATATATATATGCACAACCATCATTTTTACATTATAGATGCAACTACATCATTATCGATCGATTGAAATGTTCCATGAAACAATCGATGATCAGATTCTAAAGTTGTGGATCGGTTGACTGAAGATGTGCTGCTAACACCGTCTCCACTTTTGTGAAATGTAAAAGGTCAATGTAGGTTTCACATGGAATCCCACCGAATTTTTTCCATACTAAAATGCATCCTCTCTGAATCGTAGCCCATTAATCTAGACGCGTATTGGATCGTCTAAGAAGGGAGACATGCACACCCCTCCTAGCCCACTGCTATGACTGGGAATAGTTTGATCAATAAAGGATGTGAAACTTTGGTTAAATTTTAATGACTCTCAGTGTTGCCTCTTAATTATATGTGTTGTTTGTAGTAATGAATTATTCCTGCAACACAACTGTGATAAGATGTAGATGTAGATGTAAGGACTAATACAGCAACAACAGAGAAACATAAAGGCTGCTTTGATATCCCAATTCAGTTTCATTTGCAGACAAAAGTCATATAACCTTCTGGGTCACAGTTCTGAATGATACCTACAAGCTCATTACATTCTATATGGCAACTGCATCATGGCTGTTGTTTTGAATATTTAATCTCTTTTGTACATATTGTACAACACACAATTACTTTCCTCACTTTTCTCAAAACCAAATTTTGTTTTCTTTCTCCAGAGATGAACCCCATGTATTGCTTTATTTTGCTTTGATTCTTTGTTGCATTATTCTTTGTTGTTAAAACCATCGACCCCTATGGTAAAATGTCATATTGGTGGAAAAATGTAATTACCAGTCCACTCTGCCACCGAATGACCACTTTCATTTTTAAAACTGCAGAGACTTGGTGCTGGGCTTGCCCCATGACTCACTCCGGGGGTTGCAGGGTAAATTGTG
This sequence comes from Dicentrarchus labrax, assembly GCF_905237075.1. Taxonomy (NCBI): domain Eukaryota; kingdom Metazoa; phylum Chordata; class Actinopteri; family Moronidae; genus Dicentrarchus; species Dicentrarchus labrax. Next base: position 17,146,269 of record NW_026136721.1, on the reverse strand, counting down.
ATACCAACCTTCACATCTCCTCCTTTCATCATTTCTCTCTCCAGGAGGTCAAATAAAAGACAACATAGGGATTGTTTGTTAAGCAAACAGCCCTTAGGGTGCCTCCTTTTTGTGGGAGTTTAGTCACTTTATCTGAGGTATCAAAGCAGCAGAAGAATAAAGGTGATATTAAAACAGTTTTTTCTTATTAAATTATTCACCTTCCATGGGGTTTGTTCATGGTATTTAATGCAGTTATAATTATACAACTGTGGCACTTGTAACTCAGTTACTACCTATTGCAATTGAATACCAATTTTCTGTGCATGTGTATGGATGGGTAATGACTTTAAGGTGTATCCTGTGGAGTTTAAATCAATTTTTCTGGCTATGTAACAGGGTTTGTGATGCATTTCAAGTACATCCTCTGGTGATTGAATAGCCATTTGTGTTTTCATCTTTGGTTCATTAGCAGTCATCTGGCTTTTGGTCAATACTATCGACCTGAGGCACACAGAGAACATCCTCTGCAAAAAAGACAAAAGTGTTTGCCTTTATCTGTGTGCATGCTTTGTAAAGCATTCTTTAGTGGCAGGAGTCTTTAACATCAAATCAAAAGATGGGGTCAGATCGTTTGTATCCACTTTGTCCAACAGAAATATTTGTTGTTTCTGCTGGACTTTCAGACAATAAATGAGTGAATGGTTTTATAAAATTATTTTTAAAAAGGGGTTGTCCATTCATATTTGTTTGTTTTTAATTTCAAACAACATGAGATTGCTCTTCTTCTGAACCAGGAAATGGGATCACATTCCCAGAGAATCTCACTTAGTAGTTACAACTACTCAAGGCAACGCACTTGAGTAAATGTACTACTGCTTTCTTCAAATGCGCTTGGTGTGCTTGAGTAATTTTATGAGAACTAATCTTGTGTTTTGGCAATTATGTAGATGGAAAATGTGGCTTGTTCAGGTTTCAAAACACTTCTACTTACTTTCCAAACATATTGAGTCTGCTACTGTGATTCCACAAAGCCTTTTCATTACACAAATAAAATTCTAGCTAAAGCAATCAGTGATTTCAACTGCTTTAATTCTACTACAGATGGTGTTTGGAGAAGTCAGTTTCATTTTAGGGTGAATTAAAGGAGCAGTTACCTTGTATGTTTTTGGTCTTATATTTGTGAAACAACAACAATCATTTTATTATAAGTTTGCACCGCTTTTACCTTTCTTCCTACATTTGTCCTTTTTTTTTTTTGCTGGAATAGGGGAAGTTTCCTTGTCGATCGTGGAGCCTTTGAAATTGTCATTGTAATTGTAAAGCAGCTATGACGGATGTTTTTATAATAACAATGTATTATAACAGAGCATATAGTTAGTTTCAGCTCATTGTTCAGCTGTCTGGCCTGCGATTTTACTGCCCTCGTCATTTTTGGCTGCCGTAGGTAGATCTTTTGATAAAGGGCCAGATAGCAGAAGTTGCTAGATACAAAATACAGACAATGGACTACATTTGCTAGGTGGATAGATTGCTGGGTGTGTAAATAAGCACAATATGCTAACAAATTTGCCATATGTACTTAAAAGGTGATCATGTCAATGTTGTGTTCTCCACTTGTTTCTGCTACAATTCTGAAATCAAGATTTATAGAAAAGGTGTGAGAGAAAAGAGGGTGACAGCAAGAGGTGAGAGATGGCAGGAGAAAAAGAAACAGGGATACAAGCTGATAAAGGCTTAACAGAGGCAAGAGGTGAGAGAAAAATGATGATAATGGAAAGTGTTGCTACACCAAAGACACTCATTACCCTGTCCCTTCCTATCCAACCCTGAGCATTCAGCATTTTACAATGAAGGAAAACGATGGGCTGAAAAAGGGAAGAAAAGAAGGAGAAAGCCCTTCATTTAGTCCCCCATCCTGATCTCATGAGGAGGAGAAATTGGAAACAGAGACACGGCTCTTGGGACCTTGAGGAAATTAAATACTGAATTCAATGGGCAGACCGACTCAATCACACCACGCTTTTGTAAAATGACTCGGGAATTGAATCCCTTGCCGCTTAGCTGGGGATGTTATTGCTCTTGTAGCTATTTCTGTTTAACTAGGCCCGGGCACAGGCCGGGTCACGCACACACACATACACATGCATATCCATTTAGATTTAACGATACATTTAATAGAACACATATGCACTGACACACTCCTATACACAAAAAACACATTTAAGTGCACACACACACAAACCTGCAAGCACTGAGTGTTTAATACAGCAAATGCAGAATCTGACAATCAAGATTAAGGTTGAATTACTTTTGTTTTAACAAGAATAGAAGTGGCAACGCAAATGTTTAAAAGTAATGAACAGTTACACAATTTACAGATATAATCATATATAATTTAATAATATAATATACAAGTTAACATTTTGTAAAATAGAAGCTGGACTGAATATGTGACATCTTCTGGCATCATACACCTTCAAATTACACATTATTTTCAGCCTATTTGGGATATGTTTCAAGAAACATAAACAAGAGTTATTTTGAACTGTAGATCTGGATTTACTCCTCACTGCCATTAATTACCTGAGTCTGAAAGGCTGAGACTTCTGTCAGTCAAGCACCCAGCAAAAAATATCTATTAAGTACTGTCTAATTTGAGTTCCACTCAGTGACAATGTGCAGAAACACCAGAGAGCTTTTAATCTGAAACAGATACAGAAGGTATTGAGATTAAAAAATACATAGTGAAAGGTGTATATGTTACTGGTATATTGGGAACTGCTCACAGAAAAAATAGACGAGACCTGCGGTCGCAGCTGAGGCTCGTGACTCAAACGGGCAGTGTGACTGCTCAAATCTGTTAATATGGACGTTCTGCTATGCACACGCTGCTCAGGTCTGCAGTGTGAACAAGCTGTTGGAGACATCAGTGTCAGTGGTTGTTGATGTTCCTTGATGATGTATTTTGGGATGTTGAGTATAAAGGAGGGATATTTCCACATTTAGCTGTGACTTTGTGGCTAGGCTCTCAGTGGGTTGTCTGGCTGAACAAGAGTGATTGTTGTGTATTGTTCGTTTGCATTGTGCATGCATGAAGGTTTGTCCCAGATTGAATATGTGAAATGGTTGCATCACAGGAAAATCCCTTGAAGTATTCCTCTTGAAATATGTGAGTGTGCTTCCAGTTTTGTGTGCTCAGCACATGTGTATATAAGTTTGTATAATCTGTGTGCCTGATGAATCAAAAAGAGCTGTGGTGCTGGTAAATCCACAGAAATACCTCTTTGTGTGTGTATCTGTGTGCCTGTGTGTGTGAACTGAATATAAATGTCCTTAATATGTTTTTCTTTCAAATAGAGGTTTCATTTTTGTCTTTTTCTGAAAAGTGAAAGCTGAAAAATATTACAATTCCAGATATTTTAAGTATAAGCAGTAGAGCACTAGACACATACATTATGTAGACATAGCCTTCATAGTGTAAATGTACTATAAATGACTATTCATTACAACATAAAGTATAACTTCAGCATACAGTAGCAGACATTTATAGTGCCTAATGAAAGATATTATACTTTATTAGGGTATATCATATTATAATATACCATTTATATTATACAGTATTATATTATAAATTATATGTCCCTTCTTTGCATAATTGTTATTATTTTTATTTTGTTTTCCATTTCCCTGTAATTTTTTATCTGCATTGGTCAAATGTCTTCACACGTCTGTCATAAACACAGATTTCAGAGAGCAAAAGGAAGATCAAGGAGTTAATTCCTTTTCCTTGGAAACAGGCAGATTCGAAGCCAAAGGTTGCAGCAAAGGAAATCTGTGTTACAGATTGAGTTTCTTGTTGGACTTCAGGATTCTGTTCACCCGTATGTGTGTGTGTGTGTGTGTGTGTGTGTGTGTGTGTGTGTGTGTGTGTGTGTGTGTGTGGCAGGTGTGCAGGTGTGCGTGTGCTCTCACCTAGACATGTGTGTGTCATCTTTCCAGAGTAATTCACCCTGTCAGGGGAATTTGATCATCATGGACACCATATTGTGAGTCTAATGATTTATGTTAAGCACACACACACACACACACACAGATATAACCCCGGCAGACACTGACTCACACCCTGGAAAATACATGTGTTCATGGGCACAAATATACACAAGTTACACCTGCAGTGTCTAGTGAACAGAGTCCACCTGAAATGTGATTTCATTCAGTTTGTGAACTGCTGACTCCAGACTGAGAAAATAATGCAAAAATTCTGTCGTGCAGAGCCATTCTCTGTTGATGTACTGTACACTGGAACACGCTGTATAAGGAAAAGTCTGGGGTTATTCACCACACTTTAGAATATCTTTGATTATACCAGCAGCCACTGCAGGGGTTTGTTTATCCTGCACATTTTGTACTAGCACCACATCACACTCTCCACAGCCAGCATACACAGTTTGGTTCCTATACAGAGTCTGCTTTTTGTTCCTGCCTTCACCTTGATTTCCTCCCACAGACTTAAGACAAGTGAGTCGGACAAGAGACTCTAATTAGCCCGTACTTAGGAATGGGACTGTGATTGTTAGTAATGTGACGACTGACAAGGCCCTTCCATTAACGTATGCTGGGAAGGGCTCCAGTATCCTTGGCAGTTTGAAAAGACATTAATGGATACAGGGGCGGAGCTAGAGGGGAGAGTGCTGGCCACCTCTGGAACCTGATTGGACGTCATAAAGCCCTTTTTCCTGAGTTTAACTCAACAGTCAAGAAGGCATGTTAGGTACCATGTTAAAGTATCCCAGTATTTTCCTTTATTAGGCCTAGTATATGGCCCCCCTGATAAAGCCTTGACCACCCTCTGGCCACCCCTTGTATAAAAGTCTAGTTCTGCCACTGAATAGATATTCATAACTAATATATAAGTAGCAGTCTGTAATTTTTAAAGACTTGACAGTCCAGACAGCCCAGTCCTGAAAAGGAATTACACATGTTTCCTTTATATACAGTATAACTATGCAGTGCAGTCAGTGTGAAAACAAAAATCACCTGAAAACAACCTCTTAATGTTTTTGATTCAGCCCCCAATTATTGATATTTTCTTCCAATGGAAATTTTGGTAACACTTTAGATTACAGCCCTGCCCTGTGTTTTAGGATGAGGTAACTAACAATGAGCTAGTAGTAGTTTGGTGGAGGGGAGAAACTGTAATTCATAAGGTGAATGGTGGTATTTTTCTGTTTAATCATTCTTGACATTCTGTGAGTTTGTTTTGTTATTTACCTGACATAAAAAAGACGCCTGAACTGCTGCAGGGAGGGCACACCTGTGCTAATCATTTAAACGCACAATCCTTCAAGTACATACCACTTGCTTGACTTGCTGTCATACTAAAATAAAAATAAAAACGGCTGGAAAGCTTCTTCTTCTTCTTCTTCTTCTTATTTGTTGAGAGGATGATAAATAATGTAGTGGACTTCACAAATCACTGCATGGATATGTTGCTTATGCTGCTTGATATCCACCAACCTAGAAAACTTTAACTTTAAAAAAAAAAAGGTCTGAAGGGGATGCTGCAACATTTTAATATATTCGGTACAGAAGAATTTTTTTTATGTGTGTTTTAGATCCGCTGTTTTTGTTAGTAATATTGTTGCAGTTGACAACATCATTTTGTTTTTTTTACCTTTAAGAGGATCTTTTTATTTTATAAACTATTGAGTGTGAAACAATGATCACATCGGGTCTATTTAGCAAGGCAATTTCGCAGAATGATGAATGAAGCTTTACATTTATGACAGTTGTATAATATGTGCATGGATTATAAACCACATTTGACTGATATGTGAAAATATCTTAAGATATGTATGTGAAATACTGAATCCTTTGTTGGAGTGTTGGATTGTGTGACTACATTAAAATTTAATCAAGTTTGACATTAAGTGGCCTGTTACAGGGTGGATCGTCATGTACAACGTGATGTTTAGCCTAATGATTTGTATGTAGGTATTGAACACTGGTCTGCTACATCTCACAACCATGATAAATACTCCCGCATTAGATCTGTATGGTTAATCTGGAAACAACAGGAGTGAATAAAATGATGCTGTTTTTAAGAAATCTTGAAGAGATTAGTATTAATGTAACATTACATGACACCGTGGGTTGGTTTTCCGCCTGTCCTCCCCAGTCTTTTTTGAGTCACCAGCCGCCACTGTTTGTTTCACAGAGTATGCGGGCTGTAATCTAAAGTGCCTTTAGTTCCCCTCGTGTTCCATATAGTTAGCTTGAAACTATATGTAACAAGGGAGGAACTCATCCACCTCCTCATCTACATCCCTTCATTTCTACCTGATTACACCTCCAAGGTTATAAAACCCACACATCCACATTCTCATATTGAGGGCGAAGACCTTCCATTTGCATGTGTTTTATGCTAAGCTGAAAATTGCATTTGTTGATGTTCCAGGATTAGCTTATTCAGGATTTACTGGAAAGCAGTGGGTTTTCTAAACAAGCCAGAGAGGATTTGGGCTGTGGACGGACTGTGTGTGTGTGTGTGTGTGTGTGTGTGTGTGTGTGTGTGTGTGTGTGTGTGTGTGTGTGTGTGGGCTGCATATGCATTTCCAGCTGCATGTGCAATGATGTGCATATGTTTACCTTGCTAAGTTTGCTCACTTTGAGTTTGTCTTTGTGTATGAGTGTGTATCTTTGTTTGTGTGAGAGTGCATTTGTCTACACATCCATATGTGCATTTGTGTGTTAATGTGTTTGTGTGTGTGTGTGTGTGTGTGTGTGTGTGTGTGTGTGTGTGTGTGTGTGTGTGTGCGCGCGCATGTGTGTGTGTTAAAGTATATACTGTGTGTCTAAGGGTGTGTGTGCGTCAGCGTATCTTTTTATATGTGTTGGCAAATGGCACAAACAAACAACAGCAGTGGAGAATTTGGTCACGCACCAATTTTCCCAGTATCGACACACTTCGAACTCCCATAATCCTCTGTTAACATTCCCTAACACTGTCAGCAGGGGCTGTGAAGGCAATAGTTTAAATATGGCAAATTATTGTGATTGCTATGGCGGGCACAGTACAGCAGTATTTATCTCTAAATATATAAATTATTTGGCCATCTAAATTTATGAGCGCAGTGTTATCACTGTTATCTTTTCTGCCCCTACTCCATCATTAGGCCTCTTAGATCCTCAGAGCAGTTATTTTGATCAAGGTTGATAGGTAAGGGAGATTGTGCCTTTGCGGTGGCAGCTCTTTATTTGATATTATTTGATCTTTTTTCTCAGATTTGACCAATAAGTCAATAAATAAATAATAAATAAAACTTTTTGTAGCTGAACTCAACCAACCATTAAAGACCAGCTAATTACCACAGGTTCAATAAAGATGCATTTGGTGGTGAATGAAGAACAGAGACAAGGACTTCACAAAGAGAACAAAGTTTATTTTTAGTTTAAATATCTAAACAGTAACAGTACTTTTTTTAAATTAGAAATAATTTATTTGAATTTTAAATACCTCCAAAGCACATAAAGGGAAAAACCCAACCAAGTATAAACCCTAACCCAGCAGTGGCAAACAATCTACAATGGAACAAACAAGAAAGCAAATATTGCTTTGTTTCACAAATTTGTTTCACACACAAGACAATGTTGCAAACAACCTGCGACATCTAATTTTTGCATCTGTAATGCATTACACAATACTTAACAGGCTCATCCTGACAGGCTCAACACAGAGTCGCTGCACAGGCTTCACTTGTGAGACCTGGACAGACACATCCAAACCTTAAACCACACTGAGAAACACAGAAACCACACTGATGTGCTGCGATAGTGGTATATAAATATAATATAATATCAACTTCCCTTGTAATGCAGACACACAAGACATTATCTCATTGTCACCATCCTCTAATTCTATGGAAGCTATCTCTGCATCAGAGGAACTGGCTGTGATTGACACACACACACACACACACACACACACACACACACACACACACACACACACACACACCTCACTCCACAAAGTGAGTCAGTAAGTGTTAAATAATGTAAAATGTAATCAGATCCATGCTGGCAGTTTGGTTCACTTGTATGCATGATTTATTCACACATCTCCCTCTCTCTTTTGATGGAGTTATGTAAGGTGAGAGACAGACTTTGTTTCTTCAGTCAGGAAGTATAAGAGAAGGAGGAAGAAGTGGTGGCAGGAGAAACCCAGTTAAGGATAAGAGGTGGGACACAAGGAAAAGCAGACAGACAAAGTGCCTTTCAATCTCTCTCTCTCTCTCTCTCTCTCTCTCTCTCTCTCTCTCTCTCTCTCTCTCTCTCTCTCTCTCCGGAGGAGGAGGAGGAGGAGGACATGAAAGAAATGTCCCCAAAATGGAAATTGAAATATGGGACTGAACTAAACCCAAAAGCCTCACCCCCCCAGGCACACACACACATGCGCATACATAAAATGCATATACACTTTAATATTTAAGAGTCTGATGGATTCCTGGCTGACACTGCATTGCACCATACCAATTTAAACTGGTACACTATTGGTGGATGCCAGGCCTCAGGTGCAGTTGTTATTTGTGCTAATTAGCTAAGCTAGCGGACAATCCTTAGCTAAAAGCTAGTCCTTGAAGGCCAGCCTGGCTTAGCAACTACTGCAGCAGCACTTCATGTCTCACCATCACTTTTAAGTATGCACAGTAAATAACATCAGCTCCTGATTCAACAGTGAATAATCTCCACGCACGCATCCTCTGCATAATGTTTCCATGACAAAACAAAGGCAGAGACTTTGAACTGAGAATTTTTATTACTCAAATTGCCAAATTTACTCAAATTACCATCTCAGCCTTTCTTTTAAGCTTGCTTTTTGGGATGGGAAAACAGTTATCATCCAAGTATGGCTGTCAAAGCTGAAGGATACATTAGGTGAAAATTTGAGGACGAAACTGCACATTAGCTAGGGAATATGCAGAGATAAAGCAAGTTTGGTACTACACGATTTCCATATTGTCTGTCTATTATTGACACTATCTGCATTGCGGATGTGTGTCTTTGTGTGTATTTTGTGTGTGTGTGTGTGTGTGTGTGTGTGTGTATACACCTGCACTTATTATCAGTGAAAATGATTGACAGTCTGGAGAAGGATGATAAGACCTACTTCTCACTCTTGCCATCTCTTTTTCTCTCTGTCTTCATTTTTCTGTCTATACTTCAACTTTTTCTTCCTCCTTCAATTCACTGCCTCTCTTGCTAGTAGACACAACAGCCATGTAGTACATGATCTGATAAATATGTGGACCGCTGCACCAGCACTGACAGCTGTTGTTTATCACCGCTGTAAAACCTTTAAAAATGTGGTATTTTTATTAGCTGCTGTGGGGATAAAGAGGAGACTGATATCCAGAAAGGATCCTTGGCCGCCGTCCGGATTATTGGGGATATGCACTGTGTACGTCCAAGAGCTGAGCTGTAGGAGGAGAGGTTTTTGGATGCCCAAACTTTTTTTTATCCTGGATTTCTTTGGGCATGCAGTGAGTGGCAGCAAGACATTGAGTTCTTTGTCCAAGCAGGGGCAGGTACTGCAATATCACAATTTATTTTAAAAAAATCTATTTTTCTTTCAACATTTTTTGTTCCTATTCCAGAATTTCCAGGTTAACCAAGTTTGGACTTTCCACATAGAAAGCCAAAACACATATCACATGCTGTACATGTGATATGTGCTCAGTGTGATTTACTGTTGTAGGCAGTCAGTTGCTTCATAATCCTGGTTGAGCCTGTTCTTCTCATTCATCTGTAGGAGGAGAGGTTGCAGGATTACATGTGCTTGTTTGCTTGTTTCTAGTTTGATCTCTATAGCCCTGTTGGTTTGTCATACTATGACTAATTATTTTACTGATTTTGTTTCTGTTTGGATACTTCCTACCGATACTCGAACCATAGGTAGCCCTCTGTGACCCCTCCATAGACAATCAGTTTGATGAACATGAATAAAATTGTGAGCATGCAGTCCACATGAAAGTGCACCCAAGTTTGATTCGGTTACTCATAAGAGGCAAAAACTCATATTTTGTAAATGTTTCATCATTCACATGAAATAAAAATGGGTTTGTTTGTGTTTGTAGAGAAAGAAATTGCTTTTCTACATGTCACTGACCTTTGGTAGAACGTTAGTCTGCTCTTTCCCTCGTCATCTGCCTTTTGCCCTTTTCTCTCTCTTTCAGTCACTCTTTGGCCTCATCTGCTTTAAAATGCTGATCTGTTTCAATGGTCCGTTTTTTTAGTGCTAGACAACACACTGCTCATTCCCCTGGAATACTTTCTGTGTACGTCAACAGTGGCGGCCTGCTCATACAAAGGGAAACAAGAGTACAAATAAAGTGAAGTACAAATGATCTAGAAACATACAGGCATTTCAAACTGCCATCAGTGTACAGTAGGAGCAAGGCAAACAGAGAGGGCATTTCTTTCCATCACCTCGACTTGTGTATTGTGTGGACTGTTTCAGGTCAGTGCTAACATTACACAGGTTTGTATTTGAATGAAATGATAATGAAGCCTTGACTTGCCTGATTTGAACTCCACGTTACTCTCTTGCTCTCTTTGTAGCACAAGCAAAGGAAACTAGACTCACTTTGTCCCCTTAAAGATTAATTAATCTTAGCACAGAGGAAGTTCAACCCTTCCACATTTCCTGCTGCAGCTGCAAAATTTTCTTATTAAGGTTTAAAACTTGCCTGTTGTACAAATTATTTCTTTGTGAGCCTTTTCCTTTTTCCTTCTTTTGGTTACCAAGCTAGAGGTTTATATTTGAGTATTGAACAATGTGTGTGTGTGTGTGTGTGTGTGTGTGTGTGTGTGTGTGTGTGTGTGTGTGTGTGTGTGTGTGTGTGTGTGTGTGTGTGTGTGTGTCTGTGTGTGTGTGTTTGTGTAGGAGAAAGAGAGAGAGAGAGAAAGAGAGAGAGCATCTGGCATATTGTTTTCATATAGTACCACAGGCAGACATAACAAGGATAGATTACAGCAGTAGCAGAGATGAATAATAAGAGATGTACACTAGAAAACAACATTTTCAACAGGGCTCTAAGTTAGAGATGTATTTTTACTTCGCAGTTTTTGTTTTCTATTTTCCACATTTTTTAAAGAAATTGCATCCTGCTGTAAATAAGATGGATGAGAACAGTTTTAAAGATGGATTATGGCAGAGGACTACAATGCTCACAAATACATTCCCACGCGGGGATGTAGACAGATGGTGAAATTCAATAAAAAGCAGTACTGTTCTACCATACTACTAGTAATACAAATGCAATAATAATAATAATAACACTACATTAACGATTGTAGATTTTGTCTTTACGTATAGAAGACTCCTAGTTTTGGAAAGTTTGGTAGATGTAAACAACTCTTTTTGATGGTGTTGGAGTGAAAAACAAGAATTTGTAGTTAAATCTCAGTGTATCATGTTTTTATTTGCCTTTTTCTCATTTTTGTGACTTCCCAGATATACTAATTTACATTTCCTCATTATGTCAACAGAAAACCTAATCTGGTCAGCACTCTTAAACATTATGGAGATTTGTCTTTTGCTGACTATGCTGACTTTATTTATGTTATGCATTATACAGTATATTGTACTTGTTTATGTTATTGCTGATTATTATTTGAAATTTGCCTCTACATCCCTGTTGCAATCTATTTAAAAAGCCCAGTGAAAGCACAGTCTACACATAAGCATAATGTCTTATGTCTGCATCGTACATTATAATCTGTCTGGGTTATGCATCATATGCAAGTTTTTCTTTTTTGTGATGAATCTCACCTGTGACAAGGGCTGGACTATGTGTTCTGTCTATGACTCAGGTATGTATGGGATACAAAATGCACAACGATGGCTTCATGAATAGTCAAACCCAATGCGTCAATTTTAATTAGAGTTTTCATTAGTGCCAGTGCCAGGGATGTATTGTGTGTAATTTATCACAAAAATGGATAAACATATCTGTCAAATTAAAAAGGATTGAAGGAGGAGGTATAAACGGCGCTTTTGCGGAGATGAATCCCCCTGAAAACCTCCCAACTGTAATGTAGTGGATTTTGGTTTAATTACAACCTTGTTCACACATGCACAGACACACACACACACACACACACACACACACACACACACACACACACACACACACACACACATACGCACCGTAGATAAGAAAACAAACACACACTCCCTCTTTGCACTGGAGTAAACACAAGCACACAAAAAGCAAATTTTGCCTCTATTTGCAAAGCAAGAGACAAGAGGACACACATACACAAGGACACAAACAAAGAGTGTCTATTAAATGTGTATACTAAATACATCACAAATTTAAAGGCACTAAAGCTAAAAACTTTTACTTTGTACTTTGCAACTGATAAAAGAGACAAAGAAAGAATCCATGGGCATCATTTTTATTCTGAAAGCTAAATAGTTTTGTCACAGTAATATGATTAGAGGAATTTTATCTTTTGCCCTTGGTTTATTTGAAAGAATTGTTAATAACAGAGTGAGCAGAAATTAATACGTGCTATGGCTGAGGACACTAATCTCTTTTTCTTGAATTTCTTGACACTAATTGCAATGCCTGATACTGAAACCCTCATTGTTTTGTGTCCTTTGGTAATCCTTGAAAGTGAACATCAGGTCCTGTGTTTGTAACAGCAGAATTTGACTTAACATTTTCACATGCAGTGGTCTGTGACAGAACAGGATGTCAACAGTCAGAAGAAATGTTGAGAAATGGGGTGGGATGGAGACTTTAAAGGACAAGTTTATAGGATTGAGTGATTGGTGAATAACCACTCGCCTTCCAAACATGTAGAAAAAGTGACAGTGGCTGTGAAAATCGCAAACAACACGAAAAGCCCTCTCTACAGCCAGTGTTTGGTTTGTTCGTTCTGGGCTACCTTAGAAACATGGCAGTTCAACATGGTGGACCCAGTAGAAGAGGACCTGCTCCCTCTGTAGATACATAAGATTAATAATGATTCTTATTTTCAGGTGATCATATGCTAATGAAAACATACCTATGAATATCGAGCCTCCTAAATATTGTACACTCGAAGAAGTAATATCCCAGAGCTTTTTATGGAATGTTTACAACTTTTGGGACCCAATATTGGCATATTGGCTATGCAATGATGGGAAAAGGAATTCTTTTTAACAGTATAACATAATATATTGTACGGTAGCAGTTTCAAACCTTTTCTTCTGGGATCCACAGAGATGTTTCCAGACTTAAGTAATTTACCTTGTTTGGGGCCACTAAAGAGGGAGCGTATGGTCTGATAATGAGGAAAACATTTGCAGATGGACACATTTCTATCCATATGCTCCCCCATATGTATAGCGCTAAACCACATTTTTAAGACCCTGCTGTATGTTGCAAATTGTACATCTGCCAATCCCTGTCGACCTTTAAACAAAGACAGTAAATCTTTATTCATTGATGATACGCTCTGTTGTTGCAATAACTTTAGTTCTCCATTTGATCATGTTCTTTGCACAAAGGGGTCATTACTGTTTCATCTAACCACACTGTTTCTTTTAGAATACCTACTTTGCAGGGAGTTGAGGAGGCATGACTTTCATGGCCTTCCATTTTTCAGATATTGTAAGTGACTCTCATCTGGCTGCTTGAACATTAAAAAAACTTCCTTTTACACAAAACACACTCAGTCCCATCTTTCTATTTCTATCGTTTCTTCTTCTCCTCTATTTTCTCTGTGTGTTTACAGGGGCAAGTGACATGACAGCAGGCCAAACAAATCTTTGGAAAGATGAAATCAGGTTGTTAAGGTTCAGCTGTCTGAATAAGGCTGGAATTATTCTAGTTTCTTGTTATTGTCAACAAATCCCAAGACCGTCAATCTTGCAATACTTTCAGACTTTCCTACCGTGTCTATGGCCCCAAACTCACTAGTTTCTGCTGAAGACATCAATCTTTAAAAAGGGTTTGCAAACATATGCATACTTTCATCTTTTTTTCAAAAAATCTCAGTAATTTACTAAAACAGCAGGGCATTGTACTATTTACAAGTGAAAATAGGGCATTTATTTGAGACTATTGTCACTGGTGGATTAATACTTTTATTTTTATTTTTTTTCAGCAGAAAGCCTTTATTGTCATTTTAAAGCATACATGAAAAACTGGAAGTATATGTTGAAATTACTCAAAATAAACTACAATATGTGTATTCATGGTAATGAAGGAACATGTCACCCAGTGCAACAGTGTGGCTCATGATGTGTTCTAATTAATTTTAATTCATTATTTAATTTGACGACAATTAACCTCATACACTGTATGAGCCTACAAAGACAATACTTGTTGATAGGATTCATTATTTGCTGGGTTTGGTCTTTGCTTGGGATTCATTAGCAATGAGAAAAATGCAGAAAATTGACAGCCTCATTCTTTAAAACTGACATTCAGAACATTCATACTAAAGGTAAAAAAAAACCCACTAGCAAATAAAGAAAGCTCAGCTTTAAACACGTTTTGCTGATTTTGAGAGATGAACGGAGGTGCGCTTAATTCATCTTACCTTAAGAGATGGGGTTTACCCTTGGGGTTGTTCCATTCCTCCCCAATGTAGATGACAAGGCAGATCAAGCAAACCTCCCCCAAATTTTTTATTTTTTATTTTTTTACTTTTACTTCCCCTTTTCTGTTTTCTTTTGCTTAAGGAAACAGAAACAAAAGTTTTCTGATGTGGTTATTCCCTCTACATTCAGGATTGTTCTTTGTTTGAGGAAGCTCCTTCAGAAATACCTGCAGGCAGGACTGAAAAGGCAGAGGCTGAAAAGAAAGAACGCCAGGAGAGCTTTATATAACAGGCTCAGACGGTATCCAAACAAATCAAGAAGGCAGAAGGGGGCTTTTATTGTGAAGCTGACAGTTGTGTTCCCTAAAGTGGGAGATGATGTTACAACCTGATGGTGTGAGATTGGACACAGGAGACACAAACACACGTGCAATTTTGCAGCTGTGAACATACGTGTAGAGAAACATATATTTATTAGATTAGTCTCCTTCTTTTCTTTCAGGCACACTTGAAAAAGCACAGCCAGAGAGAGATGAGACAATTCTGTCATCATCACTGCGTGTAACCATGTACACAAGCGTGTGTATGTGTGAGTGTGTGTGTCAAGGAAAGGGATTCCTGTGTCAGCTGCCCTGCACAATGTGTCACAACATATCCTGATCCAGATCCATCACTGAGAACACCTTCCCATCATCAGTCACAGTCTTTGATGGCTCTGCCTCCTCCAGGGTTACACTGTAGAGTGTCATTTGAAAGGCTGAGAGGGTCGTTTGCTGCTGGCTGCCCTCTATCAAAGAACATACATGAAAAAGGGAAAAGAAAGAAGAGGATGGCTGCCAGTTTGCAACATGATAGGATGAAATTGTGTCTTCTCTTCTGTGAATTGTTGTATTTGGCACCATTTTAAACCAACAATAAATTTGAAAAGACAAGTCGGACTTTGGACATTACATGAATTGACTGTCACTGATGTAAATGTTCCAGCCCACATGAACAACAATAAAACAAATAAAATATCGAATCAGAACAGAAGGAAAAGAATGAAGCATATATAAAGCACTTAAGACAAAATGTTAAGCACAGTCAGTTAAAAAATGTACGTTCCTATACAATCTTGTATTTTCTGTCCATTTCCTGGTGGTGGTTGAATTCTTAGTTCAAATACCAAGATGACTGAGACTTCAGACTTCAGGCACAGTATGTTGATTTGGTCCCTTGTGTTACCTGTAGCAGCCATCTCATCTGCCCAAGCAAACCAAACCAGCAGAGTAAAACCACCCTGGTTGGAATAAAGCACTTCAGTGTGCTCCAAGAGAAGGCACCCATAGAAAATATCACTCTCAGGAACACCACAGACCCAACCTGTAATAGCTCATTTTCAAAGAAAGGACCAACCATAATGGTGTCATTTACCCCTGAAAGCACTCTCTTTTGAAATCACAACCTCAAGTCGGTCCTGTGTAGAAACAAAGGCTCATGCAAACACACAAAATAGCTAGGGAGACAAAAGATCCAGTGAATCGCTGAAGAATATGAAAATATGGCACATTTCACACCAACAGCATATCCAGTGATCATGTATGGGTTGGGCACCGAAACACAGAGCCAGTATGACACCAGTTCCTATTTGACCGGTATCTACAGACAAAAATGCAATGCAGATTTTGGTACCAGAGCTGTTTATGAAATAGTTGGCCCCTGGGGCAGATGTGACATGAAACAAAAGCATCACCGCACATTCAATTGCTAGTTAACTTTATGGCAGCACTCTCTCTACACGGCTCTGGCAGCAAGTAGCCATTTATATTTATGATGAGGAGACGTTGATGATGATGATGATGATGACAGCAGCCTTTCCTCAGGTTAACAAATATGATATTTCTCCAAAAGAATTGCTGAGGTTTGAAGTGGGATTTTGTAGAATGTTAATATATTGTTATCAGTACTGTTATTTAGTGTTAAATTATTGTAGTTACATTAGATTTTATTTATTATGTAAAAGTGCAGCCATGGATTCAGGCCCAACCTGTTGCCCTTTGCTGAGTGTCGTCCCCTCTCTCTCACCTCCTCCTTTCCTGTCCATCTCACAAGCTGTCCCGTCTAATAAAGGGAAAAAGACCCAAAACATATATAAAAAGTTTTGTTTTAGCACCAAAAAAATAAATAAATACCAAACTCTAATCACAGAGGCGTCATGTTCTTACTGTAACATATGATTTAACATATTAACTTAAGGAAAGCACAAATAAATCAGTAAAGCATAAGCCAATGTAGAATATAAGTGCACACAGTCTGATGTTTACTTTCATAGCCTTACACGTAGATATAAAATCAATGGGTTGCACTGCATCTACTGTATGTACCCTGTAGAACAGCTAAGATACTGCGCAGAACCCTTAAACTCCCAGGCCTCTGGTACAGGACCCGAGCTTGAGGATGACACAGATACCACCCCAAGAGGTTGAGAGGTTTTATATATATATATATACATGAGAAAAAGCATTCAGAGCAAGCATATCTTTCCACTTAGGTAATCCTAAAGATAAGGCATAATGGTACTTATCCACTTCCACCACTGTAAAATCCATCAATACATTTTTGACACATGGATGCTTGTTAGATCCCATTGTAAATATTCTCAAAATCCCTACATAGATGCAGTTACGGTGTAATTACACTGAAATCCACCAAAGGAGGTCTTTTAACTTTCTGAAATAATTTGAAAGGTGTAAAGCCAAATTAGGGCAGCCTTGTTTGACATCAACAGGGTTAAAAATAAGTCTGATCTCATTTCTCTCTCTATCTAACAAAAAGACCGTCAGACTGAAAGGGAAGAGAAGGGATATTTTTGTGGCGTGTGAGTGTGTGTGTGTGTGTGTGTGTGTGTGTGTGTGTGTGTGTGTGTGTGTGTGTGTGTGTTAGTGTGGGTGCGTGTGTGTGTGTGTGTGTGTGTGTGTGTGTGTGTGTGTGTGTGTGTTAGTGTGTGTGAGTTGGGTGGCGTAAAGAATGATGATTGTCTGCTGCTGCCTGCTCTCCCAGAGCTGTCTCTCAGGAAACACAAAGAGACTGTAAGTCACTGAAGTCCTTAATTCAGCAGTTTGAAACTAGGTCATTAGACTGTGTGTGTGTGTGTGTGTGTGTGTGTGTGTGTGTGTGTGTGTGTGTGTGTGTGTGTGTGTGTGTGTGTGTGTGTAACTGTGTGTTTGAGATAGGTTGCAGCCTCTCTGATTGTTACATCACCTCCTGTCTTACATCGACCAAATACCGATTGTTATCATGCATATCATGTATGCAGGTGTGTGTGTGAGCTCGAGTTAAAAAATGTCAAAAGCGGGTATGTTGTGTGGAAATCTTTATTGTGTGTGTGCATCTGAGTGTGTGCCCTTCTCATCTCTCCTCTCTTCCTGCATGCAGGATCTAATCCCTTGGATTGCTGTTTAATTTAGTGTATTGATCGTTGACAAAGAGGCGAGTGTGTGACTGTCACTATGGTCTGTCAATCAGCAAGACTGCGGGTGTAGGTGTTTGTTTTCTGTGTTTTTGTCTATGCAGAAGGAATGACATCTAATAAACAACTTGCACTTGACTTGCATAAAATAGAATTCATAAAAATAGAGTTGGTGATGCAGTTTGAATTCAGGAACCAGGAGTCCCTAGAAATAGTTTAGTGAGTTCATTGTTCACGGTTTGTGTGCATTGCGTGCTGGTGAGTGGGGTTTCGCAGTATACGCCAGCAAAAACAGAATTTAAGATGGAAAAGGCATTTAAAAGTATAATTCTGGAAACTTGCATCTTATAGCGCTATACACACACATGCAAACCATACGGAGCACCTTGCGGTTCAGTGGACAGGGGAGCTGGGGATCAAACCCAGGGGACCCACAAGTCGCAAAACTTTTGAGAATGAGTGACATGAAATTACCTTTGCACCCATTAACATGGGGTGGTTACATAAGAGTTAACCTCAATAAGCCACTGGCAGAATTTCTGAAGAAGGGGAACTTGAGTTTTGCCTGCAGGGCTTCTTTTCCCACTGAAAATCTTCACCCACTCAGCCATGATGGAAATAACAGCATCATCACACAAAAGAGCATAATATTACAGTACTTTAATTCATTTGAAATCCAACTCCAATTTCAAGTCCATATTATTTGTCAAAAAAGGTCTAAGTGGTGAAATGTAACTAAGCACATTTACTCAAGTACTGTACCCAGGTACAGTTTTGAGGTACTTTTCTTGAGTATTTTCATTTTATGCTACTTTATAATCCTACACCTATTACATTTCAGATGATAATATAGTATATTGTACTCAACTACATATATTTGTTTTATTTATATATATTTTTTTTATACACTTGTAGTTAATAGTTATTTTTCAGATTAAACGTTCACATGTAAACCGTATTGTGAGCTTATAAAGTATGATTCAGTGCTATTTTATTAAACTACCCAATAGTATAAAGCACCTAAAGACTCCACGCCCGGTCCGCAGCAGTGCACTGTGGTCTTTTTTTGGCACCCATGTTAGCTGTCGTAGCTGTCGCAGCTCCAGTCGTGGCTATTGATTCATCACTAGAAAATCAAGATCTCGCCTATTTTTCCACAAGCTGTGTGCAGGTCCCAGTAAAAATACATCTAAAATGATATGTTCATAGTCATATCGACAGTGTACAGCAACACAACTTTCACTACAGTTTCGATGTGTATATCTATAGAATATGTCACAGATGTGAAAAAAATATATCTATGTAACTCAACATCTCCCGTATCAGTTTCAGATTAAAGGCTCTCTCACGTTTCTGTGGACAGAATCCATTCATTTGTCAATTTGTTATTTTTTTGTTAATTGTATTGTATTTATAAAAGGCAAACTAAATGTAGAAAGAGCAGCAGAAACACTCTGTTGTGGACACCACCGGCGTGCAAGCCACAGTAGTTCAGCAAGTCAGCCATCATGGACTGCTCATGCAGGCTGTGTCGACAAGAGGTTCAAATGAGACTTGAAATAAGTGGCATCTAGCCGTGTAGTTGTAGACTGCAACTCATTTATTTCACTGTCTTCTTCCAAGTGCGAGGGGGAAACTAAGGTGCCTGTGAAATGTGCCCTATCTAGAGCCAGTGTTT
The DNA here is from genome assembly GCF_905237075.1 of Dicentrarchus labrax. Classification (NCBI taxonomy): domain Eukaryota; kingdom Metazoa; phylum Chordata; class Actinopteri; family Moronidae; genus Dicentrarchus; species Dicentrarchus labrax. The sequence goes on along the minus strand of NW_026136721.1, from coordinate 17,126,566 downwards.
TTGTCTGTTCTGGGCTACTGTAGAAACATGGCAGCTTAACATGGTAGCCTCCACGGAAGGAAACCCATGGTGTCTGTAGATAAAAATGGCTCATTCTAAGGTAAAGGAAATTTAGCGATTCTTATTTTCAGGAGATTATACTCTAATGAAAACACACGTGTGAATATTACATTCAGTTTCTGATAATAGATCTTCCTAAATGTTACACACTGGACATTTAAGTAAAAGATCTGAATGCTTCTTTCACCACCACAACAAGGTCTAATCAACACCCAAAGTTCAGACAAGGCATCTGAAGTTGAACTGGCTCTTTTTTGCGGCATTGCATTATTTACCTGGTAGATTTCGACTCCCTGTCATTGCCATACACATACTGTGTATGTACAGTACTGTGTATGACACTTCTGCTACTGACACCCTCTGAACATTATCTTGCTTGTTGCCCATACATCAACTGTGAGAGTTCACTCACTGATATGTTCTGTACCTCAAAATGTACATTCAGAAAGGGTGACGATCAATGTGATAATTAATGTACTTTTTATTAACTTTAACTGTAAATAAGTGTTATAGTTAGCTAACCCTAACCCTAACCATACCTTAACACCTAGTTGTTTATTTTATTTGCCAAAATTGTGATCTTTCTCTAACTCTGACTACATCGTTATTGCAGGTAAATACTGTATTATATATATTTTAAATACTTTGGCATTGGATGTTAATAAATGTTGCCATGGAACAAAACCCAGAGTTTTTTTTACATCAACTACCACACTGCTGTAATTAAGACTGTTCTTCATAGTTCTCTCTCCTCAGCTACTTCATTATTTAATAAAGGAATATAGACACAAATATATTACAGACACTGATACTGTGAACACCTAATAACATTACAGGGAGGCATATGTTCTAAAGGAAAACTTCTGTTTGGACTGCATAAAAGTTGAAAATAATTGAGAAGCAGTATCCTTGCTCATGTACTTAAGAGTGTGATGTTTTATGTTACATTTTTGAAGAAGAAAAGAAAAAAAAGAGGGCAAAGAAATAATTGAGATGCACATTTTCTGAAATCCTACTGGGAATGTCAGACTGTGTTGCTTAGCGACCATTTTTGATATCACTCATTAAAAATAAAATATGTATTCAACATTTATGTTCTCTCTGTTTTCAAACTATCGTGTTTTACTGCCTTTTTAAGAGCAATAAACCATTCAAGGCCAGGCCTTTAGAGTTGTATTCTGTGTACTCTACAATAATGTGTATTAGCTCGGTTTAAGTCACTATACAAGAGTGGCTGTTGAGTGGTTCACTAATTAAATATATGTCTCGATTTTTTCTCTAAAATACATACTTGGATTGGATCTATGGATGGGAGGTGAATATATATCACATTAGCTTACTTTTCCCTCTGAGCCTGACTTTCTCTATTTGGCTATGAGGATATCTGGTGCAGAGAGACTGATTCAAATACCTAAAAAATAACTAAGCTCAGCTGGTTGTCTGTCTTGGAGAAGTAAGTTTGGTTTATTGGTTAACTCTGTCAAGAAGTTCATGTCTCATCATTGTTGTTTATTTGGTTTCTCTGTCAGCAGAATCCTTTTAAAGCCTATAATATTACAAATCAAATTTTATGCTACACCTAAGGACATAAGTCAAGGGGTTACTTTCTAGTTGATTTCTTGGCGTTATCGTGGATGAGTTTCTGATATCACTCTGTTATTAGATTGGCCTCAGATTGATTATTGTGATTGAGAACACCGGTCCTAGTTAGTATAAATGCCAGTCAGGTGACAGCTGCACCTTATTCTGAAGAAGGCAGGTTGCCAAAATGGCGTCCTCTGTAAGTTGAAATAATTACTTTGGATGTTGGAATTATTGGAATTCTGAGTTTCCAACTCATAGCTAGAATTCACATCACCTCACATCAACTAAAGACTGTTGTTCAGTTTAAATGAAAACTAATTAAATTGTATCTTCTATCTATCTTTATTGTTCATCATGTGTATATTTTTTGTCTATCTGAGTTGTTTGCCTTGTCTTATTCTACAAACCAAATATACCTGTGAGTACAAATAAAGTAATCTTGAACCTTGATGTAGTGTTATGTTGTGAATCCACAGTTCTTTAATCCTCATAGGACCAACTCTGTTGTACAACCATCTTGATGACGTGAACGCTAGCAAGTCGTTAACATGGAAATCTTTCCCATTTCTTCCATCCATCCAAAATGACTTCAGTATGGCATGAACAACCAAATTGGTTGTCTCTCCAAAAACAACACTCATGAGCATTCCTTTTCTGCAGGGTAATTTTGTTTGTCAGTGCTGTCCAAAACCAATCCATGACAACCATTTTCTCATATGCCACCACTACGGTTAAAGTTTGGGTCACCAGTCTAATTGGTTACGATAAGGGTCAAATTGCAGTCATGATTAAAAGGTGTATAAACCTTATTTGTGGCTTCTCTCTCTGATATTAAACATTAATCCCTTTTATTTCTGAAAATCAGCTGTGCTCATTGTAAGTACGAGGGTCAGAATGTCTTTTCCCTGCATCAGAAGTAACCTTGTGTTGATCAGTGAAACAATCTGTTACGTCCAATGTGCATAGATACCATAGGAACAAGAATATGTACAAGTTGTTCAGATGATAGTTTAGAAGGGTGCTATAGCCTTCAACCACAATTTAATAATCACTGCATCATCATGATTGGTTGCCTGGTAATTAAAAGAAAAATATATTTTGTTCACCATCAAAACTCTGAAGTGTGTTCTGCCCAGGTTGTTTTGTTACAGTGACACAGTAAAAATTAAAGATCACTAGCTGCATGTCAGTGTGACCAGAAAGAAACCCACAGAAGTTCAGAAAGTCAGGAAAATAGACCAGAGACACAGATGGAAAATATCAAAGGCTGACACAGAGACACAGAGACTCATTGAATGCTATTAAAAGTTTAGAGGCAGACAGAATGAAACAATCCAGAAATTAGAATTTAATGAAGACATTTGGCATTTGGTCCTTTTTATCCTTCTGCATATCACTCTTCCATTTCTATTTATCTCGCCTATCCTCTTCACTCTGTTCACACAGAGAGAGAGAGAGAGAGAGAGAGAGAGAGAGAGAGAGAGAGAGAAGCAGGTAAACACTTATACACACAATGCAAAATGATTCATTTAAAAACACAAAGGCAAAATGGAAATAATTGGTACAGCATTCACTGTACAAACACAAATGAACATGTTTGTATCCAAACACACACATATCCATACACATTTTTCATTAGTAATGGAAATGCATTTAATTTACACACACTATATACATTTATATATACCAGCTTGCACATACACACGCAAACAAGCACACAAGGAGTTTTCAGAGAGGGCTGGGTCCGGTTTCAGTTTGATAACCACCAAGCTAAATTAGTTCAAAGTTTTTTGAACCATGAAAAAGTGCAGTAATGACTGTATCACACACACCCCCACATACACAGAGAAACATACGCTTACACAGTTCTCATTCATTTCATCAGTGTTTGGTGAGTATAATAAGAGCCTTAGTATGAAAAGCACCCCGCAGAGATGCAGTGACATAACACTCTTTCACACCCTAACAGGTGCACATACACACGTATATGAATATTGTTAACAAACACAGCAAAAATGATCAAAAAGGTGTTTCACTCCTGCTGAGATTTGTAACGAAGGGAACATTAATGTGAACACAGTGACTCTGAGGGAGAGGGTGGGGCAGGAGGAAGAAAGAAATGTAGAGAGAAAAACACATTTTGCAGCTTCATGAAACATTCCCTATAGAAGACTTTGCACTGTTCAATAATTAATGTCCATGTCCATGTCTATCATACCACATTGCTCTACCACACTTACCACTTATTAAACGACATCTCATTGACATAATATAAACTGAAAAAATTAAGATTTCATTTCCTGTGACATATAAGGTTCCTTTTTTACAGAAGACATTTTGACATGTCACAGTAGGAAAAGCGCAGGTGTAAAAGAAAGTGATGGCTTGTTCATGATGGCACACTGTCACGCTGCCATGGCTTACTGGGACATAGAACAGAACCCTTATTAAGCAATGTTATTAAAGTCAAAATATCTGGGGCCGGCATTCATACTGAAAGAAGGCGTACTCACACACCCCTGCTGTAATCTTCTGTCCAAATCACAATGACCAAAACTTCTGCAAAACAAGCAAAAAACTTCACTGAGTGTGAGATTGAGGTGCTGTTCATTGAGGGGAGATGGATCTGTGCGCCTCAGCTACTGTACAGTCTCAGCTGTGCATCAACATCTCCATGTCCCGTAAACGGAGAAATTTGCCGCTTTCCCTTGCAATTTTGATGTTAGCACAGTAAGTAAGACATTTCATCTGTGGGATCTGGGTCGAGGCAGACAACCACCCACCTAGAGCCAAATGGTCTGTCCTAGGTTTCTGCCTTTTAACAGGCAGTTTTTCCTTGCCCCCGTCGCCAAGTGCTTGCTCATGGTGGGAACTGTTGGGTCTCTGTAAATGTTATAACGAGTTCGGTCTAGACCTGCTCTATTTGAAAAGTGTCCTGAGATAACTTCTGTTATGAATTGGCACTATACAAATACAACTGAATTGAATTGAATTGAATTGAATTGAATTGGGAAATTGGCCGGAGGATGCACAATACAGCAATATAGAGGTTGCCTGTACCTATTTGCTTTAAGTTATGGACGGTGGGAAAATAGCACTTTCTTCCTGTTGGGGTTTTGGTCTTTCTGATATTAAAAATTATCTACAGAAATGAGCAAACTGTCATGGTGTATCAGTGGATTATGATTTTTCATAGACATATCATAGTAACCGGAGTGGAAACTTTATTTAAAAACATCTGCCAAGTTTCAGTGCTTTGAACTTTGAAATTGCGAAGTTACAGAACCAGACAAGACTTTGCTGCACAGCCCGCACATTCTCACGTCATGTTAGTTTTTATACATCCCACCATATGTGTAAAAACTAGCGTTCACAACCTTTTCGTGTACACGCACTGTTTATATATGAGTCCCCTGGTGTGCAAAAGGCCTGATAGCATCAGTTGAAAGTGCCTGTTGTACTGTATATTTCTGTTACTGACCCTTTATATTTATGCCTGCTAAGCTTCCATTCTCTTATAGCTCAAAATGATGAAATAAACAATTTGAGAAGCAAAGTGTGATAATAGGGCTTCAGTGTATTGACCCTGTTATTGACAGTGTGAAAACCACAGCATTATTGATGGCTCATTATTTGCTCTTCAGAATACTTGTAATGTACATTAATGAACTAGCATGCTTCACTACAGATCACCCACGCCAAAGTTTGGGATATTTCATTGTGCCAATTGTGCTGATACATGTTATTGATCATATTTATTGCAGATGTGTATTATTGCAGTGCTGTCACAGAGCTGTGTCAGTGCTTTACATTTCAGCCATAATTGTTTTTTTTAAAAGCAGACTGGACATTTATAATTTGACCTGCATGAATCTCAATGTCCTTCATATGCTGCAATGACATATATTGGAGAGAAAATGACTGCTCACTAAGATCCATTGATTTTATTGTATAACCAACATTTCAACCACACCTTCAAAAACTTGCCTCCCTGAGGAAGGAACATTTCTTCCCCTCCATGGTTCCTCCCCCGCATCACCACCCTGTGGTGTGTTTGCCCTACACAGCTGAGCGTTCAGCTTTGGAGGCACTATTTCCTCATTGCTCAAAGATCATGAGTTTTCATTTGTTAAAGAACTGAAAGTTATTAGGCTCTACAATAACAACAAATGTCAACACTAATCAATAATATGCTGTAGATTTAATAATCTCTCAACCATTGCAACAATCCAGACTTTTATCACAGTAGATGTTTTGACTTCAAATGAAAGCATAAAAGCATGTGTAATTAATTACATTTAAAATGGCTGCAGTCAGTTCAGGTGTTCCAGTCCCAGGGCCCTGTTCATGTATTTGTGCATCCTGGCTCACTGGTAGGGCTTAATGGGACACTCAAAAGGAACAGAGCCATCAGTTACGCTTTTCCTGCTGTGTCTGATATGACAAAGGTTTGTTACACTGTATTGCTGTTGTTCCCAATGGCATTTGTACACATGTCTGCAATGGTTAAGTCAGTGTTTTACAGGCCACGCCCACACAGATGTTTTCAGTTATTCGGGCTGATTAGACCTCTGCTCGAGTTGAAGTCAGGAAGAGCTATGTTGGGAAGTGTGTGATGTCACACACACTGAGACAGTCCTGACAAGTCTAACCAGGCAAATTAAGTAAAAAATACCTGTGGGGGTAATCATGGGTTTGTAGTTACAGAATCAAAGCGTTGTGTCCCAAATCTCTTAAATGAAAGGGAAGAAGCAGCAGAGGACGCTCAAAGTGAGCTCTAAGTGAAAGCCAGCCAGTGGGGTATTCATTAAAACATGTCCAAATGAACATTCAATAGCTACAAAGTGAAGTAACTAGCAAGCTAGTGGTTCTCAGCCACATGGCATACGGGCAAGAAGTGTCATTTTTTGAGGCTGTCCTCTTGGTGCACTCTGGAACAGATTTAGATCACTGAAACAAGTCTTAATGAATCTCTGCCAATGATATGAGATTCAACAATTATCCATTAACTATAATAACTGCAAACAGCTACAATATATATCTAAATAGCATTTTGTACAGTAACTCATAGTTAGTTATGATATGTAATTTTTAAAACCTACTTTCACTCCCTTTATTCAGATATTTTCCACACATAATGAGTAATATTCCACACGGGTTTACTGGTTTCCCCTGCTACATGCAAAAAATAAATGTCTATATATAGTGAGGCCTTTCAGCACAGATAAAACATGCAGCAATGGTCCACTTGGATTTTATTAAAGTTTTTGCAGGAGCCTTCCCATATATTGCTTGGGTAAAGTAGAACTGTGTTGGTGTCCAGGTTGGTTTACCACCATCTAAGACATAAATTCTGTCTAAAGTTGAAAACTTTTTCAGGGAGAGGTTACTTTTTCTTCAGCCTCCATGTGACTCTGAATAATACATATTTGGTTTGTCAGGTGTGATTGTTTGCAAAATGCATGTGGGACTGTGCAGGCGTAATTCACTAAAGGGATGTCAATCAAAATATTCTTCAAATTTACATACTGAAATTACAGCTGCAGGCGGAGAAATCCAAGCACATAAAACATAATTTCTTATGAAACATACTATATCAGGCAGTTTGTGTGAATTTAACGTCTTCACTGCAAATTTGATAGGATGTACACTAGTTGTCAGTAGTGTTCGACAGATGCCTAATAGACCAAGTGGAGAGCTGACACTGCAGCTCACAGAAAGTTTCAGTGCCATTACCTCCCCTGCTGCTCAACTGAGCTGGCAAAATATCTTAGCAACCAGCTACAAAGAATGAATGTGCCCTGGCAAATTTCAGTGGTCACATGAAACTGAAAACGTCAGAAATGTCATCCGCAAAAGCCAGAGGCAGAATTTCATTTTCTTTAATCTGAGTCTCTGTGTGAGAGTATTTTGACTTTCTTTTTGAATTTTGGCCTATTTTCTGTTGTCTCTGATGGCTTAAGGCCATACCACCCTGAACACGCCCAGTGTCGTCCGATCTTTAAGCAGGGTCGGGCCTGGTTGGTACTTGAAGGGGAGACTGTCTGGGAATACCAGGTGCTGTAAGCCACAAAAAGCAAGAACTGTTTACTGCACACATGAATATATGTCTATAAATATATTTACATCATGTGACCTGTTCAATTTAAATTATTCATATCAGGCTACTTCTTGTCCTCACTGTTATTTTTTATATATTTTGCTGAATTTGGAGTCTACGTGATTTTAATAATGAAGACATTTGTATTGATGTGATGTTCCTAAATGTAGTGATAATACTGGTATCATTCCATACAGGCCAATACAGCTGATTGGACTGCTGAAATAGAAATTTATCATAAGTCAGTGACAGAGGGAAATAGAGATGAGGGAGAGGGAAAGATGTGGTTGGACAGAGCAGCTCTGATAACATGGTTAAGCTTGATATCTGGGTTTGTGTTGCCACCTCATGGCCATGAGAGATAAAACAACCAGACCAGGCATTTGCATCACATGCATTTGGGCTATTTGTGACTGGAAATGAGGGCAGAAAATAATGGCCTCAGAACATACAGTAACACACACTCTCATTCAAATCACAAAGTCAAAAAGAGAGGCACTGCTGTTGTAATGAAATTAACAAACTGTACCCACTAAATTGTGAGTTAAAACCACTGGTTTGTGCTTGCTTGATGGTGAAACAAGCACTGAAAATCCACCATGTAGCTTCAAAACAGTTCTTGGTTGCTAAAACAACACCAATAATACAAAGAATACAACCATTTCACTTTGGCGAAACCTCACAAAAGTCACTGTTTGTAGGGCATTGTCTTCATCAGGTTGTACAAAGATACATTTCAGCTTTCCCCCATGATGTTTACTGCAGCAAAGCCCACTGTAAGTTTGCTATAGTAATAAAACATGAAATGTTCCATGTAAATCATCTCTAAAAGAAACACATGATAATTCCAAAAATGACAGATCCTTGGGATGATTTCACGCTTGGATCAATGCACCCTAACAGCTGAAAGACTCTTTTTCATGGATTCCATTTGTATAAGCTTAGTAGAGCTGAAGAACAGCTTAGCAGAGCTTTGTTGTCTGCTGTTGCTTTTCTTGTCAAGTGCAAAGGAGTAGAAACATTGGGATGATTAAGGATTTTAAAAATAACCCATAAAATGGTTTTGAAGGTAACTTCCATATAAACATTTGAGAAAGATGTTTAATTGTTGAGTCCCAAAGCTTATCTGACAACTTGAGAATGAGACTCAGCAACTGACTCTGCAGCTTTAAGTGAACCCTTTACTTGGTTGAGTTAATTAAAGATCACCTCCAGACATGTTTTAAGGTATATGAAAATACTCTACTAAGTGTGTATGTGATATGCCTGTCCACAAAAAAGTTCAATTAACAAGTTACCAGATTTTAAAAGAACATCTACGCCTTCTCCCTCATTGAAAAATCCCAAATATAAGAATATGCAAATACTGTTCGTTTCCAGATTTCTACTGCTGGTTGATTGAAGTTTCACCCTAACTCAAACCAGGCCAGGTCAGTTGCATACTGGATCATGAATGGCTTCCAAACTCTTTTAATCAAAATTATGTTATAAATACATGCCATTATCTCTTAAGATCAGCACAGAGAAAGTTTCCTCCTTTAGTAGGTGAATGTGGAAACAGTTCTGGCGTCAAACTCATCATTCTGTACAAGGAGGGAGGGGGGCACAACCACCAACTTGAATGAAAGGGAGAAAAATAAGTTCCACTCACAATGGTCCCTTCATTTGAGAAAACTACGCAATAGCGGCTCATTCTGGACCCATCAAGGATGTGGACTGGGTGTGGACAATTCTGTCATTTAGTAAATTGATGTCACCTTTGCCAGCAATACAAGTACTGTGGTAATGTTAAATTTAATATGCTTTTTCCTGCATTCCTTCCATTTCTGCCTCGACAATTTCTGCTGCATGTTTTTACTCTCTGAGCTAAAAAGAGATCCATCAGATATAATGGCAAACCTGCACACCTGGAGAGGATCACTTTCTCATCCATTCTATCTTTATTCTGATGAAACAGATGAAAGTGGGATGGAGATGTGTTCGGAGGAGACGTCAATCAAACAGACACTTCATTTGTGAACATTTGATCCAGACACCGGAAATTTGCATAATGTTAACTCCAGTTCCACTTTTGACTCTTCTTTCCCTCGGTTTCACTTGCAAATTTTCAACACTTACCTTCACTCAATCATGCAAAAATGTTCTCTGTCTGCCTTGTAAAACTTCCGGAGAAGAACCGACTTCATATGCTACACATCAAAAGACATGTATTCACTGATGCTTCCTATCTCTCCGTAGCTTTATGTTACTTACGCAACAAACAAAAAAAAAATCCCCATTGAGGTTTAACTCAACCGTTGAGCTAATTTTTGCATCTGGAACAGCTCCTTCCTCCTACAAATGTTTGTTGAACTAAAACTCCACCTTGCTTTTTAAAGATAAGGCTTAGAGACACTCATAATAAATGGACAGTCACAGCCTTTTAGCTCAAAGGTGGGACAGCTAATGCCCCTGTCGTTTGTAAAATAGCACACACACACCCGCACAAAGCAAACTGGATGGATAGACCATCAAAGTGGGGTTAGACTCTTAGGCCCTCCATCTCCTTTGAGTCCTTAATTATTGCATAAACCTGTGATTTGTTACTGTGAAGGAGCACCAGGCTCACCAAGTTATTGTCCTTGTGTGTGCAATGTACTCAGCGGAACTCTGACTCTTAATACTGATGTATTTGTCCTTCTGTGTCCTGCCGATTCAATCACTGCTGTGACAGTTTGGAAGGCAAAGTGTTGACACAGAGATAATAAAACCTTAAAGGAACCCTTTTAGAATTTAATTCACCATTTCGATCTGTGTGTTTTGATGATTTCCTCTTATCTCCACACAGACACATCTATTCCACACAAAAGCAAAGGGAAAAATGACATGGGAGTATTCTGGAAAAATTTTATTTAAAATGTATAACATGTCAGGTGGTCTGTTAGTTTGCCCAAGCTGTCAACGCTAAGAATAAGAGACTGTGTGATTTCAAGCCATGGCCAAAACGGCAATGTGAAAGACTGCAATCATAAGGGAAAAGATCAAGAAGAAAACCTTTTCATATTGCAAACTGCAAATCAAGGTTAAACTATTTGCTTTTTTACTTTCCAAGGGGAGCAGAGTTAATATATACCATCTGCTGATTGATGTTCAGAAATAATCAAAGGGCCTGTCTGTAATGATTGACAGACTAAGCTTTTGCCCCCACATACACAGGTTGACAATTGACAAGGTCTTTATATGGCTGCCGCTCGAGTGTGATCAATGTTAGCTGTGTGTGATGAATATTTGCTGAGCCCCTCAAATCCTCTGTGAACTTGAAACGGTTTTGTGATTTTTGTCATTTGAAAATGTGATATTCAGGGAACTTGCACTCAAAGTATCTTCATTTAAAGTAGCTTTTTTTTCACTTAACATACCTGTTCCTCTTTCACTGTTGATAACCAACCACGAAGCACCCCACACCAGTCCGCCCGGTACACACATTCCTCTATGGTTCAGGTTCTTTTTATTGTTTTTAGCACAAAGTGATGTCCCTCTATTTGTGTGTTCTCCATGTGAATCTCTTTGCCACCTGCAATGAATAATTAGTTTTGCCTCCACACTGTGTTTGTCACACTGTGTTTGTGTGTGTCTCTGTTTGCGTGGGAGTGTTGGCGGAAAAGTTCATTTTAATTTCTTAATATAGACACACATCAAGCAGTTGGATATTTTAGAAAAATTCTGTGATCTGATTCATACAAAGTACAGATACAGACTGGAATGTGTGTGTGTGTGGGGGGGGGCTTCCCCTGGATATTATGGCATTTCAAGTGTGCATAATAGTACACAGATGCACCATACACACACACAAACACACACAGGCACTATTATCACATTCCCTTTTCTTTTTTGACACTTCACTCCAAGTTCCACCTTTTGTATCTCATTGGTAATTTAAAAACCTAATTACCTACCTAATCAATTATCGATTGTCATTTCACTCCACAAAGAACATGCCAGAAATAATCCCTCCCCCTACTCCTGTTGTGTCTCTGGGCAAGAACGTGTCTTTATGTCTTTATTGAGATAAATGATCCTGTACTAACTATTTAGACACATTATAAAATCCAGGACACAAGACCAATTCTAACATTGGCCCCAGGCCACATTCAGCTCAGCAAATGTCACCTTGATAAAGCCATCTTGAAGAACACTGAACACAATCAGCTTATTAAAGGTCCAATCTGTAATATTTAGGAGGATCTCATGGCAGAAATCTAATATAATATGCATAACTATGTTTTCATTAGTGTATAACCACCTTAAAAGATTTTTGTTTCTCTTGCCTTAAAAATGATTTAATGGTAAATGGTAAATTATAAAGCACCTTTCTAGTCTTCCAACCACTCAAAGCGCTACACTACATGTCACAGTCACCCATTCACACACACATTCATACAGGTGAATGGTGCCAACTGCTCATCAGAAACATTCATACGGCGATGACACAGCCTCAGGAGCAATTTGGTGTTCAGTATCTTGTTCAAGGACACCGCATGCAGCGGGAGGAGCCGGGGATCAAACCCCCAACCCTCTGATTACTGGATGACCCACTCCACCTTCACAGCCTCCCCTACAGATGCCACAGGTTGCCTTCCATGGAGGCCAGTTTCTACAGTAACCCAGAATGGACAAACCAAACACTGGCTCTACATAGAGCCGTTCACATTTGTCGCGTGTTTCACAGCCACCTTAGTTTCTCCTTCCTGCTTGGAATGGGAGGGTAAAGCGAGGGCAATGCTGCAACAACCCAGTACTTTTTTGTTAGCCATGCCAACTTAGCAGCTAAGTAAGTAAATGTAAATGTAAAGAGAATAAAAACAAACAAACAAACACATGCAAATAAACAGACGTAAAAATCATGTGTATGATCACCCATTATCACCATAGGTCATACAATGCTTTGAATATATTATTTATCATCTATTTGACAGCGGAATGGACAGTTAAAGAAAGAAAAACTCTTCATTGTAGATTGCTAAATTAAACATAGACAGGCACAGAACGAGTGAGCAGTATATAAAATATAGTGACAAACGATCAATATAATCAGAGACTATTAGCCCTGTGGGTTAGCTCAATAATGGCTTTAAAATTATATGCTGTTAGAGATGATGGAGACAGGGAACAAGGGCAGTGTAGAACTGACACGAAGCAAAAAAGGAAGGAGTGAGAAGAAGACAAAGGAACAAAGAGGCACAGATTAGGAGGAGAGGGGAGAAAGACAAAGCTGAGGGACAGGGAGATGAGGAAGAGGGGATAAAAGAGGACGAGAAGACAAGTGAGATGAAGGGGCAGAAGAGAGATTGTGGGGTAAAGAGACAAATAAGAGATGGAACAGAGAGGAGAGAGAAAAAGGAGCAGATGGAAAAGGGGAGGAGGGAAGTAGATGTGTGTGGAGGGGGGTGAAGGGCATTATAGTAGACAGGGCTGTGATGCCGCACCTGTGGCAATTACGGACATATAATGTTGGAGGGGGTTTTTTTTGCCTCCTGGGGGGGTTGGCAGATAGCGATTGGTTGTCACTGCACCCCACCAAACCTGTGTGTGTGTGTGTGTGTGTGTGTGTGTGTGTGTGTGTGTATTGTGTGTGTGTGTGTGTGTGTGTGTGTGTCCACTAACAGAGTTTTACTAGAACACTCTTTACAGCACTGCAGTCAGCACTAATTGTCTAGAGTAGATGTAGTGTTGGAGTGTGTGAGAGAGTGATTGGAAGAAGAAAGAGTAGAGAGGTGAGGAAAAAACAATTAAGAGACTGAGATAGATTAGCTACAAGTGTGTGTGTGTGTGTGTGTGTGTGTGTGTGTGTGTGTGTGTGTGTGTGTGTGTGTGTGTGTGCATGTCTTCCTGTCTTTATAAGCCCCAAATGGACACAAAATAAGGTTAGAGAAATTAAGAAAGTATCAAATTCTACAAAATGAGTCAGAGTCATCTAAGAGTGAGGGTTCAGAAAAAGGTTTTAGTGTAAGTGTAACACTGTTATAAATTTCCTGGAAATCAAAATCAGGCTGCTATATGTCATCAACATACTATCAACAAACTGTTGTTAGGTTGTTATATGTTATAGCTCCTAAGATTCTTTTTTTTCTCCAATGTCCTGTTTGCTCATACAGTTTTTGGTCGAAGTCAGAGAAGTAGAAGTTGTGGAGTATATTTTTAAAGGTTGACACAAAAGGACACAATTTAGACTCAACCTATTATTATAACTAAATTGTTCTCAAGATGAAAAATCTTGATTTTCCCCATGTTACAAACTAAAGTTTAAGTCGAGGATAGCTTGGGCCACCTTTGTTAGATTAGACTTACAGAAAACTGTTTGTTAAAATCTTAATTCAACATATTAGCCTCTGGGCCACTGAAAACATGTATATTTGTAAAATAGTGTTAACTCTGCTGAAAACAGGGATAAGAAAATATTTTCCTCTGTAGTGTTTAAAACTATAGGCTATATCAAGACCCCTCAAACATATTTATGAGCAGTTTTATCACTGTACCAAGTGTTACCCTTTATGTTAGAGTGCCCGTAACTAACTAACTTAAGGTTGTATCAGAGACAATTAGTGAATTAGTCAAAAGAAATGTAAGAATATTGTGTCATCATTTTCTTTTATTGTTCCCCGGGCTGCCCCCTTGCCCCCATTCGATAGGACAGGTGAAGACAGACAGCAAAAGGGAGAGAGAGAGAGAGAGAGAGAGAGAGAGAGAGAGAGAGAGAGAGAGAGAAGGAAGACAACATCCAGCAAAGAACCACAGGCTGGAACCGTAATGTAACTGTTTTCTGAATATATTTTTTGGCAATATAAAGCAATCATGAATATCGCACTTTGACATATATTGTGTCCCCTATGTGTAGAGTTTCTGTAAAATGATAGCATCCTTCAATTCTAGTGGCACAAGTTTATCTTATATTATGTATATTATGTTTGTTGCATTACATTATGCAGCAGCTGTATGCAGGAAGGCTCTCTGCTGTACGTTTGCTCTCCTCCCCCTCCAGTCTTCATTTGAGAGAGACATTCCCCTCTCCACTCATCCACTTTAAAATCAAAGCGAACTGAACTGTAGTTGACCTCTGTTCTGTTTACATCTTTTCTAGGTTTCTCTGGCAGTGACGTGGGCAGGCATTTCAAAGGGGCAGTGGTTAAATCATATTAAAAATCTGTTAGAAATTGATCTTTGAAGGGCTTTTCTCTCTAAATTACGATTGACCAGCGGATCAGAGTTAATAATAAACAGCACAAAGACATGTGTGCAGGCAAAAAGAGCTGTACGGAAGAAAGGAAATGTTACGACAGAACATTAAAGAGAGGAATGACAATATGAAGACGGCAAAACAGAGATGAAGTCTTAACGATAATGATGCTTTTTTCCTATGTCTTTTATTTATGCTGCTCAGAGTCATCTGCTCTATACGCCTTCCACTCGAGTATTCTCTAGCCATATGGAACCATGCATATTAAAGGAAGAATATTCTCAGGGTGTGTATATGAAAATGATGAAGCTAAATTTAGTGTTGTTTATCTACATTATGTTTTCCACCACTGATCCCTATGCATAGCAGACTGCATTTTAAAATGTTGTAACATAACTAAACATTAACCATGCTATTTTATCTTTGTCTGGCCAGGCCAGTCCAAGAACTCCATATAAATCAGGTTATCCAGATTTTGATTTACAGGACCCTTCTGGACCACCAGAAATCTAAAAGAAAATAATTTAACTGAAAAATGAAAAAATATTGGCTTCTGTTGGAGGATTTTTCCAGACGATTTACATGACCATTTCCAACTACATATTATAATTTACCCTCATTTTAATTCCTACTACATTTATGCTTCTGACAAATGAGAGGAAAATTGAAATTATGTTTCCAAAAATACCAGTGAGAGTACAGCTTTCTGTTTCCAGAGTTAACATTGCTATTCCATGTATTATTATTAAAAACATACAGTGAGGCTGCATTTATACTAGATTTATACTGTATCGAGGAGAAATAGGCCAAGATATAGAGATAGATATGGAAGAATGACAGTCCTGCATTTGATTGAAAGTAAAAAGTGAAGTTAGAGGTCACGAAGATTACCCTCAAGTGGGAGAAAGGGTAGAAATTCCTTTAACAAAAGTGTCAGTCAGGGCAAAGAGTCCTTCAGCAAGGCACTTTATTCCAGAGTCCCTGTGGTGAGATGATTGTGTTTCCAGACCCTGACGAACACAATGCTGACCAAAAAGTCTGTCCTCGGTATCTGAAGATTAATGTATATATTACATGCATATCAATATTCAGAGCTACATTGTGTTTAGCCTTGAGGTGGGAAGTGTATTGCCAGTCAAGTTCTAGCCTGAACACTGATTACTAATCTGAAGTTAGTAGCATCTATTAAGCTGCAGGGAAGTAGCAACCACTGACAAGCAGCAATTTTCCAAAATCTGTATTTCAAAATGTATTAAAGTAAACCAGATATGCTCTCATCAGTTAAATACAAGAAACTTGAATAAGGAACCTGAGATGTCTCATTATTGTCTAGAAGCCTTATGCATGAAATGTGTTTATCATACAAGTTATTGGCATTCTCTAGTGTTTGAATGGTAGTTTTAATTGTATGTGATTTATCTAAGTTAGCTGTTCAATAGAACTTGGAATTATTTAACTATAATTGGTGCATTTGATGCCAGTTTTCGTTACTGGCTAGTTTTTGAGACACAATGAGCATATTTTGTTTGCTATTCAACTACTATTTAGGTTTGATACCCAGCCCTAATGGTAAAAACTAACAAACTGCTTTTGCCAGTGTTATAACAGTAATTATGTAATTGATTAATGTAATTAATAACTTATTTTGCAGGCGACCCAGTGAGTTTTAAGGAACAAACCATCAACCACAATGTGCCCCATCCGAGTCCAATAGGGGGAACTTTGTCACAGGTCTTTACTGTCAACTGTGTCACTGTGTCATAATTGAATGATAATGTGTGAAAATAACAATTATTTAAAGGTCCAGTGTGTAACATTTAGGAGGATCTATTGCTGGAAATCTAATATGATATTGATTGGTTTCTTTTATTAATGATCATCATCTGAAAATAAGAATCTTTATGTTTTTGTTGTTACGTTTATATCTACGCTGTGGGTTGCCTTCTGTGGAGGCTGCCATGTTGAATCACCATGTACGAATGAACAAATCCAAACACTGGCTCTAGATGGGGCTGTTTCTTCCCTTCCAAGCATGTAGGAGAAACTACATCCTACAGGGTGAAGCAAGGGAGTTGCAATCCATTAAATCCACTGGTCCTTTAATAACTGAATTTATTGTTATTCATTTTGACATTTTCCATGACTCATTAAAATCAAATCACAACAGAGAAAATGAAGCTCAGAGGGGTATTGTCATTGAGTGTTGTCCAGGAGAGGACAGCATAGACTCGGAAAACCACAGAAATACAATGTCCTTTCCAAAATGAAAAACAACCAACTTGATCAATTTTAATTTAGGCATTTTAAATCTTTCATAGTTGCTATCTACTATCTAGATACCTATTATAAGCTACAATGTACAATTACATAAAATTTTTCCCACTTTGCACCATTCATCCAAGTTTGTAAAATATTTCAGTGGGAATGCAGGATAGATGCCGGATGGACGAGCCCTGCATATTTCTGCCGGAGATGAGAAGCAAGAAGACAGGAGTGGTGAGGAAGGCAAGAAAAAATATTCAAAACCTTACTCTCTAAAGGTCCCTTTGACAGCTCAACACATAAGCAACCTCTCTCTCTCTCTCTCTCTCTCTCTCTCTCTCTCTCTCTCTCTCTGTCTCCCTATTCCCCTCTCGTAATCGACTTTATATCCAGGTCCTGTACAGTGACTCAGGTTACATTCCTCTGCAGCAGCTTCAGGAT
Source organism: Dicentrarchus labrax (assembly GCF_905237075.1). NCBI lineage: Eukaryota > Metazoa > Chordata > Actinopteri > Moronidae > Dicentrarchus > Dicentrarchus labrax. The sequence goes on along the minus strand of NW_026136721.1, from coordinate 17,108,906 downwards.
ATCTCCAGACAATCTGAATGTCAGCCAGGCAGACCAATAACACAATGTAGCCATCTGACTCACTAAGACATGCCTTTTTCATTGCTGCCAAGTAGACATATACTTTCTGTACACCCAGACACCAACACACACACATGCACACACACTAATGCTCAGATACACACACACACACACACACACACACACACGGCAGACAGGAAGTCAATGACCTTTGTCCTTTGCTAGTTGAGAAGGTGAGTCCCACACTTCGGTTTTATCTGCCTGCAACAAGAAACAACTAAGTAAATAAGACAACTATGGAGTTTCTAGCAGTCTGATTTCTTCTCTTTTGATAGAGGGAAACCACATCCCCACACTTTTAGCCCCTGCGCCAAGCTAACAAGTCCTGCACCAGTCTCTCCACTAAGACGAAACTTATATGTAATGGCTCACTAGGTAATGTGTTACTATACAACACTGAAATGAATACACATGCACAGATACATGTGTATATATATATATATTCCAGTCCACCCTGTAGGTCAATGCAGCTGTAGAAACACACACACACACACACACATACACACACACACACACACACACACACACACAAAACTCAAACTTTAAGGTACTGTGAAAAGAGAAATGACAGGAAAGAGAGAGAGAGCAATGCATGAAGAGAGAGTTACAGAGCAGAAGAAGAAAAGGGAAATGTTAAGTAATGAGTAAATGAGTAAGAGAGGAGAAGAAGGTGGGGGGGACGTATAGAGGGAAAATTCGGCAACTAAGAGCACCTCGTTAAGGAAGCCTTCAGTGACTAATGGACGAGACGCATGTACACACTGCAGGGGATGAGTGATGGGTGGATGCAGATATTTAACAGCTTCTGTGTGTGATCTTTGCATATATATACATACATACATACATACATACATACATACATATTATATATAAAACAAGGGAGGTTTGCACTTAGCCTCAATTGGGACTGCACTGATAGCGGTGCAGGTAAAAAACATTTCTTTATTTTTAATGTGAAAGATTTCTGTTAACAGCTTTGCTCGATATCAGAATTTCATTTGGGTAAATAGGTTGACTGCAGTGTCTCAGTTAGCAGGAATGGGATGTTTTATTTCGGCATGAAAGCCCCACTTTGAGATTTAGGCTGATTAGATGAGTGTATTTTACATAACAGTCTATTTCAGCCTTACTGCAATATCTGCTCACTGACTCTCCATTTCAGCTCTCTGTTTGTAATGTAGCAACAGAAATGAATGTAACATAAAGTGTGTCTGGCTGGATATCCTGAACAAATAATTTTCTGTATTCTCAGAATCAAATCAAAGTAGGGTTCAAGAAATGTTTTCCGCATGCTGCTGTCCAGCTCTGCCTGCTTCGCCTTCTGAGCACCAAGTCCACCAGGAGCTGTCTCATGTTGTTACAATCAATTCACTTGCACACACTGCACCATGGCTTGTAGTATCTATATTTATCCACAAGTCCTGTGGCACACAGCAAGGGCCAGACTGGTCTGTTTGTAGTCTGGAGATTGGAAAATCCAGTTTGTGATTGGAAGGTCACAAGTTCGAATCACAGACTGGGAAGAATTTGTTATTGGAAGTTAAGAGGGGTGTCAGTAAAATATCAAGGAATCAATTATTATACAACACTAGGTTGTATGACAAAATTAAAATATGCAGTCTCTCCTTATGTGACACACATAGAGAGATCATCAAATGTATAGAATAACAAATAAATAGGATGAAATAAAAGAAACCAATAGATACAGTTATTTATATACTATAAATATATATATATATATATATATATATATACGCCTCCCGCCGTCCTGTCAGCTCGGAACACAGCCCGCCCGTCATGATGTTGATGATCAGGTCTCTGTTAAGATGAGGGCACAACAGTCTCTTGTCGTTTGGCCAGCCTGTCTCATTTCATCCAGACCAGACAATAGCCAGGAGCAGCCTTATGTCAAAGCTGGGCCAGCATGACTCCTATCTGTCCCTCTTCCCTCTCCTCCTGGGACCCACCATGGTGGGCTGGTCCAGCTGATCTGGCTGGGTGAATGTTTCAAGGTCTGCTGCTCTTGAATCCAAACCCCACACTTCCTTTTCTGATGACTGTAGGCTATTTCTGTCATACGTGCTTCAGCAATAAAGCCGAACACAGATTAAAGGAAAAACACAGAAGTTTGAAGGAGCTAGACTACTGGCTGCAGCATCTGAATGCACAGCCATTGCCATAGTCAAAATCTCCGTAAAAATCAAACCCAATCAGATATCTTTCAATTATGTTTTCAGCAATGAAGAAAAAAAACCAAACAATAAAACAAAATGTAGCAAGTTTGAAGAAGCTATGTCTCTTTAGTAACATCTAGTGGTAAGTGTTGGGAACAAAGGATCTTTGTTGCAGGCAGTCCTCCATCTGTTATCTCTTTACTGTGAAAGTGACAATGGTCTTAGTTTGTTACATGTGAAACAAGTCAAATATAAATACATTTGTATTCTACATCATACTAATAAAATAAATTGGTTGGGATTCTGAAGAAGGATATATCTATAAATATTTAAACAGCACACATGTTTTAGAGAAACTAACCTGTGTGTAGGGCTTGCCATTTGTAGCTTTAAATACGGAGCTGTACATAATGTGCTTCCTGAGACAGCTTGAAATCTCCACTGACAGAGGAATGACTAGAATTGATCAGCAACACTTACAATAGGAATATTACAGATTGCATCTTTAGTTGAGTAAACTTCTCCCTGACCAACTTCTGCAGTGTTGATTGCATTAAGCTGCCAGCAGTGGTGTTTGCAGTTCCCAGGTGGGAACATGCTGAAAGGAAGCAAGCTCTGTAACTTTTAACAAGCTCAAGAAAACAAATGGGAGCTGTAAGCTGTGCTCTACAACTCTTCTCCTGCAAAGGTAACCACAGCTATATCTTTCTGTTCACATTTTGCACTCATACACCACATGATATTATTTAAAAATGTATGTCATTTTCCTCTTGATACATAATGGTGAAAATAATGACTCTAGTGACAGGCTAAAAAAAATTACCGCTATAATAATTGAGCTTGGAGCGACTGAGTAAGGGTACCTGGATTGGCACGAAAATGATGTCTATGCTCCATACTCCATTGCTAAGAACAGGCTATAATTTCTTTTATGTCATTTTAGTTTTGATTTTGAAGTTTTGATTGAATCACTCTCTCATCTGGTGGCGCAATTACATTTTTAATGTGAAACTAAATTGAGTTGAAAATGTACCCCGCATTAGAAAACGAACCACCTGCCACTATGATTGAAAAATAAAGTCACATTTTCCCCCTCACATTTTCCCTCTCTTTTTTTCATGTTCACTCCACCTGTCTTTAGAGATTCATCTTATCTTGACGGTGCTGTTTATTTTCACACAATCCTTTGTCAACCATGGCAGCTTTTGAAGTGGCAGACAGAAATGAATGCGAGCACTTACCATGCCCAACTGATTAATCGCTTCATTTCTGTGTTTGCTGTCGGTAAAGTTTCGCTTACTTTATAAACATCCAAGTTCTCATCATCCATAATGGTTGGTATTGTTTCATCACTCCACTTTACTACGTCTTTTTGAAGCAACCCCACAATTCACTGCACCACCACCTACAGTGATGGATGGTGATGATATATTGTGATAAGACAAATGATGATATCCTGACTGAACAGACCAAACAGGAGGCACAGACAGAGAGAGAGAAAAAACAAAGATATTAGATAAAGGGGAAAAAAGAATGGTTCTGAAGAAAGCAGTCACGAAAAGAGGAAAGAGGAGATTAACAAAAAAGTCTGCAAAGTATGTGCAGATCCTGAGATGAAATCGGTGCTAAGTTACCTGATAAATCCTTACATTTTTCAACTATAGTTATTAGAGGTCTTATTTTTTCCCACTGCAGTAAATGTTTTTTTTTTGTGCCCTCATGGCTGCTCTTAGATGAATATTAAACAGGTGCAATGTGAGCAGTATCTGCATCAGTACACACTACTGGACTTCACACTTCCTAATAATTAATTTCTAATTGCCCTGTTTTTGTATTCTGCTCATTTTTAGTTTCTCACTTTTCATCTGCTAATACAATGAGAAATTACTGTAATTAGTTTTGGATATAAAAAGATTTAAATCCTTGAATTTATATCTGATACTCTGAAAATAGAGAGAGAGCGAGAGTTAAAGGATTCATAAGTGAGAGAGTGTGGTAGACCAATGTGTGTGTTAGAGAGAGAGAGTTACACAAAAAATAAAGAGAGCGAGAATACCCTTGTGAGACCCCTGTATTTACTGCACCGTTAAGCAGCATTCATTTATCTTATGAAAAACCTGCTTCACACACACACACACACACACACACACACACACACACACACACACACACACATATATACACAGGGCCCACTGAGGGCCTTCTCTCTCTAGACAGCTCCTCTAATTAGTCCATTTAAATGAATGGGTTAAGCGGAGTCCCTTTCACAGTATGTGCTGGTACTACTAATGCAGATTATTTAATTGTGTGCTGCCACACACAGACACACACATTTCCATAGAAAAGTATACATTTATCTTTAAAGCCCAATTTTCATTCATCTTTTAGAGTCCAAAACAAGCATCCAGGTTACTTCATCTGGAGTTCTAGGAAGTAAAATAAAAGCTGGCTAACCAAGATGGAGTGTCTGTTTTTCTACAGTTAAGAAACACTTGCATTAGAGAGGTTAATGAGTAAAAGTCCAAGCAACAACTGTGGACATTTGCTAAATGTCAAGACAACAAGGTTACATAAATAACATTGTCATGGCCCGTAAGAGAAGAGAGAAGAAGCTTGTTGTGGAGAATGAGCAAGGAGGTTCAGGGCAAGAGGGAAGAGAAAGAGAGAGGAAAATAGAGCTGGAGGGAGAGAGTATGAGAAGAATAAATAGTGAGGAGCAATAAGGGAAACTGGAGTAAAAAGAAGGACAGAGAAGAACTGATGGGACAGACAGGGGGGAGTTAGGAGACATGAAGAGGAGGGAGATGCCGCATACTGAAGGAGTAAGACAAGAGCAAATAGGACAGAATGAAAGATGGAGTAACGAAGGAAAGAAAGAGAACGAGATGGAAGACAGGCATGAAGGAAGATGGGTGCTGAGAGAAAATATGAGCAGGAGCAAGAGGAAGGAGAGAAGAAGAGGGACAGTCTTTCAGGGATGTCTTTTTATGTGTCACAGGAGGATATTCTGGATAAATTTAGACTAAATTCAGAGGGGCTTTCTGTATTTCACAAATGTATTGAAAACATAAAAAATATATATAAGAGTCGTATTCAATCATATTCTTCCTCCTCCCAAGAAGAAACTCACACAGCAGCCTTCCTTTCCTCAAACTCCCCCAGCTCTGTAATAACTACCCATCTTCTGCAGCCACTCCTCTGTCCAAACCTACGTTCAATATGTTTTATCGCCAGCTTAAGTGTCTTAACAGCTGCCCTGACCCTCACTAGAGTGACAAGAATACTGCTGACAAGACACAAACTTTATTCTGTCACACTTTCTAGTCGTAAACTAAACACCTATAGCCCTTGAGAGTGTGGGCCTCCTGTATAAGTTATTTTAAAAGGCAACGTTTCGTCAGAGCTTCATGGTGGCCGAAGAATTAAGACCATATAATTGCAGGTCTATTCCAGCCAGGGACCATTGTTGCATTATTCCCTTCTCTTACTCCCATGTTTGCTGTCCGTCTCTCTACTGTCGCAGGCCAATAGAGGCAAAAATGCCCCAAAATCTTAAGAAGAAGTGTTCAATAAACAGAAAAAACTATCGACATTCACTGCTAAGCTTCCTTGCATTTTGTCAGAGGTAGAGGGTAACTAGCAAACAATTGAACATAAAAAATATAAAATTTTAATTTTCACCATGGACTCATTCTGATCCACAAGTCACATCGACATGGGCCATGGTGTCCCCCTGATGGAAGATAAAGTAGATCTGGACCAAGCAGCAACCTCCGTGACTGGCAAATGAAGCCTCGATCGTTCATGACAACTCTGATGTTTATATAAAGGCAAAAAGTTATGCATAATTAAGGGCATGGGCACTTTCAGTGAGAGGTGGGTGCACAGGCGGTTGTTTTCAGTAACCGGGCTTCATTAGCGACAGCCAGAGTTGACCACACTGAGCCTCACAACGGCTCTCCAGTACTTTATGGGTGACATTACGGAGACATCCATTTTTAATTATACAGTCTAATTGTCATATTAAATCATAGTGTCTGAAAAAGTAAAATTTTACGTTGGACAAAGAAATCATTAAGATAAAACAATCAAGAAATCTCTTCCTGTTAATCAAACATTTGTTTGTTTGTTCTAAATAGGACAGACATAAACACAAATGGGAAATAAAACCAAAACATTATGCACAAAAGAAAAAGTAGCAAAGAGACACGATAACCTCTGTGTGCATGAACAAGCTGAGTGAAGTTTATTGTTCTTTATTGAAGTACACTGAGGACCTGAGTTAACTTGTCAAAAACTTTTAAACAAACTCTGTCTTAATGAGCACACTGGAATAAACACGCACATCATTCACCGTTTACAATTCTCCCCTTCATAATGAGCACAATTTCTTATTATTTCCTTCCATCATTCATCATTCGACATCCTTTTGCTGTGGCATTAATAAGTCATGGACATGCTTTTTGGGCATAACACCTCTCAGCATGCCGGCAGGGAAGGTGGGCTGGTGAGAGAACGTGTGTACCCCCTGAAATATTTAACAGCCCTGTGTTCAGCAGCTGTTAACCTGCATGCACTGTGTAGAGACATACTGTCTGTGTGTGTGTGTGTGTGTGTGTGTGTGTGTGTGTGTGTGTGTGTGTGTGTGTGTGTGTGTGTGTGTGTGTGTGGGTGTGTGCAGCCTATAACCTGATTACAGCTCTGATTACCTGTTGGGATTCCATGAATATTTTAGATTCTCCCATATCAGGTCTGAAAGTCAATGATGATAGAGATGATAATGATGATGGTGGCGATAATGATGATGATGATGATATTTGTGTGATATAATCTTCTATTTATTTGTTCAATTTGCGCTCATTTCTTTTGAACTTTCTCAAAAGTTGAATAACACGGATTACTTACTTGAAGATTAAATATTAATTCAAGAAAACACTGAAACAAGATGGTTGTATAGCTGCAGTATATCAATAGCTAAAATAAGTTGGCCAGATGAATACATCTGTGCTGTACTGTTGTAGTAGTAGTTGTAGATTTGTTGTTGTAAAATATAGTTCCAATTAATTATTTTTGGAAAATACTTTTCAAAAAAATGTCCTGGGATGTAAAAAAAACACCTCTTTTTATTCACTCACATTGGCTCACAATGAGAAGCTCATTCACTTATCAATTGTTACTCTCACTGGATGCATATTCTGTGCTCATTGGGAAGAAAAAAATATATGGTGGCATAAATGTCCTTCTGCAGCCGGAAAAATAAGTTTTAGTTGTAATAAATAAAATCCAAGTGAAGACCAGTTTAAACCATTCTGATTCAATTAGCTTTATTTTTACTGTAACTGTACTTATTCGACTGAAGTTATGGAATATCTGTTTTAGGGTGATGGGGACACACTTCTCTATCAGGTGGCTGTTCATACGAACCTCCATATGTGCACAGAGACTCAGCTACTGCGGCAAAGTCATTAGCACAAATCTCACTTATAGTTGACAGGGTGGGCTTTAGGTGAGTTAGCACCTAAAAAATGTAGAAATGTTATCAGTGCAAATGTGGATTTCTTAATATAATATTTTTATGAGAACTAAGGAGACATCAATATGAGTTCTAAATCATGCAAACCATTGTGGGCACTCTTCTAAAAAATATGGACAATCATCAAGCACTTGGCACATTATTTAATACAGTGATTGTTTCTCTATACTGTAAGCAACAGTAGCATAAGCCCACAAAGTGCACATCAACTCTGCAAAAATAGTTCTCCTGAGAAAAATGCACCACCCAAAAGAGCACAAGAGTATGTGAACGAGTTTATTTCATTGGAGCAAGCTTGAAACCAGCCCTTTCAACTAGACATTTATGTCTGAATGAGTTTATTCTGTTCAACAGGGTTTGCAGGAGGCATTTTATTTTAGTTGAGCTCATTGGTTCAATACGAGTCAGTGCAAATCCAATATTGCCTTGTGCATTGAGACAGAAAACAAAAAACATAGGAAGAAAAAGGGTGCATAAAATGTGCAAGTGTTTAAAATGTTAAAATGTGTTTTTTGTTTTGTTTTTTTAAAAAGACAATGTGATAAAAAACAGTCAGATAAATCTCAAAGCTCAATGGACAAAGAGACACTGGCTGGGTAGAAAACAAGTTTCTTTCCAGTTTCAAACGAAATACACAACTTGTACCTCGTCTTAGTAAACTGAGCACTCAAATTTCCCCCACTGAAACTATGTGGAATCTTATTTGTTGCAGAGTAAAACATTTTTTGCTTTGAAAGGAGGACAGGCAGCAAGAGAATGGAATGGAGAGAAAACTAGCGGAGAGAGATGGGAAGAACAAGGGAGGCAAACTAATTAAGGAGAAAGTGACAGAAGGACTGACAGGGAAGAGAAGGAATTGAGTCAGAAGGCTTTATTTGTTTGTATGGGTGTGTGTGTGTGTGTGTGTGTGTGTGTGTGTGTGTGTGTGTGTGTGTGTGTGTGTGTGTGTGTGTGTATGAACATGCTTGTCTAACTTCTAAATCCTCTGCAAAGTCAGAGGAGTCTTTCATTCCCAAGATGAGCAAACATTGGCCCACGTTCTGTCATCCCGACTGCTGCACCTTCAACCAAAAACAGCCTGTTTGTTTCTCTTTCTGCCACCACGCCAAACAGCCCATTTTATGGAGAACAAATAGCAAGAGGAAATGAGTGAGTGTTGCCAGAAAATAACACCTTTTAAAATTTTTAATATTGTACCTCACCCATCTGCTTAATGAGAAAACAGAAGAGGAGTCGAGGAGATAACACATACAGGCCATAATGTTCACGCTCCCTCACACAGCCCTCACTGTATGGGATTCATGCCTCATGAATAATTCATGTTCCAGATGTACTTATTATTAAAGCTATGGTTATGATTTCTCATATTCTTACTATTCATATGCAAAGTTGGTGTTTGGTTAGCTACTTGGAGATTCTTTTTCATTTAATGGTGCCTAGTGGGGTGAGAATTTCAGCATTCATCCAAATATGAGTTTATCACCCATCCTCCTTCTGTCTTATCTTCTCATTCACTCCCCACAGCACCCAGTGGAATCTGCTGCAATGCTGCTATCATATCAGGAAACACATGCACCTTATATGCAGGCATTAGGTGCAATATTTTCTTTTTCAATACAACATAAGGCAGATACAGGAAACCTTAGAGAATATATATCTCTCTCTTTATACTTTAATATATCTTATCTTTTTAGCTCCGTATCTGGCAAAGCTACATTGAAAGTTTATGGGAGCAACAACGCAGTGTTATTCCTCACAACTCCATCTCGGCTTTCTACAGCGAATACCTGCTGCTGTTGGTTTGTGGGCTGCCAGAGCGCAGGAGATACTGAGGTAAATATTGGCTTGCTGGACCCTCAGGGCAGTTGTTTGTCCATAAAACACAACTTATGCTGCACAAGCTGTTTGGAGAAACTTAATGGAAATTGAATGAGTTTTGTGGAGCTCTAAAAAGATGGATGAATATAGCAGAGGTCGCCATGTAGAGAGCCATTTGGAAATCAAATGAGGACCCCACCCTTTATTGCCATTAAAATGTCATTCAAACACAACAAACGCTGGTGTTCATCAACGATTATATCACTATAATGCTGGGTGAATTTGAGCTCCACAGCACATTTTTACTATAAAAAGAGAGTTGAAATAGATTTTTTGTTAAATAATAACAGTAAACTTCAAATGTTTTACTTATCCCACACCTCCGCTAAAACAGCTCCTGCAAGTTTTTCTCTGTCCACACATTATAAAATTATAGATTATATAATATCTGGACGCAAGTTGGCAGCAACAAGATTTAAAGCAAATGATACCCAACTCGATTTTTCGTCCAGAAATTCATATTTCAAACATAAAGCTGGTGCTGTAACAATGTTTGTTTCTCCAACATCAAGAGTAAATTGGAGTGTGATGCAGCAATAAAGGACGGGATACTGTCTAAAAGTACGTTTTTTCAATTGTGTTTAACATATTTAGCACAACTTAGACTCTTCTGGATCACAATGTCTCATTTAAATGTTTTTAATTAGTTCACTGTCAACAGTGAAATAACAATAAAACATAACAAACTAACATTTTTCTGTATCCTGAGCCACAGAATTGCGATTGTGATGGATGAATGTTGTCTGTCATAAATTTCTTTTACATCAAATAAAAACTGAATTTGATGACCTGTAGTGTGTCTTTATGTTTTTTTAACGAATAAAGAATTGTGGCTGTATAACAGCTTCTGCCTCTACAGATTAGTTTTTGAAACTCATAATTATCCAGCAGCATGTTGTTAAGAGGAGAAGGGTTGTTTATTTTTTTAGGAATATTGTGTTTCACATTTACAGAGCCACAAGCCTGGAACACCATATTCTTTTACAGCCGACTAATGAGCAGCAGTGCTGGCACAGTGGGACTTTGAGGGAACCATAACAGTACTGACAGTGTCATTCACACAAATTCCCAAGCCCATCAGTTGGCTCCGGCAATGGAGTTCAGTCTGGTGAATTTCAGTTGTGTTCTCTAAATTTGGGCAAAAGAAAGCTGCAAGTCTTGGCTGAAATTTAAGAACTTTTTGAAATGGGACAACAAGTTCGTCCTTTGAATGTGCAGTAACTGGGATATAACTAAACATTCTAGTTGTGTCTCGTAAAACCAGTAACCAAGTTTTCTTTTTCTCTTATATAAGATTAAACTCATAAACCAGTGACCATGTTTAAAGACGGTAACAATAACGCCAGGCCACTATTTTACCACATATTCTGTTTCAAAGCCTCTCACACCCTGAACTCCTACTACATTTACAAATGTAATCCTCAGTCTTTTATCAATGTCTATATTATTACATATTTATTTCACTAGAGGTCACTGTTCCTTACTTGCCACACATCTGCTGTACGCTGTACACACTGAACACACAGAGATGCAATACATGGAAAAGGTCTTCTCTGTTGTTTCAACAAAAGCAAAAAGAAAATCTCAAATGCCACACAGTTGTTTTCTGCAAAGTGCTGTGAGGAATGTTATTTAGAAGTACTGTATTATTCAGGGTAGCTTTTGAAAACTTATCATATCATATTTGCATCTACAGTGTCATAAAATAGAATTGACCATTTTTCTATTGAAGTCATTTACAGCTGCATGACGTGAACTTATATTAAAAAAAGAAAACTATTTAATGATGTAACTATAAAAGGATATTATCGTATTGTCTAACACATGTCATGGGGCTATAATACCCCTGAGTATGAGTGAACAAATAGTGTGTTCTTGCATTATTTTTGCCCTGCCTCAGTGAATGACTGAAAGCTCATGACGGTAATTCCTCTTTACTTTAAAACATGCAGAACTAATTATAATATGAAAGTGAAAACACTGGATTTCATTTCTTTACTTTTTTAAAGTGTAGTTTGAAAATACTTAAGGCCCTGAGAAAAAGAAACAGGACTGGTTTCAGTTCACCTAAGTAGTGTTGTGGAAGAAAGGCTTTCTTCAGAAATATGAAAAAAGCATTTTTTTGCAAATGAATGAGTGTGGAATGAGTGTACAGCAGCTGAACCTTGTTTTTCACACTTGCTGTTTCAAAGCAGAAGTCTTTTCCTCTATGTAGCTGAAGGTCTCGTGGTCTGAGAGTTAGATAAGAGGATGTGAACCCTAACAGCCTGTCCACTCACTGTACTGAGAAGTGACTGGGAATAAATGTCCTGTTACGGTGCAATAAATGAAATTAGTTTCTATTTCCATTTTCAGGACATTTAAGTTAGATGTTAAGGTCATGTCAGTTTGGTAAAATACTCTGAACCAGGAGCTGAGGGCCTCTGCTGATAGGAAAGGATACTGCAGGGAGGAATTCATCCTGCCTTTTCTTTGCTTTCCTCCTTCACACTGGGAACAGGTTACTAGGAAGATGACAAAGTATATGCTATTATTAGGCTGCATGCTAATTAGCAAAATAAGTAATATACTCCTGGTAATAGGCTGAACTTCATGTATCTTTAAAGAAATGTATAAGTTGAATAACACAGATTACTTACTTGAAAATAAAGATTAAATATTAATTCAAGAAAACATTGAAACAAGATGGTTGTATAGCTGCAGTATATCAATAGCTAAAATAAGTTGGCCAGATGAATACATCTGTGCTGTACTGTTGTAGTGTTGTAAAATATAGTTCCAATTAATTATTTTTGGAAAATATTTTTCAAAAAAATGTCCTGGAATGTAAAAAAACACCTCTTTTATTCACTCACATTGGCTCACAATGAGAAGCTCATTCACTTATCACTTGTTACTCTCACTGGATGCATATTCTGACAGGTGCTCATTGGGAAAAAAAAATATATGGTGGCATAAATGTCCTTCTGCAGCCAGAAAAATAAGTTTTAGCTGTAATAAATAAAATCCAAGTGAAGACCAGTTTAAACCATTCTGATTCAGTTAGCTTTATTTTTACTGTAACTGTACTTATTCGACTGAAGTTATGGAATATCTGTTTTAGGGTGATGGGGACACACTTCTCTATCAGGTGACAGTTCATAAGAACCTCCAGATGTGCACAGAGACTCAGCTACTGCGGCTAAAGTCATGTTTTTATTTCATCCTGCCTTTTCTTTGCTTTCCTCCTTCACACTGGGAACAGGTTACTAGGAAGATGACAAAGTATATGCTATTATTAGGCTGCATGTTAATTAGCAAAATAAGTAATATACTCCTGGTAATAGGCTGAACTTCATGTATCTTTAAAGAAATTTATTACTCATAGCATTTGTGTTGCAATGGGCCTACTGGCCCAACTGCATCAGTGAAAAAGTTCGATTCTTTGCTCTATGGAACAAAAATAATCTCTGTGACTCGATGTAAGAGTCTAAGAAGAGTCTTAATTCTGCTCCAGTGACTAACACATTTTTCATTTATTTGTGTATTCATTTATTTTGAAGCGTTAGAAGCACTACTGTAGTCAGTAAGATAGAGGCATTAATACTGAGAAAATAAGAATTCAAATTATTTGTAATTACACAAACAATTTTTTACTTCGGTGATTTGTCTTTTTAGCTCATGTCTTTGTAGCACCTTTAGAAAGAAGTTATTTCAGCTCTATCTGATATATCTAGACTGTCTGAAGTATCAGGTTTAAACATGTGAAATTATATCCCTTAATAACATTGGTCTTGCTGAAATCTGTATTTTATTGGAATTAAAGTTATGGATAATAATCTTCTCCCTGTTACTGAAGCAATTAAAAAAAGGTCTAACTGCTGGTTAGCCAGGGACTTATCTATATGTTAAAGCAGAAAGGATGTCAAGAGCTTCTTATATGTTCTCATCAATAGATGAACAGTATTTCACCAAATTATTAACTGGATTAAAAGAATATGAAGAATTGGAATATGGAATATTTCCCCCAATTACTTTTAAAGGTCTAACTTTTCTATTGTCCTAACTCTGTTGGAAAACTCCCTGTAAAACTTGCTAACTTTCATTAACAAATTGTATTGTGTTGGATAATAATTATTCTCCTCATGATTGTGTTTTGTGGAACAACACTTTTCAAGGATTCAAGGTTAATCTCAATTAACTTTCAACACTAATACTATATATGAACAACACTCAATTCAATTTAGATATAGTTCTCTTTATGCAACTTTTAAAAACAAAACAAAAATTGATTAACAAGTCATAAAAACTTAAAATAAAATATTAATTTGTATGATGAATTGTTGAGGAAAAATGTACTAATCTTACAGCCTGAGAGAAGAAGTTATTTCTAGTTTGATTATCAAAAGAACCTTTCACTATCAAAACACATTCCTCTCATTATGGCAGATGAAATTTACATAATGAACTTGATTAAAATCATTCTTAAAAGAATGCCCTGCTTTTATACTTTTGTAGATAGTGATTTTAAACGTATTTGACAACTATTAAAAACGCAAAACTCTAAAAACAAATATTAAATATATATCTGTCAAAAAAGTTGCCTGACGTCACGCTGCGGTGGCCAATCACGGAAGCCGTCTGTCTCTTCCACCGGAAGACGGAAGAACATTTTCACTGTAGCATTCCTCTGTTTACCGAGTCGCAAGGTTGCAACCATGAAGATGGAGGAGAGACTGATCGCCGCCGTGAAGACCTTCCCGGAGCTGTACAACCCCGCCATGAGGGAGCACAAAGACGTCCATTGGCGCGCAGTCGCTTGGCGTTGTATCGCTCCTCAAGTTGGGATTTCTGGTTAGTGTTTCTACCCGTGCTACAGTCAGCATGGCTGCCAAATACTAGCAGCACGAATGACCACAACACAACGGAGTGTAACCTTATGTCTCACGTGTACTGACTCCGTTATGCCCTTGTGCACCTGTTTTCTTCCTACTGTAATGATAAGCCTCCTGTTTACAGTAAAAGTGTTTTGTATCTGTCGTGAGCAACATGGCTAAATGCTAACCACAACAATGGTTTCACTGTGTTTCCACAACAGCTTAAAACACATCATACTTACACTGCTCACAAAAAGTTAGGGATATTCCACTTTCGGGTGAAATTTCTGGAAGATGTAAAAAGTTGCTGCTACAGTGATATTATATCATGAAAGTAGGGCATTTCAGTAGAGAAGTTCAAATTAAGATCACCTGGAAAGGTTATAGTGCATTTTATGTACATTCTGAAATTTCATCCTAACTTTGTGTGAGTAGTGTAAGTCATGGGACATACTACATGACTTTAAAGTCAGATCACTCTATTGTACTACACAATTATCTTAGTGTCTTGTGTTGAACTTGTGGGTTTCACACTAGCTCCAAAGTCCCTTTTAAAAAATATAAAATTAAACTAAACTAAAGAAACACAACCTAAAGTACCTCATATGGCCACAGTCTTCTTGTCAATTTGGCATCAATATAGTCCATAAAGATAAACTATTCAGCACAAACTTTACTTTTTGTTGCTTCAACTCACTCAGGCTCTGCTGTAGCTGCACTCTTTCAGTGGGAGAGGACCGTGGGAATGAGAGGAAGATTGTTTCAACAATTAAGATTTCTTGATAAAATAAGTGCTGGTTGGTGGATCAGATACACGCTGAACTGAACACAGACTCATTACGCTGTGGATTCACTGTCTATAGTGTGTGTGTGTGTGTGTGACAGTGTTTGATCAGTTTGTCCGGCCGCCACCAAAGTAACTACCCGGTTCGCTCTTTACTGTCTGCTGCTGGTGAGAAGCCCTTGTGTGCTCTCAGACAGGCACAGATTTTCCTCTGATTTGGCGGTGTTTGTCGCTGAGCTCTACATACCACAGGTCCCTTTTAGCTCGCCTACTTATGAGAAAAGTAAATAGATTTTTAAACTCTGACTTGGTGACAAGGGATGTACCTTTAGGCTAATTTGTCTTTTTGGTTTTGTTGCGCATGTAGAAGAGGAAGCTAAGAAGAAGTGGAGGAATCTCCGAGACAAATACAGAAAGGAGCGCATCGCTGAGAAGGAGAGGCGAAGCGGATTGGCAGCAGAGCCCAAGAGGACGTGGAAATTCATGCCGCTGCTTCAGTTCCTCGAGCCCTACGTCCTGGGGAGGTCGGCATGCTCCAACACGGGGCACGACACAAGTTCTGAAACGGACAGTCCCTCGGCTTCTGAGCCAAGCCCTCCTGCAGCTGAGGTGCCCTCCTGCAGCGCTGCGGTCAGCCTTGCGATACACCCAGTGACACCTGAGGAGAACTGCAGGCTCACACCAGGACCCAGCATGCCCTCCGAGCGCCCCCACACACCCACACCTGGTCCTTCACAGACCCTGCATGGGAGGAGCCGACTTTCTCGCCCCAGGAGAGAAAACTCAGAGCTCTCTGAATTTGAGGCCCAGGTGATGAGCTCACTTACCGCCCGTCAAGACGAGGATGACTACTTTGGATGCAGCCTGGCGGAAACTCTGAAGAGACTTCCCCCAGCGAAGAAGCGGCTGCTACGGTGCCGCATTGAGCATATTGTGTATGAGGTTGAGTTTGGCGATGGGCAGCAGTGTCCGGTTTGTGTGTCACGGGACACAGTGTGCCCAGAAATTAAAACTGAAACTGAATAGACTGTTGTGTTGCGATGTTGACGTTTTTCCCCACATGGAAAGTGACAGCTAATCTGAAGGGAGGCAGATGTAAGTGAGAGCGATAGAACGACCCTGCTACATGTAGATAATACTAAACACATGCATGGTCTTCTTTTGGCTCATGGATATGAGGTGTTCAGAGGTGTAAGAAGAAGAGAAGGGAGAAGATTACAATATGCGCTATCCTTTTGAGTATTCATCACTGCAGAACTCAACATGTTCACTTAAGAGTTTGAATTTTAATGACTTAAAATGCAGTTTCATTAAGCACTCAAACATTACTCTACTGAACTTTCTTCAGCATCATCCATTGTTCATATGAGGAAGGTGCCTCCCTTACATAGCTACATCAAGTCTGGCCTTCATTGAGACCGTTTTTTTTATATTTGATAAACTGATTATTTACAGACAGTAATATACAGTATCCACAGGTCCATATGTTAATATGTACCACCTAACCTGAAAGAACAGTTGACCCAAAACATTTTATTTAAGTGTTATATACTCATATTGTAATTGCTACTGAACATTGTTTGCCAATATAACAACATATAACAGTGAGTTAGCTGGTGCAGCTTCATTTCAGGTTCTATCTGAAACAACAAACATGACAGAAACATATCGACATTCAAAAAATGTCTTAAAAGATGATAAAAAAAGATTTCACTTGATGCACCATATTGGGAATGGTATTCTAAATAAATGATAAACCTCATATAAGATAAACTTGGAATCCAAGTCCAATAGACTATTTACTGATTTTAACCTACTCACAAAACTCAGTTTGCCCTGGAGCTCCTGGAGATAATTCTTTTCATTTATTTCCTGTCACAGTTTAATTCTGCAAATGCAAGTTAAGAGGAGACTATTTGAAAGTGTAAATAGCATATTAATTTACTGTCCAGAGTATAGTTTGTAGTATATACAGTACGCTGTGTGTTGTGTATGGCCCCTAAAAGTTGGACAACACGAACAGTGAAAACAATATATCTCAGCAGTTTTAAGATTTTTGAGTCATTCTCCATTGACTCAATTATGACATTTTTCACAGCATTTAATGGTAACGTGTGTTTACTGTTGTAGTAACAGTTGATGTGGTGCACAATATGAAGTTCAAATCAATATGTGGATATTTTAGTGACATATCAGTTTCGGAAGAAACCTATTTTGACCGGACCATATTGCTAAAAATAATGAAAGATATAAACAGAATCATTGTTTTTACAAATGTACTGAACACAACCCAGAAGCTGCACTTTCTGATCGTGAATGCAGTATAATTTGTGAATACCCTTTTCAACAAATAAACACAGAAACACACACAGACTGCAAGCTTGATCACTGCTGCTTTCTGAAGCTGAAAACTTGGGCAACATTTCCTTACTGTAAGCAAAACAATGTACTGCTAACTCTGAATGAGCCTTCACCAGAGCTCCCTCCCAAAACAAGTGTTAACTCTTGTTATAGTCAACACAATGTGCCTAGTTTTGCTCTCAAATCCTTCACTCTGCAAGTAGCCACTGATGTCCTGTTCACTATAAGAAATCAGTAATTGAAGATGCGTTAGACCCATTTTTCTCACAACTTGAGTATTTTTATCTGGAAAATCCCTATAATGTATTCTCTTAAATGAAATCAGAGAAATAAGTGATCTAAATACCTCCAGTCTCTTTGTCAATGATCAACTGATGGTAAACAATCGTTTGTGATCAAAGGATCAATTGATGGTGAATTGTATTTAAATGTCCGTCTGTCTGGTTTCAAGATTAATCATGTTGTATGGTTATTGTGGTTTCTTTACTGAAACTATCTGCATAAGACAGGAGAACTTTGACTCTTTTTGTGGCTCACTTGTATAACTCACTGCTTTTGCTTTAGTAGTGGATTTGACTATCCGTCCATCTAGAAACATCTGAATGGTAATAATGAATGGGCAGAGCATTATACATCCACTTTTCCCAATGTGATTTTCCCATATTTCAGTTCAGACAACTGCCTCCTCATATCTTGAGGAGTGTGGTATATGAAGCAATATATTGGCAGACATGTATGTAGTAGAGGGGAAAGCACAAAATAAGTTCACAAATGTAAATAATAAACAGATGTGTATTGTCTTGTAGAAGTGCTTTTCTACAGGCTGTGCAGTAGATGGCGCTGGCGTCTATCTTTTCTGCTGCTGCTGTCCAAGGAGATGAGGATGAGTCACTTCACAGATGCAGACCTTCATGGTGACTTTGGTAAAACGTCATTATGTAACAGCCATGGACACCAGTGAACAGACGCACACGCATACTTGAGTACACCCACAAATAAAAGAAAGGACACACAGAATGCACACATTTAAACACGTGCACAGTTTTATACACACTTACGCTGGAACATTGTCCTTCACAGAGGGAGGACACAATGCCCCTCTGAGATAGAAATGGCTCAGACTAGACCAGACAGAGAATACTGTGGCTTTCATACATAAACAAGAATGATGGGAAATGCTGCCAGCGCGACATTACCGGGAATAAGACGCAGTTAGAAGGTGAAGTGCAAATTGAACAGAAAGAGAAACTGTTGAAACTGTTCTGTTAGAAATTAATGATCATCCTACTAGCAGATTCAGGAAATCAGTGCTGAGACTTAATGCTTGATTAGTTGCACTTGATATTTATAACTGTGCAGGTGTATCCACATAATGATGAAACTGTGACTCAGTCGTCATCAAGACCATCATCAGGTGAAGTGAGAAACAGCCTTTAATTCTCCTATCACAATAGTCCAGAGGACATTTTTCAGGGCCCTGACTCACCGTCACACTGTAATGTCTTACTGGTACACTTCAATAGAACAGAGGCATCATTAATAATAATATTAACACTTGTACTTAATATGTCTAATGTATTATGTCAAACAAAGGATATACCAAAATATATAATTTAAGGACTTTAATTACATTTTAAAAGAATGAGCAAAAGCAGTGTTGATAATCAAATTCAGAATTTATATTAAAAACTCAAAATGATTAAATGTTTTTTCCCATGGAATAAAGAAACTCAAGGCCATTCTTCCACTTTTATCTAAAATATTAAATAAAAGCTTATTTGGTGGGCAATTTCAATTAAGTCAGACACCAGTGTCCGTAACACAGATATACCGATATAGCTCTGGTGAAAAATCCCATACCGGTCTCTCGCACACTCACACGCAGAGACAAGCAGCTGACTATAACACGTGTTTCTTTCTAAGGGGTAACTGTGATTACCCAACACTTTCTGATTCACATTTGTTCTCATAGCCAAACTGAACACTTTAAGAAATAATAAATTTCTTAAATATTCAGAGACCTAGTTCCTCTTTGTGGCTGGTTTTAGAAGAAGCTTCTAAATGAGACATCAACCATTTCCTTGAAGCAAAAGCCTACTCCAACAAAATAACTACTTGCATGACTACTGAGGTTATGAATCATTGTGAGACTGCTTCTTACCGTACGGGTTATTTCCAATTGGAGTAACGTGCAGATTCAGTCTGGGTCACATTATAAGATGCATTATTTTGAACTTTTGAACCCAATACCTGAGAATATATTAGCAAAATGTTTGCCTTTGGTCCAGATGCACAGTATGATGAATTCCCTCCACATCCTTTTTTAGTTTAAACTACATGATGTGGATGGACTCTGCACAAGGATGATTGATCCCGCAAGGTTTCTTTGCGACTGAAACATGGCTGAAGTAGTGGAATTTCCCCTTTCCTACAGCCAGAAACCTCACATAACAGATTTATTTCTATCTCCAACTCATTAGACAAGAAAATCACCAAACCAGCTTAAACCCTGAGTCCAAGCATGTGTTTGCGTATATATGTGTGTGAGAGTAGGTGTGTGTGTCCATCTGCGCAACCCTCTTTTTCTGTCACTTGTCACTTTTCTTGTCTCTTGTTAGTATATTTTTAAAAAAACAAGAAAAATGAATGTCTTTGATACTGGTGGAACTGGATGGTATATTTGATGTAAATGCGCGGTTTGTCTACATTTGTAATGATATTTATGACAACATTTACTTCTTATCTTGTGTTTTTTCTTGTATTTTTATAGTTTTTTTTCCCTAAAGGTCCAAATGGTGGTAAAGATGTTTTATACAACTCTTAATAACAATAGCAACAACAAATGATATTTCTTTCATCCTCTGTGGTATTTCTCTTTTACTTGCTTTTAATCACATATCACAACTAAATATTTGACTGAACAACTGGTGAAGCTGGATTTTTGGGCAAAAGGATGGAGCATGATAGCCTTGCAGCGGTGTTCATCGGTCCTGATCCTCTTCACGTTCCTCCTCCCAACCTCCCTGTCTCCTCCCTCCTTCCCCTCCTCTCTCACGTGGATGCGGCGAGAGCAGCATGAGGGGGAAACGAAAAAAGCGGCTCGTGCTCTTTATAGGGCAGCTGTGCTGCTTTGCCCCCCCCCCCTTCTTTCTTCCCTCCTTCTCACCTATACTGTACACCTCTGCTTTTTTCTCTCCTGCTTTTGTCACACGGTTCCCCATCATTTGTCTTCGTTTTATGTTCTTTTCATCTTATTGCTTTTTTGAGTTTCCTTCAAGGTCACAGGCAGAAGAACACGTTTGACTTTGTGTGTGCAGAGTTCTCATTGCCAGGATTCCTTTCATCTCTGAGATAAATGGTTTCTCAGCATTACCCCTGGCCAATAGATCCAGCTGTACAGTGCGCTGCTGGTCAAAATTAAAGCGCTTTTTGCATTAAAATTGCAGAAGCTCCTGAAGCATATTATTTTGTGAAAGCACAGGCTACAATAAAACTGAATTCTGTGGTTCTGACAGCTGGACACTGTCTCCATAATGATTACCAGAGGAACTCTGCACTGACTGAGAGCTGGGAAGCAGACTTTGAACTATTAAATGTGTTTTTTCTTCCAGAATGGGACAAATGTTCACGAGCAGGGCACTGCTATGTCGTATAATCTCAATCATCCAACCTTAGAGGAAAAGTGAAATGCACTTATTCGTTTTTGTGTTGAGATTTTGTTGACCACTCTTCTGTCTGTATATCTGTATTTGTTTATTGTCATTTTTACACTTGATTTTTATACAGTAACAAACAAGCTGTAACATGTTATATTTATTGAGCTTTAAAACTGCTTGTAGGTGGATGTTTTTTACCTTCAAACAGAGATCTAAATGTTTCCCCACACTGTCGAAAATATCAGCTGCTGGCTGTATCCACAAATGTCTCAATAGACTTGAGCGCGGATGTCCATTTGCTCATCAAACTCTTTGTCAAAATTCAAACAAGTGTATTTCCCAAAGGGTCAAACTATTTCTTTAAAAATCTGATTTGTCTTACCATGCCATCATGCCAATGAACATACCAAAAATAATCCTGGTTCTCCTTCAGTGTATGGGATCGCCTATGTTATTCAATCCCTTTTCTATAAACTCCCTCTCTCTCGCTGAGTATTAAGTCCTCCACACTGCCAAAAATAGCCACGGGTTCTCCTTTGGGAACTACAGCAGAGCTTTGCTGTAATAATCTGGGTGTGTGTGTACATCAATCCATGCCTGAAAGGACGAAGCTGCATTCATTAGCATGTGTACATGTGCATGTTATTCCTTTATATTTCATGGTTCAGTGTGATGTTTGACCTGCTTTCTTCCTCAACTGTTGCAGGCCCCCATGCTTTCGTTTCAACATCAGAGAGAGACTGTTTCACACATTTGCCACATTAATCCTTTGTGGTTAAGAGAGAAACAACTGCCAGCAGACAACGTTTTAGAGCTGCAACTGTAACCTGTTAGGAAGCCATTTGTTTTTCATAATTGCTCACAGTGCATGACATATCCTCTCTGTGTATGTGTGTGTGTGTGTGTGTGTGTGTGTGTGTGTGTGTGTGTGTGTGTGTGTGTACATGAATAACTTGCATAGGACATAAAATGGTGCTTATTCAGCAGAGTGAGATAGAGGCCCTGACCGGAGAAAACAACCACGGCAGCAGAAAGAGAGAAAGAAAAATATGGGACAACTATTCCAGATGGTGGGACGAGAGAGGTAGAAAACACAGATAGAGAAAGAGAGTGTGTGTGTAACTGGATAAACACAATAAAACAGCATGATCTCTCTCACAGACCAGAGATTCCTAAAATGTCTGAAAGGTGACATGCAGACTCAGACGAACTTTATGTAGGAGACAAGACAAGAGTTTGGTGCCTGAGTTGGTTACATTTTGTTTTTTGTTTGTGCGCAACATTCTGAAATCATCCTCCACTCACTCCTGCTCCAAGGACAAGTCTGATGTTGAAAACAGTCATCATTCACTGTTTAACTTTAATGTAGCTTCTCCTGTTTTTTTAGCTGGCTACAAACACATATATGCATGTTTGTAATACACAACTAAACAGCAAAAGAAGACTGTCAGAGAAAGTTTCTGTCAAAACTGACCTGTGAATATAATTAATGTACGGTAACTGATTCACCAACATAATAGAAGGGTTAAAGTTGTGTCACGTCTCTGGTACAGTTGGACTGAAAAACCATGACCACTGTTCTCTGAAATCCCCAAAGAATCTACCAAAGCCCCTGACTTTCCAAATCTGGAAAATGATTCTGTGATATTCTAGGGATCCCACCAGGAGTGGGAGACCTGAATAATCAGACTAAGAGAAGAACAGCGGACAGAGAGAGAGAGAGAATACACAGAGGTCAGTGTAGCCGCCAGCTGTTTGAGATGAATAGTCCATTATATAGAACAGAGGGCAGCAGATGGCTAGTCAGCACACTGATACACACACACAGTGTAGACAGAGTCAATTTTAGAAAGGCTAGTGAGGACATTCACATGACCAACAAACAATATGGTGGTTGATGGTGTAATCATTTGTACGTAAGGATATTTAAAATACAAAACAGCGACAATGTAAATAAATACCTGTTTGATTTATCATAATAGCAAAATATGACAGTAAAAAGACATCCTGTGTAAACATACATCACACATAATTTTATATCTAATTGGTTTTACTTTTGTATTTCTGTAGGTAGGTCTTAACATGTAAAGTGAGTTCCTGTGTTTCTAAACTGAAAAAAAACACGTTTATTTAATCTCACAAAAAAGATTAAATAATCACACTCAAAGCATTCTGAAACATCAACTCTCTCTCTCTCTCTTTCTCTCTCTCTCTCTCACACACACACACACACACACACAAAAGATGTGAGTTCATGTAGACGCTCAACCTTAAATGCACTCCGATACAAACAGTTGCTTCATACACACACACATAGACTTTTCAGGTGGATGAAAGCAGTTCTGGTGATTTGGTTGATATGGTGTTCAAAGGAGAGGTTGCTGGCGAAGATGACTCTAAGGTTGCAAATGTGTGGGGAGTGGTGCTGTCAATGGTGAGGCTGAAGTTGTTTGTGTTTTTGATGAGGGATTTGGGACCGATGATGATTATTTCAGATTTGTCGCAGTTGAGTTCGAGGAAGTTGGCATGCATCCATGATTTGATTCCAGTGAGGCAGTGTGTCCGAGTGGAGTGGGTTATGGGTGTTATGGATTTAGTGGAGATGTAGAGCTGGCGACATCAGCATAACAGTGAAAGCGGAGACCAAGACGGCGTATGAGGTTACCAAGGGGGAAAATGTACAGGATGAACAGGAGAGAGAGGACCAAGCACTGAACCCTGGGGGACGCCTTGGGACAGGGGAGCAGTGGAGGAAGTGCAGTTGTTGATATTGATAAACTGTTGTCTGTTTGTGAGATATGACCTGAGATATTAATGAAATGGAATATAATTTGCATAGCTATGCTTTCATTAGTGTATAAACACCTGAATATAGGAATCGTTACAGTTTTGTTACCTTAGAAGGAACCTTTTATACCTATGTACGCCGCGAGTCACCGTGGAATCTGCCATGTTGATTCACCACATTTTTACAGCAGCCCAGAACAGACAAACCAAACAGTGGCTCTAGAATGGGCCTTTCAAGTATTTTGCGCGTTTCACAGCCACTGTAGTTTCTCCTTCATGCTTCGAAGGGGAGGGTGAAGCGAGGGAATTGCGATCTGCAACTACACCACTAGATGCCACTAAATCCTTTTTCTTTTCCCTTCTTCTGTGACTTTGCAGTTTGACACATATTTCTGAAGGAAAGAGGATGTTTGCTGATGTCAACACAGCCTTGGAGACTATTTAAACAAGCACGAAATGCACACACACGCACAAATAGTCAAATGCCTGCGCGCACACACTCATGCGTCATGCTTGCTGCCAGATGCAGGCAAGAGAAAGCCACATGTGAGTGTGTGTGTTGAGGAAGACAGTGCTAATATTGCACTGTCTATAGAAGTCTGAAACAAATTGCTGGGCACAACACATTAATATCTCTTTGAACTGTGTTTATAGGTCATGCTGAACTTCTGCTCAGCAGTTAATGTCATCACACAGAATACTTTGGTGGCTGATAGGTCACAAGGAACAGTGCATAACAGTCACATTTTCAAAGCCTATGTGTAATGGTATGATATGGTTGACAACAAATGTATACAGTGAAATTTAGTGTGTCTATACAAAATTGTGGGTGAGACATGCCAAACGAGACTGATTTACATACAGAGGCCTGGGTAATGTGATCTGCAGTAGGTATTATCATCAAAGTCACCCTTAAAATGAAGAATGCATGCAGGAGGGAAAGACATCCTAGACTAGAGGCCAGCAGTTAGGCTCAGCCAAGGGACAGTGTTTTTCAGCATTTTTCATGATAGGTCAACCTTGGTTTGCGTGTGCTGTGGCAACACAGGCCTCTATATTTTAAATTGCTGATTTAAACGTTGTTTCTAAAATCAGACAGATGTCATAGACAGCAGTGATCAGACAATATTTTGATGGCTTAAATCTGCCATTAAAAGAAAAACAGTTAAAATCAATGAAGAACCAAAAATATAATCACTTTTCATCAAAATTACCTTTGAGTTTATTTAACATCTCTCGGGCAATGTGAAAACAACATACAAAGAGAATTTGTTGCATAGCTATTATGAGTACCAAATAAACTGATTAAGCAGCGTGTATGAACTCTGTAATTGTGTAGGGGCCTGTTTGTGTTGCCTCACACAAACACTGAAACATTTGATCTACAAAAGTCCCATTTAGAAATGAAAAATGAAAAGTACATAGAAACAGTTCAGAAATGAGTTAGGGTCATGACTTATGAGGAATCTTTCCGTAATAAACAGAAAAATAGATTTCAAACCCAGTGCTGCACACAATGTCCCCATTCGCCAACTGTGCATAAGTAGGACACTTCGCAGAGCTTCATTATAGCTACATGGGAAATCATTTCTCAGTATGATTGGTCACACAAGTGGTGTTTACACTTCAGCGTAACATTCATGTGTACAGTATGTATAGTATATAGGACAAGAACTATATATTTTATAATAGTGTCATTAATTGAGGAGTTGGGGTAATTAATTATATCATAGCCGATAGTGCACATATATATAACAAGGCACACACACATCTTATATCATGCGACAAGAATTCTGCACTCCACAAATCGATGGCTCTACATTGACCTGGTTAGTGTGTACACTGTGACTTTAATGTCACATATTTTTTGATGTCTTCC
Source organism: Dicentrarchus labrax (assembly GCF_905237075.1). Classification (NCBI taxonomy): domain Eukaryota; kingdom Metazoa; phylum Chordata; class Actinopteri; family Moronidae; genus Dicentrarchus; species Dicentrarchus labrax. The sequence continues at coordinate 17,082,938 of NW_026136721.1, read as the reverse complement.
TTCAAAATTTAAAAAATAAACACATTATAATTAGGGGTATAGTCTAAAAATAGTAAACTCTCAAAATCTCTCAAAAAAAGAGTTGGATAAATATATATATCACTCTGTAATAGGGTCACGGAACAAAAGCAATGCTCTTTTGCTGAAGTATAAATGGCACAAACCTTTGGGACCTGTATTTGCTATCCAAAGAAGTACAGGTTGATCTTGTCAGTCAGCTCTGGAGAAAATAATCCCCCAAGCCTCTGTTTAAAATAGTAATATAATCTGTCTTTTCCAGAATTCATTGCTAAATGTTAATTGTAATCTTTCTGCCAATTATTTGAAACAGCTTGTCCCTGATCCTTAACTCAGCAGATTGACGCTGCAGGACTACTACCATTTATTCTAGAATGATCTATAAATATACTGTAGATCCATATATGAATATTTAATGTGTTGTTGCCACCGAAGAAACAAATGAAATCCATTGAATTATGAAGTCACAGTAAACATCTCAGTGTTTTTATGCTGATATTATAGGAGACTGAGCGATAGTGTCACTTTAAGCATATCTGCTACAATGCGTCCTTTAATTGCTTTGAAGGAACGTAAACATTCATTTATTATTGTGCTGCTCCTAGACACAACACAGTCCTTTGGTAATAAACCTAAATAATTAGCTTCCTTGCTGATTTCTGTTCAGTAGCCAATCCCAGTAGCTCCGCGGAGCCTTCATTGTTCTCCTCAGTCGTCCTCAGTCAGTCTGTGACATCATTCCCCTTTCACCCAGTTCTCTGATGGCTGCGGTACGAGGTAACGAGCGGTCAAACCACGATGCATTCACGGACTCCTCCAAACCTCGTACATCAAAAATATCCGGGGGAGACATCAGGAATAGAGTCAGAATCAGGTTTAATGCCAGTTAGGTATTCGCATAAAAGGAATTTGCTAGGGTATATTGGTGTATAACAACAAACACAATGCGGAAAAAAATATAAATAGAGATTAAATAAAAGACAATAAAAAGAGACATATGTAGAAAACGACCACTATTGCAATGAACAGCTGTGCAGTTGTGTAGGAATGTGCAAAATATTGTCCAAGTTCACAGTATGAAGTATAAAGGATATTTGCAATGTCCAAGATATACTTCAAGAATTGTGCATTAATAGATTTGTTACATAGATTAAACATATATTCAGGTGAGTACGTACTTTACTACATAACATACATAAGTAGAGGGTGTGTAGTGGGTTTGAGAGTCAGTGTTTTGGGATTGAGATTTGGGTTCCTTAGTCAGAATAAATAATGAAAATAATCCACACAAGTCAAGACTATTTTTTTTAGTGGCTGTTGACAACATAAACAAATCAATGTCTGGAGGAAGATCATTTTTGGAGATGGGAGTGACACACTGAGTAACTAACTGACATGTTAATGTTTATTTTAAAATAAAACTGCCCGACAACCTGAAAGCCAAAAAGTGATCATCAAAGCTCAACAAGTATTGCCACACAATTAAGACCCAGACCTAGCCTATGGTTCAGCGGCTTCACCTTAAGTAGAACATGATGCTATATGACACCTGAGTATGACTTTTCTCACCACATAGCTTCTGATTAATGCATTGTCTTCTTGATCAATGGTCGTTCATTTGCATCTGCGATATTTCCGACAGCCCTGGAAGGCCACATAAGTGCCGACGTTGCAGGCAGGAGGAGAGACGCTCGCCAATGTTTATTTAACACAGAACTCCTGCATCCGTTTGTATCAATATCACGGCATCTTCGAGAGTTTATTCAGTTTATTCGAAGCATTTACTTTATTAATGACAGATGTGAACACTGAAATCGTGTGTCTCGAGTTCCTCATATGGCTTTATCTGACTGGATGACGTGGAGCTGGTTTCAGATACATTTTGCGTACTCAGTAATTATTATTACTTTGTTATTGTCCAGTAAACCGAACAGAATCGACACATTTTTGCAGTGCAGGGATAAATATAGGCAACCCGTATATCAACCCCCTCCTACCCTGCTTTCCTTCAGCATACTCGGAGCTGGGGTTACTATCGGACAAATCTCCCCTCCTCCTTCATTCTCTGTGCTGGGGTTACTATCGGACAAACCTTCCATCCTCTTCCTCTTCTCGTTCTGCTTGTCTGAGCCCGCATCACGTATATGTCTGTATATTTAGGTTTGTTGGTGTTGTTTTTGTTCCACCATAGGTATGATATCCTATGTTTATGCTTCTGGAGCACGCAACGACAACGGGAATCACACGGAGAAAACGGAGACATGTTGCAGCTTCATTTATTCCCTTACAAAAAACACGCTGTATGTTCTCTGCTGCAGTTCCGTCAGGGGTTACTATCGGTCAAAATGAAAATGAGGACGCTGATACATTCTTTCCAAAAACGGAGGAAGGCATTCAAGCATTCAAATTAATGAAATGCTCCCATAAAACAAAAACAAAAAAAGAACCTTGGGTGGAGGGATAGAAGACATTATCTGAACTGAACACGATAAGTGGATCAACAGGCTGTTTCATTCAAGTGCAAAAATGTCTGTTTACACTGAACCCAAATTCTAAAACCCAAAATACAAACTGTGTTGTCCATAAGCAAAGATCCAGTATTGCGAAGGTATCGAGAAGTGTCGTTTCTTAGAAAGAGATTAGAGGTTCTTCACCTTATCCTCTCTGCTCAAACCTTCACATACTGTTGGACCATTTTCTCATTTCCTCTGATTGCACACAGACACGTCTCTCGGTTAAACAGTCAGTGATTCTCAAGGGTCCACTGAATTGGTTCCAATGTAAATGAGTGATATACTACCTTTGTTAGCTTTATCCCTGTAGAAGTGTTGGAAAGAAAAGTCTAAATGTGATTGTGCTTGTGGTTAGGTCCAAGTTGCCCTTTTGTTGCATGTCGATTTTTTATTTCTTAGTAGGCCTACCAACTCTGTATAATAAAGAGCTTCTTGTAGGTATGACGGCCCTGTTAGACGTTTTTATGACTCACTCAGCTAATACAAAAATGAAGGCAGCAGACTAATTAGTCTTTCTGCCATATACAGTAAATGCCTGGTTTTCAATTCAATTTTATTTGTATAGCGCCAATTCATAATAGAAGTTATCTCAGGACACTTTTCAAATAGAGCAGGTCTAGACCGAACTCTTTAAAACTCTTTGCAGCTTTTGGCCAAGCTGTGTGGTTTGTATGAATTTGGATTTATGTATTTGATAGGGGACCATGCAATAAAACATAGTTTCAATACAAAGGAAGCTGACCATGGTTGTTAATCAGTTTCCAATGACATTTAATTCATAGAGGGAGATAAATTCATGTTTTTTAGTGAACTTCAACATTGTAATCTGGCTACTTTGCAGAGTGTCAATTTATTCTTTCAGGTTAAGTTGACTTGGATAAACTCTTAATGGGACAGCACAATGTGGATCACAACAACACAATATTTGATATCCCATCATGCGACAACATTGACCACAGTTGGTTGGAGAAGTGCCTGTTCACCACCTAGGTACTGCAGATGTGCCCTTGAGTAAGGCATTTTTTTCAAACCAGTGATTACAATTGTGTTTATCCTTGTAAGTCTTATGTGAACTCATTCTTAGACTGATACATAACATGAATGTACAGTTGTTTTACTTGCTGAAAGACAACAGTAGCTCAGACTGTTGGCTCATGGCTCACCACCTACAGTGAAATTTCACTGTATCCTGAACAAATCCTCCTGCAGGCAGCCACAGCCCTGGTTTTCTTCACTTTTCCCAGTTTCTTTTTGTGTAACAAAGCTGATTCTTTTCCCAAAGAAAAATACAGCCCATTTGGTTTAAAGTGCTCCAACTCTATGTGCTGGTGCACATTTTGAATACTATGGTCTTTATTTTCATAAACCACCAAGACATGCAAAGAGTTTTTTAATATTCTAAGTGCGTTATAGTTCAGTGATCCCACCAGTCCTGAGTGTGTAAGCTGCCTCATGCTGTGCCAGCCACAACAAACCATTGTTCTCTAGCCAGTGGGAATAACCGGACCTGACAGCTTACTACACATAATCACAATGAATGAGATGTGAACTGCTGAACTCCCAGAAAAGAGCAAGATTTTTAGCCAGTTTTCAACACAGCTGACTTTATAGCCACACAGTTTACTCTATAATTTCATACTAATGGACTATTGTTGCTTTCACTCTCCATCTCAAGTTTTTGTCCTGGACTGGGCATAGGTGAATACCGTACTTGTGCATGTCATTGGGAATCTGTCCTGTATTTCTGGTAAATTTCATTCTTGCAGTTTTGTGTCCTCAGATGTCCTGGAACAAAACAGTGATTTCCTGTTAGCTGCTCTGTAGCTGGCAGTGACCTCTGACCCTTTGAAAGGACAGGAGGTGGCAATGAAAAAAGCTGTTTCCCTCTCCGGGAACTAATGAATTATTACCTTGTTATGATGTTACTCTTAATAACTTTTTTAATCCATTCAGTAATTTATATAATTATGAAATAAAAACATTAAATGTCACATTTTATGATAATTATATCACTTCTGAAACTCTTTTGAAGTGCATTATTTAAGAGTAAGCGTAATCAGTCTCTCATTGTTAAAAGCAATTAACTAGCTGATTGGATTTAACCACTGAGAGGTCTATAATCATTCTAGGAAACTCCAGGCTTCAGGGAGAATCATCTGGTCCTTATTAAATAATACAAAAATATTCTTTTAGAATCACTAACACCATGTAACCTCTCAGAAAAGAACTCACCCATCACAATGTCCTGAAAAGTCTCTTTCTTCATGAAGACAGTTCAACACGAAAATGACATGAGCTTCAATTTTGCTTGCTTATCCTGAATTCTTCAGATAAGGATAAGGAAAGCTATTGTATAATTCAGTCAACTTGGATGATTGTCACCCATCATCATCCATGCAGACAGTGCCTGAGCTTCTTTGATGGATTAAATGTCTAATCACTCTGATTGAGGATTCTGTTTTAATGAGACCCCATACTGGGAGATCGCATCAATGTTGGAGAAAAAAAATATTTCTAAATGACCCACATTTACCTTTTCCTACACTTTGTTTCATCTTGTTTCAGCTGCCAGAGCCAGGTAGGACTATCTGAATCATGTAGAGGTCATCGTGGTAGCTATTTTCTAAAGGTAAATCAGATCAAACTTGCAAGATCACTTGTTGCAATGTACCAAAGAGCATGTGCTCCATGGTACATGAGTGGAACAATTAATACTCTTGAGGCTGTTTGAGAAAATTGAATAAAAGCAGAAAGAAGTTTGTGTCCAGTCACTAGAAGATAATAACAGATATTAGAACATACTACTATGATAGAGGAGCACTAGTATCTTTTAATTAGTATTACATTTAAGCACCCTGCTTTCTTTATAGTGTATCCCCACTTATACTTACCCCACAGATTTAAGTGAAAAAGAAAAAGGGAGGAGAACGATTTGGCTGTCCACCATCACCATTTAAACTAATTGCACCCTTAAGCAAAGAGAACAGAGTAAAAGATAGTGGAGGAACACTGGGGCAGATAATCACTGCCAGATGGTTGTCATGTCCTTTGTACATTAGTAAGCCTGGACTGTACAACGGGCTCCTGAAACTTTCCTGAAACATCAACAAAAGATAAACAAATAGGATTAGTGTTAAGGGGAAATGCTTCGCTTTATTCTCAAGGATTTGTCAGCAATTAATTTGAAACTTTTATAATGGTGTTAGTGTGGGGTCAGCTGCGGTTGATTTTTACTTTTTCTCTCTCAATGTGTAATGCAGGGTCATAATTTACTATATGTAACATGGCGAAGAGGAGTAGGACATGCTGCGAGCATGTGTGATAATGCGTTGTTATCGTGTAACACGAGGAATGTTGAGCAGTTGTTGCCTCTTTCTCCTAACCCCTACTTTATCATTATGAAGGGAAAAATGCCTCTTATGATTTTGGCTTCCTCAGACCACCTTTTAGGTCCTTATAATCTGGCGTGGGTGGCAGGCAGCCATGCAGTCAGACAAACATAAACCAGCCAGACATTTGGGTTTACGGCGTTTACGGTTGCTTGGTCCAGTTACCCAGCGGCCATGCTCAAGACAGTCTGTCATTGTTTAGCCACACTCAGTGGGGTGGAAAAGTTTTTGGGACACATTCACTTGGCATGTAACAAGGTGGTGGAGAACCAGTGCATTTTAACTTGATGCAGGAAAACACACTTGCACTGCAATGCTAGTTATATTATTTTTTCTTAATTCTTGGAAATGTCGCTCTGAATATTCATGTTTCATAAAGCCGGGTGTAAGTGGGGCATTTATTTGTGTCATCTATGTCATCTATTGATAATCAAAAGTAATGACTCAGCTCAGGTACATTTATTGATAAAAGTTAAAGTAATAGAGGCATGTGACTGGCCAGTAGTGACCACCATTTTTTTCCCCAGAAGATGTCCCAGTTAGAAAATGTATTCAGTATCCTCAAGGGAAACATTTATCAGTCAACCAACTGATATCAAACAACCTAGCTTTGTAAAAATCACTCTGGCCTTCACAAGTAATGTTGGAAACGAGTAATTTTCAACTAATAAACTAGATTTGTGGAGTGGAAAATGTAATCTTTGAGTGCAAACAGCACAAACCTAGAATGATAAACTGGGTTATAACACCTGTAAAGCAATATAATACAGTTTCTTAAGTGTATATTGCAACCATGTATTGCTGTACTGCAGGTGTATATTATCACCGTAAGCAGCCCGCTGGCCTTGGCCTGTTGCAGTCTGAGTCTGGGTTTGATGGATGAAAGTAGCAAGTGCAAATGAAGCAATGGCAAGGTAACATCCATACATCCATTCTCTAAGTCGCTTATCCTGTTCAGGGTCATGGAGTGCTGGAGCCTTTCCCAGCACACATTTGGGGGTAGAGGTAGGATACACTGAGTTTGCCAGCCTGCCACTGGGCTAACACACACACATACACACACACACACACACACACACACACACACACACACACACACACACACACACACACACAGAGACAGCAACATTCACCTACTCACCTACAGCATTGCTTTTTAGGAAGAAGAAAGAGGAGAAGGATGTCAGCAGGCGACACTTGATTCCAGAGACGTTTGCTTGGAGACTTGGAGAGACAAGACTGAGAGAGTGCTGCATTGGATTTCAACAGATTACCCTGCAGATTCTATTCATAGTATTTTCAAGAGACATAAATTACCCTAGTTACAACAGCTAAAAATTTTGAAGCTGAATATTTATGGGGTTTAGATGCAAAGTTTTTAATGTAACCATAAATACCTGTGCAAACGTCTCAACTTACTTTATGTAAGTATATGTAATGAACTGTTGTACTCTCTTGTATAATTTTACAACCCATCACATTTTGTAATGCAACACATTTACACTTTCAGTCCTTGACAGTGGCAGTGTTCTTATACTATTGTGTTGTACATCACACATATATATATTGTAAGACAGAAATAGACATTTGGCTAAAACCAAGGACAACAATGTTGAACAAAAAACAAAAGGGCAACACTTTATCTGAATAGTTTGTCTATGTTTATAGAGTATTAGTAACTTTTACCCTTGTCTGTAGATTTTTAACAAATTATCTGTAGAGTAAATGCGACAATTCGTGAACATACACCAAGATGTTCTCTGTGCCTGAACCTAACCAAACCTCAACCGCAGTGGTGTAATATCAGAAAATGGTTGTTGAATCTCAACTAATAAACTGTTGAATTGTTACAAATATATAAACCATTTTTAGGCGGACTATCCAAATATAGTGTGACAATGACCAACAACATACAATGAGTATATACAATTAAAATGTTTCTGTAAATGATAAACTATTTATATATGTAAAAACTATTATATATACATGTTTCCACTCTCAAATACTCTCAACTATATACCATATCTTGTTGGGATTTTGTCACTCTATTATAGTGTTATAATGACAGTGAGGGTTACTGTTGTATTAGTAGCATAAGCAGCCCCAGCCTAAGAGTAGGCTAGCAATGTAATGTTAATGGAATATTTCCCCTACAACCTTCTTGAGCTGGCAGTAATTGAAAAGCCGCGCGGTGCATTGATGAACTGATGAGGCGTTCAAGGTGTCGCTGTCCCTTTAAGATCTGTTTTGACTCCGCACGTGCTTGCCTTATATGGGAGCATCAAACGGTGACCGCTAGTTACCTCCGCCGCTGCTCTGCTCGGCTCTGCTCCGCATCGAGCTGCGCTATAAAAGCCTGCTGGAGGAAAAAAAAACTGTTTTGTCAGACACCGAGACACAGCGAAGCGGAGGAGCGTAACTGTAAGAGGAGTACAGTTTATTTACCATTTATAAGTTGCTCCTGGAGAGAGAACTGGTTGTATGAAAAGAGAAAGAGTGGATATTCACACCGTTCAGGATCAAGGTGGGTGAGTTTGGAGTGGGGTTTTTTTTGTCTGTTGGGGGGCAGTTTTTCTTTTGTTTTGTTTTTTTGTGGGGGGGTTGTGAGTTTCTTTGTTGGATAAACAAAGAGATGTATGCCACCGTGTTACAGTTAAAATATATTTCTATATCAATATTTCCCCATAAATGATCAGCTTAATGTTCTCTTTAGGGCTTTGAGTAATGAAACGTAAAAAGCAAAAATCATTTTGGTGAAAGCTAATTGCTGTCCGACAATTAGAAGTTGAGTTTTTTCTTTTCATTTTAACTTCACAAAGTTAAACTGGCATTGCAATGTGCTGAATGGATGTTAAATGTTAACGGCAATGCTGTTGTTTAGGTAAGATGACAAGTATTGTCCTTGCTGTTTTTTTACTCTTTTATCATGTATTGTGTGAGTATCTTCCTCCACCGTCTGTGAACAGGACCACAGTCAAGTTAGCTATAGCAAACACAGGGCTTCCGGTGAGCTATACCTAAAATCAAAGCCTCTTTATGGCAACCTCTTCATTTTATACCAAATAGAAACATTAAAGGGGAATTTAAGTAGAAGCAAGCGCATATCTACGTCCTCTCTTAATGTTCTCTAATTAAAAAACAGAATACATCTATTTTAAGGTTACAGGATATAAGAGTATTTTGAAGGCACATTTGTTGCAGCTTAATGCTGAAAGCACATCCATCTCATTTGTAGTCTGAACTTGGCTGGTTTGACGCTGCTGTGGGTCAGCATCGCGGAGCTGAATGACCGACAGTAACCTGATTTCAGGAGAACAATGAAAGAAAAGTACAGTCAGAAGATGAATTTTAACAATCAGTCATATTGTTGACAGTAAAAAATAAATAAATAAATAAATAAAAAAGATGCCCATGTATGACAATTAACAGTAACTTGTTTTTTATTCATTTCATTTTAAATGCTCTTTTTCCACAACGTGCGCGGGGTCAGCACAGCAATGTGTTGTTTGTATGATGTATTTGTATTTCTGTGCATGTGTGCAGTGATGGTGCAGCGTCGAGTCGACGAGATGCATTTGCTTTCTGTTTTTATTCGTGGTTTGAAGAAGCAAAAATGTGTCTTGCAAAGCATCGACGCTTTTTGTCTTTTTCTTCATGGCTTAAAAGGAACTGTCCTTCTTTCGATTAGTTTTCCATTTTGGATGATCAGTCAAGTGTGTTCTGAAAACAATATAGAAAATGGAGTTGAGAAAAAAAAACCCTGTATGAGTGTGATATAACACGTGAGCAAGGTTTGATGGTAAACAAGTATGAAAAAAAAGAAGATTTTTTTATGTGCCACTAGAGGCGCCCTGGCTCTGCACCATTTATGCTGCTCGACACTCAGCAGAGATCCTCTCTTATAACTGCATACGATGTGTTTTTCACCACCGTGTTTGCCAAAAATCAGGCAATTCATGGAGGGCAAACTAAAATAGTCTAAAACGAATCAAGCTGCTCTGATAGTATGGTAATAGAAAACACAAGTAGAATCAAGCCGATGCAAGTTAGATGAAAATCATGTCTTTGAACATGTGAACATGTTGCTTTGTTATACACAATCAGTCGTTAAATGAAGGTGGGTTAACGAGCCACAATTTCTTTGTTAATCAAAATTGATATTCAAAAATTGGGATGTAATTAGTAGAAAATGAGAGAAGAAGAAAAAACATTACATTTATGCCAAATGTGAAGAAGGTGTAAATTGTTTACCTTGTTTTCCACCCACACATAAAACAACATTGCAGACCACAATATGGGAACATACGTTGTGTTTTTTTCCCTCATTCAAATCATAGTATATGTGCATCAGTGTAGTGTAATAACTTGAGAGAAAAATCAATCAAATCAATACTTTATCAGCAAAGAAAGATAATGTTAAATTGGGACTACGGACCTGAGCTGATGATGTTTTTGTTTTTAAGCCTGCAGCCGTAGGCATTAACTGTGTTTCTGTGGTCGCTCTTTAGTTTCAGTGCATGTTCCTGTTAAATCACCTGATCTTCCAATTTGTTTTGCTTTAATTGTGTGTCTTCCAGTAAGTCTCTAGCAGGTATTTTACATTGTTTCTCAATGAAATGGTCAAATATGTGCTATTAGTGCTGCCGTGAAATCAAGTGAGTCATACAGAGAAAACAGATGTGCCCGTACAGCAGATATTGTACCGAGGTCACAGTGTTGTTTGTTGGTCCTAAAGTTCCTGTTGGTTTTTATTGCGACATTTCATACATTCCAGTGGATTTACTTAATACAGCCAAGTGCACGCAACTGTGGAAAATGTGTGCAACGCAGTTGAGTTACTGTTACATTTTGTTAACATCTGTATTGTATGTTATTTTGTATCTATACTTACCGTGTGGTCTCTTTAGCCATCCCGACTGGCAATTATTAAATGCTGGAAGGCATATATATTTTGGCAGTGATGTTTTTTAACCTAGATTCATCCTGCAAGTAAGCGGAGATTGCTGGGGCAGTGGTTAGATGTGATTAAAGTGTAATTTTGAGTGCGTTGGAGAACATGTGGTGTAAAACCATCGAAAACTGGATTAATGGTTTGATTAGGGTAGGGCTTGTTTCAGCCGTAAGCAAATGATTAGTCGAGACTATCATGTTTGAACACCACTGTGTCCTTGACACTGTTGGGCTGTCACTCTAGTTTCTATGGCATCAATTTTATTCTGTATAGAGGATATTTTTGATCATTTGACTCAAGATTTCCAACTTCCACTTCAAGTTAACCATCAAACAGCCTAACAGTTGTTATGTTTATCATCATACACCTCTTCTTTAGATTAAATATATGCTTCAAATTTAAGACCTGACCTATATTTTCCTTGTGCTGTAAACCTTGACAACCTTAATAAAGGAGTTTTCAGTCTTGAGTGGTTGACCAGATTTTAACTCTTGATGGCTAGGTGTCTGTCTCAGAAAACTACATTACAAATGTAGCTGGATAACTCCTGAAAACTCCATGTGTCTGATTTGTGAGGCTTCCTGGTCTTACTTACTATCCAGATAAGAAAGTCAATTTTTTGTGCAAAAATAAAACACTAAATCAAAAAAATGCAACAGATATTCCGTGCATTTTGGTCTTCTTTCGGGAGTTTGTTGTCTAAATAATGGACTTTGTGATCTGTTGCATGAAGAAAGTCCAAGGACTTTTGAATCCGCAAATAGAATAAACAAATAGACATGAAAATGTTTGTGTGCCCTGCGTGTGGTTTCTTATGGAACGACTCACACCATTTAGTCTGACAATCTGACAAAGCCCAGTGTCTACCAAAAAAAGCGTGTATAAAAAGTGTATCTGTTTTATCACTTTGAGTAAGCCCACCACTACGGCTGTTTGATCAGTGGGTGGGTTGGTTTAGATTGAACAATGGAAAAGATGTGGGGCTAAAGTGGTGATTTGTTTTAACATTTAAATCAAATGCAGTACTGTGTGTGATTTGGAGGTGTTAACAGGCTGAAAACTGTGATGTTAAAAGGATCACCAACAACTTTCACCACATGATTGCCCACCACCCACTCATCTCAGTTTAACTGTAACTTGACCTTTGGACGGATGAGTCTACATCAAGTGGACCTGAATCAACAGAAGTTAGCAGCCTTCCTCAGTCATCAGTCGACTTCATTTGCTGAGTGTTGCTGTACTTTTGGCTGCTTTGCTTTTCAGAGTGAAACAGATTTTTTCAATAGGTGAATTTGTTGTCATGATTATTTTCAGTAATGATTCTTGGTAATTTAATGTTTCTCAGGGCAATTTAATGTATTTTTTAGAATACAGGTAATTCTTTTTGTGCTCCTGTTTGCTCTGGTGTTTTCTTTAATGAAAAGTTTTCTTTTTGACTCTACATTGCTTTTCGTGCCTTACTGTGGCACGATCAACTAGAAGTTACAGTCATATTTGATATAGTTGGATGCATTTGGTTAAGGATTTCTGATGTAACGACTTTCTGTTCCGTTTTCACATCAGTATTTTGCGTCAGTGTATGTGGGATTTACATTTTCTTGGTAAACCATGTCTTTTTCCACAGGAACAAAGCTGGTCTGTTGAGGGTTAGTTAGTTGACTGTGTTTAATCTGTGGCCCTTTCACACTGAGGAAAGTGTTACTTGTTGATTGTGTGAGCAGTAGTTTTGCATGTTGTACATATACAAGTTAACAGTGGTTGATCGTCTCTATGTCTTTTTGGGTTCACAGTGAGGAGCTGGGGCGTGCTCATTGAGCTTGGGAAGACGTCAACATGGCTGTCTCCACTCAACTGGGTTTACTGCTTTGGAAGAACTTCACCTACCGACGGAGACAGACTGTAAGTAGGAGTGCTTCAAATTACTGACTCATAAGAACAATGGACTGGATGAATACACAGTATTAGTTTATTGTTTTTTTTAATTCATTCTTATTTTTTCACATTACTGATTGTTTCTTTGAACTGAGGTTTTTTATTATTCAATGTTTGTTATTTCAGTTTATTTGATTTTATTTATGATACACAAAAAATACTTTTACATATAAAATGTTCTCAGTTATATATGCTGCTAGGCAGAACCATAACCTTACATTGACCTCTTCTTTGATATTAGCAGTGCTAATAATGTAATCACATTTTTAGGCCTGTCCACAAGTCTAAAGACTAAAAACCAAAATGGAAGGTATTGTTTCTTCTGTACAATCTCCCCTGAATGCTTTGTCCCAGTCACATTTTCAGTGAATTGACCTTGAATCACATTTGATTTCCAGTACCATATGAGTAGTCATATGGGCATTACAAAGGCTTTCTATATGTTATGGTTCCACTGCATATGCAGACAAAAAAAATGGAAATTATGTAATACTCTTCCGAGCCACTTAGACTGAAAGCATTACAGTTTACAGATTACAGTGAGTCAGTCAAAGATGTGATGATGACACATTCACATGTCAGGTCAGGTTGATGCCCACTCAAAGTTATGTAAATCAAATTCAGTTCCAAGCTGTAGAACTTTATTGTGTGTGAGGAGACTCATCTGCACACAATTAAACCATTTGACCATCAAGCAGAAACCCCTCCTCACAGTGACGGCTGTGGCTGCTTGACATTCAGTCCACTTATTTCTAACAAAGGGACACAGTGCGTTTTCTAAGACAATGTGTTTATTCTTTATCCCCACACTCCATGTTTGCCATACTGGTTAAGTCTGCAATACAGGCAGCTGAAGTAGAGGGGCCATATGGAACAGATGGACAAACTCATAGTCCACTAAACCCTGCAGACCTCTCTCACTGTCTCGCTCTGTCTCCCCTTATTAACCCATATACTTTACCCCAGACTCATTGTAGGATTACTGTTTGCAAATGAGAACAGCTGACAGCCCCTTCCACACACACTCCGCTATTCTAATGCAGTAGAGATTACCTTAGTTGAACTAGAAATACACAAAAACTGCAAAGCTCAGTTTTGTGATGATTAACTCATTTGTTTCATGATTTCCCAGGAGTGTTGACCCTTTTATTTGCTTGATTAACTTCAGCCATCTTTCTTTTTTGTCTTCCTTTCTTAGATCCAGCTGCTGATTGAGATCATCTGGCCCCTTTTCATCTTCTTCATCCTGATCTCAGTCCGAATGCATTATCCACCCTACGAGCAACATGAATGTAAGCAGACATGAAGAGAGTTTTTTACTTAATTCTCATCTAATTCAAGAATTCTGTTTTATGACTTTCTTGAGATTTTCAGGATTCTACCATCTGAAGTTTAAAAGAATTTACATTTGCAGCAGTTGTATTAAAGTTTTAAAGTTGAATTCCTCAAGATAATACAATTATACACAAGAAAACAGGAGTTACTTATAATTTGTGTGTTTATTTACTGCAATTTTATACCACTACAAACACAATAGAGTATTTTCTTTAAATGCTGCTATATATATAATATATAATATTATTTGAGTCTTTTATCATTCTACTGTTTGAAGACATTGTCTATTCTTAGCTAGTGTATGCCCCTTGGTTCTTGGTAAGATCAACATATTCGTCATCCAAGGTTCCCATGTTGTTGTAACATAGGAATCGGTTGGCTTTGTCAATATTTGTTTGCACTGTGTGAACATGTGTTAGGACCTTTAGCTCCTGGAATAGGGGATTGCAAAGTAATTCGTCAGCAGCACTTGTTTCACAACTTTGACCACGTTTCAACTCAATAAGATTATCCCTGGTCGCAAGCACTTTTTCGAAAGGAAAACTGTTATCTGCAACAGCATTTCCAAAGAGAAACTTAGTTAGTAGTAGGTGTTGTTAATTTATTCAAAGAAGGTATTTTAGAAAAGTTGGTGCAGGTTCTTGCTTGTACATACCCACAGACTCACATATACCTGCTCTTGAATAAAGCAAGTGTCAACTATAATCCTTATGAGCATGCATGTGATTGTTTTGTTGACCACCAAACCGGTTTCCCTGTTTGGAGCATAAACGTTAATTCCAAATGTCAGTGTTTCACAAGTTGATCCAAACCCAGTTGACCCAGTGAGGTGGGGCAAACTCCTGACCTCTTTCTCTATAGTTATCTTTTCAGTGTAATATCTCGATAACCTCAGTATATTGCAGCAGTAGCAGTAAAGTTATCTGATAAGAGTCCAAACCAAATTGTAAAGATAATGTCACTGCTTTTTAAAGCGGATTCCAAAGACAGTGGCAGTGGTCTATATGTTATAGTTTGCATGTGTTATAATTAGTTGGAAATCCTGTTTTTGCTCCAGTGTTTTCCAACAGAGACACCAACAATAGTTTAGCCAATGGGCCTCTTGACCTTGGTAATTATTTAACCGCAGTGGTTTAAGCTTGTCTAGTGGAGAGTAAAGTGGAATAATTAGTTACAACACTTTTAAAATATAAGGATTCACCAGATTTGTAGGAATGACAAATATCCTACGTGTTATCAATATAATCCAGTGAGGCCTAATGACATCTGTATATCTTAATGATTTTGTGTTTTACTGATGTTTAAGTCCAAATTTAAAACTCATAATGAAAACTATATACTGTCCTTTTCCTTTCCAGGCCACTTCCCTAACAAGGCCATGCCCTCAGCAGGTACCCTGCCCTGGGTACAAGGCATCATCTGTAACGCCAACAACCCCTGCTTCCGTAATCCTACCCCTGGCGAGAGTCCCGGTGTGGTGGGAAACTTCAATGATTCGATGTGAGTGACATGGCCCTCTTGCTGTGCATAGCTTGACTGATTCACGTAGTGCATCAGCAGATTAGTTTTAATATTACAATCTTTTTATCGTCATAACAAAAGTGAGTATGTAAAATAGTGTGTCTAATTTTTTCTGTTCCTTTTGCAAACATCACCAGAATCTCCCGTCTGTTCACTGATGCCAAGAAGATCCTGCTGTACACACAGAATGATAAAAGCTACGAGGGCTACAAGGGACTGTTAAGGGCCCTCAGGAAGATGCAGAAGAACACTGCTCGTAAGGACATGACTTTGATGTTTTGCTAAGTTATGCTAAGTTTTTGAATGACCAACTGATAGATCAGTTCAATCACCTGCCCATTCACATTGACCACCCAGCCATTCATTTTTCTCGCCTGTAGGCTCATTTAAATAGAAAGGAACACTCCTACACAACTGCTCACACCGATCAGATCTAACTGTCTCAGTGACTCACACCTGCAGTTTATTCACACATTGCAGTTCAGCTTCAGCTCAATAAATGTTTAGGTTCATGAAAACATTTCCCAACATTTCCCAATGAAGCAAGAACAAGAAGTTGTCAAGATAAATGTGGACACTTATCTCTTAATCCTTTACTGAAAACAAAGTTGGTTGTTCATTCTTATAACCATTCAGCTACCTGAAATGGTGGCCTCACAAAATGAAGGTACTCCCTTCTTGTCTTATATGTTGAAATATTCCAAGACATTATTTTAGTCTCCACAAAAGCCCCAATTCCTGCAAAAAAATACCAGTTATTATGTTTAAAATACTTATTTCCACTGTAGTTGTAATCTTCTGGATTTATATTTTTAAAAAAGATTGAAGCATGCCACTTAATTACTATAAAGTGAATTAAGTTTAAATCATTGCAGATCAATACATTAACAAAATGGCGATAAGCAACATGTTTAAACTAGATGAAGTGACATAAGGTCAATTTTGCAGTGCAGCAGCTGATGGAGCTGATGTTAGCTCTTAATCTTCAGAGCAGTCTGGAAAGTGCAACGTGTCCTTTCCTTATCACTGTTTGTCAGCCGTGGTGGGCCCATCTCCCAGAGGCCAGTGGGTGTTGAACTTCTCTGGTCTTACGTGCCAGTGGTGGTGATACAAGACAGGAAAAACAGAAAATTGTGCACCACCCTGGCAATCATTATACAGATCTGTCAGAAAATGTCATCCATCTGAAGTTGCTGCTTCCTGTTTGTGAGGACCAGGTCACAGACATGATAAAGTTACCAACACATTTAATGATTATTTCAAATGTTATTGCTAGAGAGGAGGATTCATCCTCTTTTGGAGTAGAGAAAGGTCATCCTTTCTAAAATGACATCTTGTTGATGACTCCACTGTGCTGACTCGGTCAAAGTGACCCAAAAAATAGGAAAGAGGCTTGTGTTGAACTCTGCACTTACTTTCTATTGAAAAAAAAAAAAAAGTTTCCGTCATTTTAATTCAGTGCCCATTACTCTGAAGTGGGAGGCATGCTGGAAGCAGTCTCTGTTTTCCATCCAACCACGTGTACAGAGACAACCAGGACAAAAATAAATGTTAAAAACATGAATACTGTATAAAATGGGGGATAGTACAAAGGAAGGGCAACTACTGAATTAATTACTGTAGTGAAATGAGAGAGTCTAATTAGTATTTAGACAGCATGGCCTTTTGTTTGTTCCATTAGTGCTGCCTTGGTGCAGCAGAACTTTCTCTGATACACATGTGATAATCAGTCCATTTAGTTACTATAAATAAAGCAGTATTGGCTTGGTTTCACATCGGACCTCAAGGTAAGGGTAAATTCATCAGAGTGTACCAATAGAAATTATGCAACAAAACAATCAAGCTTCTTGTTTTGGCCACGGTCTGCTCCCTTAGCCCAGAGGTACAGTATGTTACGCAATGGTCTTACATAGCATAGCATTACACATTATTTTTAATTGTAGAAAATCCTAAATTTGCATGTCTCTCAGTTTGATTGTGTGCTATTGTGTGCTGTCGTTTCTATTGATCTTGTCAGCAGTATACATTAGAGCCAGTAATAGATCTTCATCTTATCTACTATCATGACATTCAAGCCGGAATGGTCAGAATCAGGGGTCTGCATCGATTTTCCCCCCTTTTTTTCATCCAGGCTTGTTTATTATTTTAATGAGGCTTCTGTGCATCTGAGCACTTTATCACAATTGATTTCTAAATGCACAGGGCAGTAGTGCTTAATCACATACTCAATCCATGTGAGGGAATGCACTGTTGTAGCACGGGCACAGTCATGTATGATGCAGGAGACAGCAGACAGAGTAGTACTGATACAGAGTGATGCTGTAGGAATAACAGCATGGATCAAAAAGCTGAGAGTGGAGCCCCTCACGTGTCTGTTAATAATTCAACAACTGATGGGGTCAGCGAATGAGATTTACACTGGCAGGGAAGGGGCACTGCGAGGGGCCATGAAAGGGATGAGCTTTTTTCCCCCATAGGATAAGTAGATAAATCACACAGGACATATTTTCATTTTATCGGGTCTTATGCATTTCTGCTATGTGAGAGTGTTCAGAATAACATGGCAGATTGACGAAAGGGAGAAAATAGACTTTCAAAAAAAGAGGGATGCAACATTTTCGAGATGAGAAAGTTTTCTTTGTAGAAAATAAGTGAGTGAGATAAATATGGTATATCATCAGTGTAGAGCTTTTCATGTTCCTCTACCTGTCTTCACAAAAGAAAGTTGAAGGTGGATTTGCATAATAGAGAATATCTTACATTTTTAGCCTTTCATCGTATATATTTTATCCGACAGGCTGCTTTCAAGGACTCCATTTGACTTAAAGGCCTGTGGTGTCTGAGACTGGTCTTTTAAAATGGAGATTTCTGAATTTAACTGTGCTGCTTTTTTGCATTTTTTCTTGAATTTACATATTATTCAAGTTTGTATAGACACACAGAGAACCTTTACCTATTTTTTCTCCAACTCTCCACATCAAAACAGAACTTAACAGTCCTTCCATTGCACAGTAATTTTGTGGGTTGATTTCTCTGCTGTCAGAATTCATGCAGCAGCCATCTTTTGTCACTCAGACAAAGACAAAACTTCAGGAATGCTATTTAATGCTTTTTAGCTCATCTGTGGCAGGTTTGGGAATATGGTTTAACAGCAATCACAGTCTGCTTATGGACCAGTGATGACACTGGTTGCTAAACTTGATTTAAAACAGGATAGGCACCACCAGGAGCATGTACAGACTTGTAAGTGTCAATGTAGAGTTTGCCATTGTATCCAGCTGGCTCAAACATTGGAGAAGCACACACAAACAAACACAAATAAGGTTTGTTACTTCTTATGTTGTATCACTTAGGAAAAAACCTCTCTGTTGCTGATAGCTTGGGGGATTTAGATCACTTAAGCTGTGCAGATAAAGACAACCACATACAGATAAGATACAGTAAGGAAATGAAAAACACACATACAAACACATAACCACCTTTGCTGACTACACAAAGAACTAAAAGACTTTCAGTCTGGTCTGTCCTCAAGGGCCTTTGGATGCAATGCACTATGGGAGCTGTGACTTCCTACTGGGACACTGATTAGACCTTATTAGCACTCCCTGGTTGTTCACCCCTGAGAGTTGGATCACACACATGCATATGCAGTCACAGGTGCACTATTATGCACACACACACACACACACACACACACACACACACACACACACACACACACACACACACACGTATGTGTAATGCACACTCACATCCCAACCTCAAATAGCACACTGGTCTACAGCCATTGCGGTAAGGGAGAGCGACATGTGCCCCTATAGCACACAGAAACACACTGTTCTCTTTCACTTCCTCCCATGGGATGTTCAGTTCAGTCGAAGCAAAGTGTTTCCTCTGTGTGCGTGTGTGTCGGTCATCTGATAGCTAGAAATGACAGAAATTAGAATTCTTTTTACTGGATATGAAGGCAAGGGAAGACATTAAGGGGTGGGGGAGCAGGAAGATATTTTAAAATAAGAAATCAAAATTCAACTGGTGAACAGCCTAGAAGTAAGCAGAGCAGCAAAATAAAAGTGATTATTCAGTCTTTGTAAAATTAATTTATTTTAATAATCCAGGGGAGTAGGAGAAATAATTAGTTAAGTTTGATACATGAAGCCATGCTAACATAAAAGTGTGAAGTTAGCCTGTGGGCCACAGGAGCTGTTCCTGTTTTCCCCACACGAGAAGGTCATGGTCTTGTACAACTAGAGTGAGGATGGAGAGAAATCGGGCAAAAAGCGGCTCAGGGTAGGGTACAGGGGAAAGGTCAAGATGGAGAAATTTAGGGAGGAAGCACGAGAGAGAGAGTGAGTAAGAGAGATTGGTTTGCAATATCTGGGCCAAAGTGGAATGCCCTGCAGTAACCCTGCCTGAGAACAAAACTCAGAGCTGAGGAGAAGAGAACAGTGTGTGTGTGTGTGTGTGTGTGTGTGTGTGTGTGTGTGTGTGTGTGTGTGTGTGTGTGTGTGTGTGTGTGTGTGTGTCTGTGTGTCCAACCACACAGCTGACTCAGGCCAGTTTCAGAAATAGTTTGACTTCTTTGGAATGCAACAAAAGTACAAAAAGTTCTCAGAGTGCACAGTGTGTGTCTGTGTTAATGAAGTTCAGAATTAAAATATATCATTTGATTTGGAATCAGTGCTTTAATTCAGTGATGTATTTTCATCATCTTAGTCTAAGCCCACTAATTATTGGTGTATTGCATATTGTACCAATAATATTGAGCATTAAATCATTGAGTTCTTACACTGGGGTTTTCCACTGGTTGTACATCTGTGGAAGCTTAGGAAATTTTAAGACATCTGCTCAGGACAAGGAATTGTCTAGGAATTTGATCAGAATTTTACAGGTACAGTCAGGGATATATTTTATGACTCGTTTTACATGGTCATTGCATGAGACCGTAGTTTTCAGCCCACTTTATCATTCGAAAATAATTTGAATTTTACTGTGTATTACACTGGGAACACGACTTTGAGTCCTGCTTTTTTGTATCAAATTGGGTTTTATTTATATCTCATAGCTGGTTAACTCAGTGCTTAAATGTCTTTTTTTTTCTAGGTTTCAAGCTGAAGGACTTTTTGCGAGATAATGAGACCCTCTCCCACTTCCTGCACCACAATGCCTCACTTCCTCATCATGCACTGAAACAGATAGTAGAGGCTGACGTCAATCTGGAGAAGGTACGGATTTTTGTTGCATTCTACAGGTTTCCATCACTATCAGCTGCTCATATTGCCACAGTACCAAAGCAAACAACAGCACATATAAGATACTCACACTCCCCTGGCCACAGTGCTCATGCATACATCCAATGACCTTGGCTTCACAGTATCTGTTGGGCCACAGTATCCTGCTGTGCCATAGCTAAGCCCTTAATACCCGCCAGAATTGGGGGTAGGTGGGTGTAGACGTTGGGCACCAAAAGCCCCCTCCCGTCAGTCTCTTCCTTGTATTGTATTTATTGTAAAGAAAATCTAATTCTCTTTAGGATATCATATTTCTATTTTTCTCAACCCTATAATTTGATTTATTTCTCTAGTCTCCATTCCTCTTTTCCTGTGCATCATTTTTTTTCCAGCTGACATGATGATCTATTTCATAGCAACCTGATATACAAGTTCACACACACACACACCTCCCTCTCCCATGAAAATTAAGTTATTTAGAGCACAGTATCACACACATACACCGATTTATTCGGCTACCCAGGCCCACCTCAACAACAGCTCCCAACTCAGCCAACTCATCCCTCCCGCTTTGCAATTGGAGGGCTGGCATCACATGGCTGCCCTCTTCCCCCCCCACCCCAATGTATCCTCACGTGCAAACACAGAGGCTCAAAGACAAATTCACGTTACACCATCTGATTCTGTTCAACCCATCCTTCTCTGTTTGACATCTATTGATCAGAGAGGATAACTATCCATTAGTCCGGGAAGGTCTTTTGGAACATTAGTTAAGGAGAGGAGTGAAAATGAAGGGAAGCTTATTATTGGTTTGCCCTTTTATATATAGGGTAGCAGTCATTTTGTCTGTTTTTTAACAAATATTTTGCAGCAGTGAACACAAATAGATGAACATAAAATGTCTCAATTTAAAAAATATGTCTTGAGTTCTTTATGGGGCGATAAGTGTGATTCGAAATCCTTCAAACTCACTGCTGTAAGTCCAGATGTTTTCCCAATGAAAAGATTACCAGTTGTGACTATTTATGTGTGTGTGTGTGTGTGTGTGTGTGTGTGTGTGTGTGTGTGTGTGTGTGTGTGTGTGTGTGTGTGTGTGTGTGTGTGTGTGTGTGTGTGTGTGTGTGTTTACAGTTTGTAGTCTGATATCCATGATGGCATAACACAGTCTGGTCAAGAACATTCAGATGATAAATCAATGTGCTACCCATTTTTACTCTTTTAGAGAAGACAGAGCCTCTATCCAGTCCTCTATTGGCCTGATAGAAAAGGACATTCTGTCACTCTGCTTGCTCTGTCGCAGCTGTGCTCCCTCTTCCAAAAAATGTGTTTAATCATTTTTGAAAAATGAGTGGAGCAACGCTTTTTTTTTTTTTTTAATGAATGAGATGTTTAAAAAAAAAAGATCAGATGAGGTTGTACGAGTAGAGTTTTATTTGGATTACATGTCTTGTGAATAATCTTTGCTGAAGATGTCCTTGGCGAGCCCCTGCTCTAACATTCATAACATTTCTTTGCCTTCGCAGTTGCTCAACAATATCTTCATCATTGTCTTGTTCTCATGGGTCAGGATTTAGGAATTTAACCCATGCATGGCAATCTTTAGAGAAGGTTGAAATGAAACAGTGTTACTCACCACATATCAATGCAATATTACTTGTGGCAAGGCAAAGAGAGTAAGGGATTTCTGGAAGGGAAATTTATGACTGGATCATATCGAAATATTTATTGGCAGGACACTCTGCTCTTTTGTTGAATGTTGTAAAGTCAAACATTTATATTGTAGTATTTATGTAAACTGAAGGCATATAATGAATCCAAGTTCAGTCCCTTGTGCCGCTGTGTTGTCACATTAACATTTGACCCAGACAAAGTGGATATTTTCCTCTCCTCCTCTGTCCTCTCATAGCATGTAGCACACATATGCTTTCATTTTTCTCAGCTCTTTCTGAACCACTATCCTCTTTGTTCTCTGCCCAGGTGCTGACTAGAGGTTTCGGCTTTCATCTCAGAGACCTCTGTAACGCCACGCCCCTGGAAGAGTTTGTTCACATTGCCGACCACAACGTGTCCCGTCTGACTCAAGAAATTATCTGCAAGTCCTCCAGTGATTGGCTAAACAAGGCACAAAGCCACTTCCTGTCCAACTTGGACTTCCTCAAACCGATTCGGGTAAGTTCAGTTGTTGAGTCCAACAAATTGACCAGTTGTAGTCATACAATGGATTTGTATTTTATGGCCCTTTAACATTCATAGTTTGGGCCATGCATCTTATTCATTATGATAACACTTTACTTACCAACTTCAAGCCTGAGATCTGGGATGTGGCAACACTGCTAGATACAGCTTTACCACAGAGAAACTTGAGCAATAATGAGAAGAAACCGTTTCAGTTGTGTTGGCATACTTCATCAGCACTTAGTATTTGATACAGTGGATGAAAAAAGACTTCCCGTTTTTAAGTGGAATATACATTATATCATCACTGATTGTGTTGCTTCACTGTTAGATAATTAGATGTCCCAGATCCCTCCTCTTTTCTGCTTTATGAAACTTTGCACTTTCCCTTGTTTTCTTTACTCATTTCCATCTTCCTCACATCCTCCCCCCTCCCTTCCCTGCCAGTGTCCCCTCTCCTCTGCCTGTATATTCCAGAACAGTCTGCCCTCTTCCCATAAAACCTATGACCTAAATGTGAGTCACAATGGTGAAGGATGGCAAGAGGTGAAACAAACATTGTATGTTGTAGCACTGATCTTTAGAAGGAGAAACAGACAAAGGAAAAGAGCGGGTCTTAAAAAAGAATCTGTTTTAGAAGAAGTAATTCACCCCATAACACATGATGTTCTTTATAGATCTTCAAACTTTGATGCAAGAATGGAAGTTTCTTTCCAAAAGTAAAAAAGTTGTGTAAAAAGGGCATGAACTCTTGCACCACTCAGCTTTCTCCCATTAGTTACTTTATGTGTGGGTGTATGTGTGTGTGTGTGTAAGAGAGAAAGGGATAGAAAGCTACAGTATCTGCTCTGTCTTCAGCGACACCTGTGCTTTATCAAGAGTCAGACGCTCCAGCAGCTGACAGTGTTAGTGTGACAGACAAGAACAGACACACTCACGCTCACACAGCAGTTTGACTGACGGGAACACAGGAGGCCAAAGCCGACCTTTTATTCTTTCTCGGCTCCCCTCTTCCCTCACCAATGTTTTTCCATTCCTCCACCACAGCTTTTCTTTCCCTTCTCTCCATTCCCTGCATCTGGGATGAGCCTTTTCTTGTCCATTATATTGTATCATACCATACATAAGAAAGCTGATTTAATTTAATTTGATTTTTTAGTAATGCCGCAAACTTTTTATAAGCGGTGTTGGCTTCCTTCCTCCTCTGCACATCAATTTAGTTTTATGGTATGTGTCATTGTATGACTTTTTTCCAGGATGTATTAATTGTTCACTTAAACTGAAAATACAATGTGCTTTCTTTCTAACAGAGGGATGTGAGGTCAGACCCCAAAGTAGTTCAGGAAGTGTCAGCAGCAACCGACAATCTTCTGGAGAACTTGGGGGCGCTTGCCGTGGAGGTAGTTACACTACACACACACGCACGCACGCACGCACGCACGCACACACACACACACACACACACACACACACACACACAGAATACAACCCACACATGGTGTGATAAAAACATCCCTACTGAGGTATTTGTTTCCAAAGTTCAGTATTCAGTTGTAATGTTTGTGGATAAAATCAATTTTTACCAAGAACTGGCTCTTGGTGAAATAATTTAATTTATTGTACACTCAGGTCAAATGTCATAGTGCAAGGTTGGGGCAGTTGGGGAAGGGCCATATTTACAATATTAACACATAGCCTTATTGCGTACACACACTGAGTTCAGTCATTCAAAGCACATTCTGATAAATTCTGCTTCATTGAAACAGAAAAGAAGGGTCCTCAAGGTCAGGTAGCTGTTGTGTGGATATGGGTTTTATTTTCCAACATTCAGCCATCTTAATAAAGGCCTTTTAACCACAGTGGGCCTTTTTTCCTCTTTTTTTAAAACTAGATTCCACCTCAGATTACTTTTCTGCATAAACATGACCAATAACAAATTACAGTCGTAAAATATTGAAGGTCTGCAAAAAATGATCTTTGTTAAGCTTAAATGAGGACAAATAGGCAGTGTGAAATGTTCCTGTAGGTGGTGGTACAAGAGCCACACTAAAGTGTACTGTCTTCACTGTCTCACATACGCACCCAGAATAAGATCACATGCATGCACGCACACACACACACACGCTCGCATTGGCTGGCCTAAGCTAATGTAACCCAGTCTGAGCTGGTGGAATGTAGTAAGAAAGGAGAGAAGCAGTAGTCGGTGGTGCAAAAACACACACAACACATACTTCCTTTCTCTCAGGTGTCTCCTCTGCTGAGTTGGCAAAACATAAAGAGCCAGCTGCATGTGTGCGAATGTTTGTGTGTGTGTGTGTGTGTGTGTGTGTGTGTGTGTGTGTGTGTGTGTGTGTGTGTGTGTTTGTGAGAGAGAGTGTATGTGTGTGTGTGCAAGTGTGTAAATTTGCGGGTGTGATAGCATTTCCTGTCTAAGCAGCTGTAAGTACATCAATGCAATTGCAATTGTCACCAATCTTTTTTATCTCCCCTCTACTGTGGCTGTGCTTGGCACTGTGTGAGAGGGCAAAGATTAACCAACATGAACTCAAGAAGGGTGCAAAAGACAAAAGTGGAAGAATATTTAAAAAGATCATTCTGTCACAACTTCCTCCCGGGTTTCACCATGTTCTTGTTTGTTTCTAAACCAGCTCTTATTGATCGTTTATTCTCCTGTGGAGACCCGGTGCTAGTTTTAGGCTGCTGGTGCTTATTTAGGACATGTAAACACACAGCACCATTTTATTCTCTGATTTCTTGACGCTAATGGAAATTATTCTTTGTCCTCTGTATTACTTTGTTTGAAGTAGATTATATGGGTTTGCTCAGCTGGTTGGTAGACAAAGTATGAAGCTGGCAGAGTGGAGAAATGCACTTATGTAACCTCTCCTGTGCCTGTGTTTCAATCCAGGGTTTATCACAGTTGGAAGGCTAAAAGAATTCCACCGATAATGTATTTTCAAAATGTCTTTTCAGTAGTCAGGGAAAGGTCTTCAGCCATGTCAGCCATGTGACATGGAATTTCTGGAGTAAAATGTGCAAAAATACAACTTTCTATACACTTTGACAGACCTGTTTTCTTATTCTAAGAATATCTTGAAAAGGGGAAGTATAAACTAGAATTCATCTACAGTCCTTGTCTTAATCCTACCTATGTAGTGGTCCGAGGAAGTTTGCAGCGTAGTTTAGTTAACATGCACTTGAAATTGTGGCAGATTCTCCTCCTTGCTCCCACAAAGGTCCTCACAGAAGTGTTCAGCAGCCATCCAATTTGATTCGATCTTCATAATTTGCTGTTTTCTCATTAAACTTTTTATTGTGTTTAGCTCAAGTACAGAGATTTTAACTCTATAATCTAATATTAATAATAATAATCCAGTCTCCCACTTATTCACAGACTATTAACACCAACATTTATTAAAGCCTTCTTTAATTCATTAATTTCTTCCTTTGACAAGCCCAGCAAATGCATACTTTTTAAAATAATTTAATCAACATGCGTCTCGGAAACATTAGTGACATTTATCATGTATCTTGTATTATTTGCCCTAAGTATCTTAAGCAATTTTTATTTCTTGTTTTGAGTAGGTTTACATTGTCAGAAAGAGCAGGAGTTGTATAATATTCAGGTCAGAACCTGCTTTAGATCTAGTTAAAATGTATGATTTCATGTTAACAATTAATTTATGATTAGCCCCGTGCTGTTCTGGTCTAAATAGCTGTGTGCTGGAGTGGAAATTTGAACTTTAGTAACCTCATACAGGCTCTGCTACGAGGTTACTCTGGGATGATCCTCCTCTGCTCCCTGCCCGTCTGTATGTGTGTATTTCTCACCCAATCATCCAAGTTAACATGGGCATCATCCCTCTAGGGAAATGACACATATACTCAGTCACACAAAAGCATTTTCAGTACAAGCAAACTGACTCACACTGACCAACAACAGTCAGTTGCACACACACACACACACACACACACACACACACACAGTAGTCAAAAAAAAACCTACTTTAGAAGATATTGCCTTGTCTGTGCAAGCATTTGACACCAGATCAGGAGAAAAAAAGCTGTGGTTGAGGTTTCTGTCAGTCATTGCTCTGTTTCTGCAGCTATTCTAGAGTACATATGTAAGACAGACACAATCTGATAACCTTGTAATGCATAAACACATATAGACGGATACATAGATACATAGACAGCCCACAAGGAAACCACCTATCCAAAGACCCAGATATGCACCCAGTCTAAGACAACACACACACATTATTGCACCCAGTTCTTTGAAAAGCATGTGACTGTTTTATGCAGCGGCGGGCTCAGCTGCAAAGTAACCAAGTACAGAACGTGTATCTGTGATCTGAGACGCAACAGCTCGCTCAGTCTCACTTTCTCTGGAAAACAGTGTTGAATATCTTGTTGACAGACAGAATAAGAACTACATTCTGTAGACTGTTGATTTTAAATTACAGAGTTGACAGAGAAAACAGTGTTATTTGTTCTGAAACAGGCATGCATGACGTGTCCGGATCCTCTGTGTGTTTGTGTTTGTGTTCATCCCGCTCGTTTATGTGTTAGTGCGTGCATGTGTGTTTGTATGTCAGCGAGTGTGTACTCATCAGTTGTCAGTGAAATAAGGCTCTGCTTGTGGAGCCTGCGGAGGTTTGCCTATTAGGAGAACGACCGATAGTAACCTCTCTTTGTTCTCGCACCCTCCACTCCTGCCTTCTCTGCTGCAAGCTCATATTCTTTCTTTCTTTCTTTCTTTCTTTCTGTCTCACCAACCTCTTCGCACATTCACCTCAGGAAAAAGGTCTTATTTCCTTGGCCTTCGTTCCTCACACACAAAGCTGGAGCTTAGCCTAAGCTTGAATATAAACTTCTGTGGTTCACACTTACACAACAAAAGCTCCCCTCTTATTCCACCTTCTCCGTGTCTTACTTGCACAAAAACACAAAACCCCTCCTTTCATTCCTTCCCTATCACGAGTCGGTGACGTATTTGCATGTGCAGTTGACCAGTTAAGAGACATTAACTGGGAAGTTGTAGCGACTTGTCTCTTGACCTGTAGTAACCTCTGTGTGAACCAAAATGAACTCCCTGCTCCCTTCAGCCTTATAGAATATCAAGGACGGTTTCTCTGGAGACTAGAGGAATATAACAAAGGGAACATATTATTTACTTAAGTTTGTGGCAATGTGCAATGAGAAATATGTATATGTTACATACCTTTTATTTCTGACACTGGAAACAATACTAAACTATACCAGAACTGTTAGTAGTAGCCGAGCTGCAGCAGTACATGAATTTTGTGCTGTAAAAACAAGGCAACAGTACTACACTGCCTCCAAGTCTTTAGCATTAAGACTTTTTTGACAAAGAAACACAGTGGAGAGGTAAACCTTTTAATATCAGTGAGTAAAGAACAGTGCTTATGTTCCTTAAAAAACTCCATGAACAATCATGATCATATTTGATTTTCATGTAAGAAACAGTGTGATAACATCTAAGTAACACCCCAAATTACGTGTTATATGTTATCTGACCTTTCCTCTAGAGAGAAATGCAAATCCACGCACACACGCTCATGTATGCAGACGGGGAAAGATAGGACTGGGAACAGCAGTTAAAATTATCTTAGTCAGGCAGACAGCTAAGTTCTAAGTGTCACCCCACATTTCAACACTTGTCATGTCCATAACATCTGAGTTCAAACTGTACATGGACATGTACAATTTGAACTCAGATGTTATGACATGCAGTACATTCAGCAAACTCATGAAGACCTTGTTCTTTGCTGAAGGCTGAGATTTAAGACATAGATCTATATAATTACCAGACTAAAATTTTCTACAGAGCTCTCCATTGTTTAAAAGTACAACTTTTCATAATCCATGTACTTTAAACCACCTTCACAGTAGACAGTAGAAGACAGCCACGTAACCCAGAATGAGATTATTAATGATATGAATATTAGATTGTATAATGTTTAAAGGTAATATTCATCATCTGAAATGTTCTTTGTAAAGAGACACTGTGTAGCCAACTGATGATGATGACTGTTGGACATTTAGTGTGACTGTCAAAGAGTACCAGCTTTCAATGTCTGTTTACATGCTCATGGGTCTGGGAAATGTCTGTGAATATTTGTATCTCCTAGCTTGTCAACATTTGGACTTGGAATGATCCAGTCATCATGCCAACATGTCTGTGTGTTTGTGTCCCTGCCTCCAGCTCTCCAGTATGAAGAGTTGGAAGGATATGCGTAAGGAGATCCTCTATTTGACTGCAAATGCCACAGGCTCTCCAAACCAGATGTACCAGGCTGTGTCACGTATAGTCTGCGGACACCCTGAGGGAGGTGGTCTTAAAATCAAGTCTCTCAACTGGTATGAAGACAATAACTACAAGGCCCTGTTCGGAAACCATGGCAACGACAGCGACAATGAACCTCTTTCCACTTACGACAACTCTTCCAGTGAGTGTCCAAAACTATTGAAAACAACCATTTTTTTCCCCTTTTTGCCAATCATTTACCATAGAAGACAGACAAGTTTCAACATTCAGAATTTCACTGTGTGTATTTTCCAGCTCCCTATTGTAACAACATGATGCGAGGCCTGGAGTCTAGCCCCATTTCCAGGATGATCTGGAGAGCTCTGAAGCCTCTGCTCATGGGGAAGATCCTGTACACCCCAGATACTCCGGCAACACAGAGGATCATCCACGAGGTACAACAGGCCCCTCTCATCTGTAAGACCGCCATCAGAATCATAAATGAAACTCCATTTAATGACACTGAGTGTGCTTGTGTGTGCTGCAGGTTAATAAGACCTTCCAGGAGCTTGGCGTGCTACGGGACCTTGGAGGGATGTGGGTGGAGTTGAAGCCCAAAGTTTGGAACTTCATGGAGAATAGCGAGGAAATGGACTTGGTCAGGGTGAGTCCAGATGCACTGACAACACTCTCGTACAAACACGTCATTGCTGTGTTCTCAGTGTTTTTCCTGTTTACATGAGGGGTTTAAAGATTGTAATCTTTGCATCTCTGAGACTGAAGTATAATTATGTGTCTGATATGACCACCCAGACTACTTCAATAGGTCTATGCTGTGACTATATTAACAAAATATCTGACTGACCCTGATTGGATGATAAACTGTGGAGAAAGAGGACATAGGCAAAGAGAAGTCAGTAATTTGTCATACTGGCTGGTGTCCCAAAAATGAGAGCCTAATATACAGAGAGATTAGGTCAACTACAAAATTTGATTAATTATAACAAAGCATGGAGGAATTGTCAGTGTGGTATTAAAATGAGGGTCTGGCAGCAGTCTGAAAACATAAAGCAAAACAATCATGTAAGCCATTCGTTGTCTCTGATCACATCTAACAGTGACAAGCACACAAAGTGTTGGCTATCTTGCTCACAGAACTGCTTGTTCTCTGTAGATTCATGGGTATAAAATGACACTCTTATCAGAATGAGCCATTACTGTTGTGTTTTTAAGAGAAAAGTCTGTATCAGATGGCATATACTTCATAACATGGCTCTTCCGCTTGCTTTTTATTTCACAAGCCACTTTTCCTATGTAAATCACATAAGCACCACTTCCACCTAGTGGTGAGAGATGATTCTGTACAATAACTCTTGAAGATATATTTGCTGAGACCGTTAACTGTATATGAAGAGTCATGGACCTCTGAAAACAATTATTTTGAAAATCATGACAAAACATTACATTTAAAGCTCTATTCAGCTGTATTTTGTTCTGTTGAAAATAACAGGGCTGAAATAATATTCTGTTTTGCATCATATTTGATAAGATAGCAGAAATAGTTTTCTCTGGGAAACTGGCTGATGGTAGAGATAATGACTTTGAGAAAAGCCTTGAATTGGGATCTCAGAAAAAACTTATGACAGTAAAATAGGTCACAAGTCACACAAAGGGATACACCAACATACATACACACACACACACAGGCTGCAGCCAGAATAAAGGTCACAAAACCCAACCAGCCTTAAGGCATACAGTGATTATTCAGTTTTTTTGCAAATGCATTTTTCTTTATCTGTACCCTCTTTAATATTTTAGGTTTTCTGTATTGTAACATGTACATTGACTCTCTCTAAACAATGTAAACCTTCCTTTTTGCAGACCCTGCTCCAGAATAACGCCAGTGCTGCATTCTTTAATGCCCAGCTCAGTGAGACTGAGTGGCGGGTATCAGATGTGTCAGATTTCCTGTCCAAGGTCTCAGAGGACCAAAGACCGGCAGGGTCCGCCTATACGTGGAGGGACATCTTCAATGAAACCGACCAGGCCATACAGACCATCTCACGCTTCATGGAGGTTAGTGTGTCAGTGCAGGATGCACCAACAAACATACAAGGCTAAAAGAAGAAAATGTTCTCAAAATGTGAACAAAGAAATGTGTGATGATGGTGCATTTTTCCAGGAAAAATGTTTAGTACATAAAATGACAAACTAGTTTTGACTTATACATTACTAGGTCAGTCTGCATATGTAGACGTGTGAAAATATATTACTGTGTAGCAGTTCTTCGGGAGTGTGCCCATAAACACATCATTGTATGGGTCTTAAGTTGTGTCTGTAAAATAGCTGTTATCTAAAATCTTCCAATTAGGTCAAGATGCAAAGAAAAGCTAATGGGAAAATAGGTTAAATGCCACTTTCCCATAGAGGTCATCGCATTAAAAAAAACTTGTATCTTCTGTTGTTTTTTTAATACACTTTGAGCTGCATTTAGCTACTGGCAGGGCAATTAAAAGTCTTAAAATCCAATGTTCTTTTCCCTGCCTTCCATCATCAAACTGAGTTATTGTTATGCTTAGTCTCTCACTGCTCCCTGTCTCTAAGTAGTGGGTCAGTGTGCCAGAGCCAAGCCTCAGCAATAAACAACCAGCCTGAAGCTCAGCCAAATGTTAATCAATGTTCATGCTCTAATGAGTGGGACATTTCGATTGAGATACCCGTATAAACATATAAGATAATAACAGGATTCTGTAGGAAATGTCAACTAATAGCCTTGTGATGTACCTCTCATAAACACTTATCTTATATATAATGATGAGGTTATCTACATAAATAATTATGTTTTCCATTCCATAGAGTGATGACTAATGATGATTTTAATGCAGGTTTGAATCCACCTCGTGACATTAAACTCTCCTTAGTCTCGTTATCCCTCTAACCACTGGGGCTAATGCAATAAAATGCACAAATACAATACAAATAATTTAGAAAGAGGGAATTTGAAACTCTTAACTTGAGGACTTTTATTTGACTCATGTCTAGCAACTCCACAAACAACCCTCCGACCTACTGACTGTTTCTCACCCAGGAGATCATATAATGTGTGTAAACTGACATTCCTCACACCAAAAATGATGTCAAGGCCTTAAGTAACCATTAAAAAGCCTGCCCTGCCTGTAGCATTAGGAATGCTGTGTTTTCATTGTGCTTTCTGAACTCATTGGCTTCTCACACAGTGTGAGGGGATGAGGTCAGCTATGGGAGAGGCTAATCTGCAGGAGGTCTCAACAAATCAGCTAAAGAGCTCTGGTGGGGTTCCTCACTGTCTACCCAAGGCACATGAGTGTGTGTAACAGGGTATAAAGTTCAATGTTATCAGTTTGAGGACAATATTTGTGAGAGCATGAATTTTTATGATTTCTGCTTAAGAATTGATTAGTTTGTTTGGAGCTGTTTACCTAAGGGTCTGTTAAGGTTCTGTTTACCAATAAAACCATTTTACATTAACATTTGAAGTACTTAAGACAGGCTCTTATTAAAAACAACATAGAAAAAAACACAATTAAGATAGCAGGGGCAGATAAGGCTTGAAACCCAGGAAAGATTATTTTCGTCTTTCTTTGACTTTCTTTGAGACACAGACCTTCATACACTAGTAAAATATGCCATAACCCTGCTCTCTTTTCCTCTCAGTGTGTGAACCTGGACAAGCTGGAGCCAGTAGCTAATGAGGAGAGACTGGTCAACAAGTCCATGGGTCTTCTGGACAACCAGAAGTTCTGGGCTGGGATTGTGTTTCCTGACATCGCCCATAACAACAGTACTGACTTGCCCCCTAACGTCAACTTTAAGATCCGCATGGACATTGATAATGTGGAGAGGACAAACAAGATTAAAGATGGGTAAGAGGCTGTTCCTAACTGTTAATTTAATTGCAGAGTCATTGCAGATTTTGTTCTTATGAACTTACTGATTTTCATCTTGCTTTGCAGCTATTGGGACCCTGGTCCCAGGGCAGACCCCTTCGAGGACCTTCGGTACATCTGGGGAGGATTTTCTTACCTACAGGACGTCATTGAGCAGGGAATCATCAGAGCCATCACTGGCACCAAGGAGAAGACAGGCATCTACATTCAGCAGATGCCCTACCCCTGCTATGTTGATGACATGTAAGTGAGACTAATGGCACCTTTCACTATAAAGTGACTTAAAAGGTATGTAACCAAATGTTCTCACTCTTTATCACAGTTTCCTGCGGGTGATGAGTCGGTCAATGCCTCTCTTCATGACCTTGGCATGGATGTACTCGGTAGCCATCATCATCAAGGGAGTGGTATATGAGAAGGAGGCCCGTCTCAGGGAGACCATGAGGATCATGGGACTGAACAACGGCACCCTGTGGCTCAGCTGGTTCATCAGCAGTTTAATCCCGCTCCTGATCAGCGCCGGCTTGTTAGTGATGTTACTGAAGGTTGGTGTTGCCACAGTATCGCACACATACACATGTATACACTTTGTCATCGTGCAGGAATGTAGCAAATTGTAGAAAACAAGTGAACATACTCACACTGATCATTGCTGATGTTTATTCTCAACTCATTTGACCTGATAGTCACTCTGTTTCTCCATGATCACTTCATTGTCAAGAAATGTCCTCAAATTGTGGAAAACAAGTGATATCATACTGCTGTAACCAGGAAACTATTTCATCCTCTTTCTCTTCTTTCCCTGCCACCCTTCTCAGATGGGCAACCTGCTGCCTTACAGTGACCCAGGAGTGGTGTTTCTTTTCCTGGGGTCCTTTGGCGTAGTAACCATCATGCAGT
Source organism: Dicentrarchus labrax (assembly GCF_905237075.1). NCBI lineage: Eukaryota > Metazoa > Chordata > Actinopteri > Moronidae > Dicentrarchus > Dicentrarchus labrax. Next base: position 17,048,776 of record NW_026136721.1, on the reverse strand, counting down.
GTTTCCTCATCAGCACCCTGTTCTCTCGTGCCAACTTGGCAGCTGCCTGCGGTGGCATCATATACTTCACCCTCTACTTGCCCTACGTACTGTGCGTTGCCTGGCAAGACTATGTGGGCTTTGGAGCAAAAGTTGTAGTGGTGCGTAGAAGAAATTGAATTATACACACATGAATACATGCAGAAATACATACATTATGTGATGAGTGTTGTGTTGTTGAGATTTCACCCTCACATCTATGTCTAGAAATCTAATCTCTTCATTGCCACATAGTGATCTAAAAAGGTCTCTAGTATTCTTTTAAATGGACCTACGTGTCCAAAAATTACATCTACATACATCCCCTATCCAAAGTTTAGCTCTGCTAATCTCTGGTTTCTCCGTTCTTCTCACAGAGTCTGCTGTCTCCTGTGGCTTTTGGTTTTGGCTGTGAGTACTTTGCCCTGTTTGAGGAGCAAGGGGTGGGCATCCAGTGGTCAAACCTGCTCGCCAGCCCTCTGGAGGAAGACAGCTACAACCTGACCACCTCTATCTGCCTCATGCTGTTCGACGCCGTGCTCTACGGAATAATGACCTGGTATATCGAAGCTGTGTTCCCTGGTAAGAGATTAAATTGCTAAATCAATCATGTACTGTTAAATAATGCAGAGTATTATGAGTTGTATTAGCTTGGCGGACAGGACTGAAAACAAAACAATTCACTCTATTCCAGGTCAGTACGGGATCCCCAGGCCTTGGTATTTCCCCTTCACTAGGACGTACTGGTGCGGAGAGAAAGAGAACAAGAACCTCTCCACCCCTCTGTCAAAGAAGGGCAACGCTGAAGGTACAATCATTATTACTAATATCAATTGTCTTTCTGTTTATAGAAGAGTTTAGATATAAATAAATAGATGATACCTGAGCTTGTGTCATTGCTAAAATGCTGTTGTCTATGTCTTTCTTTTTCCCCCAGCTGTGTGTATTGAGGAGGAGCCGGGCCACATTGAGCCAGGTGTTTACATTGAGAATCTGGTGAAGGTCTACAGCAATGGAAACAAGCTTGCTGTAGACGGACTGTCCCTGAGGTTCTATAACGGACAGATAACCTCCTTCCTTGGCCACAACGGAGCTGGCAAGACCACAACAATGTAAGATACACATTATCTGCAATACACTTGCAGTACTGCTGAGTTAAACTGAGTTGAGCGTCTGAAACTAGTTGAAAGATTTTGAAGTTGAGATGGTGACTGTCCCTGCCTTCTTTCCTGATAGGTCAATCCTGACAGGGTTGTTTCCACCCACTTCTGGTACAGCCTACATCCTCGGCAAGGACATCCGCACTGAACTCAGCACCATCCGGCAGAATCTGGGCGTCTGTCCTCAGCACAACGTACTATTTAGCATGTGCGTGAACTGTCAAATTAGTATCTTAAGAGCTCAACATCGAGAACGGAATTCTTTGCACACTTGTAGCCTTTTGTGTTTTGGTAATTGTGTAATTTGTTGTTGTAATCCAGGCTGACAGTGGAGGAACACATCTGGTTCTACGGCCGTCTGAAGGGGCTGCCAGAGGAGATGGTGAAGGCTGAGATGGAACAAATTGTGAACGATGTCGGACTACCCCACAAACGACAGTCCCGCACCAACGCGCTGTCTGGTCAGTTTGATTGTTTTACTTTTTTTAAATTTTTCTTTTCATTTTACAAGAAATATTAAACATGCGTGTAGGTTTTACATGAAAACTGTCATTCTGACCTTTTCTTCTTGTTGTCTTTGTAGGAGGCATGCAAAGGAAGCTGTCAGTGGCCCTGGCTTTTGTCGGGGGCTCCAAGGTTGTAATCCTGGATGAACCTACTGCTGGGGTCGATCCCTATGCGCGCAGGGGTATCTGGGACCTGCTGCTTAAATACAGACAAGGTAAATAGGACTGATAGTTGGTTTGTAGTAATATGATAGTTAGTAATTATTTCCAATATTTTATATATTTAATTCTGTAGTTTGACACTTGAATAATTTTATTCCTCTGTCAGGCCGCACCATCATCCTGTCCACACACCACATGGATGAGGCCGACATCCTGGGTGACCGTATTGCCATCATTTCCCACGGCAAGCTGTGCTGCGTAGGCTCCTCGCTCTTCCTGAAGACCCATCTGGGCACAGGCTACTACCTGACCCTGGTCAAGAGAGACTATGACTTGACTCTTCAGTCCTGCAGGAATTCTGCCAGCACAGTCTCATACAGCAAGAAGCCAGAGAAGGTAAAAGAGATGTCATGGAAAACGTGTGTTTTTAAAAGATACAAAAGAAGTAGTCTCACTTCCAGAGCCTTTGTCTCAGCTAACAAGAGATGATTTTCAGGAAGGAAGGAGATTTAATCTTTCTTTTACCCTCTTTGTCTTTTTCTTTAGGAGGACAATGTATCAGAGAGCAGTTCAGATGCTGGTCTGGGCAGTGAACCAGAGAGTGAAACCACCACTATTGGTAAGAACTGACACTCAATTGACTGCTTCAGAGGTGGACAAGTGTATTCCAAAATTAACTTTGCATATGAACAATGTCGATATTGTGTTATTCCCTCTCACCAACTTCTCACTCTTTCTGACGATTTTGTCCCTACAGATGTGTCTCTCATCTCCAACGTGATATTCAAGCATGTCCCAGAGGCTCGCATGGTTGAGGACCTCGGCCATGAACTCACCTATGTCTTGCCCTACCAGTCAGCTAAAGACGGAGCCTTTGTAGAGCTCTTCCATGAGCTGGATGACAGACTCACTGACCTGGGAATATCCAGCTATGGAATATCTGATACCACACTGGAGGAGGTAAGGAGCAATAAAAAGTTTACACACCTTTTTGTCTCTTCTTTTTATTTTCTGTTTGATTTATTGTTTATATTCTTCTGCCAATGTTTTAATCGCATGTCTTCCAACTCGGCAGATCTTCCTGAAAGTTGCAGAGGACAGTGGAGTGGATTCAGTTGAGCTTTCAGGTGAGATTTGCACCTTTTCTAGACTTATATTAGCAGAAACAATCTGAATTATTGCAGGAGCTGTCTTTAAACAAAACAGAAGACTTAAAACTTGAAAGATTGTTTAAATGAGCTCTCCTGTGGCTGCAGATGGAGTCGTGCCAACCAGAACTCGCCGCCATCATGCATTTGGAGACCACCAGAGCTGCCTGAAGCCCTTCACTGAGGACGACTTTGATTTCAACGACTCTGAAGGTGACCCAGGTAGAACTGCACTACCCAGCATGCAGTGCAATGATAGCAACACTCTTGTCACTATCATTGCTGTTAGTGTTTGTACCCAGAGGTGTATTTCACCAACAATGTACGTAGAAAAATAGAAGGCATATGTCACATTTGAGAACAGTTTCTAATGAACTGAAATCAATTGTTCTGTGCCAGTAAAATGCAGACACTCTGTTCAGTTTATTAGCAAATCAAGCAACAGACTTACAATGTTGCAAATTTGCTCACATGTATCATGGTGTTCCTGTCCAGAATCCCGAGAGACTGACTGGCTCAGTGGAACAGATGGCAAAGGTTCATACCAGGTCAAAGGCTGGAGTCTGAAGAGACAGCAGTTTGTTGCACTACTGTGGAAACGGTTCCTCTACGCTCGACGCTCCAGGAAAGGCTTCTTTGCTCAGGTATACTGAAGCTATTATGATAAACATGTACTGTAAACTATAAAAAGAGGTAATCAGTGTAGGTATTTCTGTCTTGAATTTACCATACAGTGTTCATAACATAATTTCCCTGTTAGAAGAAGAATTGTAATAAACTGTCATGACGTTGTTTTTCAGATTGTTCTTCCGGCAGTGTTTGTGTGTATTGCCCTGGTGTTCAGTCTGATTGTTCCTCCATTTGGAAAGTACCCAAGTCTGGCTCTGGATCCAAGCATGTATGGAGAACAGTTTAACTTCATCAGGTGAGATATTGCATGTTCCTCCTTTTCATCAATTTATCAAATAACAAAAAAGAGATTTCTCTGCTCATTTTATACATTCTTGACATTAAACTAGATAATTATCAGTAAAATCTATGCTTAGTCTTCATTCTGTAGCTATTTCTACCTACAAAGTGCTCAACTCATCAATTAAAAGGTTACCTAACTGTACTAGTGTTTGCATGTTACCTAACTGATGTATTTATAACTCACCGGCTTAACAGCTGAACGCAGTCATTAAGTAACTGTGAAACTCAAAATAAAAAAAGCGAAAAATTTCAAAGAGTGGCAGAGTCGGAAATTTTAAATGTCACTCTATTATTAACCCATTGATAAACATAATTTGTTTGTGATGATTTGTCTGTGTATTTCCACTTACAGTTAATAAATGTATGTATTATTAAAGATATTATAATTAACTGAAGGTATTATATAGGATAATATATGTTTTATTAAAGGCAATGGGTTCTCTGTGTCTCTGTAGTAATGACTTACCCGAGGACCCTCACATCAACAAACTACTAGGAGCTCTCACAGAAAAACCAGGATTTGGAACTCGCTGCATGGAAGGAGAACCCATACCGTGAGTTTTGACAAAAGTCAACAAACATTTACGAAAATAAATATATGTAGACCTTAAATATGGTGTGCATAAAATGGAGATTTGGAGTTAAATTTTAACATGTCTATCTCTGTGCTCCAGGGACACTCACTGTACAGCAGTTGAAGATGAGTGGTCGGTCCCGCCAGTCTCCCAAAGTGTGAAGGACATGTTCGACAAAGGCAATTGGTCCATGGAGAATCCCTCACCCCTATGTGAGTGCAGCTGTGGAGGACGTAAGAGGATGCTTCCCGAATGTCCTGCTGGTGCTGGGGGACTTCCACCACCACAGGTTGGTGATACCACAAAGTCGAAACTAAAGTGTAATGGGGGACTCTCCTCCTCCTTCTCTCTTGCACACACAAATACAAGTAAAGTGATAATGCTGCACAAAAGAACACAGTTTTAACGAACTGTTGTGTCTGTTTGCGTATCCAGAAGATGATCAGTGACAAAGACACTCTTCAGAATCTGACCGGCAGAAACGTCTCAGACTATCTGGTGAAAACCTACGCGCAGATCATTGGCAAGAGGTATCCATCATTTTACACATTTGTGTGACACATTTATATTTGTGCTAATTCTTGCCTGCTATTATTTCTCATTCAAAGGGGCATTAAGCATAACATTTTTTTCTTCTTTTTCAGTCTGAAGAACAAGATTTGGGTCAATGAATTCAGGTACATAATCAGACATGATCCATCTTGAGCTTATTTGTCAATAATATCCACCTGACTGCCTCTCTGCTGTCTCCCTCGCTGATATTAAAATGATTGTTCTCTATGCAGATACGGTGGATTTTCATTGGGCGCCAGGAGTTCTCAGCTTTTGTCCCACACGGATGAAATCGATGATGCAATCGCTCAGTTGAGGAGACGCTTCCGTCTAGAGACAGTAAGTGATTTCATTACAGTTTTATTTCACATGCTGCACCAAGCTAATGCACAAGAAAAGCTTATTAATGTAGCCACTTTTACTACTGTGGTTTCAATTAGTCAGGGGTACAACACAAACTGCTGAATACAGCAGCTCGTTTCTACATTTTTAGGTTTTTATATATTCCAACTGTAGCGGTACTACTCTGGATAGACTTGCAGGTTTGAACAGTGTCAGTTTACCCGTGTGCTAAAGACGATTCTCTCCCTCTCCCTCTCCTTCTTTCTCTGCCTCTCCCACCCTCCAGGGTACTGCAGCGGATCGTTTTTTTCACAGTCTCTCCAGTTTTATCCAAGGATTGGACACCAAGAATAACGTCAAGGTTAGCACACACAAACACACACTGGTTATACAACAGCACATGGCTTTGTAGGTTACCGTCAAGCTTTTTACCAAATTCTTTAACAATGCTGCTGTGCACCCATTACACCCATGTGCTTCACTCACTTTTTTCATATTGTGTCATTTGATTGCATAATAATTGTTTTTTCTTCTGTGTATTTCTCTGAATTTGTATCAACTTTGTTGAGGGCAACGTTGAGGAAAAAACATAATTACATTGTCACATTTTAGGCATGTGGGTAATGCTTTTATCCAGAGAAACTAGCTGAAAAAGCTTTAATTCCTCAATTCCACCACATAAAAAACAAAAAGCAACAAGATTTAAAAAGATCAAAACCTGGAAAGAAATAAGACAGAAGGGAAAGGAAAGAAATAAAAAGAAGGGCTAAAGCGGGAGACAGAACCAAGAGGATAACATATATTTAGTTAAAAAATACTGTAGTATCTTTAGTCTCTTGCAGACTTGTGCTGATCACCAAGCTACTAATTTACTCCCAGCCTGCTTTGTATGTCCTCTGAGGTTACTGAAACTAAAATGCCTGCCTCTCTCTCTCCAGATTTGGTTCAACAACAAGGGCTGGCACAGCATTGGTTCTTTCCTCAATGTGATGAACAATGGCATCCTAAGGGCAAGTCTGCCAGCCGGCAAAGACCCCACAAAGTTTGGCATCACTGCCTTCAATCACCCGCTCAACCTCACCAAGGAGCAGCTGTCACAGGTCGCACTGTGAGTATTACTGTTAATACGGGGATACATTTCAAAACTATAACATAATCTCTTTGACCTTTTTTTAAGAAACATCTCCTCACATTCTCATTGCTTCCTGTGCTCTGTTCCGCCCTCTATCTCAGGATGACGACATCAGTAGATGTGTTGGTTTCCATCTGCGTGATCTTCGCCATGTCTTTCGTTCCTGCCAGCTTTGTGGTCTTCCTCATCCAGGAGAGAGTGAACAAGGCCAAACACATGCAGTTCATCAGCGGAGTGCAGCCTTTACTCTATTGGCTGGCCAACTTCATTTGGGATATGGTGAGACATTTCAGTCGAGCACCACTGGCTCCTCTCCAAACTATATTAGAAATAGAGAAATGTCCCCTTATATCAGGACATAATGCAGTTATATAATATCATTATCTTAAAACTTACCAAAGCTTCTGTTTTACCCTCCCTCTCTTCCTCTCTTGCAGTGTAACTACATCGTCCCAGCCACACTAGTCATCATCATCTTTGTGTGTTTCCAACAAGACGCCTACGTCTCCTCCACCAATCTGCCTGTGCTGGCCCTGCTGCTGCTGCTCTACGGGTACGCTTGACAGACATTCAATGTCGTTGGCTCATACCTGGCTCTTTGTTTTCTCAGTTTCTCTAACCTCATCTAAAATTATCTTTGTATCTTTTCCCAGATGGTCAATCACTCCTCTGATGTACCCAGCCTCGTTCTTCTTTAAGATCCCCAGCACGGCCTACGTGGTTCTGACCAGCGTTAACATACTGATTGGAATCAACGGCAGCGTCTCCACATTTGTACTGGAGCTGTTTGGAAGCAATGTAAATAAAAAGTCACTTCTGATTCAAATAGTTAGAGTAGCAGTAGTTTGATTGATTGTTGATTCAAACAGTGTCAAGAAAGAGAGAGAGATTTCTGAATACAGACTGAATGCATGAATATTTACTGTAAATATGACTTTATTCCCATTTAAGGAAATCGGTGGTATCAACGACATCCTGAAGAATGTGTTCCTCATATTCCCTCACTTCTGTCTGGGCAGAGGACTGATTGATATGGTGAAGAATCAGGCAATGGCTGACGCTTTGGAGAGATTTGGTAATTATAAGCAGGCTTTTACCAACTACTGGAAATGTATCCTAGTTTGTTTTAAAATTTTAGTTAAAGATGCAGTTTCTAAATGTTTTTAAAATGTTTGTTCTCTGGTTCTGGTTGTGTCTCTGTAGGTGAAAACCGCTTCCGCTCCCCTCTGGCCTGGGACATGGTGGGAAAGAACCTGTTTGCTATGGCCATAGAAGGCTTGATCTTCTTCGTCATCACCGTCCTCATTCAGTACCGCTTCTGCTTCAAGGCCAGGTGGGTGAAACCTTCAAGACACGTGTGCACAAACAATCACTCCATAGTTTATTGTATAACACAGCATCCATTACTAAAGATATCAACAATTGGAGGATTTGGATTTGAATTCCCTCTGGATTCTCAACTAAAGTCTGTCCTATAAGCCTGTCTTGAATGTGACCTCTCCTTCTTCTGCCGCCTGTGTCCTTCCAGGTCATCTATCAGTCACCTGAAGCCTATTGGAGAAGAAGATGAGGATGTGGCCAGAGAGCGACAGAGGATTCTGAGTGGAGCAGGACAGTCGGACATCCTGGAGCTCAGACAGCTCACCAAGATTTACAAGCGGAAACAGAAGCCTGCAGTGGATCGGTTGTGTGTCGGCATCCCCCCTGGAGAGGTATGCACTGGACAACATTGATCAAACTTTCTTTAGTACAGGAACACAGTTTGTGTATCAGATTTCAACTAATATGATGAATGTGCAAGACACATAATCCCCATATCCTGGTCCTCGTGTTAACATTGTTTTTCTTCTCCTGCAGTGCTTTGGTTTGCTGGGGGTGAATGGAGCAGGGAAAACCAGCACCTTTAAAATGCTGACAGGAGACTCTGTGGTCACCAGTGGAGAGGCCTACCTGGCTGGCAAGAGGTAAGACACCTCAAAATATACAATACGTCCAATTATTTTATTTTTTTCATTTGTAATTAGCCTAGCAAGAAGTAGTCACAACAATATATTCTGGGGATCAAAGGTACTTGAAATAAATATTGATCAAGGCAGAATAAAGCAAGCCCATACCACTCCTGTTGAGATACTGACTTCAAGCAAAGTCTTGCACAATTAAATTAGCTTTTTTTCATTTGTGAGAAAACATTCAATACAAGTAAAAGTTTTGCTTAAAATATATATTTTTTGCTTTCTGTAAAGCTTATTTACACTCTTGTCTGTGTGTGTGTATCTCACTCCAGTGTAAATACAGAGATAGATGAGGTGCATCAGAACATGGGCTACTGTCCTCAGTTTGATGCCATCAACGACCTTCTGACCGGCAGAGAACACCTCGAGTTTTACGCTATCCTGAGAGGAGTGCCTGAGAAGGAAGTCTGTGAGGTCAGTAACAAACAAACCTGCTGTATTTACTATGACATACTGTATTGGACTTTTCTACTCCACAGAGGAATTATATGACATATTGAAAACTTCATTCTGTCCACTAGGTGGCAGAGTGGGGCATCAGGAAGCTGGGCTTGGTCAAATATGTGGACAAGGCAGCGGGCAGCTACAGTGGAGGAAACATGAGGAAACTGTCCACTGCCATCGCTCTCATAGGAGGACCACCTGTAGTCTTTCTGGTCAGTGAAAATGTTCAAACATACACAAATGCTGCTGAATCATTTTGCATAAAGCAGGACAGGAGGGTGACCCACAGGTTCTTGAAAACAATGGATTGAGTGTAACAGCAGCTGAGTATCTGTTGTTTTCTGTTCACAGGATGAACCAACTACAGGCATGGACCCTAAGGCACGCCGTGCTCTGTGGAACGCAATACTGAGTATCATCAAAGAGGGACGATCTGTAGTCCTGACCTCCCACAGGTTAGACTGGGCATCTGAATTACATCATTACAACATCCCATTAACTATTACAAATTTGTGTGTTTAGCTTAACATGACAAAACTCAACCTGGTGTGCTTTTTACAGCATGGAGGAGTGTGAAGCACTCTGCACAAGAATGGCCATCATGGTCAACGGCAGGTTCCGCTGTTTGGGCAGTGTGCAGCACCTCAAAAATAGGTGAGAATATACGCCAGACTAGTATTTCAAAAACGCTCACACACACAAGAAATGAAAAAATACTAGTTTTCTCCAGATTATTGTTTAAACAATTCAGTTGAACGAAAATTTGCTTTGTCATGTTCTTATCAGGTTTGGTGATGGCTATACCATCATCCTGCGGGTGGCTGGCCCAGACCCAGACCTTCGGCCAGTGATGGAGTTCATCGAGCGTGAGCTGCCTGGCAGCACACTGAAGGAGAAACACCGTAACATGCTGCAGTACCAGCTGCCCTCCTCCCTAACCTCCCTCGCCCGCATCTTCTCCCTGCTCTCTAAAAACAAGGAGGCGCTCAGCATAGAAGATTACTCCGTCTCCCAGACAACTCTAGACCAAGTAAGCAAGAGCACCCAAGGCTCTGACTAAAACCTTATTGTGACTTTACTTTAGGTTAAGTCTAATTCCTCTTTCCACTTCTTTTTCCGTCTCGCAGGTGTTTGTAAATTTCGCCAAGGACCAAAGTGATGAGGACCACCTGAAAGACGTCCATCTGAACAAGCGGGACGCTGTGGTAGTGGACATTTCCAAGCTAAACTCTTTCCTCACGGACAACAAGACCAGGGAGAGCTGCGTCTGATCCCACAACATACCATCAGTGGGAGTTGCTATGCTTCACCCACCCTCCCCCATCACACAAAATATGGACCACTAACCTGCGGGGGAGACAGACTATGTTAAACAAATTTTTTTCTATTTTTTAGTATTTTTTAATTGTTATCATTTCTCAGTGGACCTGCACTTCAGTGCACAGCCTCTTGAAAAGGCAGAGACTGCAGGTATTGTGACAGACACTGAAACAATGAAAACTCAATGCAAATCAATGCAAGAAATATATATAAATATATTTAAGATGAGAAGATATTCCTGTGAGGGTTGGGGACCGGTGCTTCTCCTTCACTAGATGGACAGAAAGAAAAAACACTTGAAGTGACAGCAAGATTATGATGCTGTGTCAGACTGGAAAGCTTGTAGCCCTGCTACTCACTCAATGGACACGGCATCGGGGATGATAGAAGGAAATCTCTCTAGTTTTTAAATCCCCGTACCTAAAGGTAGTTAGCCGTAGTCAGTGCGACGTGTATGTGCTATGGTAAAAGAGTTCGGATCATTCACTGCCAACTGCTAAAAGATGGACTGACTACTTTTTTATCAGGGTTAAACCTCTCGCAATCGATCTCTTCGTTACCAAGCTCAGTTGTTTTATAATGCAAATGATGGTAAAGAAGCATTTACAATCCAATTGATTTCCATCACAAACATGCACTCATGCAACATGTAAATTTGTACTAATTAGTTTTTTTAAGATAATTTAATTCTAATAGACAAACATAACCTCTATGGAGTGTTTTTTTCTTTGTTTGGATAACAATTACAACGGATAACCAAGTTGTCTTTTTTTATTTGTTCTTGGTGTCCTTGACATTGTCCAGCACAGTGCCTATACTGTATCATGGTGGAGAGAGAAATCTGAACACTCCATTAAAAAAACAACACCGTATGAAGGCTGCTATGGAATGTATAAGACAGATACCACCATGCATCAAAGCACAAAAAAAAAGCTTATTGTGAAGATGATGGATGAAACTTGACTGTTTTTTTGTCCTTCATTGTCAAAAACAAAACAAAAAAAATCTTGTGGTTGCTTGATGTCTGTACATGATGCAGCCTGCTATACTGGCTTGTTTTTACTCGTCCTGCCCTCTTCAAATGGAACTGAAGGCCAATCAGAACGGACGGAGGATAACCATCGTTCACTGGCAGTTGTGACTTCGACAGAAATCTGAAGATTGCTAAAGATTTTGGACTGGTTTCTTGAAAGGTGATTGGAAATATATACTGCATGTTTTCCACTGTGCCACACACCTTGACTATCAGCACTTCTATGTGTGTGTGTGTGCCAGAGCATGCCGTCAGATCAGCGTGTAAAGGACAGGAGACGACTGAATTGTGCTTCATTGTTGTTGGGTTACCGGCACATATATATATGTGAGTCTAAATCCAAATTCTGTTGTAAAAAAAAAAAAAGAATCTGTATCAAAATGTGATTTGATGATGAATCAGATGGAAATGTTCCTGCAAGTAAAACTCTAGCTCCCATACAGCGTCTTGTGTGGGATCTGAAGATAGTAACTTTTCCAGTAACATGCTTTTCTACATGCCTGTATGAGGGCACGTTGGGAGTAATTAAGACCTGAGCCATCACCAGTGTGGATATTATGTAAAGTAGCAGCAGTATCTTGTGATGTCGAATTTAAAAAAACTAACAAAAAAAAAAGTTACAGTGGAGTGAACAAACAGTATCTGTGCCAAATGGAGCTGAATATATATCTTTGATCAACCAGCATAATATCAAGGAGGCAACTGTTTTGTAAAGTTTAAGTTGTGCTTTGGTTTCAGTTCTTTATCCATCAGCTCCCCCACAGAAATCCTCCTCTCTCATTGTCAGCAGCTCAGAAACAAAAAGCTGCACCCTCATTCAGTCTCCATCAGACTGCGAGTTTTTTCTGCCGATGTTGCCAAATTCTAATCTTTCTGTCTGTCCACATTAAGAAGCTGCGACATTGAAGTTGACTGTACTGTCAGTAACTCAAATTTTTAGACGTGAGGTTGAGAGACTTCTGAAACTACACGTTAACAGGGACCACGTGAATTAGAGTTGTGCTTGTAATGCTTTATAATCCAGGGTTTAAATTGGTGACAGTTTGTCATCACAGGTGCTCTGTGTCATATTCAATCTTGGAAAGGGTTTCCGTTTTCTCGGGGATCCGATCACAGCTGTGGGGTTTCAAACTTGCCCTCAGCTGAATGTGAGCACTTTATAGACTTCATAGCCTGTTGTGTCAAAGATGTAGAAGTAAGGGATTTGGGTATGGCAAATTAGACATTTAAAAAAAAAAACAATCTCTGCACTGGAACACAGGTATAATTCTGACAAGATGAAGCTACACCACTGCATTAAAACATTTGTTTAAGACACTTGAAATAGAGAACGAAGGCTTACATGTGATTGAGAGAAAAGCAGAGAGAGTAGAGAGACAAAGAGAGAAACGCAGGACAGTAAGATGGTGATATTTCTCTTCTCGTGCTCAATATTATTTGTTTACATTTTTAAGTATTAAACAGCTGTTTGGGTCTGTTACTCATTGTGTATAGTTCTTCTTTGCATTAATAAACAAAAAATTCATACATTTTGAAAAAAAGAGACTCCTGATTTGATTATTTTTGTCATAGCAGCTGTGTAGTGGATGCTAATGTGGGCTTGTCAAATGGAAGTTTGTAGCTAATGACTGAACAAAAGATATGTTGACTGAATCACTGGGCGTGTGTGTTATGTAATGTGTGCTATAAGTTTCTAGAGAGTGCATGTGTTGGTGTGTCTGTTGTCACCTGCTGCGTTCCCACACACGCACGCACGCACGCACGCACGCACGCACGCACGCACACTGCCCCACACAGTTCTATCTGTAAGTGAAACACACTCAGAGGTTTCTGTTATTCATCCACCAACATCATGACTGGAAGAGTTGTTTTTCTGGGACTCCTGCTCATCTGTGTGGCTGCAGGTAAAGAAAAGACATTTAGTCTCAGGTACTTTTACAATCTAGTTGTTACAGGTTAGGATTTAATTGTTTAGAAACATTTAGATGCCACAGAGTGACACATGCAGCGCCTATAAAAATATTCAGCCCTACGAGGAAGTGTTCATGTTTTATTGTCTTACAACATTGTTAACATTGATTAATAAAAAAATAAAAAAAGTGAAATTGAGAGAAATATACAACTTTTTGTATGCTTTTTACAGGCACTTTACAGTAAAATCCTTTGTACGTCAGGATTACACACACACACTTCCTGTATTATCTATTAACAATAATAAATTATAAATATCAATAACAGGAACTATAATGACTTCTCTCATCACAGCATAGATTCACATAATTCAGGTCTGGGTGTATGGTCAGTTTTGCATACTATTGATATGTTTTATTCATGTATAAGGCTAGGTTGCTTATGTGCTTGCATGTAAGCCAGGATTTATGGGGTATGAAGTTCATTTGCTTTCGTTACAGATGCTGAGAAGAACTCTGGACTCCTGAAAAAGGTGCTGCACCGTGACTTAGCCGTGTGTGTGTGTATGGGTGTGTGTGTGTGAGAGAGAGAGAGAGAGAGAGAAAAGTAATATTATTGAATGATTTTTAAGCATTTTATTTATATTGTGCTGACTGAAGGTAAGTCACACCACCCCCTGTGTGCTTTGTTGTTTATTGTCTGGCAGCCTTCCTGCGCTGACATGGAGATCGTGGCGTGTCCTCTGAACCTCGCTCCTGTGTGCGGCAGCGACGGGAACACCTATGCCAACGAGTGTACCCTGTGTGCAGAGAGACAGTGAGTACTCACAGCTGCTCCTCTGTCACAGTATTCACACATTAACACCACCAAAAGCAGGCTTAATGGAGGATATTACAGTCGCCCCCTGGTGGTGAATGAATTTATGGACTACAGCCGCAGTGTGAAGTCATTGGATGACTACAGCAACTGATTCAAATGACTGGAAATGTTCCTGTTCAGTCTATTATTCATCTATTGGTCATTATAAGAAAATGATCATGTCTTTGTTGAATGAATCATTATAAAGCTCTACATTTCAGATTGTCTTGCATTAGTACTTTTTATTTCAGCATGACAAAAATACAGGCAAAACAGATTTTCCAATTAAATATACATGGATGGCTTAAAGATTTCTTTTGTTTGGGGCACCTCTTGCTGATATCATCTCCAAACCTCTCAAAATCACACAGAAGCTTCTAGAGAGGAATAATATGTCTCTTTTTTTACTCTTTTTAGAACGTTTGTCTCTGCTTGTATTTCTCTTGATATATATATATATATATATATATATATATATATATATATATATATATATATATATTCTTTTAACCCTATAACACATAATTTACTGTATTAAAAATCCTCATTGATGGCTTTATTTACTATCTCTCCACCATTTCTCGACTTTGCTTCCACATTCACAGTGAGTTTTGATTTTGGTGTTATGATCCATTTTGCAGAATGACCAAAATGGACATTTTAATTGCCAAAGAGGAGAGCTGCTGATCTGCGCAGGAGATGAATCAGGATCTGATTATCAACCCAACATGGATCTTTAAAAAGACCTGAATGTCTGTGTCATTGCAATGAGTAATAAATGTCCATAAGCAGTAAACAACTGCCTGGTGTGTTGTTATTTTTTCATCATTAAAATCCCACTAGGTCTATTAAGAGATCTGGCCAGAAGGACTAAAAGAGAAGCTACAACATAATCTGAAAACATTCCTTTGTAAAGTGAAGGTAGGAGGTGAATGATCGGTTGGTTATCTCTGTGGGAGAGCCAAATATTTACACTCCTTATACTGAGTAACACACAGCTCAATGATGCGCAGGCGTGTGTGTGTGTGTGTGTGTGTGTGTGTGTGTGTGTGTGTGTGTGTGTGCGATAAGAAAACAGTGTGAGCAAATGCATTGGCAAAAGAAGAAAGGCAAGAGTATGACAGAAGCACAGAGCGACACACTGGGAGAGAGGACATAAAAAACAGAGAGGAATCAAGTGTTGAATCGTGAGGACAAAAGGTCAATTCAGTCACATGATTGAAACCAGGAAACGGACAAGTGTTTTCAATCCAGCTGCTTCCTTAATCTTTACAGGACAGAAGAACAAAGCTTTTAAGACTTGGACTGACTTATCAACGATGATAGGAAACCAAGTGGAACATGTGTGAGTAAAAACTGTAAATACTCGATGTCGGTCGGTTATGGTGTTACGCAGAGTTCAGATTGACAACTTGACTGTAGCAGTTTTAAATGGAGACAGAGCAACAGTAAACCTGTACCTGAGCTGATCATTATGAACTCACTTTATGAAATATTAATAATTGTTTACCTTGTTTGATAACTTTAGTTTAGTTTAGTCCATCCCATTCATTTCTGTTTGGTTCAGGTCAGTATTATAATATTGTCACTGTTTCTCAGGGTCTCCACAGCTCAGGAGTGTCAGAATGGGATCTCTATGGACCTCTTCCTGCATCTTTCACTCATACCAGCTGTGAGTCTGTCCGTTTAACATTTTGGGCCAAATTAAAATTAACCTCAATTAGTAACACACAAATGAATTTAAAATGTATTTGTATTAATCTAACTTCAATTTGATTTGAAAAAACTGTTAAAAGTTTAGCAACTTTTAAAAAATGCTTCAGTTGGTAACACATCATTTAATTAAGTTTTTATAACCAATCAAGTTAATAAGTTAGATAAAAGTTTAATAACGTAATAATTTTAGTCATTTTTTAACAATTCTCCTTTCACCCTTCAACTCAGTGGATTATCCTGCCACCTCAAACATACAGTATATATCAACTTATTTCCACTTTCACACAGTCAGTGATGCAAACAAAGCATTGTTCCAGTAGGTTTGTTAATGCACAGATTTCTTGTCCTCCAGGTGCTGATTGTAGGGATACTCTCATTCCTTCAGAAAAGAGCCCAGAGACTGGGCATCGACCACAGACTGCCCTTCCTGAGGGGACGTTTTGCCATTGTAGTGTAAGTCTACTGCAGCAACAGTAAATGTCTCAAGAAAAAGACAAAAAAAAACCCAGCTATATGTGCCTCAATCCCATAGCTATAGGTCCTTAAGCCACATGAGCAATATGGCTTTGTTTGTGTTCATGGTATTTTGTCGTTACTGTGCCCCAGGCCTTTGGATACTATAGGTAGCCTCAGTAATCGTTGGTCCTATGGGTTTGCATTTGGTGCCGTATCTTCCACCGTCCTGCTGCTCTTCTCTGAACAGTACATCCCGTTCACTGTCCCACCCTGGGCTAGAGGTACCCCCACGGTTTATTATTATTATCCAGACTCTATATAAAAACCTATAATATAATGTTGGCTGATGTGATGTTTCCTGATCATTCTCTGCAGCTATAGTGTATCTGATTGGAGCTTTAGAGGTGGGCCTGGCCTATTTCCCTTTCTTTGCCTGCCTGTCCACACCTTTCCGAGCGGCTGGGGCAGTGCTGGGAATACTCTACTCTCTGTCCTGGTAAACAATCATTATTATTATATGTTCAAACACAAGTCTCACAGTGTAGATCAGCACAGCAAAATGCAACACTTCCACAATATATAAAAAGGTTGGGCTATATGGACAGATGAATGGCTTATAAAAAGCCTTAGAAAACACATTGCATCTCTCTGCGCTTCTCTGCAGGATCATTGTTACAGTCTGGGATATGTTCACCTGTCCCGGTGGTAAGGTGGGTGAGTATAAAATATATCAGTGTAAATATTCAAATATTGCAGCGTGGCTTCCCCCAAGCAACCAGCCTCCTCCACCCAGTTTCAGCCCACGACACCTAAATATAAAACATTCATTTATGAAGAGTTGACTGTTGGTATTTTTGTTGAAATCGAAAGAAAAATCAATGAATTAATAACTTTGTCTGTATGATTTAAAAGATTCTGGGTAAATACCAGAAGATTATTGTTGAGTGGCCCTGCGTCCTCTCCCTCATCTTCCTCTTGGGTCGATTTTCCTACATGTTGGTTAAAGCTGTTCGAATACATCTGCAACTGGAACAGGAGGTCAGCATAACAAATCTAGATATTTGATACTTCTTAGATAATTAACAGATTGACAACTTGCTGTACAGTAGTGGGTACAGTGATTATATAACTATTATATATATTTTTCTATCTGAATAATACATTGAATCTGCTGCCAGGACCCGGAAGAGCTGATTGAGCAACACCAGGTGCTGCATGTTAAGAGCCTGCTGAGGAAAACACCTGCACGCAGGTAGAATACACACTTATGCACTAATGCTGCTTTCAAGTGTTCCTGGTACAAGTGGGGATTTTCACTTCTATCGCTTGTTAAGGGTTCCACCATTTCTGCATTTAACAAGTTTACCATTACCTTCTTGATATTTTTTACTAACTTTTGAGTCAGCCATATATATCATTCATTAATAAGTATTAACATCAAGATACAGAGTTACAACTTTGAGATTTTCTAAGTAAGATGAGTATTAACAGAAATGGAGTTGGAGACTGAAAATCCATCAAAGTGAAAATTATATCTATCCAAACTCATCTGTTTTTTATGAAAGTTACCTTATTGTTGTGTGGTCTAGTCCGGTAGGCTCTGGCATCCAATATTTTGGAGACAGCGTCTTAACTGCATTGATATCATGAGTGTCCGACTAATATTTATTAACACATAGTTGTATAATGAAATTAAAGTTTGTAGTTCCTTCATGCACATACAAAAACATAATCAAATTCATAGAATAACATCAAAAAGAAATCAATATATACAGTAAAAAAATACATATATGTATTCATACAACAATAACAAGCCCAGCTGCCAAAAAACTTATTTGACTTATCATCTCACTACTACAATTCAGATGGCTCTCAGCTACACACAGTGATGGATACACACACACACACACACACACACACACACACACAAAAACGATGGATTTGACCCTCCCTTCTGTGTTGCAGTAAGCCCCTCAGCTGGTTCCAGCGCAGAGTGTATGAGTGGGACCCCTACTTCAAGTTCCCCAACAGGATCATCGGCACTACCATTATATCCCTTATAGGCCTGTATACGGTACAGAAAGACATATCTAAACCACATAGCTCATCCATACATTTTGTTTGGGAAAAGTGTTACGGAAACATCTCATCTGTGCATCTGCTGTCTTTTTGTCATTATTCTAGGTGACCCTGGTAGACTACAATCTCAGCAATGTGGTTTTTGACAAAGCAGAGAGTTGGAAGAATACACTCAAAGAGCTGGTTACTTCTTGTAACCAGACTGAAGCTCTGGGCGCCTTGATACCACAGCTAGAGGAATTAATCTATGTGGCCAGGAGTGAGTTGGCCTGCACCCTCCACTAACAGTCTGTTGCATTTATTATCTGTGTGATCAATGCTCCATTCATTAGACAAGTTATATTCTGCTTCCTTGATTCTGAACATTTACAAAAGCTAAAAATCAACTCCAATTATTTTATTTTTTTTGTGTGTATTTTTGGAACAGAAAGATAATCCCATTATCAACCTGTAGAGGGGACAGAGGAACACCAACATTTTTAGTCATCAAGGTTATTATAGTTAACTAAAACTAAACACAATGTGTGAAAAAAAAGCTTTTAGTAAACTGAAGTAAAAATAAAAACTACTAAAGACTTCAGAAAAACTAACTGAAATTATGTTGTATACTTGCAACAGTAACATAAAATAAAAATATGCAGGAAATTTGGTCATATTTGTCAGCACAACAAGCATGAGGAGGCCTTGGTGGATATGTTTATTGAGACTGCGATGTCCGTATGACTTGAACTTGTATTGTAATACCTGATATCTTAATAACTGACGAATACCCCCATATTAAAATTAAAAACACACACACAAAACAAACAAAAAGTAAAGTTAAGTCAAGCCAGGTGTTGTTATTTCTTTTATTCTAGAGTCTTGGCTCGCTACCACCATCTTTGCTAGTCTCAACACCTTGGCCTACACCTTCCATGTCTTGAAATGTTACAGGTAAGATAACTAATAATATCTGAAATATACAAAAACTACTGAAAGGTTAACTCACAAATGTAAATTTTAAATCTTTGGACTGGAATTTCAAAAAAGTAAATGAACCAATTTAGTTTATGGGAGATTGGATGAAATTTCCCACCCAGTTATCCAAACCCCATGAGTGACATGGTTTACTGTCGCCACAGAAAACACTTAAAGAGACTGTGGAAAGGGCAGAAGAGTTTTCTCCCTGAGAAGTTTCACAACCCTAGGCCTGCTGTCAGCGTAGTAAGTAACACACACACACACACACACACACACACACACACACACACACACACACACACACACACACACACACACACACACACACAGCAGATGGTTCCAGGGCAAATCAAATTTCTGCTTGGCTTTAAAGACTCAAAATCAGCATTCACAAGTGTTACATTGGCCCCAGTTTAAATGTGTTTCCAGGTCATTGTATGTGTGTTAGTGTATGATCTACATATTTTATGGAAGATTTCCACATATTTTGAACCATAAGGCCTCTGCACCACACCAGCATTGCAAACACTTCATAATTATCACAATTTGGTTCCGTCTCTCAGCCCTCGTAATGAGGCTCCCAGAGTGGAGAACAGGCTCTACCTAACACACACATTTGCAAGTGTCTGAAATGTTTTAAATGTGTGAGTGTGGATTTTAATGTTTTAAGTATGTAGAGTGTATGGGTATAAACACACTTTTGATCAACAGACTTTATGAATGCACAAACAAGTTTTCTGACTGAATTTTCACAGGCTTCCATCACAAGATACTCTGGGTGGCAAATAGCGTTTACGCTATGGGGTAAGCTTTTCACCTTCTGAAAAACATGAAGAATTGACCTGTATATGCTTTCAAACCAAAAACAGCAGCTGAGCAGATGTTCTGAGTTATGGGATTGAGCCCAAAATGTGTTTTTCCTGCTTTTTCTCAACTGACACCGTAAGTGAGTCTGGAGGGAGAGAATGAGGGAGGAAGTTTCCATTAACGGGGAGTTTTAGGCAGTAACTAACTTTTCAGTGACCAGGCCCATATAATGGAGACCGTTAAGTAAGTTCAACTCATTTTAGAGGTGCCTGTAAAACCATGCAAACCTCTCAGAGATAATTTCATTGGAGAGCTTTAGAGTCCCATGATGTTTTAAGTGGGGCTTCATATACTTTTCCAGACAGACGAGAAAGTAGTGTTGAGAAAATCTCAAAATACCTGTCATTTTGTTATTTGTTATATGGCAAATCCAAACAAGATCCGAACAGCTGTAGCTGTGAAACCCACATCACACCTATAGACACCTTTTAGTGTCTACCTACCAAATGTGTTTGCAGGGTAATGTATCACTCAACCAGTGCATTTGTTGATAGCAGCCATGTTTATATTCGCTGTATTTCTGCATATTTGTTATTGCCCTATCACACAGAAAAGAAGAGTTTGGAGAATAGTTTATTTTTTTTAAAGCTGCACAGTCCCACTGCATGAGTAAAATATTTAGATAAGCAACATAAATTCAGACATAATATGTGACATACCTTGATGTCTCTTCTGCATTTTCTTTTCAGGCTATCTGATTGTCCATTTTATCCACTTCCTCTTTGCTCTGCTGTTCGTCTATTTGCTGGTTCTTCCTATACAGCATGGGAGAGTACTGAGCCTGCTCAGCAACCTGGGAATTATACTGTAAGGCTGCTCTACCTGTGGTTGTGGATTTATTAATGGATGGCTAGATTGACAGATTGATTGATTGAGGTTGATTGATTTTTTATCTCTCCTGTGTCTCTCAGTCTGACCATCAGTCTGGTGATGGCCCTAGTGATTCTCCAGATTGTTCTGGTTCAGATCTTCTTCCTTCAGGACAAAATGTCTCCTACCGATAAAAACAAACCTCTGGCTCTCAACAACAGGTGGGTAGATTACAATATAGGTGGACCATAAAATCATCAGAGGGAAACTCAGTAAAACCAAGGTCCTCTTTTACCAGCAAACACTGTTGAAAGGTGCTGGTGATGAAGGCCAAATGTCTGCTGAAGCCATAAAACATGCACTCTCTAACTTACTCAGTAGTGTGATAAACAAGTAGCTAAACAGAGCTTTAATGCCCATGTGTCAAATGTTAATAGAACAAGTGAATATGATTGAAAGTAAATCCATATGGTGCAGTAACTTTCTTCCCCACCTCTTCAGGAAGGCGTTCCACTGCTTCAACTACTTCTTCTTTTTCTACAACGTGGTGATGGGAATCAGCAACTGCATATTGAGGTTGCTGTGCAGCATTGTGGTGGGAACATGGCTGGTGTCCCGCATAGACCGGACCATTATGCAGAGAGGATATGAAGGCATGGATGCAGGTAAGCTGAACTCCAAATGAGATGTACAGTATGTGTGTCAAAGGCGAAATATTGTTTTAACGAATCAAGAAGAACTGATTTCCAGAGTTACTACAATAAAATATTACAGTCAAACCTAAGCTAACCCTGGTTCATCAGGGTTGAATTATACATTGAGACTTTGATTCCTCCTGGAGTATTTTAGTCTGCTGTGTCCACATTTTCCAGCAGATGGCAGCATTTCACTGAGCATCAGGGGAGTTACTGTAAGATAAAAAGTTAGTGCGATAACTGTGAGGGAAAATGCTACATCCTGTAGATATGGATTTATTTATGTATTTACTAAATGTATGCTTCAGTCATGGATTTTGATTACTGCCAGTAATACATTTAATCAAGTTTTTAGAAGATATTTTATAAGAGAAATAAAGAAAAAAGAAATAGGGAGAACACTAAATGCTTTTTGTGACAGCTGGGAACAGCTTTCCTGGGAAATAAATGAAAATATGACAGAGAAAAATCATTTTTACAGTTACACTTTATAAAAACCAGCCAGCATTAACAACTGTATCGTCTTATCAGAGTTCAATTGTTGGTGTTGACAACTAAACATGTGAAACACTTCAGGTTGTAGCGTATAATTCAGTCATGCATCTGTCAGTTTTTCATCAGTCGTGCATCGTCCTCAAACACATATTGTTAAAAACACTGTAAATGCAGTGTTTCTTTCTCATATACATTAAGGTGTGTGTATCCAACAGTATTTCTTGTATCTTCTAGGCTACAGTACTTGGATTGGGATGATCTTTGCTGACCACTATCATAATAATCCAGTCATGGTGTGTTTCTGCCAGCTGCTGGTCTCCAAAACGCCGGAGAAACAAACTGCATCTTCATACTCCACATTCAGCAACACGCCATCTGGTCAGTAGTGTGTGTGTTTGTAGCCCTTATATGAACAATCATCCACAGATGCCAGTAATGCACTGAGCCTATAACCAAACTAGCATCTTCTTTTAAATATTTCACTTTTATTTATGCAGATTTGTTTGATTTTGCCAAATTTAATCTAACACAGATTTATGTTTTGTCAGAATTAGTCTTTTTTAAATTGTTTGTGGATTTGTTTTTTCATTCATTATTCTTTTCTTAATTTCTAGTTAATTAACTTTTGACTTTTTTCCAGAGTCCTCTGTGAATAGCCGTGCCAGGAGGCGTTGGATGTTGTTCTATTGTTTACTGAGGAACCCTCATCTGATCTTAGTCAGAAAGCACCACCTCTCCTCATCTTCATCACTACAGACATCATCATCTCCCCAGTCAGAAGCAGTGGTGCATGCTTGGGTCATGGCATCTCAAACACAGAGTCGCCAGGCAGCGTCACAGTCGCCACCGGAGATCATTGTCACACCAGCAGACAACTGTTGAAGAAACATTTTTCATTGATTATGATCTAATTAAAAATGTATTATTGGAGGAACTCAATGGTGTAGAAGGAGAACTGACAAGTTTTTTCAAAGGCTGACATTTCAGAAAGGTTTGGCGAAGTCAATAAAGCTGATACTTCTTGTCACCAAAACATACTTCACTGACAGCACTCCTAAGGGAAAGTCTAGCACTAACATCTGACGTCAAGATATAATTTAATTAATATGATCAATTATTTGCACATATAATAATAAGCTTTAGCATCTACTCTACAAATAGATATCTCTCTCATTTTTTTTATTTGTTCAAAATTGCTGTGTTATAAAATGTAAACTGGTATATAAATGTTTATGCATGCTGCTGTATATTCTCAATAAACTTTTGGATAAAGAAAGGAAAAAAAGAGAAAGAAAAAGAGCTTTGTATTTGAACACTGTAAATGTGGCTTTGAAGACAAGCAAATGCTTTCTGTTGGAAATGGTTAAAGGTGTGATTCACTTAAAATTGTAAGTATAGTGTCCATAATTTTGAAGTTTAAGATTTCCGACAGCACTTAAAAGCAGCATATTTTTGCAATTCAGCAAAAAAAAAAAAAAAAAAGAATCCATCGACCGTCTACTACAAGATTTATAAGTGGATTACAGTTGGTGCATTTAGCTAGTTAAACGTGTATTTGATATATTTTTGTCATATGTTTAACAAATAAATTCAGATAAATAAAAAAGAAGCTAACGTTAACCGGCCGTGACCTTTACAACGTGTGGGCGTGGCCGTGCGCGTGGTTTTCAATGCGGTGAAAGAGGACTAACGTTACGGCAGTTTGACTAAAGCTATAGTTAAAATTACAGGTAATGTAAACTAGGAAACATCTTAATCCGTCGTGAAATTTGAGCTCACATTGAATATATATTTCTAGCTGGTTTGTAAAAAGGTAATTTGTGGGCCAAAATAAACTTTATTTTTACGGCTAACCGCAAACAACTGTTAGCCGTTAGCACATTGACATTGTTCACGTCAGCGCTGACGTTGAACGTCCGTTGATGAACACGGTCCTTTGTGATTTTAGAAACTGAGGAAAGTTTAATAATGGATGTCCAACCTTACGACAACTTGATATGACAATGAAAGTCGATGTACAACAATTTCCCCTAGTGGTTTTAGACACAATGTGTGCCTAAATCTACATTGTGACAGCAAACATTGCAGTCTTTAGCTAAATGCTACAGTCCGCGTGTTAAATCCGGTTTATAATAGCTTGCATTGTGCCATAAAATGCTGCTTTCTATATGCATTTAAGTTAAATAAACATTGTTCATCTTTCATTTTTTTATGTACTAACACACAAACACACCCCCATGTGTGTCTTGTTGCCTTTGTGTCTTGGTTTGACTTAAAGGTAACGTTAGCTCTAATAGGCTTGACAATGCGTATGGCCATGATTGTAATACAACAAACACAAAGGTTTGAAAACACTACTATGGATAAAAGCTACAGCACAAACAGCCTTTTGACTGAGTTAGAGAGTTGCAGCCACATATGTTTCCTGTGCATTCCTAACTTCACTGATTTTCTATTTGTGTCGTCTCTTTTTCAGTGTATATTTACCAAGATGTCAGACCGTGAGTCCATAAAAAAAATGTTGAGGTCTGTACTGCAGTCCAGCAAGACCGGCGTGTCTGTGAACAGCCTCCAGTCAGAGTACCGGTCACTGTGCGGAGAAAACATCCCGCTGAAGAAGCTGGGCTACTCAAAACTGGAGGACTACCTCAAGAGCATCCCCTCTGTGGCCCGCCTTGAGTATCGCATGGGTGAGGTGAGGGCTGTTTTTGTATTTACTCAGGTGTAAGGCCAGTGTCTCACCTAGTTGTGAATTTACTTAGTCTGACACTGTGTAACATTGATTTGTTCTTCTGCATCCGTACATTGTCAGCTAGCAGCAGCACAGAATTGAGAAACAACAAAAGTTGGTACTTCATCCTATTTTGAGTTTTTCATAAAGTGTAACAATGAATCTGCTCTGTAGTTAAAATGCTTCGCGGCAGTGTGTCAGGAGACCGCTCACATTGCTGAGCTGGTAGCCAAGCAGAAGAACTCCAAGAAATCTGGTCGCTCCCAAGTTGTCAACTGCAGGATGAGATTCAAACCTTCCAACCCATACATGCTCAATGGTAGGAGACACTTGAACACTCAACTTTGTTTTTTACATCAGGGCTCTATCTATCCGAAGGCCTTCATATTTAGAGCCAACACCTTTTAAGCACCCATTCCCTGTATGCTACCTCCTTTTTTCACTCTAACCTGACCTATTGTCCCTCTATTCCACATTTTAAGTGAGACCAAGGTCCTCTCTCCGCCAACCCTCTCCTGCTGGTTCCTCTAACTGGCTAGCAAACCGCTCCCGGACCTACGGTGGACACAGAGGCTTCAGTGCCGCAGGAGACTACAGGTGAACAAATGAGCATTAGTTGCACTTAGTCTTCTCATTAAATTGTCAGGTTACACTGTTTCTTTTTTACATACCACTTTGTGTAAACCCAAGTGGTGTTTCCCTTCTTTAACTAACATTTTCTGTCACTTGTGCTTTAAAGAATCTAATGGAATTTATTCTTCTGCCTCTGCAGGCAGTTGGACCAAAGGTTGAGCTCCCTCACCCCTGTTGAACACAGACAACCGGCTCCTCAACCAGCTGTAAAGCCATGTGTAATGCCTGTCAGGTGAACATACTCATGTGGACAAACCTCATGAAGCCTAACATGGTTCTTCTATATACAACATTCATTTCGGGCAATTATACAGTTTGAGTGTATGAATCATAACTACATACATATAAAAGTTAGTATGCTAACACCACTTTTTAATATAATATAATTATTATTTTTATGTCTTAGCAAAGAGATGCGAGGATATTTTTGAATATGTGGGTTTAATGAATGTCTGAAAACCAGCACCACTAAACCAACCTGTTTTAGCTTAATAGCAGGACCTGCAGTGGTACGTTTGTATTGGTGTTCGGACGGGTCTGCCCCCACTGCTAAAAAAAAATCCTAGAGGAAACACTGAAAGCACATTATGCTTAAAATACTGCTTTGTTACCAACAGGAAGGAGAAGAGCTTCGCAAACTGCCAGAAGCCAAGAGGTATGCGGGACATTGTTGGAAATTAAGTCTTCCAATGATTAGATGATTTATAGGGGATTTTTTTTTATAGGGAAATATCAAATTGCTAGAATATATTCTGAATGTTGTTTCATCTTGTTTCATATTTCCAGGTTTTTCAGAATTTCTTTTGTTGATCAGCTAAAACAAATCTGTTAATATTGTGAATCTGCAACACAGAGTGGCTATCTGTGTGAAAAAATACTTACAAAATACAGCTGCACAATTCATTCATGGCCTAAAATAGGTCAATATTTAAATAATATTTAAATGAATCCAAAACGAAGATTTTTGAAGGGGTATAAAATAGACAGCTGAAACCTTTTGTACTTGTCACCGGGGAAGTGATTTACTGTTTACTGATGTCAGCATTTGTTAACCTTTCCTCCTCCTCTTACACAAACATTTCACAGAGAAGCCTCCTGAAAAAATCCCCAGAACTGACCAATCAAAGGTACAGAAAAACATTGCATTGTATTTTATGTTGCAAATCAAAGAGTAAATCCAAATTGAGTTGCATAGCCATACTGCTCTGTGTTTATGTAGAACTAAGGAAGAAACAGGCTCTGCTTGCTGCTTTTATATTTAGTCTCTTAAAAGCAAAAGTTCCCTAAATACTTATTTTAGACGAGCCCTCACAAAGTTTCTTCTTACATGTTTCTTTTTATAAAATAAAGATTTTCTGAAATAAAAAGAACATTGTAAGAAGATAATTTATCAGGGTTCTCCTCTGTTTGTTTGCAGCACATGTGCCACAACCCAATAATGTCACAGCAGTTGTTTTCCATGATCTATTTTAATTAGTTTATTTTGTACTTACCTGTGTGTTCATTTTATTATTTTGAATTGGGATTTTAAAAAGAAATCTAATCTCAGTCAAAAAAGCAAGGGGACATACTTGTAGTGATTAATCTTGTGGAATCTCCCCATGCAGTCTTGTCTGTATGACGTGGAACTGGTGCAGAGCAGATTAATTCAGCTCATGGAGAAATACTACAGTGGATTGTGGATGTCGAAACTATCCCAGGTCTACAGTGAAATGTTCAATCAGAAGCTCCACCCCCAGGCTCTCGTAGATCTGGAAAAGTGGACACACATCTGTATGGTGAGTCAGTCATTTTTATTTGTACATGTGCGACCAAAATCTCATATCCTGATAGAGGTAATTTCATATACAGGTGATATATATCACGATATATATATTTTTTTGTAAATTCAACGAATAAATAGTCTATATATGACCTCGTAGAAATGCCCATTTCTTATCACATTATGAATTAACTTTTGATTGTTTCTCATTTAACAACCAGCCTCCTCCAACAAAATAGATAAAAAATAGATCACTTATGAAAAAACTCAATTTTTCAATCCCGGTATTCAGCTTTAACAGGAATTGATAGGATTACAATCTCTTTCCTTCTGTTTCTGGCTCATCTGGCCTTCACAGGTGGAGAATCCTCCCAGCATGTGCCGAGCGGACCGCCTCATCTACCCTCCTCTGCCTCCTAAGTCTTCTATTGTCCCTAGAGTTAGCACCACACCTCCAACATCTCCCACTGACTCAAGCACCATCACCACACCCATTTCTTCACGTCCCTCAACACCTGAACAACCTTCCAGTCCCCTCCTTCACTCCCCTGTTCCTAGACCTAGAGAGTCCCCCCAAAACCCTTTGGCTAAGCCCACCTTCATTTTTCCTCCTCAACCTATATGTGCCTCTTCGGTTACGTTGCGCAGCCCTGCCCGCAACCCAGCTCTCGCTCCCAGATTGCCCCCTTGTATCAATCTTGCTGTAAATGCCAATGGTGGATGTAAAGATCGTCAGAACTTACCTGTAACTACCCTCAACCACAAACAAAACACTCATTCATCAGCCCATACCCGGACTTGCCCTGCATCAACCAATGCTCCTCCACTGGCTTCCTCCCTGCAACCTGGCCCTGACATTTTACCCCTTTTGAAGGTGACCTTCTCCCCTACCTCCGATTCTGCCCCTCGTCCTACCTCAAAATCTCCTGCTGTTGTGTCAGCTGAAGCACGTCAGAGAATAAAAGAGCTTCTGTCTAAGTACAGTCACGGTCTGTGGGCCCATGCTTTGCCCAAACTCTTCATGGACACATACAAAATGTCATTCCCCGAACATATTATGGACAACTTGTCTCTTTTGCTGGACATATGCACCGTGGAGTACCCCATGCCACATGACAAGAAGAAAGTAAGTGAATGAGATTGCACAGCATATACCAGAGTTAACACAATGTACAAGTTAAGTTAGTCTTAATGAGTAGTGTAAAGTTACAGTGGAGGATTGTTTTTCTTCTCCACACTTATTGCTCAGACAAGTGATAAATTGGAATGCTTGGTGCGGAGAAATTGGAGTGTTTCCAACAGTTGTGATAATGTTTTTGTTAACACCGCAGGGAGCTCAGGGACATCCTTCCCTTTTACCTGTTTGTCTTCAAATATTTGTATTTATTAATGTGTTCGTCATTGATGCACTTGTGTCACTCCTGTGTGTCAGGCCATCCTGTATAACTCCTTCAAAGTTGACATGGAAGACACAGACAACCAAAAAAGCCAGAAATGCAGAAGCACTCCCCTTCCATCTGGTCTGGAGGTCCTGGGATCTGTGGAGCCTCCCTATCTGGCTCTTCCCTCAGAGCAATACCCCTCTGTGCTGATTACTGATGCCAAGAGCAGCAATGCTGTTACTGTAAGGTGAGACACACCAAAAATAAATTTAATAAATTGCCCTTGAAGCTAACATGGTAAACAGTGCTTCAAACTTTAAAAACTAAGTTAAAGCTTTGTGAGGAATTGTTCATAGCAAAGTATTAGTGAGTGTACTGTTATATACCAGGTTACTGTTTCGAAAACTTCCATGGACAGATTGAGAGAAGCTGAAAAAACATTTGTGTGTCTGTTCAGGTATGTAGGCGAGAACTACTCCAATGCCCAGGAGGCCATGGAGGGCACCATGCACTCCTTCTACAGCCAAAGCTCCACCCACCGTCCTCTGTCTAACCCTGTTGTTGGTCAGCTCGTAGCAGTCAAGGGGGAGGATGGAGACGACCTGGCCAGAGCTCAGGTCATGAAGGTTATGCCCCCTAACAAGGTCAAGGTAACTCATTTAGTTTGTAGTAAACAGTAGGTTTTTTTACTTTAAAAAATTGTTTTCTTAATCAGTGTCAAAAAGTGTAATTACATTCACTGTAACACAAATTCCAAGGTGTGTGAATGCCGTTTTAGAGCTTCATGATGTATTTGGTTCAGAAATGTAGACTTTGGGGGATTCCGCCCTTGAACTGGGACACTGCTCAGTTTATCAGTGGAACACATTTGCTTGCTACAGAATTGGTCAGTGTTTTTGCAGCAGCAGAGCTTTTGTCGGTCTGTTTGCCAGGTATACTATGTGGACTATGGCTTCTCTGTGGAAACCAGTGGGACTAATCTGCTGGAGCTGCACCAGGACTTCCTCTCTTTGCCATTCCAGGCTACAAATGTTCAACTTGCAGGTACAGAGAAGATTACGAAATGACTTTAGTACTTATGTAACTGACGTAGGTGAGAAATGTCACAACTAAACAGACAAAATGTTTACATTAGCCAATGAATGTACAACATACTGTAGGTCAGAGGTCACTAATACCCCTGCTTCTCTCATCCTCCCTCTCCCTCTCCCTCCCTTCCTTCTCCCAGGTCTAGATGCATTCAGCTCCCATCCGCTGGTGCTGTCCTCCTTGGACAAGTTGGCAGTGGGAAAAATCCTGCTAATGGAGACATTAGAGCCGTGTCAAAAGAATGAGATTCCGGAGGCAGTGCTGTACGACACTTCGCAGGATGACGACGTCAACATCAACTCCACCTGCCTGAAGGCTCTGCAGGACAACACCATGAACAACCCTCTGACTGTAAGGATGGTGTACATCTGTAGTGTGATGCATGTATAAAGCCAATGAAATAGCAGCAAATGAGCAGTTTCATATGGTTTAGCAGGATTTTATTCAGTTGGAATTAAAACCAGCAGCTTGTCAGCCATGATTGTGAGGTCCTCAATGTTATCAGTCCCCCATCTATTATCTAACATGATTCTTTCTGGTGCCTGTAGGTAAATGCAACCTGTCAGGAGGTGTGTGTCACAAATGTGTGTGCAGATGGTATCATCTACTGTCAGCTGCCCTCCAGAGGGACCGCAAGACTCAGCAAGTTACTGGAAGACACAGAGGCCTTCTTCACCTCCAAGGTAGACAAAACTTTAGACTTGTATAAAAACATTTGCCTCAACACTTAACAGTGTCGAACATTTTAAGTCTTACAGTTATAGTATAGTAGGAGTATGTAGAATACTATTATAGTTTTTTAGGTATCAGTTCAGTGTGCTGCTTGATGCAGAGAGAGGCTGTTTAACTTCATGACTTTACAAAGCAATAGTTCATAGTGCATTATAAAAACAAACCTGCAAGTTAAGATCTACACATTGTTTTTGTTAAGAGCCGAGCTAGTGGCGTTGGAGCCAGGCAAATAGGTTTAAACAGTCATTCAGATGCGATGTGATAAAAGTGACTTGGATTACTTTATCCAAATATTTAGAGCAAGAGCAAAACTCACACTGTATCACAAACACAATACTGTTGTCACACATCTCTGAAGCCTTTCACGCATGTTCCAGCTGATGCCACATAGGCATTTTGCCTTTAAAAGCTGATGAAAAGTAGTTGTTAGCGGATATCCCTGGCTGGGGTCAAAGTAAAAAACCCTCTTAATTCCTAACACATTGTAGATCCAAATCTAAATGTGTTGTTATATTGGCCATTAGAGTGATATACAGTGCGCTTGAAAATTCTACATCACTTCATGTTTGATGCATTTGTTCATACACAACTCCAAATATCGTCTGTGGACTGACAGATAATAATTGTGTTTTACCTACCAGATGACATCCGAGTTATTGGTCTCCAGACCCTTCAGTGGCAAGTTCTGTCTTGCTCGTTACAAAGGAAAGTGGTCCAGAGTGGAGGTAAGAACAGGATCATTAAAATCTATTTTTCTTAAAGGCTTAAATTAAAAAGCAAACAATTATCTTAGACATTGAAAGTACTGGGATAGCATATTGTTACAGTTTAAATAGGGATGGGGCCGATCCGATCCAGTATTGGTATCGGGACCGATACCAGCGTAATTCACGTATCGGAATTTCCCGATCCAACCAGCGGAGGTATCCGATCCATGAGCCATGTCTGCGCTTTAACGTTGTCTGCTGAAATGACTCCACAAGTGATTCCTGCCGGCCAGTCTGCAGCTGGCTGCAAACTGTGAAATGGATTTCCTGAACGGAGGTTATGAGACACGCCCCTGCTCAGGAAATCCATTCCGCAGTTTGCAGCCGTGATTCAGAGAGGCGGAAGCTCCCTCGCGTCGCACAACACTAGGAACGCAATCAAACATTTAAAAAAGCACCACACGAAAGAGCACAAGGATTTTTTAGCCAGGGAGCAGCTGTCAGCAATCACTTCTGGAGTCAAGGTAAACTTGAACAAAAAAAAAAAAATACAAGGTAAACTCCAGGCAGACAACGTGAAAGCTAAAGGGATTAGAGTGTGTGTGTGTGTGTGTGTGTGTGTGTGTGTGTGTGTGTGTGTGTGTGTGTGTGTGTGTGTGTGTGTAAGATGTTTACACTTATTGCACTTTTCTTATATTTCAAATATTTGACATTTTGGGAATTTAATAAATATTGACATGACAATCAATTTGATATATATATATTGGAATAGTATCGGTATCGGCAGTCATCCAAATTCAGGTATCGGGATCAGATCGTATGAGAAAAAATCCCTAGTTTTAAATATAACAGTTTGAGGTCATATTTCTTTGGCACCCACTCACGTGTTGCTCTGCTTGTTTTCAGATCACCAACATGTACGGCAACCGAGTGATGGAGATCCTCTTCATAGACTTGGGTCTCCCAGCAACTGTAGAGGTCACTGATCTCCGAGAGATCCCCCCTCTTTTCCTCAAAGACTTCACCATCATCCCACCACAGGTCAGTTGTTTTAGTGTGTGTTGTGGGAGTAAGTCCACCTTAATCTTCAACCAAGCAAATGGTTGGAGAAGCATCTTTTCCTCTCTTCCTTCTCTCTATAATGCATTGTTTCAGGTAAGGCATGTTCTTGAAGTGAGGGGCATACAGTTGTTAGGGGCCATTCTCCACACTGTTCAAGCATCTACTTCGCATTTAGAAATTCCCAGAGGATTGTAAAGTGCTGAGATCTCAAACTGTGAGACTACCGTTTGTCAGCCTTTAGTGTTGATAGGCTATCACTTGTGATGTGTAACCAATCAGATATTGCTGTGTAGGACATTGAGTGAGACTACAGTGTGTAGTATCTTTGGAAAAAATGGAAAAGCTGTGGTCTTAAAAGTACTTGAAAGTCCTTTTTAATTTTGTAATGTCTACGAACCCTGGGTAAAGTAGTTGTAACACATATATAGGTTCATCTTTTGTTTTGTGTGTGTGTATCGTTGCTCCCTCCAGGCTATCAAATGTCGCCTGGCTGACCTCACAGTTCCAGAGGGAGACTGGAGACCAGAGGCCGTTCTGTGGGTGAAGGAGGCTCTCCTGGGCTCTGAGGACTGTAAAATGAGGGTAACATACTGAAACACCTGTAACATAAAGTTAAACTTGTTTGTTTTTCCTGCATTAATTGAAACATGCCATAAATATGGCAGGAAACCATACTCAGTCAGTGGCCACTTCATTAGGTACACTTGTATTCCTTCTTCCTAATGCAAATAGTCTAGTCACCCAGTCATGTGGTGGCAACTCTGTGTATTAAAGCGTGCATACACGGTCAAGAGGTTCAGTTGCTCATCAGAATGAGGAAGACATTTGATCTAAGTGAGACTTTGACCTTGTTGGTACCTAATGAGTATCTCAGAAATCCATGTCACGAAGCATACATCATCTCAAGCTGGTTCAGTTCAGTGTACTCCAATGTTCTCCACCGTCAACAGCTCTCAGTCTCTCAGTCACAGCTGACGAATCTGCATCAGCTATCTCATGCTGTCACATCAACATGCAGCTGGAAGGCCATATTCACACCAAATCAGGCATTGTTGTTTTTCTCTATATAGTATAATCTCTCTTTTCCCCACTGCTGTGGCTCTAATGCGCTACCCACATTTAAATAAGTGGGAGGACTGCTGTTTGTTAGTATTAGAAAATTGTACCTAATAAAGTGGCCACTGAGTGTATGTTGATTATAAAGGCTTGACTGCTTAAAGCAGACTGGCAGTGTATGGTGTAGCAGCAAGCTTACAAGTAAGGCCATGTTTTTTCTCCCTTTCTTCCCTCATTTTAGATCTTGAAATTAGACAGGCACAAGGGGGACTGGCTGGTCTATATGTACCTCTTCGTCGGTGCTGACAGTCAGGAGCTGGACAAGAGCATCAACCGTCAACTGGCCCAGTCAGAGTTGTGGCACAAACTCACAACACAGAACAACAACACAATCACCAGCAATAACAGCAGTGTGGATACAGGTAGTACTAAGACTAGGAATAAGTCTATTCTGAGTCTGGACAGGTTTTTTTGTTGTTATTTTGGATTTGTATTGAAGCAGATCTATGAGGATTAAATGCTGATGCTGACTCCCTATACATTTGAAGGTGTTTTGCATGTACCTATGTTTTCCAAAATTCTAGGTCTCAGTGCTCTAGTGGAGAAGATGACTCTGGGCAGATCGCTACCAGTCCCCATTGGCAAGGCCCTAACCCAACCTCTTCATGGAGTAATGGACTCATCTTATCCAGACACAAACACCAAAACTGGGATGCAGCCTCTTGCGATGCCTCCTATACTGGAGCTCCCACAGGTGTGTGGAGACGGACAAACTCTCTCTAGGCACTCAATTATTGGTTTGTTTTCCAAAAGCAGTCACACAGCTGTTTTTACTCACAAAGCTTTCATGGACCGTACAGTCATCGTCCACTCTGTCCGCGGTCTCTTCCCTCCACTCTGCTAAGCTCTGTGTGTGCGAGTTGGGGCTGCCCCATCGCTGTGGAGTTTAACCCCAGGCAATAACAAACCTCAGAATAATAACAAACCTCAGAATGTCTTCATCAGCCTAAGAGAAGTGAATATTCAACAAAACCTCACATACACTTCATTTTCCCTGTCTTCTTTCAGCCTGGTCAGAATATAGATGTGTTTGTGCCAGTGGCCTGCCACCCTGGTTACTTTGTGCTGCAGCTATGGCAGGATCTGCATAAGCTGGTGGTGTTGATGGGGGAGATGATCCTCTATTACAACCAGACGAGGAAGGCCAACACAGCCACAAACATCCAGAAAGGAGAGGTCTACGCTGCCAGAATAGACAAGAAGTAAGTGATTAATGCGTTTGGCCCTGATGCAAACCTTACATATATCAGACCTGCTAACAAAATATAAAAACTAATGGTTGACGGTTAAACTGATGCCTATCTCTACCCTAGTTGGCACCGTGTACAGGTGAAGGGGGTTCTGGCCAATGGCTTGGTTTCTGTCTATGATTTGGACTACGGAAAACATGAGCTGGTCCGCACTACTCTGCTCCAGCCTCTGATAGAGGAATTCAGACAGCTGCCCTTCCAGGCTATCACTGCACAACTGGCAGGTCAGTTTCATTTTAATTCATGCATTAAAGCAATGTTATTTTATATTTAACAGGTAGTGTACTACAATTATTTTTCAGTTTAACTAAGTTTAATATTAGAATGAATTAATTATTTTGTAGTCCTCAGATTAAAATGTTGTTAAAATGTCATTTTCAACCCCACTCAAAGCTTAATGTGTAATTTAATTCTTATGAATTTCTCAATATTAAACAAGCTGTCCTTATTTAATGCAAGCAATCACTTGATCCTTGTCTGTTGGTTCCATACTCATTCCACTTTAATTGTAATGAAACATTGCTATAAAACAACTAATGATTATTTTTTATTATATAAATTATCCACCTTGATAATACGAAGTGGAGCACCTTGGGTTTTCAGTCTTATTACTGATGCCTCCTCCCGTTTGTCCTGTAGGTGTGACACAGCACCAGTGGTCAGAGGAGGCCTCCATGTTATTCAGGAACCACGTGGAGGATCGAGCACTGGTAGCCCAAGTGGAGAGCGTGCAGGAGGTGTCGGAGGTTAAAGGTGAGCTGTGGGAACGGAGGTTGACAGTTTACCTGGTGGACACTGCAGTGGAGGACAGGGACATTTGGATTCACAGCATCATGGCCGACATCAGCGGTGATCTCTCTTCTGCAGCCTAGAATGTTTCCTCATGCATGTTGGGAAATTAACCAGCAAGCTGACTCTGTGACTGCAAGTATTTCTACCGAAAAGTATTTTTGAACCAACAAGTTATTTTCAAGTTCTAAAAATGGTGACAATGCTCGGTGAACTTTGGATAGCAAACGTCACCCTCTGCCCTTGGTTCATTTCCAGTGTTCTGGATATTTCTCCCAGTCAAAGACTTTAAAGAAGCCCTTTTAATTGTTTTGGTCATAGTCAGGGGCCATCTGAACTTGACTGAAGAGATTATTTTGTTGAGTTCATTATTTCTGTTACATTTGTCTCAAATGCTGTTGAGTGCAGCTGAAAATTAATTAGGAAGAAGATGGATAACATTACACACCATCAAATGTTACTCTTGTCAGTCTTGGAAGTAATCATTTAGAAACAAACCCAACTCACATTAATTCATTTATTTTTGTTTCTTCAAGTTAATCACCTGTGTGGCATGGTTTGTTGTGTGTGTGTGTGTGTGTGTTTTTATGACTCTGTTCCCTCGACTAACTTTTGGTTTGCCGTGCCTTATGCATGTAATGGTGAGGCTCATTTTGCACTTAATTTTGTGTGTATATGTTTTTACATTAATCCAACCGAAGTTACTTAACTGCATTAATGTAAGCAGTTGTTAAAGCTTCACTGATGGGAACACCTTGTTTGATATTATCTTGTATGACTTGACTGAAAAGAATAAGTTGTAATATTTCTAGTGTTGTTTCAACATGAAAAGCTGTTCACAAGGATTTGTTCTATTAAAACATGTAGCCAAAGGAGGGTGTACTTTTACTGAAAGCTTTTTAAATTATTCATTTTTTACCAGTGTTCTGGCAGTGTGATCTGCTATTTCAGGATGAACTGCCAGTGAAATAAAAGGGCTTTACCCATTATTGAACCACTGGATGCCACTGAATCCTACACACTGGACATTTTCTAAAT
Organism: Dicentrarchus labrax; assembly: GCF_905237075.1. NCBI lineage: Eukaryota > Metazoa > Chordata > Actinopteri > Moronidae > Dicentrarchus > Dicentrarchus labrax. The sequence goes on along the minus strand of NW_026136721.1, from coordinate 17,012,262 downwards.
GTTAACGTGACAGGCGCCTGGCAGAGTGAGCTCTGGCCCCTTACTGTGACCTTTCTTTTTAAAAACATTTTTATTTCATTTTTACAGATATTTCCCACCAGGCAGGATAACAAAGACATGCCTACCTGCCGTCATCCTGAGAGAGTAGCTCAAATTGTCAAAGAGTGAATATGAAATGTACCTAGAATATGTCCATTATCGAACATTCAGACATAACACTGCTAAAGTTCACCATTGAGCATGTTATATCAAATGTATTTAAAAAGTGTTGAACAATGTGCCATTTTACTGGTGGTTATGTGCCAGACTGTTTCTTGGCTGGGTGCAGCAACTTGACTGATTTTGTTCCCTTTGAGACAGAGGCAGCTGAGTAGTTCCCTCCTGTTTCAGTCTTGTGCTAAGCTAAACTCTTCTCTGCTCTGCCAGAGAGAAAATGCCCATATTTCCCAAAGTGTCTAACATGTTGCTGATAATATGGGCCTACCTCTGTACTTCTACTAGTAGTATACTAGTAGTAGTATGTGTAGTATCTGAGTACCTCCACCATGCATTTTACCTTGTAACTTACATTGAAATGAACTGCTACCATAACCATGAAGCTGGAGTGAGTTAAACTAAGAAGCAGTTTATACATTTTAAATCATTTATTATTGCAAATGCTGGAGGACCAACTTGTCCGATAATGGGCGCAGTTGCTCTCAATGACATCACTGGAGTGACAGGGCAGCCGTGTTGGGGGGAGGAGGAGGAGGAGGAGGATGGGGAGGAGGATCTCTCCCCACAAGTTTACTTTGCCCTTTGCGGGAGATGAGATTCAGCCTCCTGAAACCCGCTGCGAGACGACCAGGGCCGTGGGAGGAAACTCTGTGAGCACGCTGAAATCGACTGAATTGAGGATTATCTGCGGGTCATGGACGGTTTCGTGTAGTGGAGTTTTCTGTGCGGGTTCCCGGGTTGTGCGCCTGCTGCAGAGTTGACCGCGCAGTGCGACTCCAGGCGGCTCTGAAGGAAACCATATCTGGTCAAAGTATTCGTTGCTGTCACCCAGCGGGACCGGTCGGCTATAAATAGCGCTGGAGGAGGTACGGAAATAAATGCAAAAATGATCCCGCAGGCTGTAAAACAGTCAAATTAGTTGAGATCACAGGGTTAAAATAATGTACAGGACAACGCTTTTTAACAATGTCTTTGAGAAAATAAGTTTTCATGAGGTCACTGACAGTAACTGATGAATAGGTTTTTTTGTGTGTTATTTTACCTCCTGTTGGACAATGTTTTATTGGCTGATCTAGACTTCCCTCTTAAAGTAGTGGCACGCTGCAAGTCCTCCGAAGTCCTGCACAGATAGGATCCTGACTCAGTTTTTATCATGTACAGTAGCTATGTGGGGGTCCTTGATACAAGAAATGTTTTATTGTAACTAATGCCAGTGATCCAGTAGGTGAGTGTATTACTTATGCTACTTCATAGAGTCTGCCTTACCTCTTAACCTCTATGTACAAACTATAGTAATGTTTTAAATCACTTTAAATGACATTAACTTAATGTAAGTAGAGAATGTCAAACCTTGCACAATAAGGATTTCAGTCAACGAGTGCTGTGAGATGCAACAGTTGTGTGCTTGTCAGTTACTCTGTGACCTACTTACATCACTGTGGATTAATTGGAGCTTGTTAAGTTAGGGTTTTCTATTGAGTTTTAGTTTTTGCATAGCCCTGCATGCTCTGTTATTCACTGCGGTAAAATCTGAGCCTAAACTGCATCTTTGGTCATCCCTCTACATGAGCTGCTTCTCACTCTTTGTCACATTGCTGCACACAGTGTGTCACCATCTGAAACATGCATACATGCATTCATTCAAGCCTATTGGATTACTAATGTATCACATCAGCAGCTACCTTGATATGACACTGATTAATGAAGTGACACACACATGACATTTTGACCTCTGCAGAATCCACAAATGATTTGACCTCAGGCCTCCATACTGGTCCCCAAAGTGGAGGCTTTAGTTTCTTCAGCACTTAAAGTTGGTAGAATGAGAGAATGTCTAAAAGTGACAGTTTGATCATGACTTTATCTCTACTGTTATCTCGACTTCACATGTGACTGTAGAACAAATGGTAACAACTATATATGAAAAAGAAACTTTGTGTAGTGTACTGCATTCTGTCAGTGCTCAACCACTACAATAGTGTACACCCTCGTTACTGTTGCTTATCTCAGCCACATGAATTAAATGGGGCAGAGGAAAGCAGACCAGTTGCCTCTCAGCTGTTTTCTACTGAGCCATTTCAGAGATCTGTGCAACCCCAACAACTGCCATCTTTCTAAATAGTTTAGACAGACGTACACATTTCACAACTGCTTCAACTCGTATACCACTGAGCCACTGAAGGTAAATAGCATAAAGTATGATGGGACTCTGATCCTTGTAGGAATATTGTGGTTATTCTTTGTTACCAGGAAATTAAAAAAAATCCTATTTGACCCACAATTAATCCACAGATTCACCTTCAAGACTAGAGGGCTTATGTTTTTATCTGAATCTTATCTGAAAGCTTTTTAAAGTATGTACAGATGTGTGTAGAATATTGTCGGCCCACCTACTTCAAGCTGCTAAGTTAACTGAGTTTGACCTAAGCTCAGAGAAGACAACAATATATCTTGGACTTGGATTTGCATGAAACGTTCACACGCCACTTACTGCACATGTCATTTTTGTCACGACAGCGTACACTCTTTGATGTAGAAGACCACTGCAGAGTCTCTCGCTGCGTTTTATGTGCTGATTTAGTGGCTGTAAGAGTTTTTGGCCACTCCGAGAGCATGTGTGAGTGTTACAGAGATTTGTGTGCATTTCACGGCTGAAAGACTCACAGCTTCTGTAGGGTTTATGTTTAAAATCAAAATGGAAAAATAGTTGAGTAGCTGAATTGTGTAATTCGGATGGAAAGCAGATATTTTGTTCTTTTTGTTTTGTTTTATTTAGATCCCCGTTAGCTACTGTAGTCACAGTAAAAAATGTTGAACTCTTATATTTATTGTACTGTGAGAGAGACTGAGACCAGTTGCCATGTAATATCAGTTTGAAGGTTTTACACACATCAGACTTGATTAATGATCCTGTATCAGTGCTGCTATTCTTAGAGGCTTGAGGACTGGACAGGCCTAGTTTAAGAGGGCAAGGGTCAAGTCCAGTGTTGATGACATTTACAGGGTACATTCTGACTCATCATCTTTAGCTGTCTTTCCTTTCTGCCCAGTGAATGTTCTCCAATGAAGCAGAATCTTGTAGAAACATTATAAATACAGGCACGGGTCTGTTTGATATCATTAGAGCAGCTCGGACTCTTCCAGCAGACTTGCAGTGTTATTTGGAGTTCAGCCCAGTTCTTCATCTTTGGTTTTGGAAACTTGTCTTGTCGTGGAGCTTAGAGAAAGCAGAACAAAAGAACGGCACGCTTGACCCCACCTTTTAGGAGGCTAGCCAAAACACACTTGCTGACATGCTTAAAATCAAAAGAAACATTTGCTCTCCTTGAATGCAGCACCTTCTGCACTTCAACCCTTTCTGCCTAATTTGAAGACATTCTCATCCTCTCATGCTGGCTCAGTAAAGTTATTATTAGTGTTGTCATGTGGACATCTTATCAGCAGCAGCTCAAAACACATTTCAGACCATAACCCATAGTTTTAAGGAACCGAGACTTGGACACTTTGCTTGTATAATGAGCGTTCAGTGCTGTGACCTAGAAATGTTCTGCTGCAGCTCATCCATCATCAGTCATCTGGTCCTGCAGCCAAGACTCTGTCGTCAAATGTAGTGAATTAGAGAGAGGAAAACAGACCTCCAGTCTGTCCACACTGTCAGCGGAGACGGAAAGCATGAGAAGAACACTTTTCCGGACAAGATATTTGGTCTATCTGGGGGGGGGTCACTTTTATACTTTTCTGCAGAGTGCTTTGAGGAAAAAAAGCAGAGCAGCACTTCTGACAGTGATCCATAGCAGAAGGGTCAGCAACAGGATATAGATCTGTGAGGAAATGGAGCGTTAGTCTAGACAGAACAGGAGGAAAGTTGTCGTTCTAGGTGAAGGCTTGTCTGCCGTTTGTCCATATACTTTTGCCACTGCAGTAAGTTGAACATGTTAGTCGCCTAACCATAATTGTTGAGGTGATTTGTGAACATCGGCAGGTAAAGTATATTCACCAGTTACCAACCAAGCACACAGTCAGAACAGCCTTGTGTAGGGTTTCCACCGTCTCTGTCCTGGTATCCATTTTCAAAATGAGTATTAGAAAACATTTTTATTCAAGTGAAAGTCAGTCAGTGTTGTTGTGGCATGTAAACCAGTGTACAGTGTACTGAAAAAAAAGTCATAGATAGACAGGGCAAGGTTGCCATTTTGTCTTAAATTAACTGATTGTGAAATGGGCTCACTACAATGGCCAAAACTCTTGTAGAACCTCATTACCACCAGGTGCTGCCATAAATCACTCCATGTAGTCATTTATGGACCAATACCAACATTTTCAACATCATCCACATCTCCCACCAATAATTATAGCTGGATTTTCTGGGAAATAACCACTCATATCATTATGTTAAATATAGGGCCACAACTAAGAGCCAGTTAGCTTAGCTTAGCACAAAGACTGGAAACAAGGGGAAACTGCTAGCCTGGCGCTGTCTATAAGTAACAAAATCCACCAACCAGCATTTCTAAAGCTCACTAACTAACACAGTATATCGTCTTTGTTATAATCTGTACAAAAACTGAAGTGTAAAAATAATGTCTGTTTGTATTATGGGAACTTCAGTGGCAGCCTATTTCTTGGCTGGGAGCAGTTGCCAGGCAACCAGGGCAGATTCCAGGAAGTTACTGACAAGAAATAGTCCCGTACATAACCCTGTTGGTGGATTCTGTTGACTTTGGACAGAGCCAGGCTAGTTGTTTCTGACTGTTTTCAGTCTTTATGCTAAGCTAAGCTAACTGGCTCTGCTGGATGTAGCTTCATATTACATGTACAGACATAACAGTGTTATAAAATGGCAAAAAAGCGACTAAATGTACATGTATTTCTCAAAATATCAAACTTAAGAGCTACCCTGATGAAATTCAGCTTAAAAAATCCAGTGTAGTTAAAATGATACAAATTGCCCTATCAGGAAACTTGAAAATAATCTTTTACTAGCAAGCCAAACACTACCACATGTAATTTGAATAGTAAGAGGAATGTGAAATGGAAAAATTAATCTTCAGAGTATCTGCAGTGAAACAGCATCAGCTGGCTTGCAAAGGTTAGGTACTTACACAGGTATGTCAGATATGGTATTCAGAGGAGTTACTCAAAAAACTGCAAAACAGTTTTTCACAACATGACATAAAGAATGAAAAACCAAAGTTTATTTCTAAGCCTTCCATACCTGTACCCAGTTACTTAAGGAAGAAACAGGCAGGAAAATGAGAAACAGGAAATCAAGCAGTGGAATATGAGGCTTAATTTCTTTCTCCATAGATCACTTAGTGTATTTAGTGCTTTTTAATTCTAAGAGCTATTAACCCCTCTTCCCCCTGCCTGTGCCTCCTCCAGGTTCCTCTCTTTCCCAGGAGCGCTACGGGCACTTGGCTGCCTTTGCTGTCACTTTACCCCTAAAGTGGGGGTCGTTGAGGTGAGTACAGTTCATTTTAATGCCAAAGAGCAACATCAAGGGACATTGTGATTTTTGTCGTTTGGCAGTTGAGCATTAAAGTCAACACAATGTTATTTCAGCATCAGTTGTATAAGTGCTCTCTTCTCTTTCCATCTGCAGATATACATTTTCTTCTCAAAGCCCAGGGTCTTGCAGGATCCTGATCTCCTACATCTTGTCTCTCGTCTCAAGGGGTTATTGAGGTGAGGGAACAATTTAAATACCTCTCAGATCCCTTTGTGTGTTTGTACAGTATAAATTTACCTTGAACATAGAATACTAGACGAGATAATGATGGTTGCAGTAAAAGTTTGGTTTAATTGTTCATTATATCACCTCAAGCAGGTGATATTGATTGAAAGACAATGTGAAAGCACAATTTCATGAAGAAAGTTGGCGAAAATATGTAGTTTCTATCCAAATCTTAATTTTATTCTACTGGATGAAATCATTCCATTCCAGTCAATATTGTGGATATTTAATATCATGTAATCCACTTTAACAGAAAATCTAACCACCACTCTTTTTAAGAGTTTGTATTCATGTCAAGCTGAAGTGGCATTATGTGTTTCCAGGTGTGCTGTCCATCATGTCGGTGATGAGGAAGGAGATGGAGAAGTACAGGGACATAGACGAGGACGAGCTGCTGAAGAAGCTGTCGGAGGAAGAGCTGCAGCGATTAGAGGATGAATTAGAGGAGCTGGATCCTGATGTAAGTTTATAATTTAAATTCCATATGGAGGAGTTTCTGTGACATTGTTGATGCCAGTGGAGAGTTATGTGGCTATACAGGCTTAACAGAGCCACCTATACTGCAGTATGCTTTTACTATAACTACTTGTCTGTGTTTTCAGCTGAATTGGTGGTAATTTCTGTTTCTAGCCAGTAAAACTGTGTTAAGTGTGTTTTAATGCACTTGAACATACTCATGACTAAATGGCAGTTAAACGGTTTCCACAATATTGATAGAGTGGCAGCTGATGGACTGTGTTTTAGATGTTGTGTAGACAAAACCAGCCAATCCAAACTACAGACAGTAAGTGTTACTGTCCAATGTGACCGTTAGAGGTAAGAGTTTATGTTCTCTGACTGTAATCAAACCAAGAGAGGATGTGTGGAATGTATATAATCGCCAAAAAGTCTTTGGTTGACACAATATGTATGTCGACTGAGAGAAAATGTATCTATTCGTTGTTCAAGTCATTAATGAAGCAAAAAAGCCCAAAATTGGTGGTTCCAGCTTCTCAGATATGAGACTCTCACTGTTTTACATCATTATAAATGGAATTATTTTGTTTTTTGGACTGTTGGTTGGACAAAACAAACTGAGTATTGGTTATTAAGGCTGAAGTGAAACTGAACCGCTGACTGATTTTCTATTAATACTAGCTTTGCTCCTGTTTAGTCACCTTCTTCCCTATCATTTACAGTATTTCTCTATTTGTATTAAGTCTATGGGACACATGGTGGCATATCATGTAAGTCATTGTGCTACAGTAGGTACAGTACATCAGTTACACTTTTGTTTAGTTTCTGTTGTTTCTTTATGATGTGTTTATTTCTGCATTTTATGCATCCACAGCCAGCTTCACGCCCTCAGTGATGCATCATGGGTCGAGGGGATGACAGCAGTTGTAATAGTTTTCTGATGAATGTCTAACTGCTCCAAAAGAAACTGGAATCCCCCTCAATGCCAAGAGAATGACTGGAAGGGCATAATGTGCAGTACTCATTGTGTGTGTGTGTGTGTGTGTGTGTGTGTGTGTGTGTGTGTGTGTGTGTGTGTGTGTGTGTGTGTGTGTGTGTGTGTGTGTGTGTGTGTGTGGGAGAGACTGATGCCAGCAGTGACTGACCGGAGGGACTCTAATGACGTAAACAGCAGAAACAGTGAGAGGCAGTGCGTGCATGCTTACCTTGTTTGTGCCTGTTTATTAGGGTAACCTGTTACACAACAGTTAAGTGCCCTTGTGCTTCGAAACACACTGAAACCTTCCCAGCAAGGCTTCTCACATCAGTTCCAGTAACCCTTTGAAAAAGTTTCATCATGTTGGGAAAAAACAGCATGTCTGCCAGCTGTACTGTGATTGCAGGAAGATACATTTATTGTCATTCATCAAGAGAACATTTGTGTTTTTGTTCTACTGCCTTAGTCATCTAATGTCAAACTACAACTTGGACTGGTTCATACTGTTTACGTTCTCTAAGACACCATGGTCTCATCCTGGTGGCTGTTACTAGAACACTGAGATTTCTGATGTTTTTTGTTTTTTTTCAAATCATGGAAAGTTCAACCTAAAGTAAAAAGGTCCAGTGTGTGGGATTTAGTGCCATCTAGCGGTGTAGTTGCAACTCCCTACTTCAACCCTAGCAACTACAGTGTTTGCAAAACACGTGAAAAACATGAACGAAAACATAGCTATGAATATTATATTCCATTTCTGCTAATGGATCCTCCTGAATGTTACACACTGGACATTTTAAGCTGCACTAGTTTATATTGTTACTGAGCATTTTAGTCTCTTTCAGCGCATTGTTTTGGTTTTATGGCCTGCAACTTCACTGTTTGGTTCAGTATCAACTCAACTGTTTTTACAACAGCAGCAGGAGTTCTTTATTCAGCAAAAAGGCTCAGATGACCTACTGTATGCTATCTGCCCAGCACCAAACAGCTAACAAAGTTAGGAACTAGCTAGTAAAAATAGTAGAGCAATTAGCAGATAAACTTCGACATATTTTCCCCTAGAGTTGTCTGCTAAGTTTGCCATAATCAATTTTTTAAGGTTATAACATACTAGTGTTACGTTTACAGCTTGTTTCTGCCCAAAAACAAATAAAATCAGTATTGTAAGTTGAAAAGGAATATTTAGTCATTCATGTCTTAAAAGTTAGCCTCAGTCTTTGTTCATGGAGGCATGTGCTGTTACATTCATGTGCTCATGGGTGCTGGGAGGAAGAGAGAGCGATACAGTAGAGTGTACATGAGGTAGGGGTGGAATGACAGAGGAAAGTACAGTTAGAAGGGACAGGAGAGAAAGACAGTCTCATGCTGGTAAAAATAACATACAGGGAGTGTGCCTGTTATCTACAGCTGAAAGAACGTGTGACAAAGCTTGGCAGTGATGGGGTGATATATTCCCGGATATACTATAAATACTGCTGTAAGTCATGTAAACATTTATGGGCCACTACTGGAAGGACTGAATGGGAGATGACTTCCAAAGAGTACATTTCAAACCAAACAAGTGTGTAAATGTGTTCTGACTGTGTGAATTGTTTGGTATGTTTTTGAAAATTGTTTGCTGTTTTGGCAATATTATTCTTTGAAAGCGAGAGGGTGAGGGAGACAGAAGACTGAGAGGCTTTTGAGTGCTGAGAGGACCGATAAGATATGAAGCTATAAGTAGCACTTGTAAGAGCTTGAGCTTGAATGTTGCTTTAGGTTGAAAATAACATGGTGAGCAGCAAAGCTCTGGGAAATGTCTTGGTCTTGTGTTGGGCTGAGGTAGAGATAGGGAATGTGGGAGTTACATTAACCAGAGAAAGGATACTGTATCACCATCTCTATATCTATGTCACTTTGCTTTAATACTGTAGTTGTTTAAAAAAAAAAATGCAGTGCAAATAATACGGATCAGTGTTGGGCTTGATAGTTGTGTTAATGGATACCTGCAAAATGTATGAAAAGTGTATTCTCCCTCTTTAAAAAGGTATAATTTAGACTTACCAGTAACTAATGTGTTCTGCATTTACCTATTTCTTATGTTTGATGTGTTATTCTCTTATTTATTCTTCATTCATTCATTCATAGGTATGTTTTCATTAGTATATAATCACCTGAATATAGGAATCATTGTGCTTTCATTACCTTAGAATGAGCCATTTTTATCTACAGATGCCACGCATTCAAATTCAGACTGCCCAGTGCCAGTCCTTTTAAATTATGTAATTTCTCTTCCTTTTCTAGAATGCATTGTTGCCAGCTGGGATGCGACAGAAGGACCAGACAAAGAAAGCTCCGACAGGAACGTTTCAGAGAGACAACCTGCTGGCACACCTGGAGAAACAGGCAAAAGAACATCCTGAACAAGAAGACTTGGTGCCCTTCACAGGGGAGAAGAGAGGTAAGAACACATTTTTCCATACTAAAGATGAAAAGGTGGCTTTGTGTGGCTGAAAGCATTGTTTTTATCAAGTGGACACATGATAAGAACATTGGATGTAAGCACTGTCTGGTTTCCCTAAAGAGATAAGTGAGTTGTGAGCTGAAGTTTAAAAATAATGTACCAGTTTAAATATTTTGCTCAATGCTGGAGGACATTCAGATTAACTCTCAAATTAATTATGGCCTAAACTAAGCCACAAACCTTAAAAGGTGTGTCAGGAAACTCTAAAGTCAGAGGTCTGTCATGGGAATCTCAGGTATCCATGAGTAGGAGGAATTTATTTACTGGTGATTGGTTCCACAAGACCACTCTTCACCAGGCCTTGTGAGGCCTGTCAGCAAGCCAGTACCAGTCTAGTGTGGACACAGAGGTGTGTGATGGATAGTGAGAGATACCAAACATCTCTATTTGAAACTCTAGGTCTCCCTGCTGTCACGTTGGAATGTAACAATATATCATGAGACAGTTAAATACGTAAAGATTCAGAACAGAATTAATTGTGATACTCCAGTTAGCTGCAAAACAGAGCATGTGAGTGCAGAGACAGCCGTTCAAAGCTGTCTGTCATTGCTTCCCTTTAACTCACCCTGCACTCACACTGAGACAAAGGCCACTACAGTTTGCTCCATGGCTGGGCACGAGATAGGTTGATTTATTTTTTATTTTTAGTGTGCTAAACAAGAAGTGGAAGATTGGGGCCGAGAGACAACACATGTGACTTTCAAAAAGCTGCTCAGCACTTTGGGCAACATCTTGCCACCCCGCTGCCGGCAGCCTGTGTTTGTACGTGGGTCAGAAAATGTCTGGCTGAAACTCGAGGAGCTGACCACACACACACACACACACACACACACACACACACACACACACACACAAGCAGACCTATCAGTAAAGTCACAAATCTCTGGGTCTTTACAGGCTGTCATCGTTTTGTCTGTAGTCAGGTGTGACGTGATGAAGGGATACTCTCCTCACACGGCTCAGCTGTGTTATGTAAGAGAGCTGGTTGTGACGAGGCCTGGTCAGAGATCACCTTAGTTTGACATTTACATTTGAAACACCTATTGCTGTATATTCAGCAGATTGTTTCTGTAACTCATACTGACCTAAAGATTGTTTGTCAGCCTATATAACGGTAAAAGGCCCTGACAGTGATTTATCTGTCATGGTTATAAATTGCACCAGTTGAACTGTCTGTGCAGCACTGATACCGTGTTCATGTCATATCAAAGTTACCATAATGTCAAGTTCCCGACCTGTAAAAAGCATTCACATTAACTACCAAGCTGTATTCATGAGTGGAGATTTTTCAGTTTCAGTGTCCTGGTATTGTGCACGCTGGCTCACTGTCAAAGCTTACTTGGTCACTTAAATAGAACAAAGCCACTGTTAATGTTATTAGTAACACCTGTGCTTTTCCTTCTACGACAAGTAAATATCTACTGTGAAAAAGGCCATTTGTTTTGTCATATTTTGTTACATGAAAAACATTTGTACAGATTTGTTCCTCCATATTTGAGAAATGTCTCCTTGAATACTTACATACTGTAAGTGTATAGTGTTTATACAACACTATAAACCTTTATAAAGGCCCAGTCATGCAAAAAGACAAACCGTGATACACCGTGCACCCACCAGAATCTTAAGAAAATACTGTGATACAAATATCTGGTCATACCACCCAGCACTAACTAGGCTCCACCCAACTTCAACCTGATCTAACTATCCAGAGTGAAAACACCTGTGTGAGTGTGTAGTACTTGTAATGTATGTATTAAATCTTTCCTCTCATGTTGTAGGGAAAGCCTGGGTGCCCAAAAAGAGGGTGGATCCCATCATAGAGAGTGTGACTCTGGAGCCGGAGCTAGAAGAAGCCCTGGCTAGTGCCTCTGATGCTGAACTGTGTGATATCGCAGGTAACATAATCACAAACACTCACATCTCCTCACAGTCACATGCGCTGTATGCGTAAGGCTTAAAGGTTTCAGGTTTCTATCATTTTCACTCTCACATACATAAAAGCATCTGAATTAATGATATTCATAAACTGGATCTGCGCTAAAGTGCAGGTGTCTAATTATTCTTCATCTTCATCTTCTCTCACTAATCAGCATAAACACAATCATGGTCTCGACTTCCCCTTCATTAATTTACTTTTCCTTAATCCAGATCTTCTCCATTTCCTCTAGCGCTCCTTCCACTTTCCCTCCACCCTTCCCCTTCATCCCTCCATCAGTCCCTCCATCTCCTCCACCTCCTCCATTCCTGCTGGATATCTCTGTTCGCTAGCTGAACAACACCCAGGGTATCTGTAGACTGCACGCAGTGTTTGCATGGAGCAGTTCTCGTCCTCTGTCGTCTTGTCAGCTTGTGTTAAGGACACATTTAGAAAAACCATGCAGCTTGATTCTGCGACACATTCGGACGGTCAGATGTCTGTAATGTGCATGCAGTACATGCAGAGTTTTCATGTCATTACTGTGGCAAATATTTTGCTGCATGTACAAACTTTTAACATACTTGATGATCTGAAAACAGTTATCCAGATGGATCTTATAGTCCTTGTTTTTTCTTAAACCTGTGAAAAACACATGAATTTTAAATATCATGAATAGTTTTAAGGCATTATGATACAAATTAGCATTATAAAGCCATCATTTGAAGCTCACTTGTGGTAAGTTAAAAGATCATAACTCTAAAAACTACAATAATATATAATACAGTATGTAATCATATTTTGTTTTAACCACCCTACGAGAGTTTCCACTACCTGCATTAGAATGAAGAAATTAATCATCAAAAAATACTGCTGCTTACAGCCATATTGGAAAATAAGAAATATTTTAGCAGCACAACAAGTCCTTGGAGGTAACTTCCCCTACTTTTACTAAGAGCAGCTTGTGTACCCAAACTCCCTATGTCTTTGCAAACTGTTCCTCTGCTCTCGATCTCTCTGACAAACAGATGAGGTGATAATTCTCTCTAAAGTTTTTCTTTTATAGCGACCTCAGTGCAGCTGCTCACTCTGAAAACATATTTCAGATTTACTGCTGCCAGAGGACCCAAGTAGGATTCCTCAAGTTGAAATTCTTCACAGGCTAATACCTTGACATCCTGTTTAGTTATGATGCGGCAGGTGGAGTATGACACCAATCTGTAGTCAGCCAACAGAGGGTAGAACATCAGCCAATACATGTTACCACTGAAACTGCTGTACCTGAGACTTGACAGCTGCTTGATGACGGTGCCAGGTTTGACTTACTTGTGATGCTGCAAGTGCTGATGTGCTGTCTGTATTAGCATGACGGTCCACTGTATGTATGCTGTAACTAGACAATCATGAAATCGTTTGACTCGTATTCAGCATTCGTCTCTCTCTCTCTGTTCATTCCCTTCGTTTTTTTCCATCCTCATCCAGTCTTCTTGCTGTCTTCCAGCCATCCTGGGTATGCACACCCTGATGAGTAACCAGCAGTACTATGAAGCCCTGGCCAGCAGCACCATAGTCAACAAGCAAGGCCTGAACAGTACGCACACGCTCACACACGTACTAAAACTTATATAACTGAGTCCTATTTGCAAAACCTATTTTCACATCACTTATACATTTGGTGCAGGGGTTTTCAAGAAACAAGTAAAAGTATCCTAAAATAAAGCAGATCGAGTAGTTTAAAGAAAATATCACCTCATTTAAGAAAAATTTTGAAGTGAGTTGCCTTGGACTGGAATCAAATGAAATGATCTCATGTTGGCAGAATGTTGGTTTATTTTACCCAAGATGATGGATGCGCTAAACGCATGCACAAATATAGTTACACAGATTCAAACTGCGTCAATAAGTGGATAAAACTAAGTGTATACAGATACTCATACATTGTCCTATAGCTCTTCCAGGAATAACACAGAGGATTCATCGGTTCATCTTCCACTACACAGTGTAAACTATGGTATTCTGATATTAATTTTATCCCCCCATCTCACACACACACACACACACACACACACACACACACACAAATACACACATGCGTTTTTAGGCCATTGTTTATCTTGCATGGTGGCTCATCCTATAGATTCTCCTCCAGCTCTAAACAGAGACAGAGGCTGAACTTCCAAATATGACCGTCTCTTATAAAGAGAGCCAGCTATAAACCTGTGATTGGCCGGCTGAAATTGTCGCTTGCTTTGTTTTCAGTACTGATACACAGAATGGTACATAAAAAAGTGTTTGAACAATGAGACTGTTATTGTTTGAGAAGTATTTTACATGGATTTAATGAAGATCTGTATTTCAAAAGCAAATTTTTCGATTTTTGGCTAATCTAACACTACACGTTTGAAGGGAAATCCATAATATACTGTAATTAATATTATTCTTACTGTAGACTATAGAAACTATATATGCTGACCAATATCTTGGTCCAGGCTGATTATATAAGTTACTAAATCTCAGACAAAAATTATGCATAAAATAAAATACACACTTATTTCCACAGTGCACCTAAACAATATGTACTTTACATGTCCAGTTTTTTATCTTTATTTCACCACTGCACAAAATGAATATGAAAGGGACTTAAAGCTTGCGTGAGTGTGAGTTATGTAATCCCTCACACTCAATATCACATCTGCTGCTGTGGTAGTGAAAGTTACAATATACTTGCATGGCAAAAAAAATACATGTTCAGATTAACTGAGAAGTGAGAACCCCCATGTTGACTGTGATGATTACCTATATTATGAAAATGTCTTATCTAATCCGTTTAGCAAGAACTGCAGATAGATATGTTAACAGTCTCAAGCAATCAACTGTCCAGATTAAACTGTCGTCAGTGAAGTGCATTTAGAAATATGCATGTTTAAATGAGTGTTGCTCCCACAGTAATGCTAGTTTAACAGCATCAGTCGCCTGCTGTACGTGAGAGTGTGTTCTATAAATGTTTTGTAGGTGTGATCCAGTGCACCCAGTATAAACCAGTCCCAGACGAAGAGCCCAACTCCACTGACGTAGAAGAGACCCTGTTGAGAATAAAGAGGAATGACCCTGACCTGGTTGAAGTCAACCTCAACAACATCAGGGTACGTGTGCGTGTGTGTGTGTGTGTGTGTGTGTGTGTGTGTGTGTGTGCGTGCGTGTTTGTGTGTGCATATTCTGTTGTGTATAACGGGGGGATATGAGCTGCATTTTTAAACTCAAAAACAACAGGCTTTGATTTTGATTTATTTGTTTATTTATTATATGAAACATCTGTTACTCTATTAATTATAGTTTAATATTTAGTAGCCTCAGACGTGCAGTTAAGATAAATCCCGTTAACTGTAAATCACAGTTTAAGTGACTTAAATCATGCAAACAGAAACCTTTTGAAATAAAAACATGAACACTTCAATGAAAAAAAATCCTTTCGCTTTCTTGGATCCGAGAATAAGTGATGAATGAAACATATAAAATTTAATGACCTGTAATGTTTTGGTGTTTTTCTTAAACTAGAACATCCCCATCAAGACTCTGAAGGCGTATGCTGAGGCTCTGATGAAGAACACTGTGGTGGAGAGGTTTAGTATTGTAGGAACCAGGAGCAACGACCCTGTAGCATTTGTAAGTTACTATTGAAACATTAAAGTTCCCCTCCACTCAAATCAGTTTTTCTTCTTGTTCCTACAGTTGGATGTTTGAACTTCACTATGCAGAATGATGTATGTGCAGAGATTGACAATAGAAGAATGTTTTAACATTCATCTGCTGATAGTGGAAAGTTTCTCTGTGCTCACTGAAAATCTGATTTTAAGGGGCGGGGTCTACGAACATGATTTGGGACATCACAAATTATTTAGAAGTCAACCCTAGTCCAGTATGCAACTTATATGAAGCAGAAACTTGAAGCCACCAGCTCACATACACTGAGAATGGACCTTACAGTAAAGTGTGTCCAGCAGGAAAACCAAATTTGTATATTTGTAGAAAGCAATATTAAATGAGGTAGGAGTAGATAACTTTTTAAGAACCTTAATGTAATTTTTGCAGAAAAAAAACATCAGACACACATTGTTGGTCCAAGCAGGCTATATATCAAATCAAATCAAATCAAGTTTATTTGTATAGCCCTTTACAATAGCAAAGGTACCCAAAGTGCTTTACAACAGAGCCATGAAACAGTACATAACACATATATAACATACAAATACAATTTAAAGTGCTGCAGCACTGCAGGGTATTAAAAGCCTTCCAGAAATGCACAGAAAGGAGCAGATAAAAAGAGTACACCTAAGAGACAGTACTGTCCTATTCAGAATTAAAAGCTAATCTAAAAAAGTGGGTCTTAAGCTTCGATTTAAAAAGGCCGAGATCAGTAGTGGTACGAATGTCAGGGGGCAGTTTGTTCCACAGTGTAGGAGCAGCGACAGCAAAGAACGATCGCCCCACTGTTTAAGTCTGGACCTAGGGACTTCTAACAGAAGCTGACCTGAAGAGCGCAAGGCTCTGCCACAATTGCGAAAAGTTAAAATCTCGACAAGTAAGAGGGGCCGAGCCGTTAATGGTGTTAAAAACAAACAACAAAAGTTTAAAATCAATTCTAAAACGGACTATATATGTATTTATATATATTTTACCTTATTTATTTCTCCAGTATTCTGATGTCCAGGTCAAACAAGATAAATTAGTTTTTCATTTAATGGTCTGGATTAGTTTGACTGATCTGTGGGTTACACTGTTCACCGTATGATTCTATTATTAACACTTATGAATCTTTTTTATCTTAATGCAAATCCTCTTTTATAAAAAAATGATGCAGTAGGGTTTAGATCTTCCTAATAACTGGTGTTGCATATCATCCCTCTACCACTTCTCACTGTTTTACTATCCAATAAGACATTTAGCCCCACAAAGACACTTTATGTTCATGTATACCTCATTTTGGCAAAGCAGTGAGTGAATTAAAGACACAGTATGTGTTGTGTGTTTCCTCAGGCACTGGCAGAGATGTTGAAGGTGAACACGATGCTGAAGAGTCTGAACGTAGAGTCCAACTTCATTACAGGGATGGGAATCATGTCCCTGATAGAGTCACTGCAAAGTAACACCACACTACAGGAACTCAAGATTGACAATCAGGTACCAACTGCAGAGACTACATGCACACTTGTATATACGTACCATGCATAAAAATGTGTGTGGGTATGTGTGTCAGGTAGTGTACACAGACCATCTTCTGCCACTTCAGTCTAATGCCCTCTGGCTGCATTGTGATGTGTCATACTGCATAGTTGTACATGTGTGACTCACCGCTCGCTCATTAGTTCAACTTGTTCAGTGATTCAGAGACTTTTTTCTCCACTGCATCTCCCATCTTTCTCCTAGCTCCCTTTGCCATTTGACTCCATTCACTGATTGACTGAAATTATGTAAAACCCCCCAAAAAGTGTGTTACCCCCTGCCACTTCATCCTCTATTGCCAGGGAGATCAGCACCTTATCTGTAGTGCCACTCAGTTTGTGGAGAATCTCGCCTTTCACCTAACTTCTTTTATTTGCTTTTTAATTCATCTCTTGATCACCTCTTGTATCTCCTCCTTCACCCCTTTACTCCATGGACTCTCTCTCTCTCTCTCCCCTCTCTCTCTCTCTCACTCTCTCTCTCTCTCTCTCTCTCTCTCTCTCTCTCTTCCCCCCTTTCTCTCCAAACTCCAGAGCCAGCCTTTAGGCAACAAGGTGGAGATGGAGATAGCCAGCATGCTAGAGAAAAACACCACGCTGTTGAAGTTTGGATATCATTTCACCCAGCAGGGCCCGCGCCT
The DNA here is from genome assembly GCF_905237075.1 of Dicentrarchus labrax. Taxonomy (NCBI): domain Eukaryota; kingdom Metazoa; phylum Chordata; class Actinopteri; family Moronidae; genus Dicentrarchus; species Dicentrarchus labrax. The sequence goes on along the minus strand of NW_026136721.1, from coordinate 16,994,605 downwards.
CCGAGGCTCCAATGCCATGATGAACAACAACGACCTGGGTGGGTTACACACCACACACACACACACACACACACACACACACACACACACACACACACACACACACGCATTTAAAACAGATAAAAACACATATTTTAAACCTGCTCTGAGAAGCTGAATCTGGAACATGGCAAAAGTTCATGAACTGGACATAAACTGATATCATTTGTAATACATAATGTATTTGATGACTGATTCGCCTCACAGTGCTTTAGTTAGTTATGTAACTCATACACTTGAGTTTCAGTAGTGTTGCATTTGGCAGTATATGTTGTTACGTGCGTCAGTGCTGACACTTTATCTTCACTATATCTCCATGGGTTTCTACTTTAATCAGACTATAATAAAAGAACCAGAGTGATATCATCGGCCGGTAACTCAGTAGTACGGCCAGGAAGCCTCAGCCAATCAAAACAGCTGCTTCCTAAGTCATGACATCAACGCTAAGAAAAGAGTCTGTGCATGAGAGAGAGAGAACAAACTGAAACTGGTGGACGAAATGGTTCCTGCTATGCATATGCACACATTATTTCTCAGCTAAATTGTAACCACTTCATTAAATTAGTACTTGGTAAGTTTGTGTGTGAGTGTGTTTGCTCTTGAACATAATCTGAAAGCCAGTTTTAACTTAAGAGAGGGAGGTTAAGAGTGATGATGCCATTTTGGCTCCACCAAAGGTTAGTAGGCGATTTTGGATAAGTCCAGAATTATCATTACATTCAGACACGTTTTATGGGCTAATAGTTGTATTGTCTGCTTGTGTTGTCTCACAAACCACTTGAAGTTAAGTATATGTGTCATAAACTTGTCACAACGTTTTCCTCCCCCCTCGTCATCTTTAAGCCCGGGTCGTCAGGTCAGAGTCGGACGGCTCCTTCACCCTCACTCTGTCTGTCCCTGAGCTGGAGAGGGCCTTCGGGAAAAAGTTCAAGTCCAAGACTAAGTACAAAACAAAAAACCAAACAGAAATACAAACACCGCACTGTTTGGCCGCTCAGCCTTGCAACTCTTCTGGCAACATCACCTGGTTCTTGTCCAGACCACCGGAAAGCGCTGCCACCACCTGTTGTACTCCTCTAGGAGTAACTCTTGCTTCAGCATTTTTCATCTTCTCTTTTCATCTTCTAGTGAACTCGGGTTTGAAAACACCACTGACAGTGCCTCCCACATTTAGCTGTTGTTGCTCTCTAGTCCAGATCATAGTCAGAATATATTTTTGTTGCCATTATTTCTTGTAGTAGTCCAAGTCTGGAAAATTGAATAAATCAAAGAGTTCTCAACTTTTCCTCAACAGAAATAAAATAATGAAACGTAAATGTGATTGATGAAACCTGACATGAAATATTACTAAGTAATAAATAAAAGAAATAAGTAACCTGCACTTCTGAAATACAGAAGAAGAAAGAAGAAGCAGATAAAATTAACTTTCCAACTCAGTTTTTCGTCATATATTCTATGACTGAGCAAGACAACAGCATCCACTGGTTCTGGTTCGACAGAATGAAACTGCCCTCTTCTTTTGTTTGCTACAGTAGTTTTTGGGAGTGGCATCTCATTTTGGCTCCACTGTGAAGCTGCAGACTCCTTCATGGTCTTCTGTTGTATTCTGCGTCTGCATTCTGCGTTGTATTGTTGTTTCTCCTTGGCCTTTTTCCTAATTTTATCATTCCCTGCTCTTGGTCTGTTTCTACTGTTCCTGCATCATCCAAAGGCATTCAGCCTCCTCTGCTCAACCTCTGTCCTCTCTTGTTCTTACTTAAACACTGCTCTTATCCAAAGCTGGATTGTTAACCTGGCAAAGTGGACAACTGACCTGGGGCCCTAAACCCTCACTGACTCCAAATTCTCCAGGTTCACTGTGTGAAAATTTGATAAATTGCAGATTTGTTTGTTAATACTGTATGCACCATTAAATTACAGTATAAAGTGAAAGGATAGGGGCCTGAAAGGGCAATTGCGCTGATTTTACACACATGTCTGTTCACAGGTGTATGTGAAAAAAAGTTGTAAAACTCCAGATAGGTGCGCGAAAGCTGATACATTGCCTCAAGTGATGTCACTTGAGTCAACATCAGTTAAGTTTGAAAAAGAAGAGCTTACCAGATCTCTGTAGCCCACTCCTCATCCCTACTTGAGGCCAGCAGCTCGAGGTTAAATAACAGCTGTTGTGCTAGTATAAATGACCCGAATCTCCACCGAACTGTTGTTGCGTTACATTGTGGGTAATATAGGCACCGAGTTTGACATGGTAGAAGAATGCATGGATTCAAATTAATCTATCTAGTTCTACTGCGTCAATGTTTTTATTTAAATTGTCCACCATGAGTGAAACAATGTTATAGGAGTGCAATAATGACACGAAATAGTAAGCTTAACACAGGTGATACCAATAATACTGATTAGGGATCCGTTCCATTCAGGTCAATCAGAGTCATTGTGCTGCTATTGTCCATGTTGGCTCGCTGGAAAGGCTCTGCTACACTTAATGGAATGAGACTTTAATTAGTATCATTGGTAACACCTGTCATTACCCTACTGTTAGAGGGATAATCCAGCCCTGCTCTTATCAATGTCTTACCTTTTGTCTTATGTCGTTTTTTCCTTCAAGAGCTCCTGCTAAAGCCACTTGCTGCCACTCAAAGACAAAGTGCTGTAACTGTTAATCTCTCAGTCTGACCTTCTTTCAGTTGCCTCTTTGCTTTTCCTTATGTAATGCAAATAAGACCTTTGCTGTGCTTTAGCTGATGAACCACCTTCATGCATTTTGTTTCTCTAATTTGTTTCTTTCTTCTTTTTCCCCCCCTTCCTTCCTCCTTCCCTCTCATCATTTCACCTCTTTGTTCTTCATCTGTCATTCTCTCTCTTCTTCCCGTGTCTCTCCATCCACAGTAAGAAAGAGAAGGCTTGAGGGAGGACCCATCTTCCCCAAGTGTCGGACGAATGTGTAGAAACCAGGGCTACCCTCAACCCTCTGCTCCCTTTCGACCTCTGCCATCTTTCCAAACCCTGTCTCGTCACCCTCTTCAGCCTCACAGCCTCCGATGGCCCACACAAAAGACCATGCCCACCATTGTCAGATTCAGAGGCGATCTCTGAACTCTTTCTACCTTCCAGACTCGTTTTTTTAGTAGATATTAAAGGATCCAATGGCATTACTAAGCAGTGTCCTGAGCTTCCAGTGCATGTATAAGGTGAGATAGCGTGCTTATTTTTTGTGCACTACAGTTTGAATTTTAAGGGTTGTTTTGGGCTCCAGGCTTGAACATTTGCTGTAGAACTTTGTACAAACTAACCAGACAAGCTTACTTTGTCATCATGAATCCTTTGGTATCTCCTCTAGTGTCTAGATTCCTTAATAAGAGGGGGCTAGAGGTCTGATTTTCAATGAGGACCCATTGAAAAGTGACAGGACACTTTTAGCAATCCCTTTTTCTGTTGATGAGTTGAATGAATTCTAATTATCATTATTATTATTATTATTATTATGCTGTAAATGAGTTGTGCTGTCAATACTGTTGTTCCAAAAAGTTTCTGATGTTGCTCTAAGGTCGACATACAAGGTATTTTCTAATAATTATACACAAAAGCCACTGTCCCATTTAAATTTTATAGAGCTAAAACCTGTCCTTTTTTCCTGTTCAGTCTAAACAGTATTTAAGTGACTCACACTCCGCAGATACTAAGCTATACAGATTCTTCAGTAATGGACAGATAGATTTATAAACCTGGCTACTGTGAGATTTGTCGCTATATATATATAGAATATATTTATTTGTGACAGACCCGGGAAAGAGTCCTAAGTCATTCAAATACTTGACATTACTTGGATTGATTGTGCTGGATAGTGCACTATCGTGTAAAAATGCTTTTGTAAATGAAAATGTACACTCTACATTGTTACATCATCCAGCATTCATATTACCGGTCCCTGCAGAGCATTGCTGCCAGCTGGGAATGGGAACTGTAATTCAGGTTTTATTTAGATATGCTACGAACCCACTGTAAAATACCCTACCAACACCATCTTGTTATATAGAATTTATTGTCTACAGTACTATAATAACCCAATGTTACTGCAAGTATTCGAATGTACTTCTGTTACACTTTCAACCAGGTCTTGTTTGTCGATTGTTTGTGTTTGTTTATTTTTATTTACTGGAGCTAAATTGTGTGGTTTAATATGAAATGGGTGGTACTGTTGACTTACTGTGTATTACAGGTTTCACATTAATGCCTCAATCCAGGTCTGGAGTATTTCAGTAATGCGTGGTAGACACAGATTTAGAAACGCAGGAAACCTCTAACGTGTTTTCAGCTGTCATATTACATAGATTCATTTTACAGAATTAAAACAAATGTTAACAGACTCTTTGCAGTTTCAAAATACTTGTTAGCTGTGACGGGTCTTAAATCAGATGAATCAATCCATCGCTGAACATCTGAAATATCACACTCTGATCCTGGATTGATCGTTTCAGAGTTCATAATGTTCCTTTCATCAAGGGCAAAACATGACCTGTTTACCTCCAACTCTCATGTTGGTAATGATAAACACTGCTGTATATTGTGCAGCACTTTCTTCTAACTTTAAATTTAACAGCACAGTGAGAAAAAGAAGGCTTAGCTGCTATCTTACCAGGAACTAGAGCTAATATGTTGCTGTCTGGAAATAAAACAGCTCCAGTAAAAAATGACAGGAAATGGTCTGCACTCTTGTTTCTGTGTAATGGCTCAAGATGAAATGGGTCAGTAATTCCTGCTTAAAGAAACTATTTAAACTACCAGCTGCAGACTCAAAAGTAAAACTGACCCTCGTGTACCATCCATGTTTCCTTGATGTCAACAACAGTGCCCAATACTGACGCTCAGAGGTCAAAATGACTGCATGTTTAAGGGTTAGATAACTCATTTAATGTTATTTAATATCACTGCTTCGTTACTTTGTCGTCAGTGCCGTGGGTGTTGTTCAACACATGGTAATTATGGATGTAAACATTTCTAAAACAGGAAGTAATTGAGTGCTAAAGGTAAAAGAGGATGAGGACTCCTGCCACTCAGTCTTCCTGTGTCCTGGTCTTTTCTCCTGTCTCGTGTTTTCTGATATTTTAGTGCTTGACTCTGTTTTGTTAGATAGTTCACCTATTTTGGTTGAATTTTTGTTTATGAAATAAATAAAGCTTGAAAACAACATTTGCACAGTGTCTTTGTTCTCTAACTTACATTGCATTTTGTTGTATAGTTACTTGGATACTCCCATATAAAGACAACAGTGACACTCTGAGGCAAAATGGAAGAAATGCACCAAGTCAGTTCAGTTGGACTATCCCTCTCTCCCTATATTGCCCTCTGCAGACCAATAGCAGTGCTACACTTCTGCTGACTGTAGTAAAGCTACAAATGCAGTGATCAGAACCTGCATTTGCATAATTCTTTTAATTTCATTTAATGTTGTTTCCAGTGAGGAAAAAAAAAATATATATATATCACAGCTCATATATTGTGTGAAAATAGGCACTGGTACGAAGCAGATTTTCATTGCTGCAAAGGGGGGCTAAAAGCAAAAATACAGAACACATGCAAAATTATGTAGCCTATTACAATTACTATAGGGTCTCAAAGATTAGCCTTACCACCTATATGACACAATAACAGCAAAAACTCTTTATAACCTAAATATTTGCTGTCTGCAGGGGCATTACATTTTATTGAGTTATAGATTGTATTCTGTTGTTCCTGTTATTTTGTCCATCCTGGTACAGTGAAAAACTCACAAATTATTAACTTATTATCTATCTAGTACCCCATTAATGTTTCATTAATATGGCAGGATTTCTGTAGCCTTTTCTTAAACCAGTTAGCACCAATTAGACACAATTATGTTTGATTGAGAAATATTTTCCCCCTTTACCTAAGTGTAATTTTCTTTATTTTTAAAAAAATATGTCTTAAACAAAAAATTATTGTAAATGAACATCTTATAAAATTCTCCAAACCTTTGGGGTATATGGTTAAATTTTCCCCCCAGAATGACATTTTGACTTATCGTAGGTGTTGTTTTTAAGAATTAGCACATTCTACATGTGAGTTTACAAATAACAGAGTAAGGGAAGAAGAACAGTATGTTGGCACCTGCCGTTTCCCTGTCTGCTTTAAAGCCAACCTCACATCGCAGAGAACAGAAGATGACACGTTTTTAATGTCTGTGAACAAGGTTTTAAGTTTTTATTGAATCTCAGGCAGAAACATACATGATAATCCTTTATTGCTCATGGCATTCCATGTCACCCTCAGCAAATCAATCACTCCTAAACCAACAGTAAGTAGAACAGAATAAAGCATTGCTTCATGTCTTCTGGTTTTGCTGTGTAACTAAATCAGTAGCCAAACTGTAGCATTCAGTTCACTGTGTGTGTGTGTGTGTGTGTGTGTGTGTGTGTGTATTGCAGGGTGGTCTCGTTCTCACAAATCTTTACACAATGCAAAATCCAGACTTGTAGTCCACTTTCCAGTTAATACTGCTATAGCTTAAAAATCACGAATACATATGTCTTATTTATTCATATAGTCATTCAGTACTCTCTCCGTAGTAGTAGTAGATCCTGATAGTAATAGTATATATACTGTAAGTTCTGGTTTTATGGCTGAAAGCTTAAGGTTTTGGCTGTATGGACGGCTACACGGTCATTCTTCATCAAAACAACGAGACAACAAAAAAAGAAAACCCTGCAAACCTGTAAATGAAATTTCCTGAATGCATACATATCATTTTTTTTTATTACTAATATTATTAACGGTTATATTGACATGGTAGTGAAAACACACTCAAACTTAGGAGTTATTGCCATAATATTTTTTGCATGATAAAGAAGAGGATAAAAGGGGCAGAGGGGGGTGAGTTGGTACATATTCACACAACAAACTCCAGACAAATGGCATGCAAGACGCAAGAAGGAGACGCACTGAACAGGGGAATAGAAACATTTTTAAACACTACACTACATGAATGTCATTACACTTTGATGTTGGCCATTGGGGGCAGTGTGGAGGGGAGATAGACAACAGGTCTGACAGAGAATGTGTCACACTGTGTGCAAAAAGTTTTACATAAATTCCAGACATGGTCGAACACAAAACAGTAGCTTTAGGAGCACACAACAGTAGTCTTTAAGTTTCCTTTTTAAAATATGGCTTATCAAGTTATCACATTTTTTTTTTATTTTAGAGACAGACACACAGTTAGTATAATAATTTCATATATTGTTTTATGATTCTTTGCCCACCTTGAGGCCTGTAATGTATTCATTTCTATATGTACAAATTGAGTGAACAGGGATGTTATTTTTCGGGGCTGCGAGAGAGCTCTGCAGCTGTCACAGAGGAGAGAAAAAGGGAGTTTAAAACATTTCAGACTAGAAGGATAAACAATCTAACATTGTGTTTTTAGCCCCTCTGCTTGCTGCTAGCTTCATTATAGTGTAACATAGCTAACGTCAACATCAGTCAAGCTAACGTTCACCTGGCCACTCGACCTAGCTTAGTCTAATGGCTACATTGCACATCTGATTCATTTCACCACCATAAAACTTTGATTTGTCTCCATAGGACCGCACCGAATTAAACTTCATTTAACGTACTTACAGAGCAAAGTTCATATCTGTCATGTGCATGGGGGAAAAAAAACCCTGAAGCCAACTTTGTGAATGTAGCCTATGAACTAAGCTAGAAAAACGTTAGCTCTAGCTAACGAGCTAGCCTACTTCTTCAGCATGTCTTGCAGCGGGCCCGGCAGGTATTTCATCACTGTGTCCATGATGCTCTCCTCTTCCTCCTCGTCACCGCAGCCGGCTGGCACGGCCTTCTTGGGTCGAGTCAAGCTGCCGGCCGCTGTCTCCTCTGCGGCGGCTGCTGCCTCGGCCTCAGCTTCCTCGCGCTTTTTCAAGCCGTACTGGTGGTCAAAAAAACGAATAATCACAAGACTTAACATTACATTAACACAAATGGTATCTGTGCATTTACTGTAAACTGTGCGTGTGGGCTGGAACTGCTTATTTTTACGTCCACTGCTCCAGTTGTTCTGAAAATACACAAACTTATGTACGTAACTCAACTGACATAACAAAGTGACTTACTTTAACTTAAACCAACCACTTATGATCTCTTCCTCAACCTAACCAAGTAGTTTTGGAGCCTAAACCTAAACAAAGTGTGTCAGGGTCAGCCACGTTTATTATTGTTACCACGACCATGAAGGTCACTGGACTTTCCTGCACACCCAGAACTCCAGGGAGTGTGTATTTTCAGAAAACAAGGCCTTCGGAGCAGTGGGCTTCTCCTTTCGGGATAACAGGCTGTTGGACAAATGACCTTTCGGTCCAATGGGACATTTTTCGGACTATTGGGGTTTCTGAATAACGTGACGTCGCAATAATGGGCAGTCACCGTCTGCTGGATGTGTAAACAGATGCCCACATGTTTCAGCTATATGTATCAACCTGTAAGGCAATAATATTTCAGAGGTCTGTGTTTTCCCCCGAACTGGATACAGTTTTCCGAGACTGGTTCCAAAGAAAGCTCTTCAGTGTGGGACACTGATGAGCCCACAGGCACATTTTAGTCCTTCTCTTGATAAGCCTGCTCGCTGCCTGCATATGAATAACAGGAGAATAATATAGCTGGTCATGTCTTTCAAATGTCTATTACGAAGAGTAATTCCTAAATCTCATTTCTTTTGTGATAGTTGCTTCCTGGGTCCAAGTGTGTCACATGACCTGCAGTCTCCACTATGCCAGAATCAGTGTGCTGTATGTCCTACCGCTGTTCCCTTGATGTTCTTTTAACTTGTTGTGGAGTTTTTCTCCCCCTCCCCGAGAGGCCAAAAACATCTATTATGGCAGCTTCAAGCACTGAGTCCTTACTTGAAAGGCTCGACACCAACTTGCACTGAGCCCACGGCTTTGCTTGTAGCCTTGCACCATATGCATGCGGTGTAATACAGATCGATGTGTGTGTGTGTCTGTGTGTGTGTGAAAGGAAGCACCAAGTCAGATATATCTGCGGTTTCAGGAAAGGGACAGTTGCAATTATACGTCACAAGTTGGAAACATGTAATTACGATAACTCCAATACATAATTACGGTATAATGAACATCCTACTGCTACTCATTCATCCTATTGAAAAATGTCTCACCCATCATGGGAGCCTCTTTCCTTTTTTTGTGTTTTGAACAGCTGCTAACCCTTCATATTCATCTTTCTCTTTATCTTGGTCTTGTCTGTGCCTTTCAGCAGAGCAATATTTTTGGAATATGTCAAAAACAGAGTAGCTGTCTTGGGTGCTGCTTTTCAGTGTGCACACTATGACAGTGCATGTCAAACTCTTCTGTATGTGTTTGTCTGACAAAAGCACACAACAAAAATCACACCAGCTTTTAAAACTGTTGCTACCAAAGCTGCACTGAAACTTGTGAAGTTCATTCTTTCCTCATTACACAGGTAGAACCTGAAAGAGAATATAAGACTGTTTTTTAACCATAATATAAGATTGCTGTCAGTGACGTTTCCCATCAACTGGATGGAACAACTTTATACACTAATTGCGTCATTTGTTATACTCATTAAATATCTTGCAGTATCTGCCACAACAGAATAAAGCTGTGAAGGGAACTGACAGAAACCTTAGGTAACAAGCACTTCGGGAGTTGTTCCTCACTCTTTGTTCTCCTGTGGGAGAACTTAAGAAGAATAGAGGAGGTGAGGAGCCAGGGGAGGAGTGCCGCACTTCATCCCGCTGATTCACAGTATTCCCCTCAGACCTGCCCCACCCACAGACTGCCTGTCTTCCTCACTGTCTCTGCAGTGAAGTGGTTACACTGCAGCCTTTACCATCACAGCAGCCTCACATTCGTGGAGAAGGGAACTTAAAGCGAGCACTGTCTGAGTATGAACTTAACACTGGCTGCAGCTGTGCTCAAAGCAAACAATACACATTCCACTAATGCTGATTCAGAATTCAAAAGTAATTACTGGATGTTGTTTGTTGTTGTTTAGACAGAAATTCCTTAACAACAGCTTTGCAACGCAGAAATATCAGATGGTACATTTAGCGCCCTGTTGTACCTAAAGTATTTACTGAAGAAGACTTTGTGTAAAAAGGTTGTCTTGAATTGCAGTTTGCATTTCTAAAGCACTCCTCTTCCTGACCCACCCATTTCTGTCTAAACATTCAAAATGTATTCTTCTTCTTAATCAAGGCTCCATAGTTTGTTCTACTTCTCTTATCGCCGTCCAAATCCTTCCTGATGTTCCACTGATCTATTTTATAATCTCAGAAGAAGTTAAAAATAACATAAAAGCAAACAAAAATAGTGTAATTTTCAGACATAGGTCAGTTTTGCTGTCATGCAGACAAGATGTGAAACCTTTAGAAGATGAAGTTTTTACTGTTTTCTTTCTCTCTGTTTGGCTTTCACATTTCTGTTAGCATTCAGTGTGAGAAAATTAATCTGAAATGTGTTTTCTAGTTCCTCACACTCATAGACTGACAGACTTGGGTTCTTGTGTTGGGTTAATGAGGATATTTCATTTTGTCACTGTCATCATACCTTATCCCTGATGCCTTGCCTCATGCTTTCCCTCTCAGCCTCCATCTTGGCATATTTGGCCTTCCTCTCCTCCTCCTGCTGCCTCAGCGCCTCCTGTCGCTCTTCCTCTTTCTTTGCTGCATCGGGGTCTTCCTCCTTCTCCTCCCCACCCAGCATCTTACCCACATCAGGAGGACCTCCTGAGAAAGAGGGAGAGAGAGAGAGAGAGAGAGAGAGAGAGAGAGAGAGAGAGAGAAAGAGAAAGAAATACATTAGACATGTTAAAATCCCTCAGTTGCCTCATTCGTTAATCGTTATTTTGCTTAATATATCCACAGTTTTGTATGTGTATAAAACAACCTTTATTACAACCTGTTACTTAAACAACCCAGTTTCCTTGTTAATCAAGTTAAAACTATTTATATGTTGTAATATAATCTCCTTTGTGTGGTTTTTTTAGTCATTTGGATTAGGATACATTGGGAGGACCTAGGGCTCCTCATCTGACATTCATTGTATTCCTGTGGCGTTCTGCTGATGTTGCTGCCCTAGTCAGATAATTGCTGACCTCTGTCACTGATGACAATACAGTGACAGTACTCTAGCACTACATCTCCATAACAACAGTGATACAGGAATATCAGTATATTGATTTGGAAACAGGTCTACTTGTTTTCGTAATGTTCTCTTACTTATGATCCAATTATTTTTGTTAGACTCATTGAAAACGAGTCTTATACTTATTATTACTTACTGTACGTTTTGTATTTAACCTTTTGGATATCTGCTCCCTTTTAACTATTTCATTTTGCAATATTCTGGTGATGGTAACAAAGCTTTTCACTGCACATTCTACTATGTGACGAATACAATTTGGATTTGATGTTATCTCTTTTTAAATATCTTTCCAAAGCCTCCACCCTGTTGACAGGCTGATAGGAGACACTCCATACTGGGTACATGCCCAGTGTCCCCTCTGCTACCTGCATAACACCAGAAGTGACCTATTGCTGCTATCGTTCATGCATGCAAAACAAATGGCTTCCAGTGTCATTGCCAAGACTGCCATGAGTCCAGTCCAGATTCTCCAATGCAGCACAACTAGGAAACCAAACATTTTACTTAATATCTATTTCACATTTTAGTTGTTCCTAAGTGAGTGTTAGGTCATTAAAACCCCAGAACCTCCAGAAGCAATACTGAAGACCTTGGTCCTATCTCAATGGTAGCTACGGAGCTACAGCCATAATGGTTAGAGGTAGGTAACCACAGTAGGTTTAACAACAGTGCTGGGTGGTCCTATAGCTGTAGAAACGGTTTAAATATTCCCACTGCCATGTTATCAGAGGGAGGGATAATGGATCATGCTGTGTGTCAAACAGTTTGTGTATTCAAATGATCAGAATAAGCAATATGTAGTGTTTACAATACTTTTCTTACACTGAAATAATACAGACAGATTGCCTAGTGGAGACTGTATAATAAGTAGAGAGCACTGAGTAGACAGTATGGATATGAGTTTTGACTATTATACAACTAGGCACAAGCCCTGGAATATGTCATACACAAGCCTTCTTACTGTCCCTGTAGGAGTTGTACATCCCATGAACTAATGCCTCGTGATACCAAGGCAGAAAAATGCTGAGTGTTGCAAATAATAAAAGAAACGAGGGAAACCTGTCACCAAGCATCAACAGAAAATAAAAAGATGAGGAGAAAAGCCAGTGGTCTGAACGGTCTGGGCTAAGGCAGGAGCAGATAAGTAGTGAGGAGGAGGGAAAAGAAGAAAGAAGGACAAGGGAGATAGGGATATACTGCTGAATATTGTGACAAAACAAGACATATTTAGAAAAACAAGGAGCATGAGGAGAGAGAGAGGATCTGTCAGAAACTATTGAGTCCAATTAGCTGAGCTGTTCCAGTTAGTGGGATTACCCAGCAGTTTCTGTAGAACCGATGAGAGAGAGAGAGGGAGAGTGACGAGAAGAAAGGGACAAATTGAAGGGAGGGGAAGAGAAGAGGGGAGAAATTAGGTGTAAAGGAAAGGATGAAAGGGAGAGTTAGAATGGAAAGAGGAGGAGGAGGATAAAGTGTGAGGCAGACAAGGGGCATCTGAGGAGAGAAACGCACGCAACAAAGAAATAAAGACTGAGTTCTCCTTCAGTCTGCAGCTGCCCCCCGGTATAGTTAGTATTTCGAGTCATCAGTGTAAAAAAACAAAAAACGAACTGCAGCAAAATGCAGAGAGATTTAAAGACAGGAGAGACAGAGGAGAGGAAGTGGGAGTGGATGAGTGCAAGAGCAATGAAGGAGAAAATGAAAGCGGAAAAAGAAGGAAAAAAAACATTAGGAAAACTGCAGGCTATAAAAAAGAGAATGAGATTTGTACAATTACAAGTTCTGGAGCTCTTTTCCGGGGGGCTATGCAACACTGGAACATCATTTTCAAACCAATGAACAGTCTTAATAGTTAAAGAAGCAAAGTAGGTATAAGGAGGATGCATTATTTACATTTATATATTTCAACTATATTAGAATCTTATTTTTTTTGATAAGAGAGCTGATCTGAAGAAGGAGCAGATAACATCGGTTTAATCTTAAATTCATACTATTTCTTACTATACTATTTCCTGTTTAAAAGATATTGACTGAAAGACCACGAAGCCACAAAATAATGATGTGATAAGTTAGTTTCAGATAAGTGGCTGCTGAGCTATTACCCCTATAAACAGTGCTTGTATACACCTGGTTTTATCCTTTTTTAGTTAATTCTTTTTTCAGTCTACGATAATGTCAAGGAGTTGTTTTTTTTATTTTCAATGTTTTAATTATTAAAAGTAGGGGGAAAGGAAATATCAGAAATACTACTTGCAGATGGCTAGAGGGGCGTGTTGGTGTTTGATTGATAACAGCTGGCAGGCTGTAGCTCCGGCAGGAGGAGATAGACTAAGTAAACAATCTTGAATTGTGGAATTGGGATGGGCAAACAGTTAGACGTCGGCGTTATACAATAGGTTAGGTATTTGCACCCGGAGGTAGATTTGGTTTGCAGTAAAAGTACAGAAGAGTAAACATCACACCAACATCCAACCGGACCTAAATGACATTTGCAGGTACATTTGTTTACATGCTGTTAAAGGTGCTGCAGCTGAGCAGCTAATTAGCCACCTATCCTTCAAACTGATGTTAGTTCAACAAGCTAAGGTTCAGGACAAGACGTTCCACGCAATTTCAATTAACTTGCGTGGAAACTATTCAAAATATCTAAAAATAGTTTTTATGCTCAGCTGAGGTGGAAAAGTTGGTGTATCATTACAATCAAAAAGCCAAAAAGTGCAGTGGAAGGAGATGAGCAAATGAATGATGCACATGAAATGTGTGACCTAAATGTCAATTGCAGCTTCACTGAGCAGCAGATAACATCAGACCTGTGTGAAATCAATAGTTTGTAATACACAGCTTAAGAATGGAGACAGAAAGCATGATAGCCAAAATGGCTGAAGAAACAAAGAAAATGGCCACCAACAGGAGTTTTATATTTAGCAACAACCAGTGCAGTTTACACTGCTGAACAGGCCACACTCTCTCTCTGGGAATTGCAGAAAACACCACAGCAATGAGGGCTCAGCACCAAAGATGGAAACTGAATAGAAAATAAATCAAACCGAAGTTCATTCATATTACTGAGCAACTTAGATGTAAGTGAAGGAGACAGAGACAGATTAGAAAGAAATTCAGAGAGAAAGAGAGAAATCCAAAGTAAACTGAGGTATTGCTGTATCAGCATTTGATGAACAGCACAGAACAGCTGACATAGCAATATCTGCCTGACCATGATACACTATCTTAGCTCTCTTACAGGTGTGTGTATGTGTGAGACATTGTAAGAAAGAGAGGGATGACTGGAGCTAAAGTGCATATACAGTGACACAGTGAGTGTCCCTATATGCACATGCAGATATAAATAATTGCTCAGTTCCATTTTAGGCTCTCATGCATGAGTGCTTGTGTGGCTGAGCAATTACTTTTCATGTGCGTGTGTGTAGAGCGTGCAGATTACAGTACGTGTTAAAAATGTACATGCATGTACTGTATAAGCCTGTGGATGCACATTGTGTATGCAAGACATCTGCTGTGACTTTGCATTAGCGATAACATCTACATGCTAACAGTGTTTGAGATAGTGGCTCATATGCCAGTTCAAGTGTTAGTGTGTTTAATCAGCACTCATCCTGCATCCATACATACTGTATAGAGTCAATTTTCTTAATCTTAATTGGATTGATAGGAGTCTATTTCCTATCAGCTGCTGAAACAAGCAAACACCGCAACAGGAATTAGAATTGGACCAAATAAGAATCAGTGTTTTTGCATCTGAGAAATAGATTCTTATTTACTGATACACCTTATTCTTTGATTTAGTCAGTAAAACAATGAGCTTGTACATACTGTAAATTTCCAAAATTAAACTTTAAATATTCACCAACATCAAAATCCTCAGAGCCACCATAAGAGCTTATCTGGCACACTGCGAACAGGAATCAGGATCAGCTTATGATCTACCTGAATATCTTCTACAGAGTCCGTGTAAACACTGCTATTGAGTCCTGTAAGTGGAGCAATGACTCACAACCAGCTAAGCCTCATTGTCAAAAGATTCCCTTACCATGCACAGCCCAGAAAAAGCCCTCCAGTACCTCTTTTAACTACATTGTGCCAAACCAAACCAAACTTGGTCTGGTTTCACAAAATCTTATTAGCACATTCAGATTGTCTTTGCTCAAATGTAAAAAAACAAAAACAAAACAGGATCCTGGAAGACAAAGACCTGAGTCATATTGAGCTACATATGATTCTGGCTGCTGCTTTTTTGAGCCATTTTAGAGATACAGCGATGTCCTTTCTAACCAGAATAATTCTATTAAGCTCTCAGGCATCACATACGCTGCATTGAGCTATGTTTTTGAGTGTCTCTACACTTTATCTCTGCATATTGTATAAGGTTGTAGTGGTTGTCAGAATGACAATCAGTATATAAGCTGATAAATGCCTGTAATAGAAAGACAGGTTGGACTGTCAACATCAGCAATGACAAAGAAGCACTTCGTATAGAAATTCTCAATCATGCCAATCCAAAGGCAGTTTTTACATATATTTGTAAGGATCACAAATTAATTTGTTATCTCAACATTACCAAACTGGTTTTCACATAATAGGGGGTTATTTTTTTTGTTATCTTAAGAAAATAAAAAGGCAGATTTGTCAAGATAAGGAGATAATTTATCACTAGAAAACGACTTTCGTTTTCTCAAGATCAAGATAATTATGGAAAATTCTAAAATGAGTGTCTGGTTAATTTAGTTAAGGCTAGTCTTCTCCTTAAAGGACCAGTGTGTAGGATTTATTGGCATCTAGTGGTGAACTAGCAGAATGCAACCAACTGAACACTGCTCGCGTCTGTATTCGACGACCTGAGAATGAGAACGGACTGGGAAGTGTGTAGGAGAAACTACGGTGGCTGCAAAACGTTAAAGGTCGTATGTCCAGCTAATGTTTGGTTTGTCAGTTCAGGGGAAACATGGCGGATCAACATGGCAGACTTCATGGAAGGCGACCCGCTGCGTCGGTAGATAAAAAACCTCTCATTCTAAGGTAAACTAAAACACAACTCCTATATTCAGGTGATTATACACTAATGAAAACATACCTTTGAATATTATATTCCATTTCTGCCAATAATTGCTGGGCTAAATGTTACACACTGGACCTTTAAATGAGTAGGACTCGTCTGAACATTATCTCTAACAGAAAGACACAATGTGATTTCTGACCTTGATTGAAGTAGGTCAACAGTCTGATGCGTTGATCAATAATGGGCACTCCTTGATCTGACATTTTCAGCTTAAATCAGTTGCTACAGTTGTCAAGACGCCATCTATGCATGCTGACATGGCAGTCCTGATCTCTAAAGAACATTATATATAGTAAGAGGAAACAGCCTTTTCGTAGTTTTTTCTCCAGCTCCCAAAGACTCCTGTGGCAAAAAATCTCCTTCTAACTTTGCCAACAGATGTACAGTAATTCTGTGATTCTTTTCTCGATACATGGACATTGCTTCACTGCTTAGATAAAAGGTGTCATCTCTCTAATCCTTCCCTTCTGAAGCTTCTTTGCAAAATCTTTGTTAAATCCAAAGTCTTGAGGGAAAGAAGGAAAGAAGACTAACCTTAGCTAACTCTCCCAGTGCTTGAACTTTTGACAGCATCAGATAAACAGTACTTATCTATTCTTTTCCTCACTCAAGGTTCTCAAGCAAATCCCTCTCTAAATCCAAAGTGTGGTGGGAAAGCGGTTGGGTATTAAGATCTAGGTTTGGCCTTCAGGCCAGAAACAATTGTCTTAACACAGCTTATTTAACAGCAGAAAAAATGTGGCAGAGGAGAAATTGGAAGTAAAAAAAGGATAAAGTGTGCTCACTGTTGTTCCACTTCATAATTGGTGGCAGTTATGCTTTGAGTTCGTTTAAATTTCCCTGAGGTGAAGCAGCTTTGTACAGTGTATCGAGCAGGACTCAAAGTGAGGCAGCTTTATTTTTCACTGGGATTTTATTCACAAATGCAAACCCGCCCTCTTGACCCACAGTTAGGTTGTTGTCTTAAACTCAAAGTGAAAGGAAAGTTAAGTGTGTGGGTGCAACTACATTTTTCTGCCACATGCAATCACACATTTCTCTCTAAGATACTAAGACTTACTTAGTTTAAAGATACATGACACTAAAATTTGTGAGTTGCTGTTATTTCAATGTGTCAGATTTAATTTGCAGCCAAACTGAATCCTTGATTTTTATAGTATTTATGTTTTTTACATTTAGGAAACCTAATTAATAAAGGGATTGAAAGGGATTTTAATTCAATAAGTGTATTGGACCCGAATCTAGTTCTTGTTCTGACTGGACAAATGTAGCATTATCATCTGCATACTGCAGCTCCATCATGGAAAAGCTTGGTCTTGGATTTTATTCAGTCGACACTGAATCAGCATTTCATCCTTTCTGTACAAAATTTGAATACTAGGTGGCAGGGACTTGCAAACAACATGAAAACAGCTGTAATTAAAATAGAGTGGCAGCAATTCCCGTTTCACCACAAAAACTTGATAGCTAGCTCACCACTGCTGCTGCTGTATAGTTGCTGACATGTGGTCATGAAGAGTTCTCAAAATTCTGACACACAGGATTTGTCAGGACAAAGTCTGTTGCACAGACAGCTTCCTGTTTCCATTGTTGTTTTTTGGCAGTTCCTTAATGCCAGTGTCACTGTTATCTAACCAGTACTGGTTTCTTCCTATAGTTGCTGACACCTCAGCTATAAGTTACAGAGTATCTCAACAGTTCACAGGCTGCTCAGAGGAGGGAGCTTCTGTCTAATATGCATTATAGAGCGAATAAGACCATTGTCAATCCAGCAACTATCAACACTTGTCATTGCTTTGGTGATGTATATAACACTGCTTTCACATTGCCAATTTTTGACCTAGGCTGCATGTCTTCTTTCTCTGCAGGATTCACTCCCTATCTAGAGACTGACTATTGTCTACGGGCGACAGGCAGGGTGGTAAACATGTCTTAATCAAATGCATCATCATTTAATCTAGTGTTGGTCAGATTTGCACTGCTAGTGGCGAGCTTTAAAGGTACCCTGTGGGTGTTTTAATCACTAGATGGTGGTGGTAACATGCAAAGAAACATAGCAATGCACCAACAAGGGCGGGGAAGAAGAAGACCGCAAGCTATTGAACATGGATATAACCAGTGCCTTAATCGGATACGATTTGGTTACTCTCTAATCTTTTGCCTTGTGTAGCGCCTCCTTGAGGTCAAAATTTCCACAATATCTATGTTTTATGTGATGAATTTAAGAGTCGCGTCCTGTAGTTGCAGTAAGTGTTTATCAGCATTTTTTTTTCCTTTGCTGTCGGAGCAGGTGCAAAAGATATTCCCTCATTTGCTGTTTAAATGGTGGTAGAGAGCTCTGTCCATCAGGTCAATCCAAAATATCCCATAGGTGTTCAGTTGGGTTGAGATCTGTTGACACATATGATTCATTCCTGGTCACACTCATCCAACCATCCTGGAAGAGACCACTCTCATCAGGATATAAATGTTTCATTATGGGATGAAGGTGATCACTCAAAACAACTTTGTATTGATTTGCAGTGACCCTTCCCTCCACAGGGACAAATGGAGCCCAACCACGACAGCAAAATGCCCCTCACAGCATAACAGAGCCACTGGATCAAATTTTCTTGGTGTATGTGCACGCACCTCCGCATCTCTGTAGACCTAATGCCTATGGTTTTTGAACTCTCAAATGTGAATTCATCTTTATGTTTAAGGGTTAAAGCAGTGCAACCCTGCTATGATATCCCTGTGACATAATCAGAATCAATTGGGTCTGCTCAGCATTTTTACACATTACCACAGAGCATGATTAGATGTTACTATAATTGCTCAACTCTTCCATGCAGTGGACCTGTGTGGAAGCATTCACATTCATTATTTTTCTCCACTCATTTATTGAGGTTTTTCCTTCAATTTGTTTAAAAGAAAACTTTCATGTGAATGTAATATACACCTGGTCTCTCTCTCTCTCTCTCTCTCTCTCTCTCTCTCTCTCTCTCTCTCTCCTCTCTTTCTTTGTCAGTTTCTCTCACCCTTCATGACTTACTGTAAATGGCTGAATGCATTATATACAGAGTGTGGCCATAAATTGTGTGCAGAACACATGCTGCTACTCTAGGAGGAGCTCAAGGTCAAGTTGATAAATTCAATTTGATTTGCTGCAGTAATGCAAAGGAAGAAGATGGGGAAGTGTGTGTGTGTGTGTGTGTGTGTGTGTGTGTGTGTGTGTGTGTGTGTGTGTGTGTGATTGTGTGTGTCCCAGCGGTAACCCTGCAGACCAATCAAGCTATCAGACCGTTTTCCCTCAGCCAATCATATTAGAGTGCTGCTAAATGTGATTATCTGTACTTTGAGGGGACAAGGTGAGGGAAGAACATCTCAAGGTGTCTTCTGTTTTCATTTCAAAAACACGTTAAAGGTTTTGACAGCACACGCATGTTAAAACACATGGGAGCTGTAGTATCTGAATGCAAGGCAGAAAACTGTTCATTAAAATGAAGGGGTGTTCTTATTTTCTTGGAAGAAAACCAATATACCGCCAGTTTATTTACAATATAAAAATGTATATATATATAATTTCCTATAATCTATAGCTAGGCACTGTAGTTTTTTAGTAAACCTTTATCAAACAGGAGTAAACTGTATTTGTTGGGGACTATTTTCAGCTGTGGATTAATACACATTTGATGCACTACTGAGTACAGCAGCAGGATAGTGTGTGTAGGATTGACTCAAAGTAAACAATAGAGTGTATGTTCATTATAATTAAGGAGTATGTTTTGTTCAACAGTGTGGTTCACTGATGTGGTTTTAATTATATAATAATAGTCTGTGGACAATAATGGAGCTCTGTGGCACAGAGGATATATTGCGAGTAAGTACATCAGGCTTTACATAAACAGGTTTATGGAATTTAAGGAAAATCAGTAAATATATAGAATACCATCAGAACTATTTTTTCACTACACTCACAAAATAAAGTGTCTTTCAGCATCATGACATACTAGTATTGTTTGTTTGCTAATTCTGTATGTAATTCCTGGAGAGCAGTTATTAAAAAATAATGTGAAACCTTGCTTATGGTGGATCTCCTCAAGTTCACTTGTCTTTTCTGTCTTTTATCCTTTTGATCCTTATTCTTCTTGACAAGCTTTTCAAAAACGCTTTTTACTAGCTCATCATTTTTGTATCATTTTACTAAACAAAAATACTATTGTGAGTGTAAAAATGAAATCAGTTTTGTTTTACCTTTGACAAAAGCTTCAGGCCACTCAGTGTCATAAGCTATTTTGAGTATCCACAGAATAGTGCTAACAAACCATTAAGGGTCCTATCCAGAGAGTGTGTACATTTCACCACTTCTAGTGTCAGCCTAGAGAGAGGGGGAGAGAGGAAATCTGCATCTTCATTTAGTAGTCCAAAATTAGATCTGTTTATTCCCTTCTTGTAGATCTGGGTTCCTTGGCCCAGTATATTAAACCTAGCATCACAAACCTAGGGGTTAAAGTGGACCCTGAGCTTAAGTTTGACAGCCAGATCAAGGCTGTTGTCAAATCAAGCTTTTTCCATTTGAGGCAGCTGGCCAAAATAAAGCCAATTCTATCAAGGCAGCACTTTGAGACGGTAATCCACGCCTTTGTTACCACTCGGCTGGATTACTGTAATGCACTATATGTGGGGGTTAGTGGGTCCTCCATCGCCCGTCTTCAGATGGTACAGAATGCTGCTGCACGTCTTTTAACTGGCACACGTAAACATGAGCACATTTCCCCCATTTTAGCCTTACTCCACTGGCTGCCTATTCAATTTAGGATCCATTTTAAAATTATTTTATTTGCTTTTAAATCCCAGAATGGTCTTGCCCCGCCCTACCTCTCTGAGCTTCTACACCCCTATATACCCGTCCGCCCCCTCAGGTCAGATGATCAGCTGCACCTGAGTGTGCCTAAAACTAAGCGGAAGCTCAGAGAGGACCGTGCCTTTGCTGTGTCTGCTCCTAAATTATGGAATGATCTGCCTCTGCACATTAAACAGGCCTCTTCTCTGTCTGTTTAAAAACCAGTCTTAAAACCCATCTCTTCTCTGTGGCCTTTGACACCTAGTAAGATGTCGACTTTATTTACTTGATTTATTTTTTGTATTTGTTATTTTTACTTTTTGATTGCTTTTTATTGCATGGTTATTATTTTTACTCATGTTTTATGTCTTTTCATTTTATTGTTGTATTATATGTTATTTTATTTATTTTGCACCTCATGTGAGCTGTTATGTTTTTTATTTATGATGTCTTATTTATTCTCCTGTACAGCACTTTGGTCAACTTTGGTTGTTTTAAAGTGCTTAACAAATAAAGTTGGATTGGATTCTTTATTCAAGTCAAGTCAATTTCACCTACGTAGCCCACAACATTCATCACAAAAGTGCCTCAAAGGGCTTTTACAGTCTGTATATCCTCTTCCCTTACACCCATTGATATGGACTAGGAACTCCACGAAAAAATCCTTTAACACAGAAACAATTTATTCAAAGTAGCTACTTGGATTTAAACATCATCAAATTATTGTCTACATTAAAGTTACCATTTAGTGTAACAGTTTTTTTTAAAAATGATTGATAGCCATCATCTAACACCAATGAAATTGTCAATGCTACAAAATGCTCAAATTTAAAATCATAATTCCTTTTAAATCCATTGAATCCCACATTGCAAGAGCACCATCTTCCTGTGTGGTGCAGTAAATCAACCCAACAGAGATCTTACCAAACTGGACACAGCGCTACATAGTCTTCTTGGCACACATTTTTCCTGAGATTAAACTTGCTGGTATGTCTCACAATTAATCTGCTAATAATTTATTAATGTCAAAGTACAATGTTAATGTTGGCCAGACTCTCTTTATTCCTTTAGCAGATAATTGACCTCTTTGACAAACCGCACATTTATAAATGTGACATAATACAAAAGTAAAATGTTTGTTAATTTTGTAATTAAACCTTATCATTCACTTATTGGCAGTATGGCGCTGACTTTTCTGCTGACATAGCTGACTTCTGATTGCTGCCTAAAGCCTTCAGCATTTGATTGAGCTTCGTATCTTGGGACTAATGACTACCTAACAGCCTCCTATTCTGTCAAACTAACTTCAGCTTTTAGGATTTGGCATGTGCTGAGTCAGCACTGAAGCACTCAGGAGCAGAAGCAATCAATGTGCAAGAAACAACAGTGGTTCCTGAATTTAAGAATAGGTGTGTAAGCTGTGTGAGGGCTTGTTTAATGGCTCCAAAATAGGTTTTTTGTGGCAACACACAAAATGTAATGTAGGGAGTCAAGGGTACAGTATATTTTAGGTTAAGTTAAGGCAATATTATTTAGTGGTTACAAATATACTCATTGGTGGGATACTGCTTAATCATTTTAAATGAAAAAATACACCATCATAAGCCAGCTTTTAAATGTATATTGGAGCTCATGGCTTTTGAAATGATTTTGCAGTTTTCCAGCACTTTTCAGGGAGCTTAGTTTTACTCTTATCTACTGCAGGTTTGAACCAGAGCCCAGTAAACACAATATAGAATACTTGGTCACTGACCTACAATAAGATTTTTAAAAAATGGCTAAGCAAGAAGACAATTGATGAAAGCTTATCTTACCTCTACTGCTTAGTATGTGAGGAAGAATGTAAAGTAGGCCCTACTTTCTTTTTTACTTTTTATCACTACTTAACACTACTGTCCTTACCTCAGCAAGACTAAGGTCACCATTACAAGTTTAAACCAACTGTGTTATTTATTTTCACAGCTGATCCTCAAGTATCTAATAAGACTAAGACTTCAGTCCAATATGCTGTATATTATGTACAAGTTGACAAAAGTTTGTTGTCTCTAATACAACATACAATACATTTGCAGTTCAATGTTCATTGTTCAAATTCTACCTAACAAACTTCAGTGTCAGAAGTTTTATGATAAAATCCGGTCGTAATTTGCATGTAATCAAGCAGCCATTTTTATATGGCACCAAAAGTACCTGAGTTTATGTAATAAAGCTCTAATTTAGAGAAGAATTTTAGATTGGATTTTAGAGAAAAAGCAGCAGGACTCTCAGAGCTAATGTGGCTACTGCAGAAAAGAGCCTCCAACAAACATCCAAAGACTGCAGATGTATGGTTCTGGATTTGAGTCCTGCTGAATCATTGCAGTTAAACTTGCTGTTTTCTTCCAAGTATCTGTAACCAAAGAAGCCTTGGAGGATTAGTTAATGCACTGGCAGCATCCCCGCTTTTACAGACACTCATCCACACATTCATCACCTAACATGCTCAGCAAAACACTCATTGACTATATAGCAAATCTAAATCCACATCCAAACAGAAGCAAACCAATCACAGGAAGAAGAGCAAGATATATAGGCCATAAGATCTGTTTCCTTAGTAGTTTCAGAGTTAGAGTAAAAATATTTTATATTAAGTTAACTATCTTTGCAGGTTGTATAAATTCTTTCATTGAGGTTGGTTGAAGAGGTGAGTTTACATGCAGTTCTGTTTATAGTACACTACGTGTACACAGGCAGATGTGTTCACAAATGTTGGGCGGCATGTATGACCCCTACTTCTTGTAAAAGGCCTATTAACCTGTATTTCAATTGCCTATGATTGGAACTCCAAGCTCTCCCAAATTTACTAATTAGTTTAGCTAATTAACACTAAACGCAACACTGTTTAGGCTGATGGGAATGTTGTTGGTTTCGCAGAAATATTTCCCTGAGTGGATGAATGTGTGTACCAAGATTCAAAGAAATGCATCCAAATCTACAAACCTCATGGTGGCACTAGAGGAAAATTCAGGGGATCACAAAAGTCAGTAGGATTCATCCTCTGGGCACCATGAATGTCTGCAGTTTTTGTGATATTTCAGTTTGGACCAAAATGGTGGAACAACAAGAGTGGTTAATAAAAATGGGGATACCTCTCTTTTTACAAGTTACAAGCGGGAGAACCATATGTACACTTTTAGATTGTGTCTTTATTTGATAGTTGACAGTGAAGCCACACAGGAAATAAAGTCCCACCCAGAATCAAACCGAGGACGTTATGGTAACATGGTACCATGCTACGCAGCTTATACCACTAAATCACAGGCATGTCCAATAATGCAGTTTAATTGATTAAAACCCACATTTCACTAATATTGATGTATTGACTGACAGGCACTGACCATCAGATTGATAGCTTGGCTGATTGATTACCCCCCCCGGGAGCTTTAAAGATCCAGTGCCCTGTCAGCATTTTTACAGACAGTTCTGTGGAAAGAGGTCACTGTGTCCCACTCAGCAGACATGGACCAGAACCAAAGTCAGCTAAGACTCCTACAACAATGGCTGAAATGCATTCACAGCAGAATAATCACCCTGATAGGCATACGTATTGATTATTAGATACATATACCAGCACTTCTCTTTGTTGCATCCTCTCTCACTCTCTCATATTCCTCTCACACAGAAAAAATCTATACTCTAAAGTAGGCCTGTGCTGCAGCCCTCCATAATTCATCTTGCCTGGAGATGCAGTATATAGACACACTCTGTTCTATATAATATCTATAAAACATCTCTCCAGCACGGGCAGAGTAAAGACACACACAAGCAAACAGCAACACTATCAAATCTATCCCCAAAGTCCGCAGGCGGAGTGCAGCCCGACTTATGCGGAGTAAAACCAGCATCTCAATGCAGTTGATTTAAGAATTCATAGCGCAGACTCGAGGCACAGCAGCTATGCAGAACGAGGCAGTGCCGGCATCCTCTGCATCCCAATGAGGAGGCTCAGCTTCAACTCCACATCCCAACTGTAACTGCTTAACACCTCTGTAATCTGAACAACAGCTCAGCTCATGCACGGCCGACCAGCATGTGTGCCGTGCGACTGCTGCATTATCTCTACTGGTGCCACTTTCCTGCCTTTCCCCTTGAAGCTATAGCTGACAAGGAGGATGAATTACAGGGCTATAATGAAGACTAATTAGGGGGCAAATAATAGCTAGATAATATTCTAAAGGATAATACCTGAAGGCTTTAAAGGACAAAAGTCTCATGAAAAAAATGTTAGTCATAGTTCTTGGCAAAATAGCCCTTCTCCATTTCTTTTGCCTGAAAAGAAGCCAACAGTTGGCTTAGATTGCCTGCTTATAAAAGTCCTGTGAAAACCTTTCATTTCTTTAGGGGGATATTCATGTTATCACAACATTATAAGGATTAGGAGAAAACTCAGCCTTTCTCGTGCTTATAAACCCCTCTTCAGATTCCACTGAGTAAACTCAAATGCATGAAGATCAGGCTAAAAATAAGGCTGCTGCCGTCCTGAGAAGGTGACATTTTGGACATACAAGGTTTTCACTTGACAGGCACATTATTAGTATATGCCTATACCTACTACTGCTGCTGCTGCTACTGTCCTATTTCATCTGCACCAGTCCTAAACCTTGTTTACAGAGATTTGATACACTTTTAGAGACTCACTGCTCACAAAGACACATTTTATACAAAAACAGAAATGTAAAACAAAGCTTGAACATAATCCTGATCATGTCAGGTTATAGCAGTCAAGGGCTTGAACAACAGGATGTCCTTTTTTTCATTTCATTCCTCAGGTTGGATACAGAAAGAAAGAAAGAAAGAAAGAAAGGAAGGGGAAATGCGCAGCCAATTTTTTAAGTCAGGAGTTTGGTGCAGGACGGATTTACTGAGCCCGGTCCAGTTTCCCCATAACTAACGGGCCAGTACTAGTACAATACTCCTGCTACCACTGTTCAACAGCCCTTTAAATCCTTTACACTGCAGTGCTGTTAAATCAACCTCTAGCCCAGCAGACTACTCACCTCCCATCGCAGCTTTCATTACAAAATTCATGATGAAGCAGTTCTGTGTTCTCTTCCTTCAGTGGTCACGTTATCAGGGACAGACCTACAGCCAGGGGACAGAACACACAGGCTATGACTGCATGAATACCACTGTTAGGACATGCAGTTACACCTCAGTGGTTTTCATATACAAGAGTTGGATGGGATGGGGGAGGATGACGATGATGAGGCTCGATGCGGAAAAGAAACGACCTCCAGACGGAGACCCTTGTTTGGAAAAGGACCTTTCAAAACCACCAAAAAACATATTATTTTTAGATTAATCGCAATATCGTATCACTTTAATTCTACTTCCTGATGCATCTTTAACAGTCTCAAAATGTGATCATCTCTTCTCCAAGGCACAAAAAGGGTGATTAAACTGGGTTAAGATGGCTTAACTCTCCAGTACCACACCATGTCCTGAGTTTTGTCGAGGCACCTGCGCCCTCAATTTACAACCGACACTCCATCTTGTGTGTATTTATGCTGATGCTGCCTGGCTGCCTGTGATGTATCCTTGTGGAAATAACCCCCAGAATAATAAAAAAAAAGAAAAAAAAAAAGGGCACACAAAGACAGGGTCAAAGATGAGCAAGTGGAGGCATAATTTTGTGTCAGTACATGGGCCTCAGAGAGCATCACACAGACTGCCAGAGAAAAAGGAAACACTTAAAAAAAAAAAAAAAAACCTTCCAACTAGGTCTCTATGGTGCTCATTTGTGGGTTTATATTGAGCATTATGACACTCTATTCCCTATGATATGACTACAGTAATCCCATATTAGCCTTGGGATTTAAAGTGACTGCTCACTAGTCAATTTAAAATAGCCTTATATGAAAATTGTGTCTATAATATTGCTGCTGTGACTTTGTGGCTGAGCTACTCAACTATAAGTTTAAAAAATAAACCTCCAGTGTTATTCTAATACTCCTATGATCTTTCAACGGGAGTTGTAGAGCTCAAGGACGAGTTTATATCGACCTTCCCGTACTTGATGCAGATTTCTTTTTGCAATCTTCTTACGACATAACCTCACGGGTAGTTTTGCTGCATTTTACAGCAACCCCTCTGCCATTGCAGTACATGCGAGCAAGGGAAAAAAAAAAAATCCTCCTGAAAACTTGCTGCACTCATTATTGCATCGCCGTTTTCGTCCGCGGGTCATTTTCACTGGCTCAAAGTCGAATCTGCAGCATGCAGCTGGGCGCCTTTAAATCATTTCCTGGTTCCCTTCCTCTTCTTCATCATCATCTGCAGCAGCAATAGCATCAGCATCAGCATCAGCATCAGCTTCTCCTCGCATGAACCCTTACAGTATCAACTCACGGCTCGGTGCGGTGCAGCATTTCGGCACAATTACAGTGCCGTACAGTAGCAACGTGTTCCCTGTCAAATTACTGCACCCACAAGCTTAGATACGGTTTCCTGAAAGCCAGGATGCGTTTAGAAGTACATGGAAGCATCAGCATCTTTTTTACCGAGTGCACCAACCTACCACCATCCGGTCCCGTACAGCAAAGCCACATACAAACATCCCTGCCCGTGCTTGTTCGGACCATCGTTTACCTTGTTTTGATCCTCCTCCAAGTCTTTGTCCCTCCAAAGAAAAAAAAGCTCTTGTCGCAGCGTTATAAGCACGCTCCTTCTTCTGCCTCACTGGCGGGGGGACAGAAATCACAAGTTGTGCGTCTTTAAGGAGGGATTGTGTCTTCCTGTGCGGTTCTCAGTTTGCAGACATGCCGGTTGTGTCGGAGTCAGGCAACGGCGGAGGGAGGAAGAGGAGTCTATTCCTGCAGGACGAGATGAGAGCATGCAGAGGGAGGGAGGGGAGAGTGGGAGCACATGAACGCAATAGCACCCAAGTGGAGGGTTCTGTTTAATTCTCACAGCTTCAACAGAGAATAAACATAAAAAAAAAAGTTATTTAAATGTTCAGTATGTGCCATAATAAACTCAAGCAACTGCTTGGAATCAGATGGCAATGTATAAGATGAACATACAGGCAGCATTTGTACCTTCATCGCAGTTATTTATTCATTTGTTCTTGGTTTATTATGCCACTACAAGTTATACAACATATTATCACCTTATAAATATTTGGCAAACTGTTCCCCATTTATAAAATCCAGCCACATTAGCATTAAGTGTGGCCACCTGACAAACATAAGTCCAGTAACTGCTCTTAGCTCTGTTTTTGGTCTCCACCAACTCCTGAGGGAAACATCTGGCTCTTTAGCTGCTAAATGCTTTATGTTCACCAGCTAGTTGGGCAGGTAATTTACAAAGGATTTTTATGTATTTTTTTGCTGAGCTGCTGCTGCTGGAAACAAGATTGATGAAAGTGATGGGACTAAACCAAAACAGTAAAGCAGTACAGTGAGTTTAAATACAATAAAGCCAAATGCAGAGCTGAGAGGAACCACAGAGTCAGGTGATATATCTCTGTGGGTAACTTTCATATTAGATGTAGTCATTTGATCCATTGTTAATTTAAAAATATAATTTAGAGCCCCTTTTACAAGTGTTTGCATTCTCAGTTTGTGCCTTTATTCTGCTCCAGATTTTGATTTGACTTTTCTATGTTGTTTTATGCACAGATAAAACAAGGATCCATGGATAATTATATTAGTCAGGGAGCAACGTTAAGTTAAAATAGCTCACTGATAGATCTTTATTCTCGAATGCTCTTTCAAATAGTGACAATGACACTCTAAGATAGTTGTATAATAATAAGAGGCTTGGGAAGACAGTATTCATGTTTCTGGCAGATAAAATCAGGTCCTTAAGATATTTGAAATCTTTACATTTCATTTTCTGCTGGCAGACCAAAGATCTACTGTGGTGTAATATCAGTCTGAAAATATTTTCTTGGCAGGCTGGAAAAGACTGCAGCAACACATAATGTAATGTTACAGCTACCCACAGAACTCAGCATTAGATTTTCCCCTAAATGGATGCATCACATGTTATTAGAATTGTAATTTACTTATTTATTTTGCAACTTAGGGTTTTATTTTTGCAGTTTTGTCCATTATTCAGGCGTATTAACAGGTTGGAAGAAGAAAAAGAAGAAGAATTCCTGGGATGTGGTGGCATTGTTAAGAATCCTGTAGGGCAGGTTACATTGATCAGATGATTATGAGGAACTTATTGCTGGCAAAATACTATCTGAGTGGATAGTTAGTTGGCTAACTTGAACTTGCAAAATGACAACCCCAGCTAATATGATCCATGATACAAACTGAGGTATTATGACAGACTTTTAGCCAACAATAAATGGTGTAACTGTACACAGCAAACTATTGCTTTCTACTTGCCAAGAGCAATGCAAGACAGGGGAATCCAACTAACTTTAAATTAGTCTAAGCTAATCTTGGATTGGCTGGCTGGTTGTACCTTGGTAGCCGGGTGTGGGTCTGACATTGGTTGGTTTGTGGTGTTGGCTGATGGAGTGATTTGTAAACGCCAAGCTAGTTTAGTTGGTAGCATGGCAATGGTCCAAATAAAGTATAGGGACATTGCAGATAGTAACATTGTTCTAAATAGGATTATTATTTATTTTCCAGTGTTTAGTCTCCCGTATGTCATTTTTGGCCGATGTCCAGGATGATGCTGACTCATGTCTACAGACTGTGTATGGAGAGAAATGGGACGCTGACTGCAGGTCACTTAACGGCCACTGCTGTCGCTATTAAACTGGGGGGTTGTTTCTAATCCTTTGTGTCGCTTACGGATCGATGCCACTGCTATCTGCAGATATCACAGATTCACTTGGTGAGTAAAATATTTTATTATCAATTATAAGTATGGAAAACAAAACCAAAATGTTTGAAATTAACCATTGATTAACTGACTACTGACCTGTAGAGGGTAGAAATATTTCAAAACAACCTCACAGTAGTGTGGTGTTATAGCTAAGATAATGCGTTATGGTAGCATGCAATTGTGTAGTTATACATCAAGCAGAAACCAAGCAACCCAAGCAGACAGAGGACATATATTTGGGAGAGAGAATGTGACATTTATCATTTTACCTTACTTTGTTTCTGAGGCTCAACTAAACCTTCAACTCTAAAATAAGCCTTTTCTGCCCCTCCAAGTGCTTATAATGTCCTTGCTTTTTTACCCTATAGTAACGTTGCCACATGGTGATGCAGACAAGCAGAGTGCACAGAGAGGACCAAGGGGAGCTTAAACTGCTGCACCTCCCATCAATTAATCAAGACACAGGAGGCTGTGTCCAGTCAACACACTGTGGCACAAGCATCCATCACCTTGTTTATAGCCTAGAAACACTTGGAAACAACAGCAGTGTGCACACTCACACACACACTGCTGTTGTTGTCCTCTGACTGTCCAAATCACTACAGTATAGTTTTGTTTATTCTTCTTATGTGCCTATGATTTATAGTCTCTTGGTTTTAAGGTCAGAAGTTGGCAATTTTTGCTCTTGACCTACATCCACCGTATTATTACTTCAAAGCTGAGTGTGACAAAAAAACATTTTCTCCTTTAACCATGAAGCTTCACACCTTTCTTTGGCATGTTGTTGTCTTACAGTTATCCCATGCAGACAGCAGATGCATGGAACCTTAACAAGCATTGGACAAGATATCACATTATGGACAACAAATCAGTGATCTCTCCACAAAGCACTTAAATAAGAATTCTGAGTTTTCAAAATCTGCATTATCTACAATGGTTTTAACAGCATTTCCAACAGCCAGGTGGTAATCTGACATCTCATTCTGTTCTGTCTCTTTGTGTAATGTGATATGCATATTTTATTGTTGTTTGTTCAATCTTTGTTAGTCTCACAAAAGAAGTTCAAAACGTTGTATTGTCCTTAATTGTCCATGTGTCAGCATGTGGCCTGTATCCAGGTAATGAGTCACCAGAAATATGTGCCAAAACAGAAAAAAAGTTGCCAACCTATGCCTGATGCTACTGTAATGAACGGTCTGTGAAAACACTGATGCTGTGTCAACCTATGACACACTTATACACAAGTTCACAATTATAATGAATGCCATTTGAAATCTGCATTAGCATTTTATATCAAAATATGTATGGCAGAGCTCCACAGGGACTGCATGCCATTAAAAAAGGGCAAATTAACATAGCACTGCTGTCACATGAAAACACAGCTGTAACACTGTTTTTCTTGCTCTCCTCATTTATCCACCTTATTATTTTGAATATTTTGAGGGTAAATACATCATCTCTAAAATATTTGAAAACTATTATTTATAGAAATGATGAAGATTTTGGAGCTAGAAATGTTCATTCAAGAGCAACAAGGAAACATTATGTTGGGCAGCAGTGCACCTTTCACACACTGAAATGTGTGAGCACGAAGAAATCGCTACACCCCTTACTTTGGTCTTAAGTTGGACAATACCATTCAGGACAAAGGTATTTCTAGTTCACCTTGCTCTGTATGTGTATATGGCAATTGTGCAAATACTTGCATGCATCTGATCTGCTGAAGCTGTTGCCCCAGGACAAAGAGACGCTGATATTGAAATACAGCACAGTATTGGATGCTGAACTTCCTCCTGTCGGCACTGCTGCAGTCAAATGAAATGTGGATTATGTCACAGGACAGAACCTTAGTGCCGCTGTGCCTTTTCTTGAGGTCGGATGTAACAAAAAGGCAGTGATTTAGGTGTCTGCATCAGTAGATCCTCAGTGAATGGCCTTTTGAAATCCTTTCAAGATCCTTTTGAATGCGTTCATTCACAGTTACCTCCCATTAGTAGCGTAGCATCAGACTTATTGTCTGAACGGGTACTTCCGTGCTTATATTGTCTGTAATATGTCAGCTAATATTAGTAGTTTTAATCTGATTTTCCCATAAAGAGACACAAAGTGTGGTTTATTAATGGGTTGCATTATTACAGCCTCTCATTTAGCCGTCACCTCTTTGCATAAAGGACAGTTTTGCTGACAAAGAGCCAGCTGTCTCACCTCATGGCCCTTATACCACCTCTGATTCATGAAGTATCAACTACCGAGGCATGGGGGAGGATATATAAGAAACATGTATCAAATCCCATTCATTGTGATATAACTTGCACACCAGCAGAAAGTCAGCTGAATGCCGCAGGGACACCGTCACTTTGAAGCTTTGAATTGTCTGAGGTACACTGATATACCCTGAGAAAGATTATTCAGAGGATGAACCATGTATGCAGTGGCAGCTGGAAACATCCTTTGAGCTCTGATGCGTGGAAAAACCTTTAATCGTATACATGTATTAACACCCAGTTGACTACACACTTGGGACCAGAAACAGACCAAAACTTTTTGGGATGATGGCTCTGGTCATGATAGTAAGTGTGTTAACATGCACATGCACATCATACCTTGTGCAAATACCTCAATTAGAATAAACTACGGTATATCATTTTAATTTTCAGGTAAAATACTGTCCACCAATTACTTTCCATATCGTCAATGTATGCCGGCTCATGTGACATTTAGTACTGTCCCTAAACTTCTACATGTTTACATGTTGTCGTAACAACTGCAGGAGTAAGAGGATACATTCTTCAGTAGAGGCAGCAAATCAGCAGTAAACCAATAGTATTGCCGAGCAGACGAAGGTTCATCTTTTCAAGATAGTTGTTGTGTTTTGTGGTGATGTGCTGGATTTGGTCTTGCACATAAGAGATCCTCACATTAAACTGTGTTATAGATTATGTTTCTGTTTTATTGATGGAAGGAAACAAGGCTATAATAGCAACACCTCAACCTCCTTCAGCTTGCAGGACAACAGTTGCCCTTGGGATGTACATGCCTTGCAACCCAGGTGGGACTCGAACCCACAATCCCCAGCTCCGGAGGCTGATGCCTTATCCATTAGGCCACTGGGTCTGACTTCCCCTTCTACTGATGTCTCTTCATCAATGTCAATCATACTAATGACTTGAGACAATATTTTAGATAAGTGACAGATTCTCTCCTTCATTTGCACCCTTCCTTCAGCTGACTGGGTTAACCCTCTGCAAGCTTGGTTGTCATTGATCTTTGCTCCCTCGCTTGTGAAGATAATTTCACAAATGTCCTTGAAACCAAGCTGACAGGGTTAAACTCTCATTCTTGCTCAAACCTAATTGCATCCCTGCTCTCACCCTATCCCCTTGCAGACCCAAGCACGTTTCTACAGTTACTGTCCCAAAATAGCACATAGGATTCATACATCACATTTGGGCGGCTATGGCTCAGAGGCAGAGCGGGTCGTTGGTTCGATCCCCGGCTCCTCCTGCCACATGTCGTATCCTTGAGCAAGATACTGAACCCCAAATTGCTCCTGATGCTGTGCATCGGTGTATGAATATGTATGAATGAGTTAGTTTCTGTTCGATGGGCTTTGCCATCGCTGAGTGAAAGGGTGAATGTGGCACGTAGTGTAAAAGCGCTTTGAGTGGTCGGAAGACTAGAAAGGCACTATACAAGTACAGGTCCATTTACCATTACCACATCCTGTGTGTTATTAAAGGTAGCTATAGTGATCTGCACAATGATAAGTGAAATGATTCCCTTCACTTGTTTGAAGAAGCAACTCCTTGCTTCTTGGTCTGAAAATGTGACTTGATAAGATTAATTTTTAAATGTATGTAGACATTATGTGACGTTAGAGGAGTAATAGAGCTTTATGGTGAATGTTTGTACCTCTCTGTGACGGTGATGTGATGTCCTGGTGACATGACTATTACATTTCAGAGATGCAGAGATATACTATTCATATTTTAAAGTACAGATTACAATATTAATGATTTCACAGTGTGTCCTTCCTTGTTTTTGCTCATGCTTTTAAGCCATATATTGGTGTGGGTCATATTCCTCCATGTGAAGGGCACAGTGGCCTCTGTCAGGCTATTCTGTGAAGTCAGAGGGGAGGAGTCGTTAGCTTTGGATATTAGTCTGCTGTCCATCATCCTTGCTGCACTCTGAGGTCCCCAGAGACACTGAAAGAGGGAAAAGGAGGAGGCGAAGGGAGGGGAAAGAAGGAGCTCAAGGAGGCGGAGGGATTGCATTATATGTGTGTGTGTGTGTGTGTGTGTGTGTGTGTGTGTGTGTGTGTGTGCTGTGTGTGTATGTATGTGTGTGTCCATCAACCCATAGAGGACCTCTGAAGTCCCAGACAGAGGGAGGTGTGTACTGCTGCAATGCGTAAAGGCACTACAGCTTCACAGCTTCATGCAGTGAGCAGACCAAAGGACAGACTGACTGACTAGTTGACTGATTGCTTCAAGGATTTATAGTCCACTTTATAATGGCTGTATGAACTGAATAGCTTGCAGAATGGCTGATTGCCTAGTTGACTTTTCAAGGCTTTCCAAGGAAGTCACACATCTCTGAACCACCACAGGTGACACCATCGTACATATCCACAAGAGAATTAACTGTGCACAAATAAAACTGTACAACAATAGACCTGAATAAGACAGTGATACTTTAATACTGAATCTTTAACTTTACATTATATTTATTGGTCCCGATTCCTCCACCTCAAAGCAATTCAATTAGCACTATAGTAGCTAATAATGCTTGTCACAAATGTGATTCTTTTGGTTAAGTATGTCCCTTCTTCTCCAAACAAAGGCCAAAATGTAACACCTCGTCAATACCTACATAAACTGGTCAATTTGAATTTTCCAGCATCTCATCCATAAAGTTTTAAAGGACCAGTGTATAGTATCGTATAGTAAATCACTGTGGCCTTAAAACAGGTACAGCCCTATCTACAGTCAGTGTTGTACAGTCAGGGCTACTGTAGAGACATGGCGGTTCAACATGGCAGACTCTGTGGAAGAGGACCAAGCAGTATCCTGTGGCTGGCAAATGAAACCAACACAGAAGTAACAAAAACTGCAGTTCCTGGAATGGCCACTTGGGGCTGGCTACAATATCCATAAGGCCTCATATTAAAATGCCCCAACTTTAAAGCAGAAATAAACATGTTTACAGCCTGGTGCAAAAAATGGCTTCTGTCTCTATAGCTAAATTTCTCTGTTCATGAAAACTGTACTGTTTAAGGAATTGCTTCTTCTGTAAAAAAAACTAAAACCCAAAAAACCAGCTCTTTCTAAGGTAACCAAAACATAACGATTCTTATTTTCAGGTGATTTTAAACAAATGAAAACATACCTATGGATATTATATTCAATTTCTGCCAATAGATTATCCTAAATGTTACATAGCTACTTTTTAGCACAGCTCTATATATGTGTGTGTCTTTGTGTTCATTGTGGTCAAGTACTGGCAGCATTTTATTTAGTCCACCATTTTTTAAAATCTAGAGGCGCAAACCAGTTTGTTTTTTGTTCATACCATAGATAGACCGAAGATAGTTGCACACAAAAATGACGTATAAAAACAGCAGTCACACATCAGCAGACTAATCTTTGTGGGTCTTTTGACCACGGTGGAAACGCAGACATTGTGCTGAAGGAACTTTTTAGTTCCTTGAAAAGTAGTTCAGAGGACTGAAAGTTCCTGGTACTTTTGTTGGAAATAAGGTTTCAACTGTCCCCCGTGTATCCAACATTTTGACTCAGGAACGAGTTGACATTATTGTCTTTGGAAAATGGTATTGTCTTAACCTAAACAGCGGCACATAGCCTTATCGCTCAATAGAACATTAAGATTACAGGTTTTCCCTTAAGCATGACATCAGAGATTGCCATATTGTGGTGTCAAGAGATCATTCGCTCCCTGAGGTCCAACAGCAGGCCGAAGGAGTGGTGAAGGAAGCAGCTCTGTGTGACAACTGGAAACACTCCAGAGTGACGAGACAATGCTCACTTGTGTTTAAAATATAGAGAGAATGACATAAACAAGTGTAAGAATGATTAGGTTACTGTATATGCCTAACTGGATTTCTCTCCCATGGCCTTGATAAGTGGGACAAAATGAAAAGGAAGGGTGCAGCTTTGGGGCTGAGACACAGCACGGTTACAGTGCAGCAGGTATCACTGTGCCGTCTGTCGATGGAAAAACTGGACCCGACCTCTTTAAATGCAGGTACTCCTGCTTTTAGAGAGGACTCAAGACAAGTTCATGTCCTCCCTCTGCCCTGTCCAGTCACCAGACTATATTGTCCACACACTTTGACTGCAGGGTGTGAGCAGAGAAAATTCTCCTGCTGCCTTCACTCTCCCCTGTATCTTCCCCCTGTACCTGTCTGAA